>NC_137639.1:21053245-21653245 GCF_963383615.2 Lipophrys pholis | reverse complement strand
TCTCAGTCAAAGTAAGAAAGTTTTTACAGCCTCTGCAGCCTGAAAGGCTGCATTTGACTAAAGAAGTGTAGGAATTACTGCGATCTGACATTTATAGTCATGCTCAGTCATTGCTAACCAACTGAGAGAAGACGCCAGTTTTCTGCCACTCATTTCTTTATCTTCTATCTTTCAGCTATTGCAAAGCTTTGCAACGAGGTAGGTTTTTCAAGGACGCTCAGGTCACCACATATATTGCAGCATATTTCTCTGTTTCTCCAAACTGATCTCTACACTCATCTTTAGAAAGCACCGGATGCTTCTCGCAGGTCAATGGACTCCAGTCACCAGTTCCCCAGAGACACATTCAGTGCAAAACAGCAGCCTTCGCCACTTTCAGCAACAAATCTGGGTACAGCCGAGTAAAAAAAGAACTTGTAAAGGAAATCTGTTCATCAATTTGTGATTAAAAAGTGCTTTATATGCTCTTTTTGTGTGTTTCTTTGTAGGTCCAGTGTACGTCCACAATCCAGGCACAGTCATATTCAGTTCAGTCAGTCAGTTTACAGGCCAGGTTGGGCCAACAATTGAAGGCGGGAAAACATCTAAGGGAGCCAGCAGAGAAAAAGAAGAAGCAGAAGAGGAAGAGGAAGAGGAGGAGGAGGAGGAGGAGGAGAGAAACTGTCCTGTCTGTCATCCCACATCCCCTCACAGTGTTCATCTATCAGAGGAGGAGAAGAGCGAGGAGGCCGACTGCATTTTCTTTCCCTCACAGGAGCAGGGGAAGGACTACCACATGTCAAAGGAGGAGGTGCTATGACTGCCGTGAGGAGTTATTTTACTTGGTCATGACTGCGGGGACACAGACTGTCCCTTAGAACTTTCTTTGAAAAGGAGGAATTACAAAGCTGTGATGCTGCAGATGAGCGTGGAGCAGATTCTGGGAAACCATGAGGCGAGCACGGCTCACAGCAATGACTCACTGAACATTAGAACAGAAGAAAAGGTGGGAGATGGTCCTCTTTGTAAGTTATAACTCAAGAATATATACACGTGTACATACTTTTTTGATAACCATTTCAGTCAAATAAAATTTTATTTTGCACAAAAGAAGTTACTTGAGGTAATCATATGCAACTTATCGCACAACACAACAACTCTCAGTGATAACAAAACTTCTATTCATCCAACTATACACACATCTACACCAAAAAGTTAGGTAAATCACGCAAAAATGTGAAATAACATTTTGTACCATGGTACATGACGGTACATTCTCCTTTTTATAACCCCCCCCCCCCCTACAAACAATCTTTACTGCATCTTCTGCAATTGTAGTCTCTGTTGATTTATGTCTTGTTGACGTCACAGAGGTCAAACGGTCATCCGTCCTCTCAGGAAACAGTGTTATCCTGACCAATGTAGCTCCCTCGCCTCCACTCATCAACACGGACCGGACTGCTGCCAGTAGCTCCAACAGTTGTTCAACTCCAGCTCCACTTGTTCACCACTGAATGTCCCATCGAGTTCTCAGTCCACCAAAGTTCAATCTCTAGACTTTGACACACAGGTCAGTAGATTGTTCACATTTGCAGCTCACTTCCTGGACAGGCTTGGACACGTCAACCTCTGGGGATAGAAGTTGCACTGCCGCTTTTTCAGGCAAAATGTCTGAGAAACGAGAGGAGAAGGACGTTTTCTTAGAATTAGGTTTACACAAAAAGTACATTGTAAAAGAGGTTTTTGTAAAGCACCGACAGTATCACTATGCTTTGTGTGTTCATAACGAACTACAAACCGTGTCTTGATCGGATCCAGCGGAGAAACGGTCTGATTTTTGTTACCACAATTAGTGCAATTCCTGCACACAGGAGGGCCGTTATAACCAGGAACCATATTGCATCTGTGATAATGTGAGAGAGAAACATTTACACCTTTAAAGCTGTCTGAAAATACGACAGTTTGATTATTTTAGTGGCGTAAAACCATGAGTTTCTTTTACCTTGGCTGATGGACTTGGGAGTTGGAGGGAGGTCTGAATGGAGGAGAGAAAATTTATTATATTAGCAGCGTTAGGAATTTGAGTGGAATGAAGTTATCCTCAAATAGTAAAGTTCTATGTAAAATAAATGATTTACATAACCATTAATGTAAAGATTCTTTTTCTTATATGGTTCTAATGCTTGACATGAAACAGAACACTACAGAAGGATTTATGTTACAGTTCAAAATGAGATATCCATCTCAGTTTGATTAAAAACATCTCTGATTTGACGTCCAACACATATTTCTATTACAACATAGACAAGCTTCATGTGTGTGTATTGTATAGAAATGCCTTTTTCTTGTTGATTTTAAAATATGATTTTGTATTTGACACTCAAGTGTATGATTTACCTCTTTCACCCTAAACAAAATATACATACGCAAATATTGTTACTGTGGTGTGACGTGACGAGCAGGTGTGTCTCACCCGTGGTGGGCGGAGGGAGGGTGGCTTTGGTCGTCGGTATCCGTTCACACGCTTTGCAGGACTCGCCTTTGCAACGGTAACCAGCCTTACATCCACACACAGCGTCCTTAGTAGTGATGCAATTTGACTTGCGCTCCATGTTTGCTTGGAAAGAAGGAAAACAAGAGAGGGAGCGTCAAAAGTCAGAAACATCTTAAGAAGCGTCCTCAGCATGATCGTGTCCTCTGTGAACTCAGAACAAGCATCAGAGGTGCTGATGTACATCAGAAAATGTGAAATGACTCACAAACTGGGCCGTGCAAGTAAAAAGTCTCACTTCAAGTCAACGTTTATATTAAAACTGATACCTCTCCTTTAGATCGTTCCCAGTAAACAAAGTGTTTTACTTTGATGAGAAAATTTTTTACTGACAAAATGCATTCAAGAGCACTTTGATGCCACAAATTTGCAAACAGTAAACCGACAGTTTCTAATTGCTTGGGGAAGAAAAAATGTCTATTAGGACAATAATCCATGCATTTTTAACCATTTTGTTACAGTTCATCGCTTGCTTGTCTGCTTTATGTCTTGTTCTGTGCACAGTCCACTGCACCAGCGCTCTTAGGCTACATGTTTCAGTGTGTTGCATGACATGCAACACTGCTTTTCATAAAAAAACTTCTGCTGAAAATAATTACTTCATGAGCATGAATTACTCATGAAAATGTGAATTACTTCATGCCAATGCACTATCGTTATCCATATTTTCACACATATTTCTTACTATTTTGCTGGAAAGATATTAGAAGATGTGAATCTGAGATGTCTTTTAATAACAACAAAAGAAGAATGAAAAACTTTAGGAGCATAGAAATATTGCTAATACTTAAGACTTTCAGACCAGATTTCCAATTTTGAAGTACTTTGCCTTTATACAAATTTTAAACTCTGCTCATATATTAAGAATTTGAAGGTCACAAGGCGTCTTTCATTTCTATGTTTTCTCTCTTTTATGTTTTCCACTGTGACATTTAAAAAACATCATAACAGGCTGTTTTTCGCTCACCTATAACAGCTCTGACCTGAATAATAAACAGATGACATTTGTGAGTGCTGCTCTTTCCGCTGTTTACCAGCTTCATGTGTTTTTCTTTCTTCTCATGTCGAGGGTCTAGCGAGTGAGTCTCATCTGATGGGATCTGCCACAGTTTGTGGTTATTTATTAACGTGCATGAATATAAATGTACTCCAGGATTCCAATACTAGACCCCCTGAGCTCTTTTACAAAATATTTTGTCAGACCACCTCTCATCTCTGTCTGACTGTAACCCCACCATGACACAGAAATGGGGAAAGTCCCCATTTATGTGTGTGACATTATTGTGTGAACTTCTCTGAAATCACAATTTACAGACCGAGCTGAGCAACACACACACACACACACACACACACACACACACACACACACACACACACACACACACACACACACACACACACACACTGTTTCACTAGAGGGTGGTCTTAACAATAAAAGATGGTGTATTACCGTAATAGATAACATGCATATCTCCACATCAAAGCAAGAACACTTTTTTTTTTTTTAATCGACGAGTTTCATAAGTGATGAGGATTACAAAATATTCCTGCTTATCACGTAATGAAATATTGATTTCTTCTCGTGGGCTCACCACCCGCAGGAAAGGTTCTTAATCGGTGCAGTGTGATCTGGGTGACATTGCTCAGACTGTCACCCCCGTGACCCGGAAACGGATAAGTGGGAGAAAATGGATGGATGGATGGATGGATGGATGGATGGATGGATGGATGGATGGATAGACGGATGGATGGATGGATGGATGGATGGATGGATGGATGGATGGATGGATGGATGGAAATATTGATTTGTTGTATCCAGGTGATAACAGATAACTCCTGTTAGCATCTCAGTAAAGCCTCTTAGTTTGAATACCTGCGAATAAGAATAACTCAAATTATGGAATTATGAAATACCTTATGAAAACATGTACCTTCAATAATGAGAACATAATAACACCCCACCCCTGAGCCCAAAGCAGCAAGGTTACTCACGATAATTGCAAAAGTCACAAATTTCACAGTGCATCTTCACAGTGTAGTTTTCCATGTAGTAGTTGTCCGGACAAGGTGAGCACTTATTATTACAAGAGGTATCAGGGTCCCGAGGCATGAAGTGACCTGGAACACACACATTTATTTATAGTTACGACCCTCCTGGCATCGGATCTTATGATGGAGATAAAATGAATTCACAGTACCCGGTGGACACTTGTCACAACAACGCTGGGGTTTAGCGAACGGCCAGGGGTATTGATTCTCATTGCACTCTAAGGAAAAGGCTGAAGGGAACACCCAAAGGCTGCACAGGAAAGGCAAAGTTAAAAAGGAAAGTGGGCGCATCTGGAATGACGAGAGGAGGACGAGGAAGAGGTGCACGTTGAGAAGAGAAGAGAGACAGGATAACAATTATTGATCAGAATTCAATCCCAATGTACAAGTGGCAGCAGACACTGATCAAACTAAAAAGCCTCTGATCAAAGATCCTAAAATTAACAGAGATTTTCTTTCATAATCTCAAGACAAGATTCTAACAGGGAACCGACACACTCATGCTGGATTTTCTATTTAACACAACTTCAACACATCAGTCTATCATGCAGTAAAAATCTACTCATGTTCGGTATGACAAAGATTTGACAAAGATTTGACAAAGATTTGACAGATAGCTGAAAATATGTCACTATTTTTCTTTGACTTACCGTGGAAGAGCAGTAAAGACCAAATGCTGGCTGGGACCCTCTCACTGTGAGACTGAGCAAGAGACCAGAAGTATGTCAGGGGATTATTCTTAAAATGTCAGTAATGAGTCATTGTGAAAGTTGTTGTTTTACCTAGAGCCCTGCTCTGCCGTCGTCTGTCTATGTCTGCTACGACCCCCTGGGCTCTGCGCACAAAAACATTGCTTTCCACCAACCTCCACCTTTTTTCCACCTTATCTCTCTCGTTTCACTCAAAATCATGTCTGCAAACAACCTGCTAAGCGTTTTCTTTCCTTCTGGCTTACTGTTGTACCCTTGTCTTGAGCTCACCACAGGATGATGAGGTCCTTTCATGTGAGACACTACACTCATTTACCTCCAAGTGTCTTGCTTCTCTGACAGAAATATCACTGAACAGCTTTCCTTCATTGAGATTTCCAGCTGATTAGCTTCTAAACTGGTATATATATATAGAGTTATATGTTATTAAAAATCAACTTATTTGCATGTGCGTGAACATTATCTTTATCAACTTCAGTAACGCCTTGTAGTGACTTAGATGTATCAACATGGCTGCCTTGTACTTCTGCAAGAGGGTCTTAAGTTGAGGAAGCGGCATCTTGTAGGGGCTGCCTCAGAGGCCAAACCAGTAGCGACACTCAAATGGAGCACAGAGATGACTGGGCGAGAAATGACTGAGCATCAGAATCACTACGAACTGACTGAAAGCAAACCTGGTCGTGCTTATCTTGAGGTTTCGACCTCAACCTCGAAAGATTAGTGCGCTTGTCCCATCAAACGTTCTGCCAGGAACCTGCAATCAGTGATGAAGTAAAGAGATAAACAAAGAACTTCTTCATATTCAACGGTAATCTCAGAAGCTACCAGCTGAGTCAGCGTTGAGCTGTCCGACCTTCACAGCTGGCACACCATGCTGCGTGGGAAACCCAGCTGTGTGTTCGCATGTGTGCATGGAAATTCTTTCTTTGGTAATATTAGCCAGTGCATGAGTTTTCCAATAACTGACAGAGACATGAAGCCTCAGAAGGCGAGAAGGGTGAAGACATTTTTTTGTTTGCTCACTGCACGGAAGGATGTGGGTTTATTTCTGAGGAAGCACTTGTCTCACTCTGCTGAGCGAGCTCTTTCATACACTGCAGCAGCCAGGTCTCGTGATGCCACTTCTAATGTACTGCTTCTTCAGTGGTGCCCATACTTGCAAATTGTTATACTTAAGACTAAAGTCAGTATTCACTGGGCACATTTTCAGACCCTACAGTTCTGAATTTCAACGCCATCTTCAGTTGTTGATTTTTTATTTCAGATTTGAAAGTGGCAGATTTCATTTTATGGTGCATGATATACAAAAACTTCTGCTTACTGGTTAGTCAGTGTATCGTTTTTGTAGTTTAAACCTTTTTTGGATGCAGTTTGCATGGTTCCCATGTGCCTGTTTGGGTTTTAACCATCCTCATCTGAAGACCCTACCTGTCCTAAAAAAACAACCTTAATTTAGACATGACATAATTTTTTGAAACCATAAATACATCATGTGAGAATAAAAGAACAGATGCTTGTTTTGAAGAGTTTGGAAAGTACAGTGTACAAGATTGAAGTAATGACAATTTTGTGCGTTGTGGGCAACAGTGAGTCACAGCAGCTCACAGTTAGTAGTTGCCCAGAGCAATGGCGCTCATTGAATTTCCTGTCCTTACTCATGTCAAAGTCTGTTGCTGCTGCTTCGCTTGATTTCAGACGAAATGTAAAAATAGAATGACTCACCACATCATGTTGAGTTACAAGGAGGTATTATAAGACTGATCGAACTGGGGTATCGGTTTGTTCAATTTCCACACACTGGAGGCTAATGTCAATCTCAGCCGAATACAGGTGAAGGCAGGATAAAAAGAAAATAGGTTTCATAGTTCCTGGCTATATGACACAATTCACCAGCTTCAGCAAATTAGTGGCATTCGCTGCAGTTTGCAGTGCCAGGCATCAGAACATAACTCATTCTACCAACAGAGCCACAAGCCACCAGGACAGGTCACGATTACATCACAGAGTGAGTGTAGAGACACATGTAATCACGCACACATGGCCACATCTTCTATGCCGCTTTATCCTGAGCAGGGTCCCAGGGCGCTGGAGCGAATCCTAACTACCTATGGGAGAGGACATAGCAGGACAAACACAGAGAGACAGACAACCACATGCATATATATTCCCACCTATGGGTAATTTAGAGTCACAAATAAACCTCACATGCATGTTGTTGAAAACTGGAGAACCCAGAGGAAATCCACCCACACGCACATGGAGCCCAGCCAGTATTGTATCCCATGACATTCTGCACCGTCATGGCACCAATTAACTTTGGGAGTAATAGTAATCCCATGTATGCACAGGGAGAACATGGGAACTCCACACAGAACTCGAACCAGTTTATAGACTTCACCATTACACCACAGTGTCTGTGTGTGTGTGTGTGTGTGTGTGTGTGTGTGTGTGTGTGTGTGTGTAATCACTATTATAATTTTTTTTGTTATATTATTATTATTTTATTGTTATTATTATTATTATTATCATCATTATTATTATTATTAGTAGTAGTAGTAGTAGTAGTATCTGAATAAAAAAATTAATCCTGCCTCAAAGTAAGTTTGTGTTTTATTATGGTGAGTTTCTAGTAAATCTCGGACTCTGTCTCGTCTTAATCGTCGCAAACAGTGAGTCGGAGAGCCCTGCGTGTGTCTACCTGTGTGTTGCTCTGAGCTTGTCCAACACACTCCAGGATTCCTTGAAACGGCTCGTGACGCTCATTTCCCGTCGAGAGTTCCGCCTCCCTCGCCTCTCGCTCGGCTTCAGTGCGGACCACCCGAACAGGACTCGCTCTACTTTTACGAATAATTGCTGCTAAGAAAAAACAAAAAACAGACATATGGGGGTGAAGTGGAGACAGTTGTCGTCCAGGTAAGTGTCTGTTCAATACCTCGGTGTACGGGGGAGCGGCAGTGGCGATCAGCCGCGGCAGTGGGCGGAATGTGGTGATTAGTTAAACCGAAACCAGCGAGACAAGAAGGGGGGAAATAGTTCAATCTGCTGTAGAGATTAAGTTCATAAATATGTCAACGTGTTATGTAAACACGTATGTGTTTGTCTTGAGTTGTTTTTCAAAGGTTTGCTAAGTTGTCATTTAAGTTTTGAGTTGAGTGAAATCACAGTTCCTTAGCGCGGCGGGGTGGGTGGGGGGTAGAGGTAGAGCTGCACTTTCATATTCACTTTAAATCCACAATAATGTCTATATGCCACATAGTTTGTCATGCCTTTTTTTCCCTCTAGCTTTCATTCAAAACGTGTTAAAACGATATGATATCAATGTGAAGATGCTAAAATAGTTTTTCCAAGTTCCTTCAACTTTATTTTCAATCAATATTTTCAGTATTTAACATTTTACTCAAGATGTCTTTGCTGAAACCTGCCCCATCAAATTCAATAGTTTAATAAAAATAAACACATCTGTGCTCAGATCCATCCATTCATCCATTCCTAATATTATGGATCATCTCAACTCCGACCTGATTGTGGTGTGAGAGTAAAAACCACAATCTTACCAAAATCAGAACATCTTTACGCAGATCATTATAGGTCATATCAAGGTGTCAGCTTGTAAGGCTCCACGTTACATCACGTGTCTGATTATCTGTGTTTTATTGATGTGCTTATTTACATGTTTTCTTTTATCCTGTGATTTTGTAAGAGCTGCTTCATCCCTTGCAAAAATGACAAGAAGAAGCCTTAGTGACTCCAGTGATACTCTATTAAACAAAATAACAGTTTAATTGGTGAAATAATATTTGGAATGTGGACAACATCTGTTAACATGATCAGCTCCTTGAAATAGAGCCCACTTGAATGTTAATCTTGATTCATGAGTCATGCTGAAAATGAACTATAAAATGATAAGTCCTTAAGCTGCAGAACTAACCAGCAAAGACTGTCCTCCAGCTGAAGTCTAAAGCACCATATAAAGTGGCTGTTTGAGGTGTTTGATACAGTGTTTTTCCACCAGATGGCCTCAGATGGATTGAAATAAAACTAGGATAATGGAGGGAGCCTGGATCAGGAGGAGCAGCCCTGAAAAAGCCCATGTTCGCATCTTTTTGCTTTTCATGGTAAGAAGCCGGTGACGTGCATCATATAAAAAAAGTCTCATTTTATAAGTATATATGTCTTTATATACTGTTTAATGTTTTTCTTCAGTGTATGTTCATTCCCACTAATGCATCGACACAAGAAACCCTGATGCCACAATGTCCACAAGGAGACTATCTCAATGAAGAGCGAGGGATATGCTGTAATAAATGCTCCCCGGGTAAGTTTTGAACATGATGTGACACAAAGATGTTATGAGACGTATCTTAAATGCTATTTTTCCTTTTTCGGTGGTGATCTATTTTCAGGTTTTAAACTTTTGAAAAAGTGTTCCAATGAGGGCCACAGGAGTACATGTAAAAAATGCCCTGAAGGACAATACGCCGACCAGATAAACTACGCCCCAAACTGCAGGAGTTGTCGACGCTGCAAAGGTAGAGCTGCACTTTCATATTCACTCTGGGAAACATCAGGTGTTTCTTCGCTCACTGTTACTCTCTTTTAAACTTATTTTTTTCTTATTCTTCTCCCCACAGCTTCAAACAATGAATTTGAAGAATTGCCATGTAAAAGTCACCAAAACGCTATTTGCCATTGTATGAATGGTTTTTACAGACTTGACATCGACACAGAAACGTACGAGTGTCGCAGCTGTTCACAATGTCGACCCGATGAAAGAGTAAATAGCACGTGTAAGTCTGTGAATATCACTTTGCAATAATAACACATGTTACTGTCTGGTGATTGGCCATTTCAGTTTAATTAACAACGGCCTTGCTGTGTGCAGGTACACCAACCAGTAACACTATTTGTGTGTGTAAGGAGGGCTACTACAGGATCAACAGTCAGTGTGAACCCTGCGAGAAGTGAGTACATTTCCATTGTATGTAGTCTGCTGGAGGATTTTTGGTTCCCCTCCTGTGTGCGGACGGTTTTCTTTGTTAATGAGGAAGTTGCTTTGCTGAATCGAAACTATCCAGCACACTTCCAATTTTGTTCAATATTTCCATTTGTCGGCAACAAAATAGGGAAGTAATGACACACCAAACACGGCTGCTATTTTAACTTTTGCTCATTGTTCAACATAATCTTGGTCTGGTTCTCTGAGAAAGAGCCTCTAAGATATCTGAAACATGTTGGATTGTGGCGCGACAGTTATTGTCTGTTGTGAAAAAGAGCTTGAGGGGCTTTGTGTGTGTTCGATGTTGATTTTCTCAGGTTGTCTCACTGAGACCAGAGAGACCTCTTTTACACATAAATAAAATGTATACAGACATGAACGTCAACACAGATGATATCACATTTTAAATCAAGACCGAGTGAAAAAATCAAGCACAAACAATAACAGGTTTCAAATTGTGTTTTTCCCTTTTTCTTTAAAATGACCGTAAAATCAGCCAGTGATATCAAGCTGGACAGTTTTGAATCCTGCTGCGGTGCTTCCAAGTTGAGCGACCGATGAATGTACTGTCTGTGTGACGTGGAGAAGGACAGATATTGTGAAAGAAGCCTTAAGAATTTGTATGGGAAGGTGTAAAAACCTAGGATATATTCAAATGATTTTCTTTAAGACAGGCTTATGGTTGATCAGCGTCTCTTGATTTTTGAAGTGTGTGTGTGGTTGTGTTTTTGTTAACCCTGTGACAGACTAGTGACCTAACCAGGGTGCGCATAGTCAACTGGGCTCAGAAGACATGCAGAATTGTAGCAGGATGTGATTGTGAATGAAGAAATTAAAAAAAAAAAAAAACATTCTTGGAAACTGGTTTCTGTTTGCAGAGAAACCTCTTTCTTTGTCATGATGATGATAATGCAGCCATCAATAACTGCATCAGTTGGAGGAATCTCCTGTGTGACACCAACCTTGAAAACATGCAGTTGTTTAATCATTGCTGAGCTAAAAAAAACCCAAAAAACTTCTTCTTTGCGTCAGTCACTTCCTTTTCTAAAATGCCAGTTCCTTGTCTGTGTTTTGAAACATCCTCTCTCTTCTCCACAGATGTACTACTGAGTGCAAACGTCACTGTCCATCACTGCCGTCTCTGAACACAAAAGGTGAGCACTAACTTACCAGACCAGCTTTAGTAGGAAAGAGAGAAAAACAACAGGTTTCCCATTAACTTAAATTAACCTTATAATAAATACTGCTGACATCCTCTGAATTACTCACTCTTAAACACTGAGGCCTCGTCTGACCAGGTGCAGAACTGATCGTGTGTCTGTAGTGTCATATGAAGTCAAAAAAGTGTATGTATTTAGAGGCACTTTTTTTTTTTTTTTACAATATTTTTTCATTATCTAATATATAGCTGCAGAAACTTGCTTCAAACAGCTTGTAGAGGAGCACTTTGTTCACCTCTACTCTATTTCTGCAGTTCAGGAGGAAATAAATGCGCATTTGTTTGCTGAGGCATTCATGACCAAGACAACGATCACAAAGCCTCAAAGCCCCGTGTTTAGTCTGCTTCACCCATTGAATGCAGTTTTCCCACATTTGGGAGAGGCTTCAATATGGGGCAGGGCTTTAGTTTCTTTCACATTATTTAATACGTCATTCAGATGGAGACTTTTATTTGGGACAATCATTGTCACAACATGTGGCGAGGCCCTGCCAATAACAATGTCGAGTGGTGAATGAAGACTTGGATCTGATTTTGGATTTCAGTTATTCTTCCTAATATTTGTTAGGTACATTTTCTGCATTAATAAATGTACATGTGGTTATACTCTGTAGACCTAAATGGATATATATATGTCTACATTGAAGTAAATATACTCAAAAGTAAAAGAACAGAATTTCATAAATATTAGAAAAGTATAACTTGGTTTAGTTGCTCACTGGGCATCTGGCTGTGTGAGAGACATCTTAAAGCATTTACTTTTACGATACTTTCACCCCAAAAAATATTAATGCAATTTTAATGCAACTCCTAGCTGTTAGGAGAGGTCATATGCTCACATGCAATTTTAAAGAGGGGTGGATTAGACCTTGATGATCATTACTGTGGTTGATGATATTAATTGTTTGCTTATAGTATGGCTGTAGAATACTAGTTAAACACGTGACCATACTTTTGAATATTACAATGCAATTCTCACCAGCAGCATCTTAGAAGCAGAGCTGTTTTCTTGATTTTTGTACTCTTCACTTCAGACCTGCTGTCAACACAAATGTTGAAATACACTTTGTTGTTAACACAATCTCATGCGCCAGGGTGCAAACAGTCACACTGCATGGAAACAATCTATTGCCGTTCTGTCAGTCTTTTGCTATATGTACTGATTATTACAAATATTGTTATTGCCGTGATTATGAATTAGTGGAGCCCCAGTATAGAGCAATTTTCAAACACGTTGTTACAAAATGCTTCACAGTAAAGTAAAAAAAATAGACAGTTTCAGTTAAAAAGATGTACTATGAAAATGTAAGAATGTAGACGAGAGTGAAGGTGTAACGTTTATTAGAAATAGGTTAAGAGTAGCCTTTACAATAAATACATTTAATTATTAATGAAAAAACATCAGACTCATATTCATGTCATGAATTCTGCAAAGGCAAATAAATCTGTGAAATGACTTGAAAGCAAACAAAACTTAACAGGCTGTGAATCGGGTTTTTACTGTGGGCCTTATTGCTGAAAGTCTCATGTCAGGCAGATGATGGACTCGTTGATGTGAAATGAGGAAAGATGTTAGAATATAAGCTTTAATCATGTATATAAGATATGACTTACTTTTAATACATCTGTCCAACTTCTTTCCCTCTCTTGTTCCTCTCGAAGCCGCTGAGCCTTCAAACTCGTTCTTTATTAACGTTCTCGCTGGAGTTGGTGCCGTGGCTGTTGTGATGTTTCTGGTGGTGGCTCTCATCACCTTCAAGGTCACAGAACATTTCACCCAGAGGCGTGTGGATCATCCAGTGTCCCAACAATCTGATGTTTCTCCAGATTCATGCGAGGTATGACCCATTTATTTGTGTTTTTGCTTTTTCTCAGCTGGCCAAACATCATCTGCTATTAATTGGGATTGACTTTTTTTCCTCACAGAAAGTCCTGATCTTCAGTGAGGAGTCGTCACAGACCAGCAGTGCCGTTACTCACAGCCCCACGAGTGACCAAGAAGTTTCCAATCTGCCCGACTGCATTCCCCTGGAAATCAATAGTGAGTGTATAACAGCTTCAGCGTACAGTGAACTATTGTACGAACTCTTATCTCCATCCCTCAACACCCGTCTTCTGTTCCCCCTTTGCAGCCTCTGACCTGATCTACACCGTGCTGGACCTGGTGCCCGTGCTGCAGGTTAAGCAGCTGGTGCGTTCTCTGGGCGTGAATGACATGGAAATCGAACAGGCAGAGCTGGATTACCGGCCCAGCCGCGAGGCTCGCTACCAGATGCTGCGGGTGTGGGCCGAGAGAGGCTCGCGTTCCGGAGGAGGCCGTGGGGGGATGCTGCACCGGCCGCTGTTGGAGGAGTTGTTGGACAAATTGAGGAAGATGCATCTGGGACAGGCGGCCGAAGAGCTAGAGACAAAGTATGACATTCAGTGTTTCTGGAGCACGTGCCAAGAGGAATGAAAAACATGTAAAGCCAAATATTATTCTCCTTTGGGCAACGGGCCTGTGGATTGCTGGAAAGGACAGCAGAGTTTTACTTCACAGGAGACCTCGACCTCTTGGTCAATCAGCGTCTGAGAAGATAAAGACAAAAGGCTGTGAACAAAGGAGCAAATGGATCCGAGAGGAAGAAGCCTTTGCAATATGCATGTCTATATATATTTTTGTATCCATCCTGAAAACATTTTGATGCTGTGGTCATCACTCTGGCCTCAGAGCAAGAAGACGCCTGTTTGAGTCCTTTCCTTCTTTGTGTGGGTTTTGCTCTTGGTTGTGATAGACTATTGCAAACCTGCCAATCTGTACGCATTTCGCGTAGCAAGTACGCAATTTGACATCTAAATACGCTGGTACGACTCGCCCCTCGAAACTATGCAAAAAGCCGCTGACATGTGAGTTCTGTGGCAAACGTGCACGTGCGGTACTCGTGTCTGACAACACGATGCAGCAGCGTGGTGAAGCAGTTTCAGCCAATCACTGTAGAAAAGTGGAGAATAACGAGTCTACCGAACCTATAGCGTAACATCCCATATCCCCCTCCTCCCTGCCTCCCTTCTTAAAAATAAGAATGGATAAAGCACATACAGAGATTGTTATTAATTCCACCAACAGTGATGGCAATATGGGCTCCTCTGATCACCACCAAGATTCAGACAAGGAAATGTGAATAGGGCCTTGCCGAACACAGGAATTGAACCGCCAACCCTCAGGTTACTGGACCACCAACCCTACCACTAAGCCACGATCACTAAAATGGCCATAAAGAGTGCATGAAGGGTTTTAACCGCCACTGAAGAAAAAAGAAATTCGGAGGCTTAAAAAAACAAACAAAAAAAACCTTTGTGGCCTCAAAAAAAGTCGTAAATCATATTTGAGATTTTTTTTTTCGGAGGCTAAAAAAAAATCTTGAAAAGGATTTTTGACTTTTTTTGGGGCCACGAAGGTTTGTTTTTTTTATAGCCTCCGAAAAAAAAAATCTCAAACATGATTTGCAACTTTCTTTGAGGCCACGAAGGTTTTTTTTTTTGAAGCCCATGGGAAGGTGTCACCCGGTGTGGGACACGAACCAGCTACCCCTGGGATTGTGAGTCTCCTGCTCTACCAACTGAGCTAGCCGGGGGATGTGATTTTTTTTTAATCTTCTGAACAATCAAAGTAACAAGAGGGTATTTATGAGCTCCGCCTCAATCAGCACCAGCCAATCAGCTTTGAGCATCTAAAAACGTTGTTAGTGGGGCTTCGGGCTTCAAGCCACGCTCAGCATCAAAATCACGTGACTTGAATGCGTCGCACCACAGACTGAGCATGCGCACTTTCACTTTACTGCATCCAATACACACTGCATGGTGAGGGAGGAGCTAGCCCCACGAGAGGAGACCAACAACCAGCGAGTACAGTCTTAACACAGTAATTATGTGCTATACAAGAGGAAGTTTTATTCACAGACAAGAAAATACTGTAGATAATCTTAAAAGAACTATTTGCATAGTTTGCATGCAGTCCTTTCGGATGACAGGTATTATGGGCATTTATTTTGTAAAAGCATTTTTTAGGAGCATTAGAGGTGGGTGCCCTTGTTGGATAGGGCCTGTGCCTGAGCTGTTTTTATTTACATGTATTTGTGCTCGATGTATTTTTATTTGTAAATAGAAAGAGATCAATGTTTCAGAGAAACTTTCATAAAATAAAAGCAAATAAGCACATTTTCAAAAAGTCAAACTAATTCTCCAGCTTTGATGCACTCCTCTCTAAGATGCTGTTTCAGTAGGGTCTCTCGACTGGGACTCTATACAAACATATGAAGATGTATGGACAGATGAGTTTATGTATTGCTGACGACAAACTATTTCTGTACTGTATTTTCACAGCTTTATCAGAAAAATTGTTTTTTTTTACTTTCGTTCTGTATAGATATAATTTTGTACATTTTCAACAATAGTAACTACTGTATTGAACATTATCTTTTTTTTCTTTACAAAGTTTTATTTTTCACATATACATATATGGCTAAAATAAATCTTGACACCTGCACCATTTCCACATGGTTGACTGGTAATAGTTACACTGTTGAAAAATATGTGGTCCACTTTATGTATTAGACCGCCGCCTCGGTTTTAAAGGCCTTTCACAGCTCCAGAGGTGTCGCTCTGAACCCCATCATACTGTACAAGCATTATTCATCACTGCTGGAGAAAACGGGACACGCCTTGTCTCGGTCTGTCTCAGCCAAGTGATTTTTCTGATACCAGTCCCGGCCTGCAGATTCCGATATGAATCACTAACACAGACTGAAAGAAAATGTTTTTCAAAGCACGTTAGCCCTGTTGGACACTGTATTACACATTAAACTCAAACATTTACCGAGTGGACAGGGAGTGTTGAGCCGTGTTCTGCAGCGGTTCAAAGTTAATATATAAACCTTTAATAAACGTGTGTCTAAAATGTGCTGTGACTTTTATTTTTCCTGACGGGGCATGTGGGGGTGTGTGTGTCGATAAATTTTTATGTGAAAAAATTATTGAAGAATGTAATTGCATGTTCACCTGCAGGCTCCATGTCACTTGTCGCCTTAAATCACATGTTTATTGACACCCTACAGATTTTACTGTATGATCTTCTTTTTTTGTTAAATGTTATCTTGCCACCTTCTGTGTCTACTTCCCCGTCACACCTTTATTTCTTCTATTGGTTTCCCTTTTACTGTAACATCAAATACTATATTGACGTGGCTGCGCTCACATCCTTTTCTTCTAATAGATAAAAAAAAACAGCTGTGTTAGGACACCGTCAACCACTCCTCCCCTCCTAAAATGATTTCTTTCTGCTTATTTGGGGGCGATCAATGCTCCTGATTGACAAGAAACAACAATAGATCATCCTCAAAGGGATCAGTCACCACCTCTGCTCCACAGAAGCACTTTCCACTGCGACACATTAACCGTCTCTCTGCACTGATTTGTTGGCTGCAGAATCCAGTCGATCCCGTTGAACCAGTTGCCGAGGGCGCAGGTGCAGGTGAAAGGAAGAGAGGGAGGGACTGATCAGGGCCAAAAAAGAAAGAGGAGGAGAAAGCTCGCAGAAACCAAAGATGACGGTGTGAGGCAAAATGGATTCAACCAAGCCCAGGTAAAGTCTATAATTTTATCCATTCAGAGATCAGCTGGTCATTGGGAAACATACAGGATAGCATCGGGCTTGAGAGGAGTGCTTTTGGTTCTTGTTATCACTGCAGTAAGTCATGATGTTAAAGCTCCTCCACAGATTCATCGCCTCTGGTGGGCCGTTTGATTTGTTGATTCACTGCTGCTATTAAAGCACCAGGATGTACAATTATTTATTGAGTCATTATCACTTTTCAAATGTGTCAAAGTGCTCCAACTTAAGTATGATTACACTTCAGAAACAATCAGTGTGTTACTAAATAGATACAGTAAGCAGGAGTGACACTGCGTCAATCCTTTGATGTTTGACAATGAGATAAATACATAAGGCGCAGACATGTGAAGCGTACCTGTCTATTTGTGAGTCTTTGCTTTTGTAATATCTTCTAAAACTCCAAAAATATCGTTTTTTCCCAGCCCTATATCTAAATGCACTCTATTTGCAGTATTTTAAGCTGCAGCCCTGATCTCAGTATTTATAAATATCTATAAAAATGACAGGTGGCTTTTGACCACATTGGGAAACTGTGTCAACAAGCTTCCTGAGAATTTAGATAAATTCTTCACTGTAACTCAAAGCTCCAGCAGGACATGCTGCAAGTTGTAAAAACTGTCAGATGAGTCTTATAGTGACAGTACAGCAGTGCGACGCTGTGCCACTGGAGCTGGAGCCATGTGAAACTGTCGGTGTCTTGTTCTATTGGTGTTTATGTCTGGTTATCCGGCTCACGTCTGGAATTCACTATGTCAATATGAGAGTCGCGGGAGAGAACAAGGGTCCACTAAGGCAAATGTAAGGCGTCTGAAGCTTTTTGTTGTCCACACATCCTAGAAACTGTTAATCTCTTACTGACAGAGAGTTTTTAAAGCTCTCTCTTAAATTCATTACGTTGTTTACTTTTCTTTTCTCATTTGCCTTTCGGTTGTTTTCAAATAATTCTGTTTTACATATACAGGCATAAAGTAGGCAACTTTGCTTATTCCCACCTGGGCAAAAGAAAACAATATATTTATTTCTACTTTTTAAAATTTTACCTCATTGGATTGTTGTTGTTCCTCTGGTGTGTCGTGACGAGTGTATAAAATATCAGAAATTCCAGAAGATGTCACTATTGCCATACATCTCAGGGCTTCTAGCTGGAACAAGTTAGAACTATTAAAAACTCATGTCAACATGAATCATGCAATGACATTTATGTTACTCGTATTTTATCAATGCTGATGTAGTTTTGTATGTATTTCTAGTTAAGTTTTGTACATTAAATCCAGCATTTGACTATAAACAGTCCTTGATGGTTCATATCACTATTGGGGATACAGGTAGATATTAAATGGTTAATATACTTCTAGTTATAAACAATACATTAATTACATAAATAACAAAATAAAAAAACAAATGAAAATCATGACAAAGTAAGGAAAGTCCTTTTCTGTAATTTACAATTGAACCAATAGACATGAAGCATGCAGCAGTTATATTAGTCTTTTGTTTTTAACAGTTCATAAGAATAATTAGTATTATATTTTTTTCTCTTTTTGGTAAACCCTTGATCTTTAAAAATGTTTAGAAAGCAAACACTTTTAGTTTATAGCAAATTAAACAATCTACCTAAACTCTGTCTTTTACCTTATATTATTTTCTTTTAAAGCATTTGGTTGTAATGAATGACTCTCTAAATGCCTCCACATGCCTTCTTTTGATAAAGAGTATCTTTGTGTGCTTTTCCCTCAGCCTTACTGCTAAGGCACCACATGTAAACAATGGAGGGGCAAATGATTCACTCGTGGAGGTGGAGCCAGATGTTGACCTGACAGCAGCTGCAGAGATAAACCATCACCACAGGGGGTCAGAAGACAAGCAGAAGTACAGCACGCTGGGTTATCAGGCAAGTGGAACTACACTGTGAGAGGAAAAGCTTCAACACGTTCACTCATTTATTGTTGTTAAATGTATTTCACTAATGGTTTTGCATTGCAGACTGCTTTATGTTAAAACTTTGCCTCACCCCACCGTGAAACATTCTTTTCACCTAACTAGATTTATTAGACACCTATTTCATCTCTGCTTTCAAACACAATTTTTTTCTTTCGCAAATCTCTTTAAAGAATTTTTAAAACTGCATTTCCTGATCATAATAATATTTTAAAACAAACAACCAGAACATTGGAAAATATCCCAAAATATGTTCAGGATACTGGAAAATGACTTTGATGGATCAGAAATGAGGTTATGAAATGGTAACATTTGCAGATTGAACATTGAATTGTAATTTACTGAGTTAACATTATTCTCATATAACCATGGAAACATAACTATGTGTTATTAAGCATGTAAAACACTGATATGATATCAATAAAGTAAATGGCCCAAGTAGCCTGCATTTGCTAAGGACAGTGTACTTTTAAGAAATATATTGAATGCAATAATTGTGCTATTATTTGCATATTGGTGTTCTGATTTTACTGCTTTAAGTTAAGTTCAGCATTTTTTTAATACCTGCAGAGCACAAACAGTGGATTGATGACTATCATCAGGATGCGTATATGTCTCATTTCTCAGTTGGTAACATCATTGTGAAAATAGTGCAGATGTGCACATTCCTTATCTTGCAGGTCCCCAGCACTGCATAATAATGCCTTCATGACTCCAATACATTTGAATTTATTGATTGTCTCATCTTGAAGCTCCACAGAAACCCTGACAGACACCCATTAGCTGTGTGGAAGCACGAACAAGTACAGAACATGCAGGGTTGCAGTTGTCCAGGACAAGAAAAGACCCCCTCCACTCCAACGTCACTACAACAAACATATTAGATTAAACACTTTGCACATATATCTAATTGTTTTTTCACCACCAACAGAGGCGGACGAAGGAGAAGGTGGTGACTGACTTTGCAACTCTCAGTAAAAGCTCCTCTGCAGGCGGAAAACCCCGAGTGGCACTGAGACAAGTCCTGTTCAGTCACGGAGTGTCTGACAAGACGCTTGAGGTATTCTGTCGTCTGTCAAATATCAAACTGCTTCCTGATGTAGAGACAGATATGGGCTTGCTCCATTCGTGTCCGCCCACTTTTACACTTAAATCAACAGCAGCTCTGCTTATCTCGCTCTTTGTGCATATTTCTAAATGTAACGACAAACATTCACAACAATGGATCAGGCCCGCTGATTCGTAACAACATGAGCTGTTCCTGGATTTCTACATTTCCTTCTGTGTTCCTCCTTTCTTTTTCTCATTTGACAATGTGGCAGGAGCGAGGTCAACTGGATGGGCTGAAGCAGGACCTGGAGGCCTTCACTGTGCCGGCCGACCTGAGCTGGAGGTGGATGGAGGAGAGTCAGGGAACCACGCTGGAGAACAACTGGACAGACATAGTGCAGTCTCATTCGGTGAGGGCTCTGCATGTTTTAGCAGATATCGAAAGAAAGGGAGATATTTCACCTTCTGCAAGATATAAAACTTTTCAATTGACAGTTTAACAATTTAGGAACAACTCGGCCTAGCATTCAAAATTTCAGGAAGTTGGAAAGTATTGACAGGAACTGATGCTGTTGACTTTTTTTTTTTTTTTTTTTTTAAATAAGTGGGCCCTTTTGCTTCACATTTCCTGCTTCATATGTACAACTCACACATTTGAATAGGATCTCTCATTCTCTCTTCTTCTTTGCCTCCTGTCTTGATTTCATCGGCAGACAATGGCTAGGATGCAGAAACACCAACAGGAGGCGCTGTGGGAGTTTGTCAGTACTGAACTCATCTACATCAACAAGCTTTTGATAATCAAAAATGTAAGATGTCAAAAGAAAACTGCTTTGACACATGAGCTTAGATTTTCTGCAGGATGTGTAACAGATGTGTCTCCCTCTCACAGCTGGTTATTGCAGCTCTTGTCTACCTGCGGCAGCGCGGACATCTACTGGAGGTCAGTCTTCAGCACCTGAACACACGGCCCCTCAGTCAGTCTTGTAACACACAGCGCTTCAGTCAGCCCTGCAGCTCTCATTTCCACTACTTTGCATACCACTGACATAGATAGATAATGACACAACAAGAGCATCCGCTCATATTGAGACATTGAAACGCTCAAGTGCAAATGGAACATGCGCGACAAGAACTGGTTTCCCCTGAGTAGTCGGAAAATTGCCTCAAAGCAGAGGTTTTGAAGTTTTTTTTTTTTTTGTTTTTTTTTCTTTAAATGACTAATTATGTGTTTTCTGTAACAGATGGCCCCTGCACTGGTTTTCTCCAACCTGCCCTCAGTCCTATTTGCACACCAGTTGTTCTGGCAGGAAGTGATTTACCCCATGTTACATGAAGTCCGGAAAACGGGCAAACCCTTTGACCCCATGAGGTTAGAAGCTGGCTGCCTGCAGGTAAAATTATAAGATGGGATTCACTCATAAAACTACACACTAGCATATGTACAAGTTAAATTTAATGTAAGTTATGTGAATTCTTTCGAATCAAAATTTCTAAATATCTCAATCCTATTTGGTTCTAGTTTTCACTTCCCAACGCAATATTTAGATTTAGTTTACCTCTAAATACATCCTTCTGATGCTTGTGCCTTGTTCTGATTGTTTTCCATCATACTCTCCTTTTTGTTCTCAGTTCCATGAGCGTTTCTCCTCCTATAAGCACTACTGCTGGGAAGAGAAGAATAATCTGGAATTCTCTCGCAGCCAGATGGAGACCAACCCACATTTCCTCACTTTTGTCCAGGTACAGTGCAACTGCAATAACGCCCATAAAGGATGCATTTACATGCTCTGAAATGGTCTCCAGCATTAACACATTACCTGGCTGTATATTATGGTGCACACTGACTAAAAGTGCAGTTAATAACGGGGGCACAGTGCATTCTGAGATGTTTTTAGAACTTTGTGGGAGATGATCAAACTTCTTATCGCACCAACCGCTTATCTAAAGTATTCAGCTATCACAATTATTTGATTTCTGGTTTGCTTCACATTCATTTGGAAAGCTGAAATCACACAAAACCAAACAACACAATTGTGATAATTTAAAATAGATCCGCTTTGATTTAAATACATTTTAAAAGGGAATGCACCGTGAATGTTTAAAGGCCATAAAAAAACCATGCCAGACTTTTTTGTTCTCGTACTTTTAGTTTTCACTGTGACAGCATTGATTATATTTTTCAAAGGTTACCATTTCTACCATATATTGATTTTTCTGCAACGGTGCTCAGTGAAAGGACATCATGGGTAAACCT
Organism: Lipophrys pholis; assembly: GCF_963383615.2. Lineage (NCBI taxonomy): Eukaryota > Metazoa > Chordata > Actinopteri > Blenniiformes > Blenniidae > Lipophrys > Lipophrys pholis. The sequence goes on along the minus strand of NC_137639.1, from coordinate 21,630,846 downwards.
TGTACCACATCAAACATGTGGTGACAACACACACACACACACACACACACTTGTAACAGTTGATATGCAACTGATGGTTTATTTCATCGCAATGGTATGCACTGTGTTATCAGTAAATTTGACCGAGAGAGACACTGATTTATAACAGGTTGGTTATTAATTAGGTTTGTTTCTTTCCTGTCCAGTGGGTGGAGACTCACCCTCAGTGTCAGCGGATGCGTCTCGGAGACATGCAGGCCAAACCTCATCTGAGGATCACAAAGTATCCCCTGCTGCTCAAAGCTGTGCTCAAGAACACCCAGGACCCCCAGGTCCAACAGACACTCAGAGGCATGGTGCGGATTGAGTATTAACAATTTTAGTCGGTGCAAACTATTTGTGGCCTAATCATACAATATCCCACTGTCTCACACTGTCTCACGCTCATCTTCTCTTTCGTCATTTATGCCCAGTTGTCCACTGTAAATAATTTTTTGGAGAGTATCAATGACTACCTGCGGCTGAAAGATGAAGAGCTGGCTCTCTCCATCTCGGCTCAAAGGGTGGAGGGCTACGAGGTGGAGGGAATAAATGAAGAAATCGACAAGGTAAAAGGCATCATTATGACTGCTTTGCCCCACTTTGATGTGTTATTGTGTCTTTTCATGGCTAATCTGGCTCTCGATGTAGTGGCTCTGTCTCTTTGTTTTTATTTATTGTGTTTCCCTTTTTCTTAACCATTTTATCAATTTACAAAGTGAAACTTCAACAGTTCACAGCCGAGAGCCCATTTTGTACAATACCACAAAGCGCTTAATAAGGTTTGTGTGTCAAACCTGTTTTAACCACACAATGTGTCATACTGAGTTATTTTGATTGTAGAAAACACTTTTGATGATATTTACAGTGTTTATTTATTGAGCCATTAAGTCTTGTAAAAGATGTTGTGGAAAACATGAACTCTAATAAACAAGGAGAATAACATCAATGTATTTGAGAGTATAGCAGCAAATAATGTAATAATAGCTAATAAAGTAATAACTTATCAATAATAAAATAGTATTGCCCTCCTCCATACTTATTTTTAATAAATATTTGTATTATTGGCTGCAGTTGTTAGATGTTGAAAGGATTAAAGAAAATGCTACTCCTTAATGGAAGAACTTATTAGATGATTGGCACAAAACATTATTACGGTAATGGTTCAAATATCCTACAGGCAACTTATTACATTATTGTCTTTATTACATTTAAAAAGGCCCAACTTATCATGTTATTGGCCTATTTTACATTATTGAATGTTATAAGTGAGTATTGTGATTTAATGTTAACATTAGGCAGCAGACTCCCACAAACCAAGTGCTGTTTTATCATCAAAATGCCACTTTAGTCTTTATTAGACAAAACACTGATAAATGCAAGAACTTCCCTATATTAGAGCAGGAAAGGTAGCTTGTCAATACCACAACACACACTGCCTGATAATAACAGATATATATGTATATATTGAACAGATATAATAATTCTGAATAAAAATAATTCCTTAACAGCATGTCCGAGAGATCTGCCAGTTTGACCTAACGTGCCCCATCAGAGGCGTGGGACCCAAAGTCATTCGTAAGCTGCTGCTGGAGGAGGCCCTGAAGGTCCGCGGCAGAAAAGACAGTAAGGTGAGTATAGCACTCAGTGACCGCACATTTAAATCTCTATCTTGACAACATGCTTTTCATTATAGTTGTCCCTTTCTTATGTCTGTGTCTCTTGTCCGTATCATGATGTAGCTGGAGGTGGTGGCTCTACTCTTCTCGGATGTACTTCTCATGACCAAAGTCCAGAAGAAGGGGGAGCGATTGAAGGTGGTCCGGCCTCCCCTGGCCCTCGACAGAACATTCTGCTTTGCATTGAAAGATGGCTGTGAGTTGCTCTTTCATGAAGACGGAGCATGTTTGGATCCCGTGTGAAAGCAAAGTATAAGTTTATCTTTCCGCTTCTCTTAGATTCATTTGTTCTCGTGGAGGTTGGCGAGTTGCAGAGTGCCATGAACGCCCTTATTTTTACAGCCAGCACCTCCGAGAGCTGCTCCACGTGGGTTTCCACTATCCACAAGGCAAAGGTAAAAACACACTCACAAGACAACACTTTTGAAATTTTCATTATCTGATTCAGCGTTTTATGAGTCTGTGTTTCAAACTGAGATATCTCGATAACTTCTGTGTGATTAATTGAGGTCCCTGCTGACTGTTGAGATCCTCTAAGCCTTCATCTATCAATCAGTCGAGCTTTACCAATGTGGAACAATTTAGTACACAGTAAGATGTAAATCAAAGTGAAATTCTAAAAGAAAATAAGATGGATGCTACTTATTACAAGCATAAACAGGCATTCACACCCATATACTGTATCACATACAGTGTGTAATGTGGCCAAGGTTTCATACAGAAGTGGATATACTTACCAAACACACAGAAACACAACAACAGTGTGAAACGACAGTTTCTAGTTAGTTGTCATAAGAAACATGATTTTGGATTGATTGAGGAAGTCTGGGAAATCAGGGAAACCACACACATACATGTATACTCATTTTACACTGGAGGAACCATGCCAGCTAGTGCTGTTCCACCCTTATAATATTACTTTTTTTTTTTTTTTTTTGAAATGTTTTTGTTCAACACACAAACTTGTTTTGCAAGAAGCCAATCAATCACTACTTGATCATACGTGATGTAGACTCTTTCATTGCTTCATTATCATAAACGATGTGAGTCTGTGTTTTCAAATTAACACAAACTGACTTGAGGTTTATGGACAACTCCTCTTTCTGTCACACAGCTATAATTAAACTGCCATTAGCAATCTTTCCTAAGCATGTGCCCATTCCTGCTCAGGGTGTTCCCTTTCTGCTCTGACAATCCAAGCATGAATACATACAACTAATACAAGCATTATCATTATGATTATTATACACGGTGAAGTGATTCGGGAAGTTTACAATCACTTTTTCACTCATCTGTTTTGAGAAACATAATAACAAACAACAAATGTATGTATTATTGGAAATTGTTTTAATCATTGTGTCCCTTTGTCAGGAAACGCTGAGCAACCTGAGACAGACAGAAAACAACAGACTGGAGAATTTAAGACTACATAATCTAGAAGCCAAACCTGTTACAGAAGACAAGACCGAGGACACAGAGCCAGAAGATGAAGTTGTTCCACTTCCGAAAAGGGAATCGTTTGCAGCGGAAATTACAGAAGGATATATCACCTCTCGCTCAGAGAGCTCATCCAGAGAAGCAGCAGCATATCAGTCTCCAAATGAGGCGGCTAATAACAACCATTCACCATATCGATTGCGCTCTCATCATATCATTCATACCCCGAGATTACCGCACAGGAGGACTGCAGCCAAGCAGCAACAAAACTCAGAGTATGAGTGGATAGAACTGAAGGGATATCAAGGTGTCAACCACATGAAGGAGGACAAATCCAAGATGGTGGAAACTCTACTGACAAATGACCATAGGTCAAAATCCATGGACAATCTGGATGTTTTCACTCAGGCTGCAAAGCCAGTCAGAGTCAACACAACTCGATCCCCAATTCTTTTCATTGGTGGACTACCAGATGTTGACTACCCGACTGATGAAGAAAGCTCTTTACAACTCCACAGCCAGCCAGCGACTCCCAGCAATGGTCTGTTAACGCTGCCAACAGACCCTAACTACCGTCCGAGAGACCTGGACACTCGCAGATATTCAAGCAGCAGTCAGTCTGCAGACACAGAGACGTCTCCAGATATTCGGAGCTTCGCAAGAAATTTAAAGTCGCCTGGTTTACGGAGGAGGAGGCCGATCAGCACGAATCAGAGCTCCTCTGTTCCAGCACTGAAACACCTCTTGCAAGGCTCGACACTGGCTGACGCTTCTCCAAACTCTGGTTCTAACTCTGACTCGGAGAGCCTTCTTAGTTTTCCAGGAAACTCTCTTCCTTCTGGCAGTAGCTCAAATTCACACCGGGTGCTCAAACTGAGCTCCATGAAGTCACACAAAGAAAAGTTTTGGAATTTGCAGGATGAAAATGCAGACGGTCAAATCTTATCTGAATCTGAGCTTCCTGATTTGAGCACTCGCCATGAAAAGCCCAAATTGAAAACTCAAAGGAGTGCCTCCAATCCCCAAATTGTCATTGAACCAGGACTTGAACCTCATCTGTACGCAATCAGTATGCGTGCAAACTCCCTCATCTCAGTACATAAAGCAGAAGAACGCCTGTCACCACTCATGGATCTCTTAGAAAGAGCTAAAGAAAGAAAGAGGGACATAAATGTCTCCCAAAGAGATATGCATACAACAACACCAAATATGAGGTTTAGGTACCCTCCTCCCTCACCCTCAGTTTCCACCACACCTTCACCTCCACCCAGCACTGGGGACAGAGAAATGGATTGGGAGGAGGAACTGCCGCTGGTGAGAAGCAGAGCCCGCACCGTGAGTAAAGGATGGAGGGAGCAGCTGGTGGACGGGGACGACGACAACATGAGGAACAGGTCAGTACCACAACGCTTTCATAGTTTGACGAAATGGTGCAAGTCCAGATACTGAATTGGCTCCATTTTGACAGATAACTTAACTATTATTAAGAGTTGAAAAATTAATTAAGAATTGGGTGTCATCCGAACAAGGTCACTCAAAAACACAAGTCCACTCAGCCATTAATGAATATACACGGTGAGTTTTTATAGTTTGTCAAAAAAAAATTCTTATGATTCAGATGATGGAACCCGAGGTGATAGTCCCTTTGAGTTTGGCGCTAACTCTGGGCCAAGGTGACAGTGTTACATCCTGCCTAATGAGCCTAACCAGCAGTCATTAAAGTTAGAGTTTTGTGAGCAACATCAGATTTTTCCATTGACTGAAGTTCTGTACACATTTGCTGTTCCTGTACATTTTGATTACTATTATTTGGCAGTTATTTCGGGGCATATTCTGCAAAAATACTTTTTCATTATATCTTCTACACAACAATGTCATGAGCACAGGACATTTCATATTTTCTCTAAAGGATCAGTTTCAGCCTGTGGTACCGATATTAAACAACAGATAAAATCAACACATTGGGGTTTTTTTTAACTTCCCATAACACTGCAATATCACATATGCATGTTTGCACGCACTCGCATTCTCCTCAACATGGAAGTGGAACTGTTTGAACTTTACTGAAATGAGTTTTCACTTTGAAGGAGGATGCTTACTATTCAATTCTTCTGTGAGAACGGAAACTTAAAATTACAGAGGTTTTGTGTTTTTAACCACAAATCTTTAAATAGAATCAGAGCCTAATCAAAACACTGAAAGCAATTTTATATTTGGAAAAATTTGCCCCAAAATGATCTCATCATATTTTATGATTATGATCTCAAATATTGGGGGGGGTTTCCACCCCCTTTTCTTTTGAATCACTATAAATGACTGTATTTCTAAACTCAGCATTATTCTGTTGAGCCATTACCTTACTTGAATATTTCTGCTCTACATTACATATTAGCGGGCGACTATAATATACTCAATAAAGTTCCAGTTCTTCAGATTTTCCTGAAGATTCTCTTTCACCAGAAAAAGTAATGAAAAGTGAAACCATTGGCCAACTCAACATTAAATCAATAAAACTTGTCTGCACTGTTGGATCCAATGTCTTTGTGATATTTGGGAGGTTAGATTTAACATATTTTGTTTGACAATCTGACAAGCGAGCTGGCATGAAGCCAGAACCAGAGCTTTTAATGACAAATAAGGCTTTAACCTCTGCTGGAGCAACATACATTCCTAGTAAACAACTTATTTATCTCTGTAAATAATGTAATTTCAAGACTATATTTACTTTTTTGATCATTTGATTAAAAAATATCTATATGTGATAGCTCAGTGCATCATTCTCCCTGACAGTTTCATCTTCGTGAGAAGTCATCCTGAACATGTGTGGATGTTTGCAGCATAACAATGCAGCAATCTCAGCACCTTTGACCTTGTGTTTCACCCTCTCCCTCTTCCAGTGTGGCCTTGGATGGGGTAAACGTAGACTGGTCCGGCTGGTGCTTTGACGACGACGAAGTCATGGATTACCTGCAGCCCGGAGAGGAGGGTCTTCTTGAAGGAATCAATCGATCTTTGGCCTCTCGGGGTCTCAACGACATTTCAGAGCATCATGACGAGTGTAGTGAGGTGTAGCTCAGCACTAACAGAGTCGATCAGCAGCAACAGAGTTGACGTGCCCGTCGGCCATCTGACGTCGGTTGCATTATTTTGACTTAGAAATGAGTGCGTGAATGTGCATTTCATAGGCAAACTTTTTTTGTATAAGAAAAAGACATTTTAACAAACAGACATCTTTGCACAAATATTTCTGCATTCCTCCCAAAACTGTTCTGTGTTTGAATTTAAATGAGCAGTCACAGTGTATTTTACTTTACTGTAAGTGAAAAAAGATATATTTTTGTAGAAAAGTACAATTAGGTGTGAGCAATCTTTTGTGTAAATATACTAATAGCTGTTTTTATTGCTGTATATTTTATTTATATCAGTAATAATGTTTCTTTTAAATGAATTTATTTTGCACATGTTACTAATAAATAAAATCAGATTTATTTCTGTAAAAAACTCTTTATTCCTTGGACATTTTGTGGTCAATATGTACAGTTCATGAAAACACAAAATCACAGAAATGTAAAATATCTACAATTATACACATGATTGCATCTTTCTTTACACATTTACACAAAATCTCTGCAACATCAGGTGCGAAAATATTTACAAATCTCGTGCAGCACGAACTCTCCCAACATCTTGCAGGAAGTGAGAGAAAGAGATTTTACTTTAGTGCTGTAAATCTTTTTAATATCTTCACTGTATTTGAACTTTACTCTTTCACTCGATTTCTTTCTCTCTCCTCACGCTCATTGGAGACGGTATGGACAATAGTCTCCAGCGCTGGGTACTGAAAAATCCTCTTTCTCTGTGGGAAAAAAAAACACAGGAAACAATTAAAAACATCTTTCCATCAAAACTATGAGAACCGTTTCATATAGAGAATCTATCTTCATGCTATGAAACTGAATTATTTTTGATCAACGAGAACTTTTTACCCTTTGGTGGTTTTTGTATATCTGAACCAGAATCAGCAGCAGAGCAAACAGGAGGAAGCTCAGCCCGACGATGGCGGCTGTGTTTCGTGGCATGCCTGATGATTCCTGTCCAAATAAACCACCTGCAAAAAAACCCCCAAAAAACGTTAGAATTCTGCAGTGCGAATTTGGAACTACCAGCACAGATTCTGATTTAGGATGTAACGTACTTGTCTGTTCAATGTGGTATGTCACATTTCCAAGAAGGCCTTGTCCCCCATAGAAACGGCAGGTCCACTGGCTCCACTTCTCCTCTGACGCTCTGCTCAGGCTCACGGTCTTTCCCTCGTGGACGGGCCCTTCTGACTCTGTGCCGTTGTGGTCGTACATCACAGGAACCCACTCATACTTGGTCACCTCACTTGTGTCGCCCAGTTGGCAGGTCAGCGTCACAGAGGATTCTTTGTGTGACAGGACAACTGAGAGGAAACACCAGGAGAGAAATTACTTTAGCCGCAAAAGTTAGAATGACAAAGATTTTCTTTCCTTCTTGTTGAAAACACATGAACTTACTTTTCGCGACAACCAGCTGCATTGTTCTAGTTAACCTCTGTCCTTCTATGGTTCCAGCACATCTGTACCTGCCCTCATGTTCAAGGCTAACTTCATTCAGAGTGGCAGATTTGTCCCAGGGCAGCTGAGTGGGCGGTGAAGACGAAGCCAAAGAAGAAGGAAGATGGACCTCAGCAGGCGTAAGGCGAGAGCCTTGCTTCACTTTCTCCCATGTTGACTTCAGAGGAGTCAAACCAGAGGAGAACACACAGGGAAGAGTGGCTGCAGACCCCACTGCAGCGTACAGCTTGGTGTTGTCTTCAAATGGCTGGTTGATCCCTAGAAGATAAAAATGAAGCGTAAAATACTCTCCTATGGCTTCATTTCTTAACATTTTTAAAGTCTTTCATGCCCACAAGCTCACCTTTCACAGACAGAGAGGCCGAAGCCCGCCCCTCTTGGCCATGGTGTTTCACAACACAAGCCCAATTTCCACTTGAGCTCACTGTCGCTTTCTCTATCAAAATACTTTTATCCTCATTTAAGTGGTTGCCTTGCTGGGGCACAAACGGACTGTTGTTCAACATCCACTGCACAGAAACTCTGTCAGGCCTCGGTGTCACTCCACAAGTCACTGAAACGTTTTTTCCCGATGTGGGCACCGATGGAGAGATGGACACTGTGAAGGATGCAGGGAGAAGATGGTTCATGACATGGACATAAAGTCTGTCTCCAAACATCCAAGCTAAACAAAAAAATAACTCTTGTCCAGTTTAATGGTGTTGAAGCAGCAGACGGACGTGTTCTGGTGAAAAATGTACAATATCATGAATAATTCATTGTTGTTGTGACTCATTTCTACCCTGATTTAAACTTGAAAGCTTTTTTGAATGTCAATTGTAATTAAAATGGCTTAAAAATGTGTCTACATAAATCAACATCTGATCTTCAGAAATGTTCTATTATTTTGAGAAACTTTTTTAAAAATACATTTCAAGAGCAAAAATTATGAGGAACAAACAAAAAAAAGATATGGAAGCTTCATTATTTGAATAAAACAATTTTGGGGGGAAAATACACTTTTTTGGCAAATACACATGATCAAATCATTAGTGTCTCTTCTGAAGTTTCTTACCTCTGATAATTCTGAGCATGATTTCAGATCTAACAACCTGCTTCACACGGCAGACGTACAGTCCTCCATCCTTCTCTGTGACCCTGTTGATTTGCAGACTGTAATCTCCACTTTCAAACTGAAAGTGGGGGCACTGGACGCGTTGTTTCCCTTTATTTGACCATCTCGAGCCCCGGTACTGCAGGCCGCTCTGCTCCATTCTCCAAACAGTGCTGAGGACAAAAGTGTCACAGTAGACTATGTCAAGAACATGCAGATGTATAACATTTTGTGTTGTTTTAACGGGATGGGTAAATATGAAATGTAAAGGGACATAACATTGTAAAGTCTACAAGTTCTGCTTTACCAGTTGTCTTTAGTCCACAGGATGTTGGGGTTAGTTTGTCTCAAATCATTGTTTTTACAGGGTAGAACAGCTTGGGAGCCAGCTTCAACGAGCACCTCAGTTCTCCCACATTGAGCCCCTGGAGAAGAAGAGGCACATGATATTTAATTCAAATTCATTTCATTCAGATCTAGTAAAAGTAAAAGAAAAGTTATAGTTACCTGGTATAATACAGGCAAGCATTCCAACGCTTAAGTACTCCAACAACTTCATTATGTAGCCTCAGTTTGAGATGAATTTGCCTCCTCTGCTGTTGTAATCTTTCCACAGTTTAACCGGTGTCCCAACGTCAGGCTTTCTCTTTGTGCGAGTGTGATCAGAAGTGTTCGTGTGAGTTGGGTTGATGGGGATTTTATCTGAGGCTGTAGTTGCTGATGAAGCGAGTAGGTGGAAGAGAGGAGTGCTTGGTGGTTCCTCTGCAGATCATGTGACTTCAGTGACACTCCAGACTTTGATGCGGTTTGTCTGTATCTGCCTGGAAACTGTAAGACAGAGCTGTAAACAGGGAGTCCCACATCCTCCCACAGATTCTCTTTTCTTAAATATGTTTCCTACATCTTCTTCTTCGACGTCAAATGCCCCAAAATGTTTCAGTTTTTGCAAATCTTATTGTACACCTGACACATGTACACTATCGGACTGTCAACAATAAAGAAATGTTGCAGTGGTACTTTCAAACGGCTAATAAATAATAATGTTTATCAAGGTTCTTTAAATGCTATACATAAGGTATGATAAATGATGAGCTACACTGCAATTACTCTACACACCTCGCAAGAAATGTGTATTGTTGACAAATATCTTCAGCTGAAGTTGTTGATTTGAAACTGAGATTTTAAACCTGCAATTTCCCACCACATTGTTGTTACGCTGTCATTTCCAGTCTATGGCAGGTTAACGTCAGTCACTTTCATCATCATCATCATCATCATCATCATCATCATCATCATCATCATCCTCCTCCTCCTCATCATCATCATCATCATCATCATCATCATCATCATCATCATCATCATCATCATCATCATCATCATCATCATCATCATCACCATCACCATCACCATCACCTCTCTGTGAATGTGGCCAGTGTCTTATTCTGATGGATATTCATCAAAGTGAATCATCCCTTCCCTTCTCATTTCTATTCTTTCCGTTCCTTTACGTCAGTTACTGAAACAGGCCCACACTAATATACACACCTAATATAATTACTGATTGCAGATTTTTTCTTCCTTTTTTGGGGGGGGGGCACAAACAGATATGGGCAACAAACGGTCAACCACAATTGGACCACATGTGGCATGCCATCATATAAACAATGCTATCATTGCCAGACCTGGCCCACATCCGATTGACATACAACCTGCCGTACCAGCAGCAGCAGCTCGATACCAGATCTGGCCCAGACCTGTCTGCTATGTAGGTTACCACGCAAGGTCCCTGACACAATCAGAAACAAGTTCTTTGGTCTGGTATCAGTACAAGCAAAATAACATATGGTTGATGGCGAACAAATCACATGCAGTGTACATTTGGACTTTTTGAACATTGAACAAGTTCCCAAAGCCATAGTAATACTTTAAATGACCTGTCCAGGTTGTATTCTGCCTTCTCCCATTGCCAACTAACCCTATATTAGATAAAGTGGTATAGAAGATGGATACATCAGTTTGGCAGCTCTCGCCAAAAGAACAAATAGAGTAAAAATGTAATCTAAAGAAAAAGTTAATGGTGTTAGGTTTAATAAATACGGATCCTAAGTTCTTTTACTGAAGACATGGTGGCATTTCACCGAACTGCTACGAGAGTGTTACTGTAAGTTGAATGTTTTTACCTCTCACACATTTAACTTTCTTCTTTTATCAAATGCTACCAACGTTCACAGGATGAGGCTTGTGGGTTCAAAACACAATCCAAAGTGTTTGTGAAAGAGACTCGGGGGGCTCATGTGAGTCACTCACTTTGACGGGGTCTATCCTACAGCTGATGTTTCATTCACCTCATTGTAGTTGAATGTGATGGTGCTTGAGGGAATTTGCCTCTCACATGGAAACTATTCAACCATAAGCTAGAATAGCTGCATATTATTATGTTAATGAGGAAACACTTGGAAAATAGTCAAATCAGAGTTCTTCAGTAGAAGTTCAACAAATGAGTAGTTTGTTCCAGTGCTGAGTTGTCACACTACCATCGATGCTCGAATCATTGAGCCGTTTTACCAAACTAATTTAAACCTTTCAGAATTATTGTAAGCAATGCTTTGGTTCAGTTTCTATAATTGGTAGTGACAGTATAATGCAATATTCACAACATGTGGGTGATGATAAATAATGTTCCACTCAGGTTTACTGGCAGAGGAAGCAGAGCACGAACAATAAGTCTGCTCTGCTGAGAAATTTCAAATAATTAACTTATGTCAGCATTTTGTTCATGAGCGATCCAAGAAAACTTGATGAGTAGTGATGTTAATAAATTTAAGCATTTATCCAAATTATGGAGCAAATTGGTTGTTTCATTAGAAATACTACATTTAAATGATTAAATTCTTTCCTTTCAGTGATTATTGTTGGAATACTTTTCATCTAACTTCAATATTTGTAGAAAAAAGTCACATCTAGAGGTTATGTTTGAGGTGCAAACACCCTGTATAAGTCCTTCTTGCACACACACTGTAAGCTACGATTAGAGGATTCATATAATGTTTTGTTTGTGTAATTTTCCACATGATAGCTGCTGCAGCAGCAAAACAGTAAATGTAGACAAACGTCAGCATTACAGCGGCGCTCGTTTCTTTGAAAATGACAAAACATTCCTATAGTAAGACTGAAAGTATCAATGTGTGTGTGTGTGTGTGTGTGCGTGCGTGCATGCGTGCGTGCGTGTATGTGTGTGGTGTTCTTTATGAAACCTTTCATATTGTATCTGCAAAGCCGTTTTTTCCAGTTTAGGCTGTATGTTGTTCTCATGAAGACATATTTTGTTGTCACTATTTTGTCCCTATTATTTGACTGACAAGAGGATTAAATAGCAAAATCAAACCTCCTCGCATTGCTCAGCATGGCTCGGTTGGTAGAGTGGTCATATCCCAAGCGGAAGGCTGCAGGTTCAATTCCCCTCTCTGCCTGTCTACATGCCGAAGTGTCCTTGGGCAAGACACCCAACCCCAAACCGCTCCCATTGGAGTGACAGTGCCTCGCATGGCTGCAGCCTATAGTGGTGTGTGAATGTGTGATTGAATGGGTGAATGTGATGAACTATGTAAAGCGCTTTGGGGCTGCTCACGCAGCTGTAAGGGGCAAAATAAGTGAAGCCCCTTTACCATTTTAGATATAATGAGCAAAGGTATCTATTCTCATATCAACGTTCACTTGATGATATTTGCTTAAAAGATGATTTACAGTGTGCATAGACTGAACGTCATTGATTATCCCCACCCTTTTCCCTTTTGAAGCAGAATGGAGCAGCAGCAGCAAATTACAATAATTAAATACAATCAGTGAGATGTCATTCAAGGTTTAAATAGGAACATTGACGTCCCTGTGGGAAGTTTCTAACAGATTCAACAGAGGATGAATAGCTGTGGCATTAAATAACATACTCTGGACAGAAGTCCATTTCAGAATTAAGCAAATCCAAACAAGATGATGAAATACTTTTGTCCAATATTTGTCTGAAGCAAAACCTGGGACTTTGAAACACCTGCCCAATGTGATGAGATACTGAAATGTTTATAATACTAAGTACTATCCATTCATAAAAATGTGTGAAGGCTACAAATATACACCGACACAGATATAACAGAAACGCACTTGCAGCATGTGCAATATTGTTTGGTGCATAGAACACAGGCAAAAGGTAGTAGTGTACAATACCAAGAAAATTAGGCTGCAACTATTTTGGTTTGTCTCAAGCTGCATAATTACGAGAAGCATCTCGAAGTACTGACAGATTTTTTTTTTAAATGAGTCATGACTTGGCAGCAAGAGGAATAAATGCTTACGTCTGTGGAAAGTGTTTTCCTCTGTTTCCTTGTGCTTTATGGTGAATGTGTAATGTATACAAGTGTCATTCATATTTGCAATATATGAATGCTGTTTGGTGAAAGTAAGGTGTTATAACTGATGGACAAAAGATGTGACCAGTGTGGTAATTAATTGGGATCCATTAATCTTTTATACTATTTTATCCAACTCAGGATTGCAGGCAGCTGGGGCTGATACCAACTGACTATGAGTGAAGACAAGATGAACCCTAAAGGTTCACTTGTCAATCACAAGGGAGGCACACTCGCATGCTCACTTACTTGCAAGTATGGAATCACAGGTCAGATCTTTTTATGTGGTTTGCATGTTCTCCCAGTGCATGCAATTGCAGGAATTCTGGTTTCCTCGCAAAACCCAAAAGATGCATTTAAGCTTCATTGGTGAGTCTAAAGTGTGAATGTGTATGTGATTGTCTGTCTCTTTGTGTTTGTCATGAGATGACTGGCCCATGGCACTCTGCCTTCACCAGTGGTAAGCTTGGACTGGCACCTCCAAAAAAATAAAAAACAAAACAAAAAAACGTAGTGAACGATAGTTGGTTAGATGGGTGGAAATAATAAAACAGGTAATTTCAAACCTATCCAGTCTTTCTCTGTGTTGTGATTGCAGCCGAATGACATTCAATAATTACAAATATTAAAAAATTATTTGCTTAGGTCAGAATATTTTTGGCGCAGGGTTTCACTGATCTTACATTTCCACAGTGACATTACAGGGATTCTTCAGTGAGGATGTCGTCCTCTGCTGGCTGAAAATCATAACGGCAATGAACAATTACCGTAATATTTTATTTCCATGCGCTGCTGATATTACGGTACTAGCGCATTGCATCACGGGACACAGTTAAAAATGGAGACGGCCATTGGTAGCGTGCGAAAGTGTCAATAACATCAAACAACAGGTTTTACACTCTCGTAATGGGAGTTTACTTGCAGTAAGACCTAAAGACTCGGCTGGTATCAGGTTGTCGCATCGTGTGGAAGCAGGTAAAGGTCACCATTACGGATTTTGGTGTAAAACTATGAGCTAAAGCTCAGGGTCAATGCATCGAGTGAGGAAGCTATCGCCGTGTGTTCACGAGAGAAAAAGCCAAACAGACCTCTCAGTCTGTCACCTCTCATATTAATATATATATATATATACTAATATGTTGTGTTGATGACGTTCTGTAGAAAACTGTGGACATGTCCGTTCTGGGAGGTTTGCTGAGAGCTGGATCGTCCTTCTGTCACACAGTCAGGAGCTTTTCTACAGGTCAGTGTCTCCACATTACAAGAGTCACAGTGATGCCGTGAATCTTCATATAACAGTGTTATATTAAGATGAGTGTTATTAACACCATTCAGAGTGAGTCCATGAGTCTCCAGCACAACCTGGTAGTACTCTGTATATTGCAGTAACCGTCATAGTTTATGTGGAGTGGATTACAATATTAATGGACACCACCCATCCCTTATACCATTACAGTAATGTCTATTATAAGTATTTTTGACTGAACGCAGACACCAACAGGTATAGAGCGGAAAATAAGATATTACAGAAAGGTTTCTTGTAGTTTTTTTGTATTTACTTAAAAATAATTTAATTGAAATTGTCAGAATTATGGCCTGTAGTTTGAAAAATAGACGGGGGAACAATTTTGATCATGTGAAATTTTTAAATATTTTTATTTGGGCTACTCCCCCCCCCCCCCCCCCCCCCCCCCACAACCTATAGAAAAAGTAATGTGTGTTTTGTTTAATACTTTAATATCTTAGTTTAAATGTAATACATCAAAAATGCATGGAGGTTTCACTGCTTGAATCAAATGGGGGGGGGGGGGGGGGTCCATTGTATGGAAATATGTTGAGACTCATCTGGATTTATTGTGATGATGTTAGATTAAAATATGAAATGTAATGCTTTTCAACCTGTGTAACTGATAGGTACGGTTAACTTTAACCCATTTCATTTAATTACAGTGCATTCGGAAAATATCCAGAGTTTCACTTATTCCAAAATGGATTAAGTTCATTTTTTTCTTTCTTCCCCAAAATTTGACACACAACACTCCATAATGACAATGTGAAAAAGATTTTGGGGAGATTTTTGCAGATTTATTAAAAATAAAAAACTAAGAAATCACATGTACATCAGTATTCACAGCGTTTGCTCAATACTTTGTTGATGCACCTTTGGCAGCAAATACAGCCTCAAGTCTTTTTGAATATGATGCCACAAGCTTGGCACATTTATCTTTAGGCAGGTTGGCTCATTCCTCTTTGCAGCAACTCTCAAGCATCAGCAGGTTGGATGGGCAGCATCGGTGCACAGACATTTTCAGATCTCTCCAGAGATGTTCAATCAGATTCAGGTCTGGGCTCCGACTGGGCCACTCAACAACGTTCACCGAGGCGTCCTGAAGCCTCCTGTGAGCTCTCGGCTGTGTGCTTCAGGTCCGGACTGAAAGATGAACCGTCGCCCCAGTCTGACGTCAAGAGCGCTCTGCATTCATCTTTCCCTCTACCCTGATATGTCTCCCAGTTCCTGCCGCTGAAAAACATCCCCACAGCATGATGCTGCCACCACCATGCTTCCCTGTAGAGATGGTATTGGCCTGGTGTTGAGCGGTGCCTGGTTTCTTCCAAACGTGACGCCTGGCATTCTCTCCAAAGACCTCAATCTTTGTCTAATCAGACCAGAGGATTTTGTTTCTCATAGTCTGAGAGTCATTCAGGTGCCTTTTTGGCAAACTCCATGTAGGCTGCCATGTGCCTTTTACTAAGGAGTGGCTTCCGTCTGGCCTGAAAAAAAATTATTTTTCACGTTGACATCATGGAGTGTCGTGTGTTGAATTTTGCAAAAACAAAAAAAGAATTCAATCCATTTTGGAATAAGGCAACAAAATGTGGAAAAAGTGAAGCCCTGTGAATACTTTTCGGATGCACCGTAAGTGTGCTGGAAGGTGCTGTGAAAACCGTTGTAGTTATACTATGAGGTTTCAATTGTGGCTTCTCATGTGTCAGATACTGAACTCTGAGCAGCGACCTCTTCCTTGCAACCACACTCCTGTTTTACTCAGTTTGATTTATCTTCTCATTGTACCCAGACAGTTCAACGCTGCAAAAGCAAATACTGTTTTTCTCTATTATTTTTTGAGTTTATAACAATTTGAATGACTTTTTTGATACTAAAGCATTAAGGGACAGCGAAGCTTAATTTGGCCAGGCGGTTTTATTGACAAAGGACTATCTAAATATTCAGAGGATTGTAACGTCACACCACAAAGTAAATCATGATGTTGTTATCCAAACCTGCCTTTTCTCCAGATGGTCAGGACAGAGGTAAAGACCTTTAGGTAACAATCATCCAGAAGACACAAACTCACATATGAACAGAACAAAACAACATGTTACAGTAAAATAAAATTCCTCTACAACACGTCCGATCCAAGAACTTAAGACTTTTCCTCCGAAAAAAAATCTTTTGAATGCGAAACTGTGACTGGGTTCTCAGATTTCTCATCTGTAGAATAGCTGCAATCAACCACATTTTGGTTTGTACAGAAAACTGTAATCTATGTATCGGCTGTCTCTCTTTCAGTGTCCATATGCTGAATACATTATTGGTTCATAATGTCCTCATGAACTCAGAACTAAATTGAAGTTCTGTGTCACCTCCAGGTACATGTTGCCAGATCAAGATGCACGCCATTCCTCCGCTGAAAACGGTGGACCGCTGGACCGAAAAGAGGACCATGTTTGGAGTTTACGATAACGTAGGCATCTTGGGTGAGTTCCCTCTGCTCTCCAGTTTAACAGCACTTCTGGACGGGTTTATTGGACATATCACTGAGCTCATTTACATGCACAATAATGATCCAGTCATTATCAGCTTTCCAGAGTTATGAGATTATTGGAGTGATTGAATTAACCGAATAATGTGATATACTTTATTGGATAATATTGGTTATTTGATTATGAGAAATCTAATTAACGCACCAAGATTTATCCTCCATTGCATCAATGTCTCTGTCCAGGTATATATATCTATATGTGTGTGTGTGTGTGTGTGTGTGTGTGTGTGTGTGTGTGTGTGTGTGTGTGTGTGTGTGTGTGTGTGTGTGTGTGTGTGTGTGTGTGTGTGTGTGTGTGTGTGTGTGTGTGTGTGTGTGTGTGTGTGTGTGTGTGTGTGTGTGTGTGTGTGTGGGTGGGTGGGTGGGTGGGTGGGTGGGTGGGTGGGTGGGTGGGTGGGTGGGTGGGTGGGTGGGGGTGTGTGTGTGTGTGTAAGAAATTCTGGACTCTGTCATTGTCACTTTATGTCTGCAGGGGATTTCAAAGCTCATCCAAAGGATCTAATTGTGGGGCCCTGCTGGGTGAAAGGATTTAGAGGTAACGAACTGCAGCGTATAATCAGGAAAAAGAAGATGGTGGGCGACAGAATGATGACAGAGGACAGGCACAACTTGGAGAAGAGGATCCGCTTCCTCTACAAGCGCCTGAACCGCACCGGCAAACATCGCTAACGCTGAACCGTCTCAGTCTGGCGGTGTGATTTCATGCTGTCGTCATGCTGTTTGTTTCCATTTTTCTAAGTTGTCGTATCTGTACAAGTAAAGAATAACCTTCAACTCAAGCTTGTGTACCTTATTCTCTGTGAAAAGCCCCCAAACAATGCTGTCTAAAGATGAATGTCTTTTTGTTTTTATGCTTTTCCCACACAAACCGTCTTACCAGCTCTAACTGTTGTTTGGGACGTGTAGTCAAACCTTTTCTGTAACCTGCCTTTTGAGACCCGACTGTATGTGACCTGCAAAAGGCTGCGAGAAGAAGTGCATAGAAAATTGAACTATTCAAGTAAAAACAGGAGTTTTGTTGACGCCTGAACATGTAACCTGCAACAAGGATTCATGTGGAGGAGAACTACAGCTCCAGAAAGTTGATCAATTAAAACTGCTGCCTTACAGGGAATTTAATGTACAAAAACGACGGAACTGAGACTCCTGTAGATAGGGTGCTGACAAATGTATTGTTTATTTTGTTTACTGAAATTGTGCAATATGTCTCCTCTTTAGAAAGAGGCAATTACCTGAAGCAGCTACCGCTAGATACAATTAATACACAACTTGAACAATTACATTAATTTCTACATGATGTAGAGAGGTCAGTAGCAGCCTTTTTATTTAACTCTTCTAATTAATACAATCAGTAAAAAAACATGCTTGGTTAAACCATTACTAGTGCAACTTTTCAAACATGCCCAATGTTTTTATTGATGCAAATGAAAACATTTCTTTTGCAAGTAATTCTAGCAAAAGATGTATCTGGTTTATTTGAGTTTTTTCAAATCTAGAACTGAAATATTTATGACCGTGGATAGTGAAACGCTTCACTTGTTTTTTCATGTGCAAATGGAAGAAATTTAAAATCTTTAGGTAACAGTAATGGTATTCCGGTTATTACAGTGTTTCTGACATCTTTCTAGAAACTTTAAACCGGGACGTTCCACGTGGAGAACTGAGGTTGGACTCCACATGAAATGAAACAGGAGTAAATACAAACGACAGAAATAATGCAAGGGCGTGAAAATAATTGTTTCTTTAAAAAAAAAAAAAAAGGTAAATGTATTTCACTTATATGTCACTTTTCAGCTGGTTTAGCAGTCCCAAAGCACTGGTAATCACATTCACCCATTCACAGCCACACTGACACACCAATGGGGGCATCCGCTATGCAAGGCCTCAAATCAATCTGGTGGGAGCAATATGGGATTCAGTGTCTTGCTCAAGGACCTTTTGACATCTGGACAGGTGTAGAATCGAAACCTACAACCTTCTGACTGAGAGATGACCACTCTACCAACTTGGTAGAGGTTAGTATTAATGTTAACAATATTAATTGTAACCTATTTTTTCCAGTGGAAAAAGAGAAATATCCAACCAAGAAATTGAAATGTGTGAGATTTTGGTCAGTAATATGTTTCACAGCTTGTCATGTGGTCCATAGGCGGCTTTGGTGAAACATAATTAGATAACACTCTGGGACATGGTTTTTCCAAGCAATGCCCTACCTATAAAGGGTTAATACCTCCTCAACTACTGTGACCCTCCTAAAAAAAAGAAAGACATCTCTGGATCCGCCCCTGCATGAAGTGAATTTCAGTGAATTTGTCCTCTGGGGCCTTTCAGCCAGACTTTTTCACTCGGCACTCCTGCACAGAGATACTCAGCATAGGGAGCTGAGCTTTGTACTTCACCTGAGTGTAAACAGGAGCTAATGCAAGACGGAAACGTGATGGAGGAGCATCGGGATTAGAGAAGGTGGGGGGGGACTCTGGCCAGGGAAGAAAGAGTGGAGTCAACACTCTGTAGACACTGACTGTACCGCAGTGTCGTCCCGCCGCCCCATCCGACACAGAGCTGCAGTACTGCAAAGTGGAAGGAGAGAGGGGGGGGGGGGGGGGGGGGGGGGGGGGGGGGTGCCGCACTGTCGTTCCGAGTCCAAGTGGTAAAGGCAGGAGGAGAGACGCATTATTGCAGTTGCGTACTCTGCCCGGACTCTTTACGCGGGTGAAAACTAGCGCACTTCCCCCCCCCAGAGTCACTGAGAAAAAAGAAAAACAAGGAAGGGAGGGGGTGACAGAAATAAAAAGATAAATAAAATAGAGCAAGACATCCGATTCCTCATGACTGCACTTTTCTCCACTTAATTTTGAAATTGCACGTATTTCGCCAGCATCGGTTGAGAGGAGGCAGCTCGACGCGCAGCCAATCAGCGCTGCGCTCAGCATCCAGGACTCAGCATCACTCGGAGCGAGAAGAGGAAAGAAGAAGAAGAGGACGAAGAAGAAGCTGCAGCAGCGGCAGCCCCGCAGGAAACCCGCACGCTTCCCGCTCGGATGGATTATAATCCAGAAGTACTTTTCTCCTGATCTGCTGTCGCCCTCTTGCACTTGCAGCCCTCCGGTGCAGTCTCTCAGTGAATTATCGCCTGATGTCTCGGTAGTGCGGTACTTCGGCTCCACTGCGCAAAAAGACCGTCCGCCTCTGTTTTAATCACCGACGCTGCACTTTATTTCTCTGTAGTATTTACAAGAACGGACTTTTGTTTGGACAAGTGCCTATAAATTCACATTTTTTCCCCCCCAGTTATCTTGGTGGGCATTTTTTTTCTTTCTTTCGCCCTGTACTTCAGACCCTCCGTCTCCTGCCCCCCTACAGCCCCATCACCCCCCCTCCCCCTCCTCCGCTGCCCGTGAGTCAGTTCAAACAGCTGCATAGAAGATGTGAGTATTACTGCGGATTTTCTATAGCATTGTTCTCCAGCAACACCTCAAAAATATGGGTGCTTATGCATGTGAACATGTGTTGTTGTCTCCGTATGTTTGTCTTCCACTGAGGAGGGGGGTTGTTGAACTGGGCTGATTTCTTTCAGCTTGATGGATTTTGCTGACGCAAGTGAAATTTTCCGTCACAGCTTCACTAAATTATGCATTCAAATGATTGACTCCTGGCACAGTGAAGCCACGGAGCAGTTATTCTGGTTGTTTTGAAGGTGTTATTGTTTTAAAAATATTCATATATATGTATGACAGACTGACATTTGTGGTGAGTGGATTGTGTGTTTTGAGCGGTTTGAGGGACTTTTTGCAGCCCCCACCTGCATTGTTTTATGCAGCATTGGTGTCAGAGATGATAACCAGTTTGTTCACTGGGTCGTGCAGGGACATTGTTGTAATTTTAATCCCCCTGATGTGACTGAGATCAATGTGAAACTTGAAGTTGCGTCAGTGGTTTGTTTCTGCAGGGTTTGATTGTCCGTTCAACCCTCCTGTATACCCCATCTTCTCATCCCTGCTGGATTAACCCCTTCCTCTTCCCTTACCTCCTCAGACCCATCCAACATTGTTTAATCCATCACAAGGATTTCTACTTTCTGGTTCTCTCCCTCGTTCTCTTCTCAGGCAGTCTATTTGCTTTCCAGCTGTGGCTTACATATTCTTTCTCTCCTTGCTCTCTGTACTGTCATCACTTGCTCTCTGTTTTTGCTCCCTTTCTTTGCCATACTTACCCTCTTTTTCTGCTCACTTCCTATTCTATGCAGTTTTTTTTTTACATGTTTTGTTTCCATCTCTTTATTATGGCTTGTCTTTTTAAAATCAACTCATTGACCTGGAAGTCTTCTACTCAGTGCTCGTTTTCTTCGATCCTCCTTTTCCTCCCAGTCTTTCTGCCTCTAATGTCTCATTTGTTTGACTCTTCAGGTCTGCCCCAGATGCTGCTGCCCCACCAGCTGGAGCTCCTGGAGCTCCAGGTGGCCCCGGTGCAGATGGAGCCCCAGGCGGAGGCCCCCCTGCCCCACCCAATACTTCCAGCAACCGCAGGCTACAGCAGACACAGGCCCAAGTGGAGGAGGTGAGCGGAACCAGGCCAGACTGCAGGTCTGATGCTACGGGCACTGCATCAAATGTGTCAGAGATAAATCATGAAATATCTTCGGTTGTGGAGGATGTGTATTGGTGTGTATTTTTCTTTCCGGGCCAGCAACATGATAATATTTACAATACTTTCTTGTTGTCGGTATTCCAGCCCTTGGTAGACAGGTCATGGTGTAAATTATGCATGAGGTGCAATCTGCAAATGGACTGCATGTGCTTGTTTAATTTGTGATATCTTAAGAAAGGCCTTCGTCCTCTGTGTTGTTCTCCTTCCGTCGTACTTGTCATCCTTTACGTCTCTCCCCCCCTCCCCCCTCCACCACTGCCAAGTGCTTTCTCATCCCTGCCGCTGTGCTCTAGGTGGTGGATATCATGCGGGTGAACGTGGACAAGGTTTTGGAAAGGGACCAGAAGCTTTCAGAGTTGGATGACAGAGCAGACGCTCTCCAAGCCGGAGCTTCCCAGTTTGAAAGCTGTGCAGCCAAGCTAAAAAACAAGTACTGGTGGAAGAACTGCAAGGTGGGCACATCATGGGGGTCCATTATACCGATTAACACTGAAAGTAACTAATACTGTGCTCTGAGTCCTGGATTAAATGTGTGCGTGTTAGTATGTGGTTTAGTGCAGAGATGGAGAGGATGTAGAGCACAACACGATACGCATCAGTCTGTTAATGAGCTGCTGTGGTGGACTGGACTGTGCTTCAGGGGAAATAAAGAGAAATGTATTATTGTATTTTTAAATGCTGATTCAGGATTATAGCACTCAGCATTCTAAATCTTAACTCATATTAGTGATTTGCTTTGTTATTTAAACTAGTTTATATTCCTTCTTAAGGCAATGCCATGCAGGAAGCACCAGTGTAAGGCGTTTTGTTGTCTTCTTTTCTCAGATGATGATCATGATGGGTATCATTGGAGTCATCGTGGTTGGAATAATATTCTGTAAGTGGAAGACATTTACACCCTCATACTGTTTTAGCCAATTATGAATTAACAAAATATATTTTTCACTGAAACGGAGCTATACTAAATAGAACAGTTCTGGCTGGTGATATTAAAATCATTAAAAATATGTAAATTATTTTAAATGGTTTTGACAGAAAACAAAGAGAAAAATGTAAAAACAGTGGAAGTTATGAATTACAAGTACTCACATTACTGTATTTAGATGGTATTTTGGGGGACGTTTTGGAAAGTTTGTAATTTTCCTCATGCTTAACCACAGTGTACATCATATAATCTACTTCTCTACTCTTGAAATCATGAGTCAGGACTGATGCCACCAACCATTAGAATCAATGTTAAAACCTGTTTATCTGGATTTTGTTGCCAATAACTTCTTTTACACAGAAAATTGCTGCTTGTCGTTGATATAATTGCTTATTGATAAATGCTTCTTTTGGCAAAACAAATACATTCTGTTCAAAAGTAACAAATACTTTTTGTAATTTAAGGCAAAAGTAGTTGCTCTTGAGTGCAAATTTGGAGTATTTTTCCACCCCAGCCTCACAACTCCATATTCCTGCATAGGATTGAGACCTCAGTGCTGCAGTGTTTTATTTTAAGCAACGTATTTGCCAAATCCATTAGACTAATTGCTTCCTATCTGTCCCTCCTTCATTCAGTGTACTTCTTCCACTGAGCTCGGCTCTCCAGCACAGATGGATTTGGACTTGAGGATGATACAACAGGGAAGAGAAGAAGAAAAACAATTAGAAATCCAAGCGCCACTCCTCCCCTTCTATCAGTCCTCTCTTCCCTCTCTTCACACAGTCTTCCATTTAACCATCTTGCACTTTTACATGATAGTAGTGTTTATAAGTGGCTCTGTTCGGTTTGTCCCCTTTCCCTCCCTTCTTGTTGCTTTCTGACACTGTTTGTTTTTTTGTTGTTTTTTTTGGCATGAAGTCTCACTCAGTCTCTCCTGTCTCTGTACCTCATGTATTATTGAAGGCCGGAGCAGTCAGAGTGCGAGGAGGAAATAAAGGAAAGGAGGGAGAGGGAAAACACTCGTGGCAGGGGAACACGTGGGGCTGAGGCCACCAAATATTGACATAGGGGGCAAATGTACAGAGGAGTTTGCCGTCTTTCTACCCCCTGATACGCCAAAGCTTGTTCATATTACCTTTTTTGAGAGTCCCACATTTGTGAATTGATACTGACAAGTCTAACTAACGTGCTCCTTCTGCCACCACTGCTCCCATCATTGCTACTTACTAACACAAGCTCATGTTAGACTAGGATTAGAATCCTTTTTGTTGTATGTGGGTGTGTGTATTTGTGATTCAAAGCATTGTAGCTAAAAGCTTTTTCCAAGTTTAGTTGTTAAGCAATTATTAGTAATTTTTTTTTTCACTTTTCCTGTCTAACCTTCTCTCACTCAGTCTGTTATTTCTGCGACGCCCAGCGACCATGTGAAAAGACAAATGCAAAAAATAAATAAATAAATAAAAAAAAAGTGGAAAGAGACTTCGGGAAAGGAGGAGGTGATTCGGGGAAAGACGGACGGAGTAATGTGAGATATTTTCCTGTACAAATAAGTAAAACTTAATTCCAGATTGATAAGCATCTATTGAAAAAGTAGTCTTTTACACTTTACTTGATTTGTGCCTGGGTATTTGTACCACAGGTGGTGGTGTAGTAGTGGTAGCATTAAGCTTAATGACACAGGAATATGCACAGCGAGACAAACACAGGCAGCCACTTAAGAGACAATCTACTGTACAGGGGAAGTGACTGCGAGGAGCTACGATGAAATTCTCTTAACTCTTAATTCAGACGAGAGTCACAGCCATAGACAGATGAATGTGTAGCATCACATTTGAAACAGGTTCAAAAGTCCACTTGTTTTTGGAGTTGTGCTGTCTGAGTGTTTGATCGTCGTTTAAGTTTAACGGGATTCCCAGGAAGTAGTGAAAGTTGGTATGAGGAAAAGACTTGTAAGCCCAGAGCCGCCTGGCCGTCCTGCTCCCTGCTGACTCACATAAAAAAAAAAACTAAAAAAAACACTCATTTGTCACAGCGTGATAATGGCCAGTATGAGGTACTTGTTTCTAACTTGCATGGCAAATGATATCCATAGTTTTGCCTTTTCGTGTGACCTGTGTATCTGCCATTTCTGAATCTTACTGCCGATTGTACATTTTCCTTTGTTAGTGGTTTGAGGAACCCGTGTATAATGTCTTTCTGATCTGATAATTACTGCTTATGCAATGCAACGGCACTGAAAAGTTTGCCAAATTTTTGTTGAAATCCCTTGCTTTCGAGAGAAAAATAAGACTGCAAACAAGTGCTACTATAGTGAACTGTAGTGTTGTATGACTAGAACCATAATACACATCTGTCAGTTAATGCTCCTGAAAATGTCTTTATAAATCTCGTCAGGTGTTGAGCGGTCGCTGGATATTACGGAAGCTAGTTTTTATTTGTGTAGACTGATTTTGAGAGTTGACAGAGTTGCAAAAAGATGAGCAACCTTGCGTGCAAAGTGCATTTATGCATAATTTGTTGACCTGGATTATACAATGATACTGTCCAACAATATTATTAGGTAATTACCACATGACGTGAGAGATTAGATGTTTTGTGACTTAAAACCTGAAAACAACATAAGAAATGCAACTGGATTTGCAAAAACAAATGCATGTTTACCACTTTTGCTGATGCCAATAAAAAAAGTCATGAGCTGAATTGTGTTTTTTAATATTTTCTTCAGACATCATGAAAACATTGAGTTCATTTTTTTTCACCATAACTTATCGATCTAAATCTTATGCAATAATACACTCAACAAAAATATAAATGCAACACTTTTGTTTTTGCTCCCATCTTTCATGAGCAGAACTCAAACACCTTTTCTGTGTTACACAAAAGGCCTATTTCTCTCAAATATTGTTCACAAATGTGTCTTAAATCGGTGTTATTGAGCACTTCTCCTTTGCCCGGATAATCCATCCACCTCACAGGTGTCATATCAAGATGCTGATTAAACAGCAGGATTATTGCACAGGTGTGCCTCAGGCTAGCCACGACAAGATTGCACTCTTGTTCAGTGTATTTTTGTCTAATATCTAAAAAAAAATTAACTAGAAAAGCAAAGTCTTTTTCAACAGTATTGATTTTTCAAAAGCAGTTACAACATCAACATCACAGGACTCCTGAGACACACCAAATGACAAAAAACAAACTCAGAAATTAAGAACTTAGAATTAATTGGATGGATCCCTCCATCTGATTGTATAATTACTGGTCTTGCTCTGAAATATAAAATAAAACATTGCAGTTTTCCGTCCGTTTTTAAAGTACAGCTTGAATTTACCACGGCATAGAATCTCAAAAGGTTTAAAACGTCCCCGTACCAAGTCACTTCAAGTTCACAAACAGTAATTACTTTTTACGAGCAAAACAAATTGAACATTAAAAGCTGCCTCTTATATTTTCCTATATACTTAAAGGGATTCGCAGAGATTCTGCATCACAGTAACACACTTTAGTAGGCATGTTATAAACAGGCCCCATGTCTCATGCCAGAAGTATCATAGCTGTTTTTTTAATGTCTTCTATGAGCAAATGCATTGCCCCTTCAGCTCAAAATAACTAATTAGATAAGCATGTAACAAATGAAGCCGTCATATGTTTTGTCTAAAGCAATCGGCTGGGATTCAGGAGGAATCAATAACTATGTTTTGCTATTGAGGAGTTTACTGCTCATGTGATACATTCCTAAAACTGTTAAGGAAGTAAAGATAAGGTACGCCATTTATTATTAAGACCGTCTCTGGAAGTTGATGAAATTTGCAAAATTATGAGCTAAAGTTGTTTTCTAGCTGCTTTGTACAGTTTGAGGTGCAATGAATGAGTTATGGTTGGGATAGAAAAACTCCAAACATGTGCATAATTACATATATAACAAATGATAACCAACACCAAATTTAAAGAAACAATAAATTATAGAGCTCATCAAAGCATACAGTATTATTTCTTTTCTTATTAATTCAGCAGAGGAGTGACGTGGCAAGAAGGGACATGGTGTACCTCGTTTAAGTTAAAGACTAAAAATGACACAATGAAATGCAGTTTTAAGTCCGGATGATGTCGACTTCATTTATCTCATGACCTGATAGAAGAAGAGTATCGTGATGACCAGGAAACCCAAGATCCACCAATAGGATTCTGCAATAAAAGACCAAATTAAAGATGTTTAGACAGAATCCACATCCTGTACAGATTTATGGCGCCAAATAAAAATGTTGTTTTTTTTTTTTTGTTGTTTTTCTAGTCACACATAAGTACCTGTTTCTGGACGTTCTACCATTATGTTGACATGGAGTGGAGAGTCCAATGCTCTGTGTGTCACCCTGCAGGTGATTTTTGTTCCCGGTGAGATGGTGGGGGGTACGGTAATGTGAGATGACAGGGAATACGTCCCATCGCCGTGCTGCCGGTGGCTGGACAGAGCCCCCTGACCCTCAAAGGGTTGAGGCTCCGTGTCTGAAGGAGAGAGGGAAAACCACTCCATCTGAAAAAACGGAGAGCAGGAAATTGAATCTATCAATCATGCAATGAGTCCAATACTGTCAAGCTCTTATTTTCATTCAAATGGTACCTTTCAATATGAACCGAAAACTTTTACAAAAGGCAAATGTATAATAACAAAGCAAACCAAAATCTACAACCATAAAAGCAAAAAAGAAAAAACCCTTCATCCTCTCAAGTCCGGATTCTCCTCTTAACCACATATTTGGGTGGATATCCAAGTTTGTGCTTATTTTTTTACAGCAATACTCTCAGAAAAGGCTGACTGATGCAAGAATATTAACTTTTAAGCCAGTACTAAAGACTTTCATTGGTCACTAGGGGGCAACAGACATAAGTTGTGCGCAAAATACTAACATATTTTTGGCAAACAGTTGTTTAATAACACTTGTTTAAGGTTCTGTTGTTATTAATTTGGTTTAATATTTCGAAATACAAGTAGGTTCTGTTTTTTAGTTTGAACAAACTCCTGAGAAAAATGACTCTTAATTCCCATTGCCTTGTTTACGGGTGATTTGTTTTTTCCTTTCCATAATTAATTTATCCAGTATTGCAGGAGGCTGCAACGTAAACAAACAAAAAAAAACAACTATCAAACTTGGAAGAATTAAAAGCAGACTCACTGACCTGACTATCCAGGGGATAGTATTTACTGCAGTGGCAGCTCAATGTTTGAGGTGATTTTAACACAAGCTTCTCTTTTGAAAGTGAAACAATCGGCGGCTCTGAAAAGAAGAGCAGCAGAAGGACAATCAACCGACAGTTGAGAGAAAACATGAATGTGTATGAAGTCGGATGAAGGGAAACTCACGCTGCATGTTGAGTTGAATGATCTGCTGGGAGCGGAAATGACCAACACCGACCGTACAGATGTAAGTTCCTTCATCTGAAACCTTCAGCTTGTTCAGCGTCAGAGAGGCATTACCTTCACTCACAACCTGAGTGACGTCAATGCTTGAGTCTCTTCTCAGAGCATGCGCTGGAGACACAAAATACATGTTTTATACTCTGAAATTGATACATTTATTTCAAATTTATGCAAGAATCTTGGTATTTTTCTATGAATAACTATAATACAGCAGAAGAGTAGTTTGCTATAAATAACAAATGCAACATATATGATGAATCAACACAAATGTTTTAAAATAACAATTAAAAAAAATTAACATCAGTTCAGTTACATTTATTAATCACGCCACACCCAAAGGGCCTACTGTGTATCAAACAGTTTACAGGATTCTGTTGACAGGATCACAGGGGCATCAATAACTGAAAGCACACTGAACACTGCCATTTCTATACACAGATGAGATACACATTCTTTAACATTAAACTCACTTGATAACCATTTTGATGAATATTAACCAAATTAAACCTGAACGCAAGATTGAAGCATGAAGCACCTATTTACATTTATAGATGTATGAATTATAGTGACACTATATAAACCAAAAGCACATTCACCCTTAATGCAACGAAACCTTGAAGGCTCTCAGTGTAAAACTGCATTTGCACCTGTTTTCTTGTGCAGCACTCACTTTCTGTGTTCCCCTGCACATCATCCAGCTGTGTCTTCATAACAAGCACCTTCTGGCCTTTTCCCCGGTGCTGCAGTCTCCACTCAACGCTCACATCCTGTGCTAGTGGTGTATCCTGCTGTTTGAAGCCACAGCTGAGGAGGATCCCCCCACGCAGAGGAGCAGATACAGACTTCACATGGGAGAAAACCAGGAATATCACTGAAATACACAAAGCAGCAAGGATGGCGTTATGGTTTTTTTTAATTTCCCAAGTAGCATTTCACCTCATTCTTTGGTGCATGAAGCCCTGAAGCCAACCTTTAGTCAGCAGAGTTCCAGAAGAGCTGAGAGGCAGACCCAGTTTGTTTTGAACCAGAGTCGCTTGGTCCTTCTCCACCGCCAACGTCTCAAGTATCAGTGAAGCACTCGACTCAACCCCTTCCACATTGAGCGACACCATGAAATAAACCGAGTCTGAGCTTCCCTGGAGTTCTCGAGGAGAGTAGAGACTCATTTCACACGTCACTTCCTGGTCGTTACAGTCGGCATGAAGCAGCGCCTCCGCGTTGGGGATCTCGGGGGATGACGCTGCCACAAAAGTTCAGTGAATGGACCTGCTAACAGTGCATCGCACTTCGTACAGAGATGAGGTTTGAGAAATACCTGGAGCCTCAAATATTATGAGGTCTGGATCAGGAATGGAGGGGGCAACAAATGGAGTGAGCAGTTCGAGAGACTCATCAGGTCCCACTGGAACATCTCGCAGCACAAGAGTCACAGGAGTCCGGGCAAACATGGCACCGTTTCCCATACCACCGTGTCCAGCTCCTTCCTCCACCAGACCACAGGAAAGTACCAGATCTGTAACTCCACCAGCTGTGAGGTGAAGAGGCATGTTGAAAATGGAGACACCTTAAAAATGTAGACAACTGTAGTGTGTGTGAAAGTAATAAAGTCACATGTTAAATTAAATGACAAACTACAATTACTTTTGTATTTTACAGTTTCAACAGTCTCAAAACAATGTAGTAGATTGCACCACCAAGATGATAATGTTTACCAGCTCTTGGGTTATCCTTAAGAACTCCCCTATGGGTTGATGTTTAAAGAATGAATTCCTCCTATGAACTTTTAGCCCTTTTTTTGTCAGTAAACTTGTTGGTTTTCAGCGTTAAACCTATTATTTAACTTTTTTGGTTGATTTATTTTAATTTCTGTCTTTATAGTTTTACTTAAAAAATGAATATCAATATACACTGGCTTCCAATTAAATCTAGAATAGAATTCAAGATCCTTCTGATCACATATAAAACTCTTCATCAGAAGGCTCCGTCCTATATCGAGAAACTTCTAGAAGTTTATCACCCTCCACGAGCCCTTCGCTCTGAGGATGCAGGACTGTTGGTAATCCCTAAAGTCCATAAAAGTAAAACAGGAGGCAGGAGTTTCAGCCATATGGCTCCTTTACTCTGGAATCAACTAGCAGCCTCGGTCCGAAAGGCCGACACCATTAGTTTATTTAAGAGTAGACTAAAAACATTCCTATTTGATAAAGCTTATCCTTAGGAATAAAATAGGAATAAAATAGGACCACTAAGTTGAGCTGCTATAGGCCTAGACTGCTGAGGGGATTTTCTCTCTCCCGTTAAAGGGAGGAACTCTACATTTGGAGCTTCTGTCTTTCTTTCTCTCTGTGTAACAACATTACTGGAGCCACCAGAAACTGCCGCCGTCTTTTTTATCCCTGACAGGAGGAGAGCAGGATCCAGGGGATCAGACCCAAGACTCACAGAGTGGAGTTACGACGGTCCTACTACCCGACCCCACCACAGCACCGGGACCCCACCGCAACGGCACGGCCCTTAAACTCCAGACTGAGATTGGCTCATCATCAGACCAACGCTCATCATAGACTTTTCTTAGTATTTGTACTTATCTGGCCTGTCTGCCACTCTCTCTCTCCCTCTTCTTTCCTCTCTCTCCCTGTCCTATCCCATGTACTTCTCCCCCCAACCGGTCAAGGCGGATGGCCGACCTTCCAGAGTCTAGGGTCCGCCCCACGGTTTCTTCCTGAAGAGGGAGTTCTTGAACTTCTCTCCATGCGAGGGAGTTTTTCCTGGCCACTGTTGCTTGTTACACCTGCTTGCTTTGGAAGGGTTTAGTTGGGTCCTGTTGTACTCTTATCATTGTAAGAGCGCTTTGAGATGTTTGTTGATGTGATTTAGCGCTTTACAAATAAAATTGAATTGAATTGAATTGAATATGTCCCAAAATAGAATCTATCGCATACTTTGTTTACCTTATTTATTTTAGTTGCATTTTTCATTGTCTCAAGTATTATTCAAAACATAAACAAACGCAAAAAGGCATTCTCCAGCCAAGTGGCCCTATATTCTTTGTCATGTAAAGCACCTTGAACTGATCACAGTGCAATTAATGAAAACTGACGTGAATATTATGACTACACTGAGTTAACTAATTCTATATATGAACATGCAGCTGTTCAATTCAATGACTTTAATATGGAGACGGTGTGTCGTATAATCTCTCTTTAATGGTGCTATATATATATTTTTGGGGGGGGGCGGAACTGAGCTTGAAGCCACGCTGTGCATCATCTTTCCGTCTAAATATCTTAATTCATAAGTCATAGTAAGGTCTCTTACCACAAACGCTGGTCATGAAAAATCCAAGTAAAATGAACTCAGCCGTCATCGTGGATGAAAGGTTTTGTATCGTTGTAGATTAAAAGTGAAGTCCGGCCTCATAAAAACAACTCCCACTTCACTTTCACTTTTGATTTCAACCAGAAGTGACACATCATTTTGTCGATATCTGCTTCACATCCGAGTTAAACTTGCAGTCTGTCTTTGTCATGTTGATAACTATAAATAAATAAATAAATAAACATTAAGTCTAATATCATTTATAGATAAAGACTTTCTCTTTCGCTCTCTCTCCCGAGCATGCGCATAAGACAGCGGCACAGACACGTGAAAGTGAGCAGACAGGCTCGTCCAATCAGAGCACGAGGGAATAGACCCTTCAGCTTCCCAAGCATAAATGTATTTAATCATTCATCTAGTTTTCTTGAATTAAATTTATGTCTTAAAAGGTAATTTACATTACAGAAAATGTGTTTCGAGTTCGGTTCAAGTCCTCTTTATTCTGTAGTTCACAGTGGTCCAAAAAAACAAAACAAACGGTTTTTGGTGTTCAGCCTCATCAACACTCATGTCTCTCATGCTCTGACGAGACAAAAGCTTCAACTGAAATTCATGGTGAGAAAGTTTGCATATCATGTTTTGCATTATTGAATATCTTGCTGGTATCAAGTAAAACGTATGAATTTTCTCTGTTGTGTTTGCTTGTGTCGAGGGAGGAATAAAGAATAGTGCAGTGGTTCGCACTGTCATCTCATAGTGAGGAGGTTCAGGCTCGAGGCCCACTCTCTGTCAGAAGATCTCCCTGTGCATGTGGGGATTTTCTCCACATACTCTGATTTTTCTGATTGACACCACAGTTCAAAAATGTTCATGTTGAAGCGTAATTCTAATTGCCCATCGATGTAAATGCGAGTATGTGTGTGACTGTTTCTTATCATTCTTCTCAGACTTAACAATTAAGGAGAACACACTTAAATCTATTGAACTTTCAGAACATTTTCAAACACTTTTAATGATATTAAAAGAAAATGAAAAGTCCTACGTCATAACATTTTGAGATACAATATACTTATTATGAAATAATAAGTGACAGGCCAGGGCGTAGTGGCTTCAATTAGTGTGACGTTTTAATATCACATCATGTTGCAGAGCGTCACTGTGACTTTCAGTTCTCCTGCATGGTCTTATTGATCCAGTTCACATAGTTGGTGACTTTGGTATAAACTCCATATCTTCCTTTTATTCCGCAGTCTGCGCCCCAACTAACAATCCCTGCCACCCAGAATCTCCCATTCTCAGTCAGAGTAAAAGGCCCTCCACTGTCACCCTGGCAAGAGTCCTTCCCCCCATCAGGGAGTCCCGCACAGAACATGTTGTCAGTCAGGTTTGGTATGTCAGATCTTGTCTGCTTCAGCAAAGTCAACGAATCACTGCAGGTCTTCTGTGCCACTATCGGTAGGTTCAGAAAATTCAGCATGTTCGTAACCATCCGTTGGTCGGCTGTTCCTGTGGTTCCAAAGCCTGACACCGTTCTGAAAAAAAAAATAGTTCAAGAAAAAAGTAAAGTTACTGGGTTCAGAGGAAGGTACACAAACCACAAAGTATCTGAATTTTTTTTTTATGTACCCAAGGAGGCCAGTTACATATGTTGCACCATCTGGAGGTAAGCACACTGGCATTACAGATGACCTAAATGTGATTGGGTCCTGCAGTTTGATCAAGGCAATGTCATTGTTGAAATCTACTTGATGTGGATTTTGATATTCAGGGTGAACATGAAGAGAGGAAGGGATAATGGCAGAGTCAGGTTGGCCTGAAACTTCAGTAAGTCCCATGGTAATCTGCAAAAAGAGCATTGGAAGAGGTAAGTGCTAAAGTGTAATCCTGGAGGTGGTGGCTGTGCGACAACACCAATGGAGGACTATACATACTTTCACAGAATCGCTTGTCACTTTCTGGCCATTCTTCTCCAGTACGTGAGCCGCAGTCATGATCCAGCGGTCTGCGATCACAATCCCTCCTGCTCTCCCTCCAGCCACATTCAGAAGCACTTGCCAGGGGATCGTGTCATCAAGAGCATGACTGCCCCCCATGATTCTCTGAGTGAAAGAATTGCGTCTTGTTGGTTTGCCACAAACTGGAAAGGAAGCAAACATGCACATTGTGTCACTACTGGTTGGACCCGCAGCAGTCAGCCCGAGATCAGGTCCTAAAAGCTGATAAGTAATACCTGGAATGCATGTTGGACTGACAATATCAATATTGGCTCTCCAAATTCGGTCTGCCTCACAGGTGAAGGTTACTTGAAGGAGAAAGAATCAAGACACAAGAAACATGTGACGGAACGTACAACAGCTGCAGCAAAAACCCTTTTGTCAATGTGATTTTATTGACTTACCATTTGCGCCACCCAGGAGGTGATAAAACGGTTCATTGCAGTGATACTGAATGGTAGAACGATACTGATTTTGATCGCCGGACAGGAAGGTCACGCCTCCATTGAGCAAAAGTTCAGGTTCTCCACAATCAATTACTGCAGAAAAAAACCCAAAACGTAACAAAGACATTTCAATATTTCAACCAGAAAATCAAATCAAAGCTTATTTTTGCTGCCTTTTATAGTGAATGTGTTTGTATTTGCTCTAAATAAACATACAGTGGCATTCAGGCAACTGTAGGTGCCACTGTCCATCACTTTGGCACATTGTGGAGAAACTGTCAATCTCTTGACCCTCCTGTTGGAAAGAGTTTGAAAAATAAAGTTGGAATTTACTTGAAATTTAAAACACAGACCAGTTCACTTTAAGTAATATATATTTGTTGCTGTGACTTGGGTAGAAGTTTCATCTCACGGTCATCAGCTTGTAGCCTTGGTCACAGCGAACGTAAATGTAATCTCTGTAGAAGTACTTAGTCAATCTGGGAGTAACTCTGCCTTCAGCGACATCACCAGGAAATGAACACTCGACTCCTGCAAACACGATAAACAAGCAAAAACCGTTAAATAACTGCTTTAATGTCGCAACCTTTGTGTATTAAGTTGTCATCTAGCTGAGAAATACATGAAAAGCAGATAAAGTTTGACAGTTTGCACATCCGCTCCTCACTGCGTGTGCTGTAGTCCAGACTCCAGCCGCTGCTCAGTCCTGCATCGTCGGTTTGGTAGTTCAGCCTCACAACGTTCGAGTTGGTGTGGATCAGTCCTGGGCTTTTATTGCCACAGAGTTTTTGGGTTTTTTCTCCTGGGATGACCACCTTTTGAAAAAGTAATTGAACAAATTGTTGTTGTTTTTTTACATACAATTGGGGTTTTTTGCATTCAATTATAAAAAAAAATGTTTTTTTTTTTTAAAAAAGGTCAATGCTTGACATTACCTCCAACCAGTGATAGAAACATCGGGGGCCTTCCTCTGTGCCGACGCTCTCGATGTGGAAGTTGTCGGTGAAGTTCAGAGAGACAGTGAAGCCGGATTCAACAGCAATTACATACTGACAGGAAACATCATGGGGTGGGGGGCTGGGGTAACCTGGACTGGAAAGATGTCCCTCGGGTTCGTCAAACAAGCCTCCCCTGCAGGATACTGGGTGTGAAAATCAAACAGGAAATAATAAATGAAGGTTCATTAGTCATTTACTTAACCTCATGTGGCTCAAGTGTCAAAGTGTCCGATTTTTAAACATTCTTTGGTTTGAGACTCAAACATCTAGTTGGGTATGTCCTTTTATTGTGCCGCCTGTGGACAGTTTTGGATTTATAATTAATTTGTTTCGCTGAATTTTCTTATAGAATGATTGTGAATTTACACACTTTTGATTCAGGTGATTACAGTATAACTGAGTTTACTCAGATGTTGTTTAAAAACTAAAACTCAAATGTGCACACTTTGATTACAATTCGAGAGATAAAGTTCATCTTTTTCCATAGTTCTCATGGGCCCTTGTAGCTGGAGTGTTTGGTTCTGATTTGGCTCACTGAGAGTGAGATTTAAATGTTGAGGCCCTCCCGATGATGGGCAATATTGCCATCGATGTCACTCTGAGATTTGTAATCAAACATCAATTCTTTTACGCTTTTACTGAGCTTTCTTTCTAAGCAGAACTGTGTAACTTTGACATTACAATGTTTACTTTAGATTGTTTTGTCTTTGTTGTGTTATTGTTACCAAGCCTTTTTTTGGTTTGTTTTACTATAAATCTGTTTGGGTGGGGGCCATAGTTTGGTGAGTAGCGCTCCCATTTCATGTCAGGAAGTGTTCCCATTTCGATTTGGGGTTTGTTTAACTTTCTCTGTGGGGTTTCCATGTTCTCCCTGTGCGTGTGTGGGTTTCCTCTGGGCAGTTCACCTTGAATTGGTACATTACAGGTGTTAACATATGTGGTTGTTTCTCTTTCTGTGTTTTCCTATAAAGGACCGATGTACTCTCGACCGCTGGCATCAGCGAAACGACCTGCGACCCCAGAGTGAGACCCTGGTCAATCGCAGTGAGCCGACATGGTGACGGCGCTCCATACTCACACACGCAGCTGCGCTGGTCAGAACGGAGCTCATAGCCGTGGTGACAGGCGCACAGATATGAGCCAAGAGTGTTGAGGCAGATCTGAGAGCAGAGGGGACCTGAGCCGTCTTCAGGTTCTGCTGCAGAGCATTCGTCTATGTCTGATGGTGAGACACGTTCAGTTTGTGAGAGGATGGAACTAAACCGGACGCTGGGAGTTACTGTGAAGCTGGTGGGGGGCTGTTACCTATAGCCTGGTACTGAGCAGAGAAGCCCACGTTTTGGTGGCGCTCCGGGTTGTTGGCGTCTGTTTGAAATATGAGGGTGAGGGTGTTTCCTGGTGAAAAGACTGGCAGGTAGCCTGGGTGATGTCCGTCTGCAGAGTTATCACTGCCACAAAACTTTCCCAACAGCTTTTCACCATAAAGGACCTAAAACGATCAGACAAACATTATTTGGGGAAATTTGTTGTGATACAAAAGTTGCATTGTGAGTCAAACAATATTTAACACCAGTCATCAAGATTCTCATTCAAGGATGCAAATTGTCCAAATGTATGTATGTATTAGTATACATATAAACCTAATAGATTGAGTCGTGGCATTTTACATTGAGTAGCAATAAGTATAAGAAATCCTAAAGAGGATGCAAATAAATGATTGCACAGGAAACTGTGAAGCCATTGTTTAGATTTCAGGTTTGCCTCTAGCATTGTTTAATTAAGAACGGTGTTGATTTTCCAATCAGAATCATGGATTCTGTCAAGCAAACAAGCAGTAATGAGGTATTGTTCATAGTGAAATGATAATTCAAAACTTTCAGATGGGGGAACTGATCTTAATTCCTGTCTATCCTGCATAACAGCAAACATGTGAACATAAAGGCTTGAACTCAAACCAGCCAGGAGGTCTGAAATTTTGCACGAGTTGTATTATCAACCTAATGCTCATACAGACCTGCATGGAAGCTCGTGCTGTTGGTCAGAGAGAGACACAAACTAGAATTCCATTCTTGTGGGTGCAGTGTGCTGATAACCATAAGATGTGTATGTACTGATATACCCCTCTTATATGGTTGCTAATGACATTAATAAAGAGCAAAGCTGAAGTTGCATCCACTCAGTATTCACATTCACAATTTCAAATTCAAACACTCGTCTTTTTGTTTGGGGTAGTTTCATATGGGTGTTTAGAAAAGAACTCTGACTGAAAGCGAGTCGTAATAGCAGTCTGCGGAAGCTTCGATGTCCAGGTGGCTGAAGGTAAGTCGTATCTGGTGCCCCTCAGGCACGTGGAGATCCCACTGCTTCTGCAGGCTTGGAGGGTAGGGCCCGGGATACTGCGGAGAGTGGACCTCTCCGTGCATCGGAGGATCTGGCAGAGGCCAGCACTCACACACTGACAAGCAGAGAAACCTGAGGTGCATGAAAAGAGAGTTTGATCTGTTTACTAAAACTAAGGTCATCTGATCCAATGGTCCAAAGTTGGTGCAAACAGGACAGAACAAACACAACCAATACAACCGTGGTAGTCACATAACACTGTCAAGCACTATTAATGAAATACTCTGCGATTAATCATTCAGTCAACATATTAGGTTAAACACTGTTTACAGGCAGTATTGTTTTCAGCATTGGAGCATGACACTAAATAAGGAGTAACTCTCAAGGGATTTCAGCTACAAGCAAAACTATTCACAATGACAATAGGCATTTCTACAAAAATCTGTTATTATGTTATTATGTAAAAAAGAGAGCTGGAAAACCAACTTACCAGATTATACAGGAGGTCCACCCCATATTTCCGATCACGCACCTGAGCTGCTCTGCGGTTGTAGAAGCAAATGTCTTACATTCAAGTGAAACATTAATGTCATAAGGGCTGTCGTTCCCGGTGTTTAGCAACACACTGCGTTAATGCCGGGAATAGGTAGGCCTTGTTTGGTTTGGCAAAATCGGTGAATGCTTCACTTTGAAGAAAGCGTAGTAGAGAAATGTTTCTTCTAAAACACAGACTACAGCACAAGGAGAATAAAATAATAATACCACACAAAAAGGAAATATGATTATTCTTTGAGAAATGCTCTCAGTTGGCACTGCAGAATTTAAAAACCAACAAAGAATATTTATGAATATGATGAAGACACAAGAAAAGATTTTTTTTTGTCAACAGAGCATTGTAACTTTCTCATTACCTATCTTTTTTTTATTTGCTGTGTTTATTATGTTATTGTTTTTAATGTTTTGTCTTCATGCACATTTAGCTGGGAATGACTTTTGTGCCGCGTGCAGGTTACACTGCTTCTCTCTAACCACCTGATGACATTCTCTGCTAAACTGAGATGATTTTGAGAATTAAAAGTGTCAAATGATAAATGCAATTGTGCATCCAGTTTATATTTTAGATGATATCTTTCCAACAACTCCCTCGCTCTCTTCTCCCCTTCACCGCTTGAGTTTTAGTATTTCACCTACTCCTTTTCTACCACTAGAGGGCGGTATTTATATTTCGATGACTGTTTCGTTGCATGTTTGGAGAAAGTGAAGCACAACCCCGATTAGTGCAAAATAATAATAATAATACAGACGAGAAGCTGTAAGTCATCAAATAACAAAGAGAAAGAGAAACACAATAATCAAATCTGATGATCAGAAATACATTTATTGTGTTTTACAATATATGTCTCTTTTAAACTGCCTGTTAAAAATTCCAGGAGCTCAAATCAGTTTTATGTCTGATAACATTGCTCAAACTGTACTTCTTTACTTAAATAGAGAAGATGAATTATTTGTTCGTTCACCAAATAGTTTTCACACACGATGTTTTAGTATAGAAATGATGATAATATTGATAATCATATCAATAACAAGGGATTGTTGTTATTTATCATTGTGAAAGTATGTAAAACAAGCTCCAACTCCATGCAAACGTATTTTGGAGTCATTAAAGTTCAATGTGACCTGTCCTGGTTTTATCACACAGCTCCCACAATAATATCAAGGATAACCTCCAACCCTCTGACGTTGGTAAAGCGCGTGTGAAAATATATTATGAGTAGGTGGAGTTCAGAATCAGTAAATATTGGTACATTGATAGAAATTCAGTACTGTTTTGTTTATTTCACACAGTCGTTCCCATAGATATGACTGCTACTATAGACGCCACGCTCTGATTGGCTGAGACTGCCGAAGTCCCGCCTTTCAAGAATGTAGCGCGAGTGCGTTGCATACCCAGCATACACTGCGTCATCATCATAATATTAAAGTCATAACACAGATTCATAGTTTGCTATATTCCTGTTTTGTGGACCTTAAGAATCATATCTTGTGACTTTGTTTATATTTTTGTGGTTGAATTTGTTACAGATTAAAAGGACACCATGACTCAGGAGGTGGTATCCGGGTGAGTAATACTTCCAAACAAACGCCACTTTCTCCAGGAATGATTGCTCTTTAGATATTTGTCTAGAAGGCTTCTCATAAAGAGAAGCCCCCAGCTCTTGTTAAATAACAAAATATTATATACCCGTATGTGCCGTTCAGTAGTAATAATAAATATTATTGTCGATAACATTAATGACACAGTTTATTAACCATAACTCCAAACTCTTTTACATAACTGAGATAGGACGTGGAAACAACTGTTTGTCTGTACCTCGCAAGTTCAATGTTCCTTATCCCAGCAGCCACGTCTTCGTGCTGTAATTCACTAAAGGAGGTTAGGTTGTTGGGACCGAGCGTTAACCCCAAAGACTAGTTTTAATATGTCTATGATTGACCCACTTAAAAGCATATGTCTATGCTTAAAAGTCCCAAGAGCCCATCCTCCCATGGT
Source organism: Lipophrys pholis (assembly GCF_963383615.2). Classification (NCBI taxonomy): domain Eukaryota; kingdom Metazoa; phylum Chordata; class Actinopteri; order Blenniiformes; family Blenniidae; genus Lipophrys; species Lipophrys pholis. Next base: position 21,591,165 of record NC_137639.1, on the reverse strand, counting down.
GCATTGCAGCACAACAGTCATGTGCAAATAAGAGATTGGTCATCATCTGGAGAGCTCAAACTAAGTTCCTCAGGAATGCGGGATGGTTTCCTCTGCTTCATATCTGATAGATAACCTTTTTTCTTCATATTACTGTCATCAGGTTTAGTACAGATTAATGACACCCTGACCGAGGAGGTGGTATCTGGGACACTGATGCTTCCAAGCTGCTCAATACTATTAGGAATGATATCTCTTTTATAATTGTCCAGCAGGTTTCTCATAAAGAGAAGCTCCCTGTAGTTGTTCAATATAAAATCTACTTGACCAGATATACATGAGTAACAATATAAATATGTCAAAGATTGTAAAGTTTAATTAAGTCTGTTGATGATGTTATAAGTCACTGAACGTGATTTTATTTGTACACTGACTGTACAACGTGCTTCTCGCCATTACCATATAACCACTAATATAACCATACAAAAAGAACATTTTACAAGTGTGACGTAAGAGAAAGAGAGAAACAAATAACAGGGAATACAAAAGAAAAACGCTTTCAAATGTCAGCAGATTTTATTGTTTAATATTTGCCATCATTAATTGGAAGCAGTACACCACAAAACTAAAACACAGTGACAGTTGGACTTTTCATCTCAGATTTGTTGATCGGCGAGTTGCCAATCTAAATTTACTCAGTTGTTTTCTAAAAACACATCTTTTAGACTAAAAGCTTTTATACTTTGTAGATGTGTGTCTCGTGCAGACTACATTAAAAGGTATATTCCTGCTGGTTCTTTTAAAGTCACTCTCAATGATGAATGTAGTTGTTATACTGTCTTGTGCCATCATATTATAAAGCTCATTTTCAAATGCAATGAGTGACATGTGATTGGAAATCTGGTGTAGCATGAGGCAATCATTCCTGGCTGCTCTGAGGTGTAACGTGAGGAATGTCAATGTGTTGGTTTTCTTCGCACACTCCAGTTTCTCTCACAGACCAAAAACTTGTATTTGAGATTATTTGGTGACTTTAAATTGTTCCTGGTTGTGGAAATGTGGTTCAGTGACCTTCTCACCATGTATTTGCCCTGTAATGGATAACGATAATGTATTAGTATATCTGGTAATTGCAGCAGAGTTAACGGTTCATAATAGTGAATGGAAGCATGAAATTATGTGCATCTGAAATATTTATTATGAAACGGCGTCTGATTTGCAAACGTTTTCTTTAATATAAAAATGAATAGTAAAATAAAAAATTGTCATTGCCTCAATAATGCTGGCATATTTGAGTACAAGTCTTAATTATATTCTGCGTTTATACGAGGAATCAGTCCTCATGCGCTTTATTGGAAATATTTCCTCCTTCACCATTTCTGTGACTAAGATTTGTTTGTTTCTATTGTGTTTTCAATCCAGTCTAAGTAATTCTTCACCTTGGTGTAGTAACCCTTGTTCTCCTTGAGGTGACAGGGGGACCCCCAGGAGACAATGCCAGTCAGATAATAAGGCCCGGTGCCCACAGACAAGGAAGGAAAAACAAGCGGCCCCCCACTGTCCCTCTTGCAACTGTCTTTGCCACTTGCTCCAGCACAGAGCATGTTATCAGAGAAAACCATGGCTTTTCTCGACTGTGAGGAAGGTGTATTTCTGCAGGTATCAAGAGAATAGACCCCGATATGTGCATATTTTAACAAAGGTGTTGCGGTTTGAGTCTCTGTCATACCCCAGCCTGACACTGTGCCAATTTCATTTGTCGTCACACTCTTGCTGGCGTTTGGCAGACAAATAGGAAGGAGGTTTGGCCCAAAGTTAACTCTTGAAGTGAATTTTATCAGAGCAATATCGTTATCAAAATTATTGCGAAAGACACTAGAAGTGTGCCTTTCATACCCCGGGTGAATTATGATCTTCTCACTCTTCAAGACAGTTACACCAGGCCCGCTTGATGTTCTTCCATCCACCAGTCCACCAAAAAGCTGCAGAGAGGTTTCCTCAGTCCCGTCCACAACATGAGCTGCTGTGACTGCCCATCGATCATTGATCAGAGACGCTCCCGCTCTTGGGTTTTTGATCAACAGATGCCAAGGTATTTCCCCCAGCTTTGCATTTTCTCCTCCCCAAATTCTGCCTACATGTCCAATGTATCTTTCAGGCTTACCACACACTGAAATACACAGAAGTCATCAATAAAGAGAAATCTCTGACAGAATTCTGACAAATTTTAACAAATAAAAATCATGTTTACATTCCTACCTGGAACGCATTTTGGCATGTTTGTTTCACCACCAGCTGATACCCACTCGCCACTGGCGCTGCAAGTGTATTTATCTGATGTCGTGAGGAATTGTATTGTTGACATTATAATCCAACATTAGGGACAGAAAAAAGATGAAATGTGTACAAGCTTCTTATACTCACCCTCTCCTTCCAGCGTGTAGTACTGTGAGGCGCAGCTAAACTGGATCTGGGCTTCATACTCAGTCTGTGGTTTATCTGAGCCCACCAGCTGAAGGATGTCGTCATCAGGGATTTCAGGAAAGCCACAGTTTACAGCTATATACAGTATATATATATGTGTGTGTGTGTGTGTGTGTGTGTGTGTGTGTGTGTGTGTGTGTGTGTGTGTGTGTGTGTGTGTGTGTGTGTGTGTGTGTGTGTATTTAAAAAAAAAGAAAAGAAATAAAAGTATTACCAAAGAGTACAAAAAACAAGAATGAAAAAAACAATAAAGAACATATTCAGAGAAAAATAATTTTGGTGGCTATTCTTACGTTCACAGGTGTAACTGGGGGCCCATGAGCCTGTGCTCTGGCATGTCGTCTCGAACTGTGCTGACGAGGTGTGCACCCCGTGCTGCATTGCAAAACGTTGTTAGCCTTTTTGCTGTCCTTTCATCATCACTGCTGGTTGTTTCTGACAGTACAAATATTGCTTGTGTGTCACTTGAGTGACTATATAGTGATTAAAAACAGCACTCACTGTCGCCACTATGTGTCCAACGTCACACGTTACGGTCACTTTTTGTCCACGATCATGCTCTGCCTTCTGAGGAGTCACAGTGGCGTGTGCAGTCACCGTCCCTGAACAGACCTTATCTGCAGTCAACATGGGAGAGACGTGTTCAAAAAGGTCTTCAGTGACTCTTTTTCTCATACCGTCTCGTGTGAGGAGGAAGCTGTACCTCTGGTCTGGAAGTGCAGGTTGAAACCTCTGTTGGCGCCAAAGCTGTCAGAGGTGAAGTGGATTTTGACGTCATTTGAGTGCGTAAGGATGGGAGATGGAGGCGGTGTGCGTCCACAGAATGGCCCGAGAATCCCAGAGGGAGTTTCAATCTGAAAATAAATAAATAAATAAATATTATTGTCACTGTTTATGATTATGATTATTTTTATTATTATTATTATTATTATTATTATTATTATTATTATTATTATTATTATTATTATTATTATTATTATTATTATTATTATTATTATTATTATAAATCTAATTTACTTCTTGCTGTAACGGGGGAGTTGGATAGTAATCTGAAGAAACAGCTGCTAAGCAGCACCTGCTAGGTATAGATCAATGACTAATAATAAAAATGCTATAGCAAAGAAAGCCAGGAAGGATAATGGATAATGGATGTTTGTTAATGAAGTCAGCATGTTTTCTGCAACTGACATGGTGGTTGAAGTTTGCCACTGTTTGGGTTTATTCCGAATTTAAAGCTAACCAATAAACCACAACCACAGCGCCCAACAAAACTTCCAGTTGTTGAGAGCTTTGATGGTGTGCACGGGGGACTGTCCGCCACTCTGTGTTCGATGCACTTTTGATTGCCTGCAACCTCTTCAGGATGTACACTGCCCACCGTTCAATTTACCTGGGAATAGCCTCCAGCCCCACTAGCCAACGTGACCCTGATTTTAATAAAATTGGTGTTGAAAAAAGATTGATGATCACAGGTTTCCACAGCCATCCATCTGTTGTTTGAGACAAACTCCTAAATGACTGTTGGAAAAGATGCATTTATCCAAAGTTTGACTATGTTGAAATTCTTTGGGATCGCTTTAAAATAACATTGTGAAGGTTCTGCAGGAGCCTACATACAGTCTAGATCTGGAACAATTGGGACAAAAGAGCGTCTAGAAAATGTTTCAGACACCGTTCCAACCTCTAATATACTTTATATGGAAGGGAGTGACAATTCAAGTAAAGTTTGTAGTTATATTTTAAAATCGGAATCAGAAATCTACCTACGTATGTCGAAACACTATAACCTAACATTTTATGTTTTTGCAGGAACAAAGTGAAAAGCTAAACAAGTAGAATGTCCACAAGTTCCACTTTTTTTTGTATTTCCTCATTCTCTTTTTTTTCCCCCCTGCGACATGAATTTAGAGATTTCCCAAAAACCACTTTACTCAACACTTACCCTCAGTGCATCAATGCAATGACCATCAGGGCTTTGCTCCACATCAAACACAGAGAAGTGCAGTTCCAACTGGAGGTGAGCCTCCACAGAGAGGGTGTACCGACAGTTGGCGTTCTCGGCATACGATCGAGGCCACATGGGACTGGAAATGTCGCCTTCGTTCAGTCCAGAGAGATCCTCAGAACAACTCACTGTGTAGTCAGATAAAATACCAGCGTCATCATCACGTTACCATTTTACAAGCTTCATCAATGAGCCTCCTCCCCTCTTTTAACTCGCTTCTGTTTTGTCAGTCGCCCACATCCGACCCTTTCTGCTTCCTCTATTTTCCCGTTTTCACTTCATGTTTCACTTTTATTCACTCTTCCTTGATTTGCCTGCGACTGTCCGAGTCACCGTCATCTAGTTGGGATATATTGTTTTGTACCAGTGCAAGTGTGTTTGTCTTTGGCCAGCTGGTAACCATGGCGACAGGTGCAGTGATACCCGCCGACGAAGTTGTGGCAGAACTGGGTGCATTCGTTGTCTGGGTCGTCTTTGCATTCATCGTAGTCTAACAGAGAAAATAAAGGTTAGAGGTAGAAAAGCAAGGCACACAGAAGGATTTGTTGATATTGTTTAGCACAGCCGTTAAGTTTCAGTGTATTTCTACAACTTTACAATCAACAACCAGAATCAACCACTGTGGAAGACAGTTTTCAATGCAAGAGGCCAAATTTTGCCGCTCATATATTTGAGGCAGGATTCAGAGGCACCATCAGTCTTTTAAATGCACGTTTGAGGTGCGTCTGAAAGTCAGAATGCGAAGCACGGGTTACAACCGAGCGCTTAGGCTGAAAATGTGTTGTTGTTTTTATTAGTTAAGGGACAAATATGGATGGCTCATTTGGTTTTCCATGAGTTTTCGCAACAATAATCTGCAATTATCGTGATTCGTTGAATTCATTTAAAAAACAAACTATGAATGCAACATGCTCTACAATCCAAAGGCAATGTAGACAAATTAAATGAGCACAAACAACAATGAAATTTGGTTGATACATGCAGCAGATTCTCAGTGCCGCTCTCTTTTTTTTTATATAAATTTTTTTTATTTACCTTTGATAGTATAAAACCCTCTGAAGCCAGTGTGCCTCTGGGTGTTTGAGTAGTCAGAGTGAAACGACAGGGAGAGGCAGCCACCAGAGGAGGAGAGGAGCGAAGGATTCACCGTAGACTGAAGCTCTTTAAACCCAATTTTCCCGCACAGAACGGAAATTAAGCCGTCATCTGTGTAAACCTGAGCGGGGAAGACAAGGGATCAGAGAATTGGGTCCTGAAAGACTCAACAACGTAAAGGCATTTGATCTTTAATGTCACCCCTGACCTTTATTGCATCGTTTACACAATCCTGGCTGTCCTCCATGTCCAAGTGGACGAGCCTGAGGGAGAGGGTGTGGCCTTCAGGGGCACAACGGCTCCAGTTCAAACTGGCATGAGGTGGGTATCCGCTGGGGTACCCGGGAGACTCAACCCACCCCAGCAGCATCGAATTAGTTGAATGAAAGAACAGAAGAAGCGAGAGACTGAGGGAAGCAAAGGAGATTAAAAAAAATAAAAAATCATGCAAAAGAAATGATCATTTAATGTTTGACAGACCAAATATATAAAACACAGAAAAGCTAAATCACACTAGTTACACACATCGGGTTAGAGTTTTAAACAACCTAAATATATCCAGTAAAAGCTACCATCTGCTTTATTGTACTAAAGTGTAAAACCCACCTTATTGTCAACATCATGATCCGATCCAATGCAATGTCAAATAAACTTGAAAAATAAATCTCGTTTCCTTTTTCTCTCTAACTTAATGTCACACTCGCCCTCCTCCTGCCGCCCCTCTTCCTCTTGCACACATATTTTGCACCCGTAAGCATTCATGGATCTATTTCTAGATTGTTTTACTGTAACAGAGGAGTGACTGTGGGTAAAAGGGGGGTGACAATCTAACGTAGTCTTCACTAACTGCATTTGGAGCTTGCGGTGTTCCTGCACCACTGGCACAAAACGTATTTGAAACAATGGAGATGGAGGGAAAGGAAAAGGTGAAGTGGGAAGAGGAAATCTGCCATTGTGCTGCTTTGCTTTGTTCAGTGAGAGGCCCAGAGTCATTCTTTGGTACCATAACTAAACGGAAACACATGCACAGCTTACTTCACAGCGAGAGAGCATGTGCAGGAAGGAAATAAGGGGAGACGAACTGAGAGCGACAGAGAAATAGAGACGCAGAGGGGAAAAAAGTAGATGAGGGTCCCTGGGGTTTTCCACTGTGTAGGATCAGAGAAAACTGAATAGGTAGTTACGACAGAGTAAGGAGGTGGAGACGAGTCTGTAGTCAGACGTCACAACGAGAGTAGGGGCAGATTGGAAGTCCGGAGATCCAGAAAGGCAGGAGACACTTCAGAGGCAGATTAAATATCTTTAACTAGAAGCTGGTTTAGTGGAGTTTAGACGGAGCCGACAGTCACGCTGTTCAGTTTGGATATTTCACACCGAGGTGAAGTTGAATGGGCTTCGAGTCGTCAAGATGAACTGCAGCAGCGAGGATAAATACAAAAGTAAAGACGGGAGCTGCTGTGATCGCTGTCCTGCAGGTCAGTGGACGTCCCAGGGTTTTACAGCTACCAACATTTATTTCCTCTTTGGATAACACCCTCCTCTGATAGTCCTTTATGCCTGTGTTTGTCTTCATCAGGAGAGCACGTACAAACTGACTGCAGGGGCACAAAGGCGACAGAGTGTGCCGAGTGTGGACGCGGGTTGTTCACAGCCACCAGAAATCACTTACCCAGGTGTCATGTTTGCAAGGAGTGCAGTTTGAGTAAGTCATACACACACAAACACATTGATACGGTGACACATATGAAGACGTCATTTTAAATAGCTACTTGCATCGTCTTCTACCACCATCGAACCACTTTCATCATAATATACAGCACGTTGTAATTTATTTTATTTGAATATTGTTGAAATCTTAAAATCCACCGATTTATTACATCTTCTGTTTCCTATAAAAGTGAAAATTGCTTTGTTCGTTTTAATAATCACACTCAATGTTTATTTCTAAGGGTAAATGAAGCGATATACAGAAAGCAAGGAAATTATTGTTTCAAAGCAAATGTCTTTGTTATAACAATGCTTATCATTGATTATTCATACCAATTTAAAGTCTGTTTTTCATTTCAAACAGTCCCATTCGTAAGAACATGCACCTGTGAGACGAGTTTATGGGTTGAGCCACTAGAAGATGTCAGTGCCACCCCCTGTGGGTGTTTTAGCTGTCCAAGGTGCCTGTGTGCTTAATACCAAACCATATGGATGGAGTTACAGCCAAGGTGCATGCAATGAACATTTTAATTGAACCATAAACAATTACAGTATTGATAAGATGAACGTGTGTATCAGACATGTTCCTTTATACTTCGATGTGTAAATGGTCTGCCTTCTGGAAGTCTTCTCATTTACACCAAAATAAACTTGCGGCTCCACTCTGATTCCTGCCATCAATTCAATTGGAGAGAAGCTTGTGCCTGTTTTCATCTGGCCTCGTCTTGCTTAGCCTGGCCTTAGGTTAGACATTGTTGTGGTGCAGCAGTTTGGACTCTCTTGTCTTGTCTTGTCATCTGTATTCAGACCCCTGATCCTGATCGCCCACACTGCTCACATTGGTCCCCTGTCCCCTGTCCCCTGTCCCCTGCTCCTCACAGCCTTTATCACACAGTTCCTGATTTCTGCCATTCTCTCTCTCTTAACAACCTCACTGCTTCGTCTGAATCTTTTGAGCTGAAGAAAGCAGGTGTTTTACAATATTCTCCTGTACTGACTGACCTTAAGAATGTCTTTTGAGTAAGTTCAATACTGTACTGTTCATCTGAGTCTATTCTTCCTTAACTTAATGGCTCGAGAAAGGGAGTGTTGAGGCAACTCAGGTGTCACGACTCTTTTAATCCCAAGCATGTTGTGACTTCATCACTGGTTCTGTTATCTCAGCTTCAACCTGACTTTTGCTCAAACCTCCGTCTATCTCTGGGTTTGTGTATGACAGGTTGTCCTTTTGACCTCTCACCACCATCTGACCACTAATCTTGAACTCTCATTGAAAAACTACTTCTGGTATTCAGTTCACAGTAGTAGCAAAAAACATATCTTGTGCAGCTGGTGCTTGGTTTGCTGACACATTGCTCACTCTGCCGTTCACTCTCCTCACTTCGTCATGTGGGGCTCAGCTACTATTTTTCTTCTAATCTTAGTTCCTCTGCTGTCTCATTTCCAGTTTGAGACAAGATCTTTGTAGATTGTTCTCTATTTTTTAGTAATTTGGTCAGTGGATTCTAACAAACTCTTCGGGTGAGGTGCAGCAACATCGTCCTTTTCTTCATTGAGCACATTGCCCATGAATTAAGCAATTTATCAAATTAACGGATTACTAAGTCACTGAATTTATCAACCCACACTTCTCCGTCCTGAGACAGCTGCAAATGCCAAAGTCAAAGATGTTCAATATTGACGTCATTGAGGTTCCCACAAATGTATTGCCAGGAAGCATTGTTACAACAAAGAAATAACCTACCAGGTACAAATTGTATTTACTTAATGCATCGTTTAGTTTGAATTGTTATTCCCTGTAGAAATGAAGGTAAAACCTCTTTCTTTTTTTTTAACTGTGTCGTTTCACCCACACACACGTATAAACACCAAAGAAAAAACAACAATCTCTCTATTCCACCCTTACAGATAACAAGCAGAGCAAAGTCAGTGACTGTACGGCGACAAAAGACACAGTGTGTCAGTGTCAGGCGGGTTTCTACTGTAGTAACGACGACTGTGACCACTGCGAGCCGGTGACCCAGTGCCATCCAGGGGAAGGGGTCAGGCTTAAAGGTAGGACTGCTTTCCAAAAACTGTGAGGCCACACAGCCTGTCATGGGGTTGTACTGACTGCCATTTTGAAATGTTTCACTCCTCCATGCAGCCACTCGCACAAACAATACAGTCTGCGCTCCGTGTGAGGATAGAACCTTCAGCAACGTCACAGACTTCCTTTCACCCTGCAAGGAACACATAAGGTGAGGCGCTTTTTTCAACGTCTTTATTCAACATCCCACAGACAATGTTTGATCTACACTGTAGGAAAACAGTTGAGCGTCACATCACTTCTCTGTGGCTTTTTTTTTTTTTTTTTTACAATTTTTTTTTTACATTCCTACTTCTGAACTGTAGTTGATTGAACACATACGATCTAAAACAACAACTTTTATCTAATTTTCTTTGTGGCTCCTTGTTGCTTTCAGATGCGAGGACTACGGGAGAGTGCTGCAAACACGGGGAACTCCAACAAGAGATGCCGTCTGCGGGAACTTCAAATCCCGTAGGTCTCGTTCATCTCGAATCCTTTACCTTTAAAAAGTGCGCTTGTCCGGTTCAGCGGATGCTCTAATCATGAGTGATTCACTTACTTCCTGCTGACCTATTGTTCCTATTTGTCTCTCGACCAGAAATCTGAAGGGGAAGTTGAAGTAAAACTAATAGGAAAACACATCTATAAAAAACTGAAGCACATACAGAAGTTGATGTGTGTCTGACAGGGGAAGAAAAGAAAGTAAATTAACTTTAAGAAAATTATGATTAAAGCTAGAACATTGAATATTTGTGAAACAACATCACTGACTTTGAGCTCAATTTTCTTTTTATCCATGCAGCTCTAGTCTTCACATTTAGCAGAAGCCTCTCCTGCATGGTCCAGTTTCCTCATTTATGTAACAATTGATTTTTGTGTGTCTTTGAATTAACTTCATTTATAGCTGTGGAACCTTTGAGAAAACATTGACCACTAGCTTTTGTGGTATACAATAGATGTTATCCCTACCCAAAAGAAACAGATTTATGATCTAATGATATTGAGAAGAAGTAGTGACATCAGTTGAAATATACCACCGACATATAGACGGTTGCAGCCAGCTCTTTTAGCAGCAGCTCATGTTAGTGTGATACTGCTGATACATCAAAATTACTTTTTATTTCTTTCATGTTGCTGTCAGAAGAGTTTGTGCAAGATATGTAAACTGCTCAGCTCACAGTGTTTTGTAAAATAGTAATCAAAGACAACCGCCTTGGCTAATGCTAAAGTTAGAAAATTGACCTGTTCAGATAAAGTTGCATCAATTCTACGACCGTTTTCATGCACAACAGAAGTCATGCTCAATTAGCTCATTAAAACTTCAGCACTGGTCCCTTCTCTATTTTCACCAATTGCTTTTTTGCATTTTCAAAAATGTCCTTTACTCTTAATGAAACACTTACATATAAAAAAAAAATTAAAATCAATTAGGATTTATTTACTATCCTGTAAATCCCCACGTGTCTTTCTCTCTGCCTTTATTTACCAGATTGTCCGTGGCTGTTACCAGCAGGCTTGTGGTCGGGACTTGTGTTGACTGTAATTGTCATTCTTGTGGTTCTCGTCTTCTGGAGAGCAAAACGTAAATCATACAGAACGGGTGAGTAAAACATGTCACACGCGTGGGTTTTGTTCTTTCCCACAAGTTTGTCTCCTCACAGCCTCCTTGAAGAAGCTGCACAGCAGTGTGTGCACGTACTGTATGTTTAGGATGTTCAGCTGCCACCGTAATACTTTGAAGTCTTCACATTTGAAAGGTCTCCGCTTATCTCGCTCTTACACGCCTTCTCACATTTCCTACACTGTATCATATAGCCAAGATTGACTTGCACAGTATTTATTGTCTGTGTTATAACTAAGATGCGTCGAGAATTTCTTTTATTTATTTATGCAAAAAGAAGTATAAACCCTGTCCTCTCTTTTGTAGGAGTAAATTGTTTAACGACAGACAAGCTGGACTGAGTTTGACTGAAAATGACAAATTGAATCAGAAAACCACATCCTGTACATATTCAGCCTGACACAGTCATTTGATGTGTGACGCACACGTCTCAGGCAGCCAACTCATAATGAGAAACAGTTCCTACGCACGATGTACAGTCACAGACCCTGATGTTTTGGCAACAAGGTATTACGCCACCTTTCTCTGCACTTCCAGAGAAACAACGGGCCAATACTGGAATTTACTGATGAAATTCAGTGCATGAGAAACAACAAGAAGTATGCTTTCCTCTCAATATTATGCTAAGAGCTATGCAAAGAAGCAGACTGAGGGGAACCACAATAAGGGTCACCGGTGCAGAGAAAATCATGTGTGATTTCCAGCAGGAAACAGTCTTTACGTGCAGCAAAGCATATTTACAGTAATTTCCAAGTAGATATGCATCATTGAAGGGTTTTTCTTTTTTCTTTTATATTTTTTCCCGTTGGTGTTTCCTGCCTTACAGTTAGTTTCTGTTTCATCTGGTCAGTCAGACTTTTCCACAGTTTGAAGATCTTTGTTGGCTTCACCGGTTTGAGGCAATTCTTATAATCATCACAAATTGTATGTTTGAGTTTGTGTACATTTTCAAAAAGTAATGACAGCCTATGGGTTTCACTTGTTACCGTTTGTGGCATCATGTGACGTGGTTTCATGACAAATAGCACAGAGTTGCACATTCCCTTTGAGAGGGATGAAGCCAATCCTTGTAATTTTGATAAGAGATTAAAGCCTGCAGTTGTAATCATTACCCGAGAGCAACGAACAAGCACAAGAGCTGGGACTTGTTTTTTTTAATTCATTTGAAGAAAAAGCATACAATTATTAAAACATATGGATCAGGCAGTTTATATTAGTGTGTGCAGATATCCGGTGTTCACATTTCATATTCAGAGATTACATTTTACGACGTGTCAGCAAGAGAACCAGAAAAGGATCGCAATGGAAGGATGATCATCTTTTGGTGGTGTTATAAATTTGGTATGAATCATTTTAACCAACAAAAACAGGTTTTTAGTTTCTCTACAAAGATAGAGACACTAATTCAGCTCTCTGTTGGCTTGGAGAGTTTGATAAAGGATTCTTAAGGAAATTCCAGTATCGGTTAAAAAAAAAAAAAACTGTTTGAAATTGACTGTTTAGTCACGTCAGGCTGAATCAGGCAACAGTCGTTACGGATGTGGCAGTGGTTCTTGCCCTAAATACAAGCGATTCTGGTAGTCTAACTTCTATAAGTCAGCCTGTCTGAGAAAGGGAACCTCAGACTTCTTACAACCTCAAGCCTGTACAATAGGAAATGAGAACGAGACACTGAGAGATAATTATAAGATAAGGTAGAGCAGAGACTTTGGTATTTTAATTTCTTAGAGATCAACTGCATGGTCTACCAGCAGAAGACAACACGAAGAGCATAATGCAGGGATTCCAAAAGCGGCCCCTCAGAGGCTGCAATCTGGCCTACGAACACGTCAAGCAAATTGTAAAAATAGCGAAGAAGGTATTGAATTTTTAACACAGCTTTCTTAAGAGTAACGGACATAACACAAGTCTGAGACCCGAGCTGGGGTATCTGTGATGCCGCCATGTCAACTCGCTTCAAAGCCATTGTGTCAGGAGAGTTTGTATAAATATGCATGAAAAACTTTAGAGTGTAATTTCAAAGGTTATTATGACCCTATTTCTTCGGCCCGGCTCAATAAAGATAAAATTGGTCAACATGTGGCCCATGAACTAAAATCAGTTTGACACCTCTGGCCTAATGAGTGACGGGTCCCTCAGAACAGTTTTTAGAGATGACAGCACCACCTATGGGCTGAAGGGTACAATTACTTTTTGAATATGTAACCATTTGTTGTTGTTTTTTTTACTGAGAACCATATTAAAGTAATTGTGTCTTTGCTGCTGTTTGCTCCTTGTAACAGTCAACTCCAGTCCAGCTGCTCTGAAGGAGGTCATCCCTGCACCACCACTCACTCCACCACTGCTGCCCTCTCACTGCCAAGAGAGCTGCAAAATAGACGAGTGTAAATTATCCATTTACAGCCCAGGTGAGTGATCAGTAATATCCTCTGACTCGTACTCTGGTGTATGCACAAATGTACTCACATTCCATTAGTGCTATATAAACTTTATTATTATTATTGCAGGTTAGTGTTTCAGTGCCATTAGTATGGTGTGTGCATTTTAGTAAAACAGATGAGAAGTTAAATAGAAAACCTGGATTGATAAGGTTAGAAAAACAGACACTTTTTAAACAAGTATGAGAGTTTCATCCAACTTGTTTGTTGCTCATTTATACTTATAACAGTATGAAAACCTGCTGGCATAATAAGACAGTTACAAACAGTTTTGTGAAGCTCAGAGGCTTGTTGACCCTCGAGCAGTCCACGGTTGTCCAGCACATTAAACTCTTGATGTTCATCTTTCTCATAGGTCTATTAGTCTGGCACAGGTCTTAAATGATCCTCCCTGAATATAAATGTTCTCAGCGCCATTGACACTGACACACAGTACAAGGTTTGTTTAGTTTGAGGGATGGCCACACTGGATATTGATTTTATTGTCCTTCCTTAGATGACACTTCGATCATTCGCGCCACACAGGACAGCTCAGGCGTCAGCCCGCTCAAAACTCAACTGGAGACCTCAGACTCATTCATTGAATCCAACCACATTAACGGGAGATACAGCAGCAGCAACCTGCTCAGGTTGTGTTCAGAGCCACAGGAGGACGAATGGTGTGAGACATAAGCAAAGAAACTCTTCATTGAGGGAACGGAGACTCTCCCTCCCTGGTTTGGAAACACTGAAACTCCCTTTGCGGGACTTTTAAACTGGATCTATTTCGTCGTCGCCTGTCACCTGTGGGACTTTAAAGAGAACCGCAGCTCAAATAATATTATCGCAGGTTTTCTTTACAACGAGGTGACCAGCTGAGTGAACATACAGTAGGTGCAGTTCTGTCGTGGAGCAGTCACGTTTGACATTACGTACTTACATTACAATAAAGCTTAGCTTTACAAGTGAAAGAAGCACCATCTGCAGAGTGGAGTTGCAGCTTTGTTGTGTTTCTACAAAGAATTATGAGAGGACCGAATCAAGACAGAAGTAGTACTATCAGCATACACTGCCAGATACTCCTGCTCCCATGTACCTTCTTGTGACGACATACATGCTGAAGGCTGCAAAAACATGTTTTACCTACTGGATTTCAGAGTTGAGGTCAAACTGTCTGTCATCACCGAACTGAAATGACTCTGCTCTTGTCGAACATGTCCCCACTGCGTCAGGCTTTGAAATGTTTAAGTATTTTTATGTCCCTCCAGGTCAAATTGTGTTGATCAGCAGCTGGAAATGCACAGATACCCTCTGTTCCAGTCAAAGCTAAAGCTTAGGCCATGTCATTATATTTTCTGTTACTGAGTGAACTTTTCTCACAATGACAATAAAATGTGAAGGTTGTTCCAGTTTTGAAGTGTTGTGTGAGTTCCCATCGTGACTGAGGAGAATAAATCTAAAGAAAGCAAACTTTGTTGTTGCAGTGTATATTATTGCTGTCGCACAGAATGGAATGACAGGTCTGTCCCGCTTCCTGTAAACCTTCTCAGATATCACATAGAACTTACTTTTAATGTTGAGTAACTCACTATGAAGTTGTGAATATGTGTTAAATGTAAAATATATGTACCATTTTGCATAGATTGTTTTATATGATGTAAACTCACATTATACCATCATGACTATTTCCACCATGTCTTTGCCATTCCCTCTATCCAAGTTGGTGTTAAAGCTGGAAGCAGAGAACAGCACAGGAAACCACAGATTGAAAACACAGCGAGGCTGTTAATCTCAGCCTAGTTTTAAATTGAGGCCAGAGCAGTGAGCGAGCACAAGGACTCATGAGAGGAATTCACTCATTATTTAAATGTGGATAGTTTTTAGAAACTTAAGAAAATAGAAACGCTACATTACACTTCCTACCTCGTGTGATTTTGATTCTATTACAACTATAATTGTCGGCAGGCTCCCACTGCTCCATTGCTGCCATCTGCTGTTCAGCTCTTTGTCTCGAGGTTGCTTCCATGCACCCGTCCCATTAACACAAACATTAGAAACAGCAGGTGGTGTGAAGTAGTCGACATCGTTGCAGTTTAATGGTCCACTTGTTAGAAGTGATCGCCTGGATTACCTGCTCGTACGTTGGGCTGTACGGTTGACACTCCTGCAGTGTAGAATCACCAGTTAATCAAATTTTATAGTTTTGGGTTGAGAGAGGATTCCGGATCGAAAACTCACATTCATATGAAGAACATGCAAACTCCAGGCCAGCAGGTTCAAACCAGGAACAATCTTCCAGTAAGATTGCAGTGCAATAGCCGCGACACCACCCACTATGTTGGTATATTACAACATAATGAGTCAATGCAATGAAACACAATACTAATCCTCCTGGTGGGACAGCATCAAAATTATATGACGTGCAAAATTTTATATATTAAAATATATTAAAATATTCTCAAATTATTTTAAGACCCCGTAGGTCGAAATGAGCTGATGAAACTTGTGAAATACCTTAAGTATTAATAAAGAGATATTGCAGGTCTACATTTAACAGACGTCTCATTTAACTTATGTTTTCCAGCCTCTCGCTGATATTTAGATTGGTGTACATAGAGATGTTTTAAAGAATACTATAATGTATATACTGACCATGCATGAGTATTATAAGACTGTAAAATGTAGAGAAAACACAGTTTCTTAAGGTTCAAGTAGGATGAGGTGTATTGAAGCTGCAGAAGAGAAACATGACAGACGTTTGATTCGATGGAGACATTATGAAGATAAATGATTGTACAATATGATGAAGTCACGGCAGGAATGTTTACAAAGTCAGTTTCCTCTGCTGCTCTCCTTGCAAACATCGCTCGCAAACAGAACAATACTTGAACAAATATTCAAGTCTTACTGTGATCATTAAAAAAACAAACAAACAAACTACCAGTGACTATAAGAAAATGCATCAAACATGAATCAGAGCTTGAACCAGATGCCTTTTACGTGATGTTTTTCTTTTCTAAAAAGAAAAAAAACCAAACAACAACCTTAGTATTAATTGGCCTTTTTAAAGACTTGCTTGGCGATGATGTCTTGAACTCTCATCTCCTGCAGAGGAGGGGTGGAAAGAGGGGAAGAGAAGAAATGTAAATTAACAGATGAGAATCAGTAACACAGGTTTGACACATCAAAGTGAAGCTAAATGAGTGACACACACACACACACACACACACACACACACACACACACACACACACACACACACACACACACACACACACACACACACACACACACACACACACACACACACACACACACACACACACACACACACACACACACACACACACACAGGGCTGTATCCAAACACCATTAACCCCCCCTCTTTCATCCTTTGGCCTTATAATCCGTCTCCCACTCTTTCTGCATCTACTTTTCTCATCTTTTCATCTTGCTCTCCCCCCACTCACTCACTCACTGACTCTTTATTAGTCTCTCCATGTTCCCTCCTCCTGCCCCACGTAACCTCTGAAATCCATCATTTTAAAAAGCTTGATCCTCGCTGGGATTTCTCGCCCAATTCCCTCCTGAGCTGAGCCTCAACAAAACCTGGTTTTGTCCTCACTGAAACAAAAGTCTTAGAAATCCTTGTGGGAGCCTTTCAGGGAAACAATGCCGATTCTTCTAAATCTTAATTAGCAGCGAGAGGTGATCGATAAGCTCTTTTCAGAATGGAAAAACACCCTGGAGTTTCTGTTGCACTTGATTTAAACGCACATTTCTGATTCTTTCACGTTTGCTTAGTGTTGCCACTTCTTAGTTTGCACTAAACGCCACAAATCTGTCCCAATGAAGACAGAAACAGGCCATAGCAATGAGTGACTAACATTTGCATGTCTTCAGTCATTCAGCGAATCAACTGCAGCATCTTTTGCCCTTTACGATTTCATTTTCATCGCTCCGTCCTCTTCCTCCTCCCTCCCACCCTGCGCTGGCCTCTTCTTCACCTCCTTTCAAGTCATTCATTCTTACCAAATGCAGCTTGTCCCCCTCCAGCCAGTGAGTCCAGCCCCGTCCCTCCTTCTCTCCTCTCTGTACACACAACAGCTTGTCTCCATCCCAGCTCACCGTCGTCTGCAGAGACACACACAAGCCGTGTGAGTGTGTACGCGCTTCGCATGTAAAGTTGCTTCCAAAAGGAACAAGAAAGCTTTGTGTAGAATGAAAGGCAGACTAATAGAATTGCGTGTTTTTATTTTTCTCATTTGCTTTTTAATTCTTGCATTTCAAACGGTTTTTCTCCTCATTTCAATTCTCTCCTTCCCCCACACAACCATACAACACTTGTTGCAGGGTCACGCTGAGGTTTAAACAGCAGGCGGTGGTTACAACACAGAAATCAAAGCAGAAGGTGGATCAACACAAAGAAAAAGCTTGTGTAAGAAGTAAGGTTGCTCCCTATCCACTAAGGAGTCTGTTCCTGCTCCAGCGTGCATATTCAGAAATAGGTTTCAAGAAATCACACACACACCTGACAGGTACGGCCATCCACAGCTCCCAGGTCCTCTGTGAACTCTTTGCCAATAGTGAAATCCATGTTGAAGTTCTTGAAAGTGGTGATGGTGCGTATCTTCATGACTCCTGTGGCCGGGTCATGAGTGATCTCTTTAGTGGGCTTCAAAAGGCACACGATCTTCCTCAGGGCGATATTAATATCTGAGAGAGGAGAAATAATGTCATGAAACATGAGAGGCAGTCAGCTTCACGTTTTTTTGTGAGAGGTGCTTTGTCTGCTTCCTCCTCAGAGGACTCACACTGTGAGAGAGAGTGGGGTCATCCAGAGGACAAGGTGGACATTTTTCATTACACTAATGAAGATGGTCCACATCAAATCAGTCACTGAAGATTACTTTTATAGATTAATGCTCTGCAACAAATCCAGTTACAAGTAACCAAGCATTGAGTGGAGGGAATGTGTTTTAATCGGACACTATTATAGGCATTAAGTTAAAAAAAATAAAAAAGAGGAAAAAAAGGTCTTACCTAGAGCAGAGAGGTAGGAGTCCATGTTTTCTTGCTCCACCATATTATACGTGCCAGTGTAATTAGGCTTGGCCATTTTCCCCTCTTCTTTTGATCCGTTCAGACGAGCAGAAACTTTCTCTTGTTTTGCGGTCCGGATCCTGCAGGAGAGGCGTCTCCTCGGCTGATATCACTTTACACTTGCGCAACCGTTGTGGACAAAGCCTGGATGAGCCGCGCGTAAAAGCGAAGCGGCTCTCTCGCGTTTCTGTTGCGTAAAAGTCGGAGCTGCTGCAGATCGCCTCGCAGATTGAAAGAGAAAATTTTTCTGTAGTGGAGATTTTCAGGAGTCGATGCAATTGTTTCCTGTCAACTGTGACTAACTGAAGTCTGGAGCCGAGCGGGGGATTTTGAGCAGGACCACATGCAGGGAGGAGGAGGAGGAGGAGGAGGAGGAGGAGGAGGAGGTTCCGTCATCTTTATTGAAGCTTTTCTCAAAGGGATCAGTTGCAGCCCAGAGGAGGTGCTTCAGATCCTTAAAACATGCAGTGGGTGGAGTGATAATGACGACGACGACGACGACTATGATGATGATGATGATGAGGATGATGATGATGAACGGAGCAAACTAGTGTTTGGTCTCGTAATCAGACTTAACCAGCATTACAAACTGCAGGAAGGTATCCACACACTGCACAGCCTTCCTCCTCCTCCTCCTCCTCCTCCTCATCATCATCAGTTGGGCCTTTTGTTCCCACAATTTCTTGATGTTTGGATATAAGAGTGTAGAAAACTGAGGGAATGAACCACTTCAGTCATAAACCTTTAGCAAGAGCCTGTTGATTGCATGAAGACAAATCTGTTTATTGAGAGTTTCAACAGGGGTGGATGTAGATAGATGCGTTGGGTTTGTGAGGGTTAATATAAGGCTTCTAACTGAATAACAATTCGTTCACTTTTTTTTTTTTAATCTGTGTTACCCTTTTCCCAATAAGGTTAGAGAAGCGGCTTTGTGCCTGAAAGGTCACTGGTATGAATCCCACTGAGGGTTTCTCTGTAAAGCCCTTCAGACCCGACAACGCATTGCAACTGTCCACTGCTCTTCGTATGTGTGCTAAATGAATTAAAAAGTAGGCCAAGAGATCAACAAAGTATCTTAATTCTATGTCTTTATAAAGAGGATGCAGCATTCATACTAGTTTGGACTTGTCCCTCTGCTTACCTTACAGCTTCAGTGGTGCAAAACAAAAGCACCATTATAACATCATCCCTGATCACAAAGTGTACTATTCTTTTATTTCAATGACACATCCTGCTGAAATCATTTTCAGGTTTGAGTTATACTTGCTTTTACATGATGAAGTGACAACTGGGGGGGTACATGATTGGAGGTATCGCACCATCCTGATCAAGCTCCGCCCCTGACTTTGAGGTGTTTAGAGAAGAAAAACATTTGCACAAGTGGTGATGAGTGCATGTCACAATATTACTTCCTCTTTGTTCTTAACCAATACAACGCATTAGTTTTCAACTACATAGTTTTTTTTCTTCTTCTTTTACCTAATATGTCCATGACCTACCTGTTTTTGCTCTGCATGGTTTTTACTGACTGTCTGCTATATGTTTATCATCTTGTTTGCATTTCTTAAGTCATTTTCTAACTACAGGCTGCCCTCTCAACATTGAGTGTTATTCTCAGGCTTTAGAGTTTGTCTTGTGTTGTGTGACTTCCTGCTCACATTTAACGACGTGCAAAAATTGCGGCAACCTAATATTTTGATGCAGAAGAAAGAAAACAATATATTGTCACTGAGTGCAGAGGCTAGTTATTTGTTATGCTCTCCAACCTGTAAATAAACCTCTGGTATGAAAGGTAGGAGGGGATTTATCTAGTGATTTCTTTGTATGATTTATTGTGTACAACTAATCTTGTTTCTATAATATTCCTTTTTTGTTTTGTATTTTCTTAAAAAAGGTTAAAGTAGTTTGTCAAATTAAAAATTAAACTCGACTATTTGTACTAAACAAATAGATTAAACTGGCTCATACCTAAAAGCTGAAACCATTAGTTTTTATCATCTAAGATGGCTCATTCTGATTTAAAGTGAGTTTTAGAAACCCTACTTAATGTCTGACTCCTTTTCTTGCATTTTTGCACCAATATGAACCAAAAATAAGATTCTGTTTTACAGGTGTTGAACTGGTGCATTCGTAGCAAAAAAAAAACAACTCTCCACACTAAGCCGTAAATGAATTAGACTGTCACATTTCTTCAAATAAGAGACATAAAACAACACAGCTCAGACAGTGCACAAACACACAACCGGCATTTATTTTGACACACACATGCATGATGCATATCTGTGAAACATGTAACATGTAACATCAACATGTTATTTTTAAACAAAAGCTTTATATCATTTGTGGTCTCCACTGAAAGACCTCTTCAATAAAAGAATACCTGCATAAATACACCATGACACACTTTGATAAACGTTCTCAGCAGCATCTATTTCTTCTTCACGGAGCCGCTTTTCTTGTCTGACTTTGATTTCTTCAAGTCTTTCTTTCCTCTGGACAGATTCTCGTAGACCTCCTCTTTACCTCTATATAAACAAAAAAAAAGAGAGAGAGAGAAGAAAAAGACTGACCAATGAATTCTTCAGATGTTCAGCACTTTCAATTTCATACCAGCTGACACTGGCTCCACATAGATCTGTGAAGAAAAACCTGGCGGCGACCAGAAAGGTTAACGATCAGGAGCTGCGGCATGAGAGCGATTTTAACAAACCGACCAGCCTTGAATCCCTCACTCAAAGCTGCCGGTCCGCCGTGCAGCGCTCCAACTGGGTCAGAGTTTGCGGTGCTAAGGGCTCGATCAGTCCGTGTGTGTGTGTGTGTGTGTGTGTGTGTGTGTGTCAGTGTGTCGTATTATCTCTCTAATTGGTTAATTAGAACATAGTGCATTTTGTACATGAGTGGTTCACAGGCCCAGAGGTCACAAAAACATTTTCAGCCACGAAAACAGGCGAACAGAGTCCTGATCCTGTTTGTGAACTGCAGAGAATATCCAACATTGTGCCGGGTTCTGTCGCATTTCTGTCTAATATCATACGTTCACTTTAAAGCGACTATTTTGTGTTTCTACGGTAAAGCACTTTGTGCAACATGTGTTCTGACAAGTGCTATATAAATAAAGTTATTATTATTATTATTTATAACGTGTGATGCAACAGGAAGTATTTAAAATGGGAAAAAAAAAATGAAGTTGCTCTGTGGGAAATGTATTATCTGGGAGTTTCTTGACTTAATCTGGATTAATTTAGGGTACGCTATATCTGCTGCTTTCTTTTGCATCATTTTTATTCCTACGTCATTTTCGAGTCTGCAGATGTTATGATGAGCCAGAAAACCACATTTTTATAACACATCCTGCTGTGATTCCATGGCAGACGTTACTGTGGTTTACAGCGTCTGGACAAGCTGGACTCTCAATGCAGACTGTGAACACCAAAGACTTTAGAGCTGACGACACTAAGTTCAGAGCAAATGGGGCCGTGGCGTGAGGTTTAGCGGACAGGTGTGAACATATGGGTGACATCCAAATCACAAACCCAGACTCACTTTGACACCTTCCTGCTCGCCGGCTGGTGTTTGAACGGCAGGTTTCCATACTCGGTGTCGGTTTCCTGAGGAAGGGAAAAACAGAGGAGTTTAGCAAATGACTGATAGACACTCAGTCAAACACAGTGAGAGGTCAGGCGACTGGTTCGCTCTGTTATTTTGGTTGTATAGAGCATCTGGGTCAACGTTCATCTTCCACAAGCAGCAGTCTGATAACATATCATTAGGCTGGCATTGAACCAATCGGTGCCGTTGTTTAAATCAGCAACTAACAGTGCAAAGGCCTATTGACACATATATTTCTATTGTTTTCCTTTTTTTGTTTCTTCATGTTTTGTTTTTTTTCACAGTCCAGCAAAAAAAAAAAAAAAGTCTTATAGTGTGTTTACTTATGTAATTCACTATTTCACATAATCATTATGATTCTCAGACACACTGGTTCAGTTTTCATGTCATTTATGGACATTGATTAATTTCTATCAGTTTCCTGCAGACTTACATTCATGTGTAGTCACAACAAATTAAAAATATAAAACAAGCCGGAGTGTAAGACCATAGGTGTAACAGGTTTGACAGTTGCAGACCTATAAAAAATGACTGGTTAACAAACACACCTTTGTGTCAGTATGCTGTGGGAGAGCTTCAAGTTTAAAGAACAAGTTTGACGAAAATACATTAATTTGATGTGGTTTTTCTTCCAGTCTGCTGTGTAAAGTAGCTTTAATAACTGTGAGCGGAAGAGAGATTTTATAGTTCCTCCTGTGATAATGATAACCTTAGAAACTGAAAATGTTATTTTTGTCCTCATGGTGACTTGCTATTTGTCCTCAAAAGGACAACGAGCGACTATAGTGTGTCTCATTAAACAGATCTTAAGCCTCTACAACAGTTATTTGTCACTCAAACCTCCGTGCAGCACATTAGTCATTGTCAACTTTCCAACGGACACTGTGAACATGCTCTTTACTCACCATGTAGGCACAGTCTTTGGCCTTTGTGGTTTGTATGTACTGAGACACAGCCAGGTAAATGAATTTGTACTGAGCTTCAGTCTGGACCATCCCGGAGCGCTGCTCTCGCACCATCTGGATGTATTTTGGAATGTCGATGTCACAATCAATTCCTACATGGTAAACCAGATGGAGACAGGATAATTAAAAATAAAATAAAGGGGGAAGGTAAATAATGATTTTCTCATTGTATCCATCAACATCCTATCAAACACTTTTACCGATAGTGTCAATTGTCTGAATGATCATGTCGATCACCACGATCGTCCCTGTTCTTCCGATTCCAGCACTGCACAAATAGAAGGGAAAGCTCCGATTTGTTTCAGTCAACAAGAATGCAGCAAACATTGAACATAACGGCAGAAAAAGCCACGTAACAGAAATATTGCCGATGATCCACAAATATGATCGTCGTGAGGAACGGGCCGAAAATTTGAGAGCTCCTGGTTTGGCACAATTTTTGTGAAGGGGTATCTTGCGTTATTACATAAAAAAAATCTAAAGGTTGTTAAGATAATTTTTGCATTTTGAATGAAGCAGGATACATTTTTCTGGGACACGAAGATTAGTCCTCCTGAGTTTTCTGAAGTCTTGTGTCTTTAAATCATAAAAAGTATTGTTTACACTGTCAGACCAACAGCAGGTAGACTGGACCTTCAGCATGCGTGACCTTCGGTTCAAAGTTCAGGGAAACACGGCATTTGTGAACATGCATTCATACCGGAATACTCAAAACAGGGTTCACATAATCTTTTCACCACAACTTTTCAAAAGCACACGAGGCTGTAGGGTCTTTTATGTCACACAGGGGGAATTACAGCAGGATAAACTGTCAGTGGATTCAAAACCTTTTGTTTTACTGACTGCTAATCTTAATCCAGAAAGCATAATCCCTGTAAGTATTATCAACTTACCCAGGATATTATGAAACTTATGGTATGCTGAGTTAAAAACAACACTAACGTGATTTTTTTTCAACAAATCGAGACGTTTTATACGTCCTACCATAAAGTTTGGAATTGGGTTTTCCTCCCTGACGGCAGTGGAGTATACCTGCAGTGGATGATCATGGGCCCAGAGTTGGGATATTCCTCCTGTTTGGAGTTGACTTGAGTGAGGAAGCTGAGGATGGCGCCCGGCTCCTGAGGGACGCCGTGATCAGGCCAGCTGAGGTACTGGTAGTGCCAAATGGGCCGAGAATGCTTTGGCTGAGAATAAAGATCATTAAAAAAACATATCAGCATGTCTCAATGAGGTAATCATAAAAACTTGGATTGATATCAATCAGAGCGGCGGGCGTAGAGATGGGGTGCTATTTGAGGGTTACCTTGTTCACAAGAGCGATACTCAACACCCGCACTTTGTAATCTGTTGCCTCCCTCTCCGACTCGCATGTCACCACGAAGGCTCCCACTTCTTTAGAGGCGTGAAGTTCGGGCCAGTACGGCACGCACTTATTCTGCACAAGGACATTCAAAAAGCCACCTGAGAGAGATGTACTACATATAAATCTATCATGTCTTCCCTTCTATACAGTTTTTGTGGCTTCATTTGCCATTTCGTTGCATAATTTTTCAATTGCAAACTATTCCACTTGGATTCTATATTATTGACATTTTGTGCATTTTGCTGGTGTTCTTATTTGTGATTCATCTGCTTTGTTTAATGCCATCCTGCTGCACTGAGGCAAATTCTTTACATGTGCTGTAATGAGAGTAAAGGTTATCAGCCTGGATCATAAATATAAGTTGGCAAGCCTTCCATTACAAGAGTGAAGAGTTACTGATGTTTAACAGCCTTGCACCTACAGTACATGATATTCCTACATCTAAAATCTTACACACCTGCTAATATCAAATCGAATCATCAAATTCAAATAAACTCAACAAAAGTCAAAGAGCCTATTATATAATGACCTGAAATGCAAACTACAGCTAAAGACGTTAGTCCACGTTCACTGTTCTAACAGCCAATTGCATACAAAATCCAACGGATGCCTCAAACTAATCCACCTATTTTTCTCAAATATTTTTGTTTCTCAATGTTTTTCAGCCAATACGTCGTAGAAATAGTAAAGTAAAACAGTCGAGGTTGGAAGATTTTGCAGAAAATCACAGTTGTAGCTTTCATACTGACCCGTCCTTTCTCGACCTCTCGCGTCGTCATGACGATCACGCTTGTTTCCTCCTGCCATACCATTTGCCAGAAATCATTGACAGTCGTCGCCAGGCAACCCTGGGTGGCGATGTAAACCTTCGGGCCTGGAGACTCCCACAAGTTGTTCTGCACACACGCGGTGAGGAGGTGAAATGATATGACAACAGCAACAGCTTCCACATTCACTATGACGGCCACACCACAATCAGCACTACCACTACAGCCACTGTTGCACAAAACACTGGAATACTACTTCAACTGCCACGACTATGCAAGGCATCGCAACTCCACTTGTTGAATTGTGATTAAAGGCTTTAAAACACATACTTTCACATAGTTGGCGTTGATGTAATCGGCCCCCACAGTGTCAGGATCAACGTCACGCAGGATGACTCTGGTGTCATTGACTTGGTGAAAGAAAACAAGCGGACGGAGAAAAGGAATATAGAAGGACACATGTCAGAAAAAAAGACACACATGCGGATGGTAAAAATAAGAAGATCAGATACTCACAGGGGAGAATGTTTTTGTATCTGTTTTTGCTCTTATTTTCCGGTCTTTGACCTTCCTCTCTGCTCTTCTTCAACTTTGCCTCCAGTTTTTGAAGAGCCTGATGGAAAAAAAAAAAAAAAAAAACCGAGGTGAGAGATGTGATGCTTCTCATTTATACACCATGAATTAATAACACACAGAATATATGAATATTTTGAGATTTTTTTAGTGTTACACTAACAGGAAGTGACACATCAAGCCATTAAAAGACCAACAGGAAGAAAAGGTCAAAATGATAACAAGTGTGTTTCAGTGGGCAAATATTGAATTTATTTGAAGTACAAATAAAATGATCTTGACATTTTTTAAACTAATCTTCTTTGTTTAATGAAGAATTTGTTTATCTTCTGATTCTTCTGATCATCATTATTAATGTATTTATCATTTTTCGATTTGCGACTCCCACTAATATTAATAATAAATATTATTATTATTTACATGCAAATATTATTAGTTGCATTATTTCTATAGACAGAAAGTCATTCAGTCACTCACATTCACACTGCGGAGGAATTTACAGTCACCACTTTGTCTAAATTGCATCACTTTGTTTCTTAGTCAAATATTGTAATAAACAAAATCTGCTTACTATAATATTTGACTGAGAATATTTACAGTCCAAAGGTTAATAATAACAAAAAGGGGAATTAAAGAACTAAAAGGAAAAAAAAAGAGAGGAGAAAAAAAAGGAATTTGGAATTGCAAGTCTGTGCATCACAATAACAGGGTATTGCGATACTAATGCTAGTTAACGTATTTCTATTTCAGCGGGTGAATACATACACCATTTTGTCCTTTGTTTTCTCCTTGGTCTTTTTTGAGCCTTACATTCGGTCATTTGCTCTAGAGAGTTTTGCAGCTGCTGAACAAGAGGTAAGCATCGTTTGTGTTCATGCCGTCAGAGATGAACCCAAGATGTAAAGTCATAAATGTCATGCAAATATTAAAACCTTGGTGCTTTGATATAATTCCCGTCATCTCCAATAGACCTGGACAATGGGGGCAGGACTACAATATGTGAGTTAGCCATGACGTGTCAAGTTGTGTTGGGTGTTTATGTAAAAGATCTGCATGTGGGGGGAAATAATTTTGCTTCCGTTTCCTTGTGCATCACTAGTTGAAAAAAGGTTGATTGGACCGATTATTGGATGTACTGGCACCTACAGAGGTGCTTTAAGGAATGTGATTACACAAGTAGTAATGATTGTGCAATATGGCACTGAGGTATATTCAGTGCATCCCCACCACAAGATGGTAGTACACCTCCTCTGCAGGGCCCCACACTAAGGGAGTAGTGAGATGCAAACAGCTGACATACACCTCCTGTAACAACAGACTGCTCGCCTCAGGAGATTCCAGCGGGCCGTACGTCACAGATCAAATGTGATGGAAATATAATTGAAACCAGGTTTTCTCTTACGTCAAATTCCTCCCAGAAGCCCGCCTTGCTCTTCTCTCCTTCACCCTCCTTCTGCTTCTCTGAGGTTTGGTCCAGCTGTTTCACCCGATTGTCGATATCCGCTGCGTTCACTCTGGTGGAGAAGTACGGCTGGCACACGGACAAGGAGGAAAATGTTTAAAACCGAGGTGAAAGAAAAAAAACATCGCCATTAAGACAAACGTGTGAGTAATGTTTCCTATCTGTGGGCTGTGTGTCGCCGTCTATCAAAATAAATCCCAAGTTCACGGCTCACTGGTCGCCACTTCGCCGACTTCTTAAATGTTCCACTTGTGTCACTTCCAGTCTTCGCTCACCTGTTTCAAATGAACCCAGTTTCCCGAAATCTCCTCGATGCCTTTGCGTTTGTAGAACTCCACCAAATCCGTCAGTGTTTCGAATGTCTCAGAGCCTCCCACGGTGTACCTGTCATTCTGTGCACACACACACACACACACACACACACACACGCAACACACCCAGACTGAGTTCATTTTTTAAAAAGAGCACAGAAAGAGGCATTAAAATAAGGCTTTAGCTCAGGGGTGTCAAACGTTGACTCATGGCAAACTTGATGACATTAAAAGGCTAAAGATTTTGCATCCTGAAGAGAGTTACTGTGCTAATTAGGATGAAAATTAAAAAAAATAAATAAAAAAAGGAATTAGGTCATTCATAATAGGTATTCTACAAATTACAGCAATTGTGAATTTGAGATTGTAATTTTACTTTTTCCGACAAAAATTTTTTGAAAATTGTGGTTGTTGATAAGTTACGATGGAGTTGTCATTACCCATACAATATTATTATTATAATTTCACGGCTATTTGTAATTATTTTACTGGTATGGGATCAAACTTAAAAAAAAAAGAAAATTAAATCAAATCATGAAAAAAATAATACATTACCAACTGAAAATATAACACAAAGGGTTTTTAAATGACCTATATTCTTGATGGAAAAACAATTTTAGAGTCCTAATTAATAAACAGTGACAGTGAAAATACACTGAGGGCCCAAAATCTTTGCTTTATGCAGAGTAACTGTTTTATAATCAAGTAAATGATGTAATGTGCTCCCTGGTAATCTGATTTCCTCAGTGTAAAGGGCATCACTGTCCTTGCACTTATCTCAAATCTTCCAAAGTAACACCCGCAGGAGATTAGGGGAGAAAAACTCACCTGATCTTTGCCACATGCTTGTAAATGGGCTTTAGTGACCCTTCCAGTAATCTTACAATAATCTTTTGCAGCCCAGCAGAGCGTGCAAACAATGCCTCTCATTTAAATGACGACCACAGCTAAAAATAAAATGCAAATGCTGTAATGGTGGGGACTGGTGAAGGCAGCGCAGACAGCGTATGAAAGTGTGTTTCTGTGAGTATTACTGTTTTAAAGAAGAATGAACGCGTGGGAAAAAAAACAAAAAAAACCGTGGTTGTGAACATCTAAATGTTCGTACAAGAGCAACAGACTTTTATTGCACAAGACTGGAAATGAGACTGTTTTAAAGTCCACTGCACAACTTTGGGAATACCCCTCGACGGTTTTATCTGATGAGAATCTTTCAGCATCTTCAAGTTCTGCATATTAACAGCAAAACGCCGGAATAAAAGAAAACAGGTTATCCTGCACGCGCCCACCTGGAACATTATCTTGATGTGGGAGACTCTCTTTTCTCCCGTCTTCATTCTCTCGTCCGTCAGAGCAGAGAGGACAAAGTCTCCGGGTTTGGACAGCGACTCCCTGACCAAGAAGGTCCCCGATTCATCTCGTGCCGCCAGCAGCTTCTCTGCTTTCGATCCGGACAGGTGACCGTGGTACCACCTGGGACACAATCAGAAGGCTCACCACGCGTCTGTATATCGAAATTAAGTGTATGCAAGTTAATGTCTGACTGCAACACCGGAGAACACAGAGTTCAGTTTCTATTTGAAATTGAACAATTTTCAGAAATACACAGATGTGTTTGAAGTGTTATGCACATGTGAGTACAGTGTCAAAGAAAGAAATACCAACGGGCACAAATATCACCTAAAATGGTAAATGTTGGCATTGTAAGTAGGTTCCATTTATTGATTTTAATCCCGGTAAACTGTGTGTGTGTGTGTGTGTGTGTGTGTGTGTGTGTGTGTGTGTGTGTGTGTGTGTGTGTGTGTGTGTGTGTGTGTGTGTGTGTGTGTGTGTGTGTGTGTGTGTGTGTGTGTGTGTGTGTTCTCAGTCAGTTCAGTCCGCGGCTTAATTTTAGGCACAGTTCTCGATTTCTTCTTCTAAACTTCCTGCGTTGCGGTCGGAAAATTTCTGATGACAGATTTCGTGGCTGAAGACGACAAGGTATTTATAGACTGCCCTCCGCCCACACTCACTGTTCGATCTGTAACATCTACACAAAGGCCCCTCCACGATGCTCCACCACCAACACCTTGCTGCTACGTCGGCCCTATTTTTGAATTTCTCCACATTCATTCAATGCCTCTGATTTACCCTCATGTGAAATCACAGAGCACACATTCCCAAAGCTGCAGTAAGTTCTATCTATACCGGGAACAAAAAAAAGAAGAGTGCAGTGTTAGTGTAGTTTTGCAGAAGTTGTAGGACCGCTTGTGCGGTGCAGGGTCCAGTCGGAGAACAAGCCGAGTGCAACAGTCAACCCATGCATTGCGTAGGTAAGTTCTCCGAATCAGAACATGTAGATCATTCCCACTGGGTCATGCCCTCAAAACATGGTACTGACAGTATCGTGTGCAGAGAACTGCTGAGGCGAGAGGACTGAGAGTTTGGGGTTAGATGAGGAAGATAACAAGTGAGTGAGAACATAATGGAGTGTGCAACAGAGGAAGACGAGCAGGGTCTGCCCATCGCTTTCAAAAGTGTCAAAACTTAAAAGTTTCCAACCGCAGCAACAAAAGGGAAGTTAGACGACTGACAAGAGACAGAAGGACGAAGGGGGGTGAAATAGCACACGCTCTCACACGTACGGTAGGAAGTAGAAAGAACTCTCCTAGATCTCTGCAGGTTTACCTTGACTAGGTAGACACAAACCTTAAAACACGAGAGGAAAAACACCTCCAGCATTTATGTCTTCAAACTCAAACATTAAAAAAACATTAATATTAACGCCTAAATCCTGTGCATTTCATAAACGAGCAGAAAACTGTAATGTATTATCTACATTTATGAAAGAGAGCTTCCACCTAAAGTCAGTTCAGCCTCGTCCTCAAAAGATCCTTCAAAAGACTTTTTAAAATGAATCATATTCTGTTTTATCTCATATTTTTTTGTTTGTTGTTTCAAATCG
Source organism: Lipophrys pholis (assembly GCF_963383615.2). Taxonomy (NCBI): domain Eukaryota; kingdom Metazoa; phylum Chordata; class Actinopteri; order Blenniiformes; family Blenniidae; genus Lipophrys; species Lipophrys pholis. The sequence goes on along the minus strand of NC_137639.1, from coordinate 21,560,686 downwards.
ACACTTGAGTGCAGCTTTGTTATGAAAATGTGTAGTGAAAGTAAATGGAAACACAATTTAATGTTTCTGATCAATTGTGTTTAATAATCCCGGCATGTTTCATTGTCATTAAAAGGGAATGTTGCTATTATATCTTTAATTGTGTTTGCCATAATTGAGTTCACAAAAATGTGATTCATTAAAAAAAAAAGTTCATTTTTTCCAATTTTGTTATCATTGCTGTTCAGTGTCAGAGTTTTGATGGGGGAATCATGCGCCTTGTTTATTCTTATGGTATTTCTTAAAATTCCCAAAAGCAAATAAATGTAGAGTTGAGGACAATTTTGTATGGAAAAGTTTCCCACTTTTGATGTGATTTTTTTTCCCCTTAGGAAAATATGCTGTCCAAATATTTCTCTTAAGAATTTGATAACCAGCATTATTTGTTAGAAACTCAAAATTGAATATGGCCTTCAATGAATAAAAGTAGTTATAAAAGTTTAAAACTAATATTTATTTCATTCAAACACATTTTTTGAAGTTAATCCTATTTTAATGAACTCAAAACAAATTAAAATGACAAAATAAACCATAGTGAACTGCTCCTAGTGTAGCACTGTGAGCATACTGTATGCATGTGGACTTACATACATCACTTTTCAAACTAAAAGCCTCTTACTAGCATTTTCTCATAATATTTTTGTTGCCTCTGGATCCCAACAGCTGTCAACGCCACAATATTTTAGTGAAAGACTATACATACAGCGAGTAGTGATCTTAGAGTTTAGAGAGCAAGTTTAACTCAATTCAAGAGAGCTGGCAGCAGTTTTACTTGGATATCAAAACACATTGATTTGGTGGTCTGATAATATAGTAGTATTACCAACTGTGATAAAAATAATTTCAATCTTACGTTAAAAAAAAAAAAAAAAAATGAAATGAAGTTTGTTTAAATTTTTTAAGTTCATCTATCCATCTTATAAACTGCCATCAGTGAAAACGCTTGACTATTTCCATCAAACAAAGTCAAGATAATTTAAATATGTGCATATGTGAACAGTTTCTGCCATTTCTATGTGATACAATGTGTAGATAAGCCTTAAACTAACCAAAATCACACATATTTTACTATCTGTAGGTTAAAAATCCTCATGGTGATACCGTCTCATGTCCAAGTTTTAAGTGTCCAGTGCAGAGCTCAGCTTTATGTGCGCCCGGGCTTGCTTGTGTGAAAGTTGGGATTTTCTCTGTAAAAGTACCATGAAAGGTGTATTTGGTGTGATATTAGTAAAAGTGAATTAAAACAAACTAGATAAAGTATTCTTTGATTGTTGTCTCTATATAATTCAATTAAACAAACAAACTAAAATATACCTGGAATAAACATGACCATGATGGTCCTATAAAGGGTAGGAACAGCAGGAAACCTTCACCCACAGGAGGAGAACATGCAAACTCCACACAGAAAGGCCCCGGAGCCCAACCTCTCTGTGGTGCTAACCACTACACCGCTCCACAGCCTCTTACTTACTGGTCCACCTGCTCCAACGGTTGTGTTACCTTTTTTTTTTTAATCTATTGTATTTGAAGACAAACACTAAATAAAAAATGTATGCTACGTCAAGGACGTGTGTTTGCAGCTCCTGCAGTGAGACGATACCTCGACAGCCAGACAGTGTGGATGTTTATTTTCACCAGCTCACATCTAAACTTTTTTTTTCTTTTTCTTTTTTCTTCACGAGGCTGAAAGCGTTTCCCCAAAGAGGAAAATATAGAAACATCAAACTAGTAAAGGAGGCTCACCTCCACGGCTCTCTGCGCAGCAGCTGCAGGAAACTCTGGTTGTATTTTCAAATCAACCACCTAACCAGGAGCTATTTCAGCAAACCAGAGACACTGCGGGCCAGATTGTCCCAGCCTCAGACGCTGCACACACCTCTCTGTGGTGGGGTCGGAGGAGTTCAGCGGGTATCTGAGCACGATCTGGGTGCCGTCCTTGTCCTGCAGGATGCCGTTGTCCGCCGTGTAATACTCCACCAGCTCGGACAGCGTGGCAAACTTCTCCCCGCCGTACAGGTCGTAGTAGTCGCCCGTGTTCTGGATGCGGATGTGGGTCACGTCCTCGCCCACCCTGAGTAAGACAAGAAAACCCACAGTGAGGCGACACCAAGCCAACGGCCAAGACCTTTTGACATGAAAGTCACTCCAGACAGCAGGAATAAAACTGCACAATGATCATGTACTGTATAGTTCTCATTTCGGAGTTTTACCTTTAGAAATGTTTGATTCCAGGTTAGAAGACATACAAGGCTTTTATTTTTTGACCACAAATCACACATTTAGAAGGTATATGATCAAGAATAATATGTAATATGTAAAAACATTTGAGAAAAAACCAGGGAGAGTCGTTTGCCTTTCATTTTAAGACTAATATCGGGAAAAATGGTTGGAAGAAATTTAGTCGGACTTGCAAATAAAGGCACAACTCATTTCTTTTTTGTATTTTAGTGGTTTTGATTTTAATTGGTAAATACAATCTCATTAATAAGGTTTGCTACATTTTCTTTTAAAGATAATCAGCCATTGATTACTTACTTTGCTTAAATATTCTAATTAAGAATTGACCAAATCAACACAATGACTAAATTTAGGCAAGCAGATCTTTGTGTACATAAGCTGATAGTTGTTGTTTTTTTTCTTTTAGAAAAGTCTGTTCATGACAGCAGCAACAGCACAATCATTATTAGAATATTATGAGAAAAATCAAGAACACACAAGATATTAAAAACCTAAATTAGACAAAAACACACATTGAAGCTAATTATATAAAATAACCACAAACAGATTAAACATCATTCTATCAATGTGTTGCACCAGGATCTGAGCCGACAGTCAGTTTATTCGATGGAAAAAAGCAAGAGTGAAGTAATAATGTGCGACGTTTCCCTTTTTCTGACTGTTTTCTTCTACGTTTACACGTTTAATATTTTCTTCATTGAATTTGGTGGTATTGTAATAACTCCTTCAGTCATTATTTGATTTTTCAGACTGCAGCTGAACCCCCTCTATGGATTTGACCCTATATCCAGCATAGCGCAGATATAACAGTCTGACACGTACGTGTGAACATCCAGAGTCTGCGTGCCATCTGCTCTACCATACAAAGACTGCAGTTATCAGATCGTACGGATAATGAATAAACCCTGCATTACGTGGTGGGGGGGACATGTAGGTTTTAAGGTGACACTGGTGGATTAAAAAGTATCACGAGTCTTGTGGTTTTAAAATTTGTGCGTATCACATTAAAGAGTCACGTTTATTCGTTTTCTGGTCTCGGCATCTTTGTGGACGCCAGAGATATTTAAAATGAGTACTGTAAATCACCAGCGGCAGTAGAAAAAATAAATACATACTTTAATCATTTTTTTTACATTTTACAGTTCTAAATTTTATGCCAATTTAACAAACAAATACAGATTTTTGTTACGTTCAAGCATTGAAAGACAAATCTTCGACTAAAAAAAACCTCTCATAGACACGTCTACTAACTGTAAGATTGTAAAAGAAATATCTAATCTAATCAGCAATGTGCACAGAGTTTGACTTTTGTCTCAGAGACACATGACAAGTCGAGGCTGCAGGTGAAACTTAATGTTCACTGAGGATTGCATGTTTTTTTAACAAATCATGTTTATCAATGAATAATGCCGCTAAGATACAGAAGTCATTATTGTTTACTTGTAGGGTCACCTTCATAGTTACCACAACAGATGCACTGCAGGAGATAAATAAATGTAAATGTAGCAGTCAAATTTAAACAAGTTTGCTTTTGTTCACTATGTGTAACTATTTACATGTTGGATTCAGCGGACGACTGCCGGTTACTGGGAGTGAAAGGGAGAAACGCGTTTTGGATGCAGCCGCAGGATCGTTACCTGACCGACAGCGAGAAATCGCCCACATTTTTCCTGCTGGGTCGAGCCAAAAAGCTGCCATCAACGCCCCGAGACTTCAGCATGTCCTCGGCCTGCAGGCCAGTGATGTCTCTGTGGAACCACCTGCAGAAACAAACACACACACACACACACACACACACACACACACACACACACACACACACACACACACACACACACACACACACACACACACACACACGCACACAGAATTAAACAGAGAAGATTTACATTAGACACTGTCGATCTTCCGCAGAGTCTGACTCTACAATATTTGGCTGAGAAACAAAGCGAGCAGAAAGTTACTGGATTAAATACAAACACATAACAGTCGTACAAACAAATTCTCCATCCTATTCAGGACTGTGGTGACGGCAGTTTGCCTCGGAGAGTTTTTCCACTCGGCCGTTCTCCTGACAGAAAAAAATGACACTTGTCATTTCAGCATTTATTTCCTGAGCGTTGAGTCATGATGATTCTGATTTTCTTTTTTAAGGTGTTACAGGACAATCCTCGGAAGATAATGTTTGGCACATTGCTGTGGTGATTTGAGCTGCAACTCTCACTATTTTGAAGTATTGTAGGATTTAAAGACACAGAAATGGATTACAAATGGATCATATACGACGAAACGTAACGTTATTTTAGGGTTCATCACAAGCAACAAGCAACCAGCTTTGACTACAGACTAGAAATAAATACCCACGGACACTTAATAATGGCATTTTAATGGACAAATGCGTCATTTGTGCCTTTCAGGAAAGCTCACTAGAATAACTGATGATTTAGTTTATATATCTATACACAGCGTAACCCAACAATACAGGAAAACCTAATATCAGAGGGTTAAACTACTCAGTGTCACCAAAATAAAGAACAATAACATGTCTTTGCATCGCCATGTGGTCAAACAGCTTCAATTCTTAGCCCCCCTAAAAAAAATCACTTTTAATGTTACCATTTGATGAAGGCACCAATCCATGAGCTCATTAAACAAATCAGTACAGCAGTTACCTGCAAATCAACCTGCTCAACCTGGTTTCTTAATAAATCTTCTATAAAACCAACAATGAATGATCCGAATGTCAATGCATCAGAGAACGTGACCATAACGCCACAGTACAGGAGCGGAGTTACATATGACCTGCGTGACGTTCAGAACACACAAACAAAAAAAACTGTTTTAAACTGAGTTTTAACTTTGGAACAGTGTCAGTGAGTTTTACAACAAAGCAGTTTAGAGAGAATCATTTTTTTAAAAACAGAAGTTTGTGTCAGATCAAATAAGGAACCGTACTCAGAACCAGGGAAGCGCCAATCTAGCGGCTTACTTTACTAAATGTCGTTTATGACACATTTTCTTTACATGACCAAACAGTGGACAACACACACGCGCGCACACACACGCACGCACACACACACACACACACACACACACACACACACACACACACACACACACACACACACACACACAAGGCTTCACCAATCACAAGATAGAGGAACAGAGCACAAGAGGCCAACAGCTGGTGCAAGAGCCGAGAAGGAGGAATGGAAACAGAGAAGTTGTCGTTGCGCCTTGAACAAAACTCAAAGAACACGGCCGACGTTGGCTAACGGAGGAATGAAGTGTCCGGCAGGGGCTTGACTCACCGAACCATGGCGTCTCTTCACTTCCTCTGGTGCAAAGAGAACAACAGCAGTCGGTGAGGAATCACTTGTACCTGTGCAACATGTGCAGACTCAGACTCTTAAATGCAAATCAAATCAAGAACACAAAACGTCTTCCTCGCTGGAGCTTCACTTTAACAACAGAGGTGTGGTCACTCGTGCGTTTGATTTTCACACACTGACTCGACCTTTGAGACAGAACACCTCTTTCCCCACTACGACAATTATCAGCTTTTATCTAGTCCTATAAAAGCACATTCACAAAACAGCAATCAGTCCCACAGCGTCCACCCCGTCTCCTCCTCCTTGCCTCCCTCAGTCCTGCGATTCAAGCTCTCAGTAGAAAAATCAGGGAAACACTTACTCTTCTCAGCTGCGTCTGAAACAACTGGCGCTCAGCGAGACCTTCAGACGACTCACGTCAGCCTCTCCTCCTCTCTGTCGTTCTCGCACTTGCTCTCTCCTTCCTTCCTTTTTACATCCCCTTTCACAAAACAGCGAAAGCAAGACAGGAACCAAAATAGCTGACAGGCCGGAATTCCTCCAACGGAGAGAGAACCTGCTGCGTTTTCTTTATTTGTAAATGACGACCACAACTAAAACTCATCACTCTTCATGAGATGAGATAGATTAGACTCTGCAGAATCAAGCGTTGCTGTTCCATTACTTTGTTTTCTTTGCAGGTTATTTGAAAAAAAAAAAAGGGGGGGGGGGGGCAGCGCTAAAGGTTCCGATAGTTTCACTCATCTGAATCACAGGAGTGACCAATCAGCAGCCCCACCTTAGTAACACAACTCAAACATGCATAAAATACGAAGAGCTTCTCGTTTTTTCTCTTTTCACACATGTCTGTCAGCCTCGATCTTTCAGTTTCTGCAAAGCTTCTCCACTCTGCCTGCCAAACACTGTTGTCTGATTTCTTTTTACTTCCAGGTGTGCATGTAATGTGCATGTAACACACAAAGGTCACAGAGCACTTCCTCATTTACACTATTTACACTTCCAACCTTCCCCCACTGCAGACGTCTGTGTGTGTGTGTGTGTGTGTGTGTGTGTGTGTGTGTGTGTGTGTGTGTGTGTGTGTGTGTGTGTGTGTGTGTGTGTGTGTGTGTGTGTGTGTGTGTGTGTGTGTGTGTGTGTGTGTGTGTGTGTGTGTCTTTCAGCTGGTAAACCATTAACAACGGCAAACTTTCTTCTTCACCGGGCTGCAGAGGCAGGTAGCTGGGAAGCTGCAGCTTCAGACCACACTGAAGCAAATACCTTCCAGATAAAGACGTGCTTCTTCAAGAGGCGCCTGCACAGGCTTTTCACAGGCTGCAGTTCCTCCAGAGTGCAACACCAGTCCTCCCCACACAACCCCCACCAAGAGGCCTGGACAGTCAGCAAGCCTAAACATGTTCCTCTAATGTCATGAAAAGGCACAAACATTTTTATGACATCAGAAAGAAACGCAATCTGCATTTAAATAGCAGATCACGTTTAGCCAGAAGAGGTGTATGGAAAATATTCGTTCACTGAACTGTGGAGCCGTAAACTTTCTCAAAAATGTGTGAAGTTGACAAATTTCTCTACATTATTTTGGAAAGTACTTGTAGGGAAAAAAGTTTGGATGAAAGTGGATGAACACACACATACACACACACACACACACACACACACACACACACACACACACACACACACACACACACACACACACACACACACACACACACACACACACACACACACACACACACACACACACACACACACACACACACACACCTGCAGGTGGGTGACAGTTATCGTGGTGAACGCCAGCTATTACAGGATTTTCCAGAGAGGTTACAGAGCTGCAGTTGCTTTGGTGTCTCTTCCCCTCTTCACTTCTCAAGCTGCAAAAATATCTTGTGCTCATTTTAACCTTTTAAAATCATAGAATTCTGTTTCATTTTTCCTATGAAATATTTCACATTTAGGCTCCTTTCTTTAAAACCCGCATCCTTGAAAACCAAAAACTTATCGTAGCCTGCCAGAGTCCTTGTAATTTGACACCAGCCTCGTGAGCTTGGTCATTGTGCTTGAAGTTAATGACAAGAGGTTCCACAGACGTACGTCAGCCAGTAGCAAAATAAAAGCACACCTAATAGTCGCCACAGCTCTGACATATGTGACCCCAAAACACAAAAAGACCCAAGAGAAAATCAGGAAAATTTTAAAGCTGCCAACAATAAATAAAGCACATTAGTCCTCACATTGATTAAATCTTGCTCTTAATTGTTAAATTCAACAAATTTTCCCATATAATGTCTTTCAAACTGAGTATATTTAAATTGTTTTGTCTTTTATTTCTGTAAGGCCTTTGGGTTGCAGTATATGAATTATGTGACAAAAATTGAATGATAGTGACTTTATAGGAGCTTTTCTATAAATACTACCTTGAACTCTTAAATAAAAAATTATATTTGAACTTCTTTTTGCTATTTTTGGTTCACTTTTCCCAAAAATTGCATGATGTAGATGTTTGTGTGAGTAACCGTGGTTACACACCAAAGCAAGACAGAGATACAATTCGACTTAGTCTCCCATCAGGCACATTTTCATGAGGTTTACATCTTTTACATTTATCTCTGTAGTTAGCCATGCAACTATGGCCTAATTGCAGTTTCACATTATTTTGGAATTACTATGTACATCAATATATATTTTATTCAATCAATTAAATATCTTTTAATTTCTATCAAAGTCACACTGTAATGGGTGCAGATAAATAAGCCGTTTATCTCATGTATGTCTAATTCAGCATCATTAAGGCCTTTGACGTTTAAAGAGATAAATCATTTGCTGGTAAACTCAGAAGATAAGACGTGAACAGAAGGAAGAAATGACTCAAGTGACACAACAAAAGAAATATACAGTAGCTTTGTCAAGTTATCACTAAAACCCAACAGTGACGAGTTTAAAGAGTAAAATTAAGGTCACATAGTAACAAGAAACTCACCTGCAAGGCATGATGTGGACTCTCCTCTGGATGGCTGGCAGCCCTGTCGAAGGCAGAGCAGGAAGTGAAGGCTTGGATCCAGCCTCCCTCCCGTCTGTCGCCTGAGGGATGATGTGCAGCGTTTCTCCACCTCTGATCACACAAGCAGATGAGGTCAGGTTGCAGAAACCTCTGGCTCGTACATTTGAAAGTTAGGTCCCCTTGTTTCTGCCTCCGCTCACGCTCGCCTCGTGGCTCGCATATAACCTCCAAACTCTGTTCCATGATAAGATATCAGGCGTCGTTACAATCCTCCCACCCTGTAATTTACTATAATCTTTCTTAATTGCCCCACTATCTTTGGGAGAAAATGTGCCTGTTCCTGCCCCCCTTCGAGCACGACTCTTCCTCCAACGACTCTGTCCACCAGCGGAAAGCTTTCCAACTTTTTTTTTTTTTTTCATTTTCCTGCAAAGCAACAATTGTTTAAATGTAAATTCCATCTTATCTTTCTAGGCGTGCATGCAAAATTCCCCCGAGCTCAACACGCTGGTCAAATAACGCTCCTGTCGGCATGCTCACGTCACACAGCCTGCGATGACGTGCGATTCTCCTGGAAAGCCACAGTCCTGGAGGACAGAACACCTCCACAGTGCCACAGTTTGTTCAATACCAGTGCAACACACATGCATCAACAATCACATGCCCGTTACCGTGCTGTGCTGAGACATGCAGCACAGGTTGCACGCTGCATGTTTATATTGCAGAACAACTACAGGTCAAAGCTGAGCAGCAAAAATATTAAAAATGCATTTAAAACCTTTTCATTCATATTTAGTCGGATTTTGTTCAGGTCCAACACACTTCTTTCCCTGGAATAATGTCTACTGGGTTAGTGTGCATCACATGCAAATTATTTCTGTTGTGCTCTGATGTGCCAAACACCACTGATAAGTATCGAGAAGGAAACAAATAGTCGGAGACTGTGTGTGTTGTTGTTACCATTGTGTTGGAAATTCAGATAGCAGCACCACATTAGCACAGATTAACAATTGCACATAAACATACAAACTTTTCAACTTTCAGGTAAACCACTTATCAGTTTTTAAACCCTTTTACTAAACGTAAATAAACATGTAAGACACAATTAACTCTGAACTCAGAATCACCCCATGAATTCTCAGTAACAGCGGTTTGAGTGACAGGAAACAAACAAACTGTTTTGAGTGAAAGGCGTGGTTACGTTTCTGCAGGCCAGCGAAGGGGGGGGGGGGGGGGGGGGGTTGCAGAAGCAGGGAAAAAAAGTGGTGGTCAAGGTGCACAAGATTTTTCCATGTTTAAGGGGAAATCATGCTGAAAGGGATTAAGAGGGTGAAAACATTGTCAAAACTCACATTTAATTATAAAATGTGTAGAACCGTGTGACAGAGACTCACCGGATGTTTCAATTAAAGATTGATACAGCAAAGTATCTCAACAGTAGTTAAGCATTAACAAATCCAACCATGAAAAGCTACCTGGTGTGAAACAAAGCAAGAGTAACAAGCTGTGTTTAGGGGCGGAGCTTCCTCTCCCACACTGTGAAGACCCCTGGTAGAGATCCTCCAATCTACTCTTCGGTTTCTTCTTTCTGCTTATTTGTTCACTTGACTGCAATGCATTGCATTTTGAACAATATGTTTCAACATGCAGTTTAAAAAAAAAATGTTTTAAATAAAAAAAACTACGTTTTGCTTGAATTATTGGTTTGTATGTTTTTTAAATCACGACTTTTTTTTTTTTTTTTTATTTAAAAAGGAAACAGTCTGGATATATCACCCTTCTTCGGTTTCTTCAAAAGCTGCTATCGGCGTATATCATATAGCTGTTACAGTTTAACAATCGCCGGTTATGTACCGTTAATGAACCAGTTTAATCTGAGTAACTGTAATACAATATGAAATAAAAAAAGAAGAAAAAACACTCACGTTCCCACGTAAGAATTTGACAAAAACTTAGAAAACTGTCGACTTTTTATTGGACTTCATAAAAACAAACAGCAACAATAAAAACAACAAGGTGGTAACCATAATAATAATAATATCCAATAATGGAAAACAACATAACAACAGACAGTAAGAAATTAAATTAACTTAACATTGCCATTGTTGTCGAAAACCTTCCCGTGTACCTAAAAAGCAGTGGCGCTATCGCATGTTCGTATTTGAGAAGACGTCCGAGGGGGGGGCGGGTCTGCGGCGCAGGGAGTCGGAATGTCGAGGTGCTGGTTTGGGGCGAGAACACAAAAGAGTTGATCCCAGATCGAGTGGCCCGACGGCGAAGGTGGGAGCGGGTCGAGGGAGACGAGGTAACAGATGGGACTGATACAAAAGTGACGGTAACAGTCTGTCAGTGTCGGGGCATTCTGCAGTAGAAGTGCACATCAACATACCCCGTTCAATGCACACACACACACACACACTGGAAAAACACACACACTTTCAATCCACACCCAAACAAGGACACCAGAGGTGGATGACTTCTAAAATTAAAAAGAAAAAAAAAAAAGAAAAAAAACGGTGGTAGTTTTACAATTTCCTAGAGGTGAGCATGAGCACAATGAAATCCCTTGAATTCGTTAATAATCCCAGTTATTCCAAAGCACCAGTAAACTCCAAACATGCTGCTTTCGGTCGGCTCGATGCTCTTCTGCTTCATTGTACAGATAATTACACGCACACACACACAGACACACGTTCGACCCTGGTGTGAGGACAGGCCGGGGGAAGCGGCCTGCAGTTCAGTGCTCAGGACAGAGGAACCGAGTCTGATTCCCAGTGGAGGAGAAAGACATGTGTCGAGAAGTGGTTCTTCCATCCTCCATCGACAGTTCCAGTCTTTCTTCTTTTTTTTTTTTAGGCCAGAGTCCAGCAGCACAGGTGACGCTCGTCTGAGTCCGGAGATGGGAGATGGATGCAGAGCGGGGAGGACTAACCTGACGGTGCTGTACATGGCGGTTGAAGAGGAGGAGGGGGTTGACGTCTGCTACATGGCGGTGAGGTGAGGACGACTGGCCTCCGTCGGCGAGATGAGATGGATCAGCGCGGCACCTGCATCTGCTGTGAGGGCTGAGACTGGTTCTGAGAGGTCACCTCGGGGCCCCGGCTGGCCAACCGGCTCAGGATGTTCCTCTCGGACATCTGCAGCCGCACCGCCACCGGAGGTATCCTGGCGATGGTTGCCGGGAGACGAGTGACGTCGGCCTTCATGTCGCTCAGCAGCTCCTCCAGCTGTTTGAGAACTGGAAACACAAGGAAACCGTGAGACCCGCAGGTGGAAAAGAGGGGAAGAGTCTGAGCACGGCCTCAAATTCAACCTGACCTACGCTTCTGATTTAAACTGACAAAAATTAGGCTTCAGGCCAGAGGGTGTGGACTGTATTTTTTAAAAACATTTAATAGCTACGGCTGATCGCTTAGAATAAACAGTGGAGTCAAAGTCAATGTGACCCGTCAGAATTACACTGCGATGCAGTTACACAAGGCATGTAAAACATTAGAAAAATAGAACATTCAGCATTAAAAATATCGTTGAACTGTCTCCCAGAGTGAGCTTTCTGGGAGAATGAAGTGATTGTGAAGAGATATGGTGGTTAGCAGTCATTCTCATGACGAGAATGTCCTCGGTTCAAGTCGAGGTTGGGCTCCTTCCTGTATGGAGGTTGCATGTTCTCCCTGTGCCTGTGTGGGCTCCTTCCCACAGTCCAACAACACGCGATTGAGGCTAATTGGTGCCTCTAATGTGTCTGTAGATTAATATAATTTAATATACGATAGTCACAATAAATCAACAGAACAACCAACTTGTTTGAAACAATCAAATCTATAACAGCACAGTTGTGACAGATGTTTGAGGCTGCGTTGAAAACACACAAATTTCAATACCTGTATTTACTCAGCTGGGGTCATTTTTGTCTGATATTATCACAGATACAGTCCACACCTGTTGCACACAGACGCAAGCTTCTGTTAGTCAGAAACTGCTGGAAAAACTAATAAACAAAAAACTTTTTCTGAGAACGACGCAGAGTAAAGGACATAAGTCGAGTGTCATTTAGCAATTCATGTTTATACCAGATGGCAGGACTTTCAATATACACACCATTTAAACATAGTTTGCCAATAAATAGCCCTTCAACAGAGTAATGAACAGGTCAAACTAAGCATTTAGAGGTGAGAATAAACATTCAAGAAATTGGTTGTCCTCCATAATCGGTACAAATAAAGGCGAGCTGATTTCATGGCTGATTAGCCGGTTTCTCTGTGCAGTGAATACAGCCACTGTGCTCGTGTGTGTTAGTTAGTGTTTTCTCCTGGAGCACAAGTACAAACTGGGCCCTATTTAAATGTGCACAATGTAGTGATGGGGTCCCACTAACCCTCGCATTGTGTGCTTCCTGTAACGTAAAACAGCTGCAGTAACTCAGATCCTTCTCATTTATAAGTAAAGAAGATAATGAGGGTCACACTTTAAATGCACAGTCACAATGAAGTGACTTCACGCCTGTATTGTCAGTTTGGTGCTGAAAAAAAAAGAGTGTCTGCCTGCAGCTGAGTTTGGGGAAAATTATAAACAATTTTTGTTCTTCACAAAAGGAAACTTTCTGCAATTCAGGACATTTTAGAAGAAGTCAGTAAGTCCTACTCTGAAAATAAAAAATAAAGATTTATTTATTCTTTTGCAACAAACTACTAAAACTGTCTCCACCTTTTGGGGCGTTTACCTTTATGCAACACTGCATTAGCAGGCTTGTTTCCCGACATAGACTCTTTGCTGAGGTGCTGGTGCGACTCGGCGAGACACTCCACCTCACTGAAGCGAGTGTTGAGCGCCATGGAGGGGTGAGCTGGGTCCTCCGTCATGTTCAGGTAGGCCGCTCTGCGCAGCTGCTCCTCGATCACCAGCGCCTGCTCCAGGAGCTGCACGAGAGGCGCGCCGACACACCAGAGAAACACCCAGTGAGACGTGACACAAACGCAGAAAAGGACTAGAATCAGCTGATGAGGAAACGGTGGCTTCACCTTGAACCTGCGCGCCAGAAACTTGTTCTTAATCTCCAGGAAGTTTCCTCGGCTCATCTCCCCTTTGAAGGGCTCGTTGAGGATGGCGAACCTGACGTCGTTCTGCACATCCTGCCAGCGAGCGTAGCCGTGTCTGAGACGCCAAAGTCAAGGGGAAAACCGTTCATGTCTGTGGATGGTCCAACGTTCCACTCTGAAGAACTTTATTCTCCGTTCACTTTTCACTTGATTTTGCTGATCAACTCGACACTCCGACCTCACACATTCACTGACGAAGGAGTGGTGATGCCTGCTCTCTATTGGTAGCAAGATGTACTTCAGTGTCATTTCCAAGGACATTCAAGTGCATGGAAGGACGTGTTTCAACATATCAAAGATAATCACCACTGTTGACGGTGAAAAATCAGTTAAACATTTAAATTCTAGTCAGCAAAGATCAAAATTTAGTGGCAGTATTGTCTTTTTTAATCGATGGCGTTTGGAATCTATTGTGAGGACAGTGTTTTCCATTTGTTCAAAAGGATACTGTATGATGCCAGCCAGCAGCCAGTAGTCATGGCGACGGTGCCAAATCTCGAAGGTCTTCTTGGTGACGGTGGCGGCCCGCTCCTCGTTCTGCCACAGAGAGTGAAGCTCTGGGGAGCAAAGTACAGAGGTCAGAGTGGAAACAGGAAAAGAACAAGAAGTGAGAGACACGTGTGCGTGTGCGCGTGTTCACCTGTGAATCCTCCGTCTGCAATATTGAACATAAACCTCTGCTTGGTGGCTTTCTTCTTCTCCTCGCTGACGTTAACCGCCGGTGCAGCTGCTCCTCCCTCCTTCTCACCGTTCTGAAGTTTTCCAGACTCGTCTGTTTTCACATCCTTTTCCTCTTTTTGCTCTACTGCAAGAAAGAAAACAAAAAGAAACATTTTGAGTTTTTATTACAACAAGCTCACGACAGGCATGCATGAAGATGGAAATAGAAATAACCTTTTTTCTCCTCTGTTGGTGAACTGCGGTCCGTCTTCTCATCTTTCACTTCTTCAGCTGAAACAAAATCATCATAGTAAAACTACTTTGAGTTTTGAAAACATATTTTCAGGTACATGTTTATTTATTTTTAATCATCCTAGTTGTGTAGTATAGTATGAGTGTCCTCTTTAATTGCTTTTCTTTTTTTACAATCTGTGCAGCACATTTGTTGTTGTGTTGGGAGTGAAATATGAAACACTGTGACACTACAAATCACCCACATAATTGTAGTGAACTTTCTTTGTGCCACTGAAGTGTAAAGGTCAAGTTATATTCTTCTCCTGTAAGTGGGTTTTTAAAATCCGCTATCTAAAATGAAGTCAGGGTAATTTTGTAAGCCACTTAATTGTTGTCTTCGAGTAGAAATCTACCAAAACAAGTAAAGAGAGACAACATCGAAGAGTCAAGTTCAATTGTGAAAACAACTCGTGCTGTCAGCTGATATTTCACGACAAGGCTGGACAGTATGTACTTTCTGCAGCTTGGGAACAGATGCGAAACACGATGACCACGGAGAACAACATTTTGCTATGACTGATGCATTAGTGTGAATTGTACATTGAGGAACAACGTACACTCGTGAAACTATTTGCTGTTCTCAACTTCATCATATAAATACACCGCACATGTTGCTGACGCAGATCCACAAATATTTTACTAATGAACACTGAAACAGATTTGAGCATATCAGCTCGGTGGACAAACACAATGGATTTGAAATCAAACAATCACTGTGTCCACTGATTATGTGCTTTAACTTGACATTATTGATATAAAAATCAGGTGGACGGGGGAAGAAAGTTCCGTAATAGTGTCCTCCAGCTTTTTAACCAAGGAAAAATCCTACAGTACTGAAATGTATGTATCAATGGAATTGATACCAAAACTACATCTTATTTTTAACTTAAAGTAGAAGTAATTTGCATGATGATGAGGATATTCTAATATTCTAAGATGGTATTTTCATTTACTCATACTAATCTGTTTGAGTGACAAAAGACATTCAAAAAAATAAAAAATAATTAGATATCAAATTTATATATATAAAAAAAAAAGTGTTAATATGAATCACACAAACTAAAAGTATGCATCTTAAAAAGGCAGATTTGGGAGTATTTAAGAGAAACATTTGACTATAAACTGATATTTTGCAAACTAAGTGGCCTAGAATTCGGGGCACTGTAACTGTCCCGTGTCTCACCTTTAGATTTGTCCTCCTCTGAATCCGTCTTTCCTTCTGTAACTTCACCTTTAATATCAGCTGATGAGTCTTTTTCTGCAGATTTGTCTTTCTCGTCTTTCACTTTGCTTGAGTCTTCAGAATCCTTCTCCTTCTCCTTCTCTTCCTCTCCGTCGGCCTCTTTCACCTTCTCCTCCTTCTCTCCAGCAAGGTCTGCTTCCTCTTTCTTTTCGACAGGCGGGGATTTTTCAGACTCATCTGGGATTTCGATGATCTAGGCGAGAGGCCGACAGTTTCAGTACAGTTACAATGAACGATTACGTTGTTTTGTAATGGCAGGAATCAATACAGCTGTGGGCGAGAGTTTACCTCTGGATCATCTGTCCTCTTGGCTGCTTTGCTATCTTCTCCCTCCTTCTTCAAGTCTTCTTTGTCCTCTGATTTAGACAAATCCTCTGAAGACAGACAATATCACAAACACATAAGCTTTTCCACTAATGTGTCTGTCAGCCAGTGATTACGAGGATGTTTTGGTTGTGTCCACAAGAGGGCAGCCAAACAAGGTTTTAATGTCAAAGACAGTAAGAGTTCAAAGTTTATCATTATAACTTGAAATTAAGATAAAAAGACACAACACATGTTTGGGTTAGACGGAAATTAAAGAGTATGTGAGAATAGTTTACCTGGTATAGGAGTGTTTGGTTGCGTGTCTGCAGGAGTCCCAGTGGAGGGGGTCTTCGGGTCCTCGCCTGCAGCCAAAGCTGCCGCCCTTTTGTTCTCCTCCAGCTCGGCCATCCATGGCATTGACCACTGACCATTCACATGTTCAAACTCCTGCACCTGTTGGTCAGAACACTGTGTCATACCACCTCGCAGATATTTGAACATGTGAAAAGGACATACAGTATCATTGGTGGATGGCTTATGAGGAAAGTTTCTTTTTCTCCCACACCTTTTTCCTGATGAGTGACATCACACCGATGCGAGTTAATACGTGTTGCCTCGACAGACCCTCACGCGGGACGCCATCAGCAAAAGTCTCCGCTCCGTCAGCGCCCGGCTCACAAAGGTGACGCATAAACAGTGACACATAGGCCCTACACACAAGGGTGAATGTCATTTAAACAAACCCAAAATCTCTGTTAAAAAGCCACAAATTTCAAATAAGCACTAAAAAGAAACAAGAACACAGCAATTGAAAAGATGGAACAGTACTACGCGAGAATTTTTTATTTTAAATTTGAACCTTTTCCAGGACAATTCATGAATTTTAAACTTTCCCCCTGACGACAAGGGTTTTCTTTTGAGGGGGTGGGAAAGATTGCTCAGGAAAACCATGATAGAGACCCTCTATGTACATATTTTTTCTAGAAAGCTGCGTTTTCATTAGCAAACTGAACATATCAAAACACACACACACCATGAATACTTTTCTGATAATAGAACAATTCATATTTGAGAATGAAACCAGTAAATGGACGATATGTTTCTGAGCAGACAATTTGATGCATTGTCATGAACACTATGAAGACACAGTGGTTAAATATCCAAGAATTATTGGGGCAGACACACAAACATCATCATCATCATCACACTCACTTAAATTCTTTCTCAGACTTTCCTCGCAGGTCCCTGACCAGCCACTGGTTGGTGAAGGCGTCTTGTGGAGGCATTCCGTAACGCATCACTGCGTTCAGGAAAGCTTTCCTCTGTCGCGCATTAAAGCCCAAAACCTGCAATTTACAGAATACAATGGAAATTACACATCTAAGCTATTGTTATGCTTTGCATTTGCGTCTTATAATTAGAACTTATTCCTTAAGTTTCCACTTATGTGCCCAAGAAATCCACGTTTTTTTGTTTCTTTTTAAATCTTAAGGGAACTTGCCTCGATGTTCCCGCCAACCCGGGCCAACAGTGGAGGAAGAGGTTTGTCCCTGTCGTTTCTCAGCCCTTTGCGGTTCGGTCTGCGAGCGTTCGCTGTGAGGAAGAAGAAAGACCACAAATTCAGCGCCAATTCCAACACCAAAGTTCAGTGAAGTCGTGGGAGTTTAAGATGAGTGTGATCATGTGTGCTCTTGTTGTCCTGGAGTCTGTGTGTGGGTGATCCACTTACAGCTCACTGCGTCATTGTGATCTGCTGAAGCTGTCCCGCCTCTACATTAAACGCTTTCAGAACATTTACGACTGAAAGCAGCACGGCCAAACTCTTCTTTATTAAAAATCAGGTAGCAAAATTTCATTCCAAGAAACAACAACAAATCAGATGACAAAAAATATATTTTTCTGGCTCCATATAAATAACGAATTACTTGTATGTCACATTGTTTGTACTGAAAAAAATAAAAAATAAAACACAAGAACAGTTTGTGCTGAAACAATGTAGGGCATGTTTTGGAAGAAAATTAATTCAAACACAAAACAAGCATTTTAAAGTGCTTAAACAGTTCAGCCAGCTGAGAAACTGTCGAGTTTGGTTGTCTTTCCCTTTGCCTTTTTTCTTTTTTGTGAGCTGAAGTTGTTGAGGAGGATAGCATAGCTGTCATCTGAATCTGAAACCACATCAGCAGGGGCAGGTGGAGGGGTGGTTAGTGATGTGCAGAAATATGGGCATTAAGAGATTCCTGAATAGCTGTAATGACTGTAAACGGGAACGTTCTTCACTGTGCGTAAGCTGCATTCTGACATCAGTTCATTGTCCTAAACCACCATGACCGGTATTAAACAAGAGAGCGTTTGTCTGCATCTGTAAATTATTAAAAGTAGTTACCTGCTTAACGTCAACCACCCGCTCACGCATCTCCCAAAGGCACACTCACCTTCAGTCCGTTCATCGAAGTCCTCGTCGCCTTCCTCTGAAGCCACCGAGTAGTCAGACTGGTTATCCGACTGATCCTCCTGCCAGTCTACAGAGAAAACACAGACAAATGTTAGAGAGGAAGAAAAGACACAGAACCCTTCACCACATGGCTTAATTCAACCAGATTATCAATAAAAATGAAGAATCTAATCTTCTTACAGAAGTGTAGTCTCAGTTATTGTCAGATAGGATTTCAATCAGTGGAGGGATTTTAAAAGATTTCAGCTTATGGCCTAATATTTTCTTTCTGTTCTCCTAGGAACCACTACTTAAATATTTTCCTATTTTAGATTTTTAGAAAACATCCCATTTCAAAAATTTATATTTATATAAATTTAAAGCATGGTCTATAAAATAAATGCTAAATTTAAAAACATAAAAAGAAAAAAGAAAGAAAAGAAACTAACATTTCTATGCTCACACTATATAAACATTTAATACACAAACAACACAGCACAGCACGCACACACATGAAAAGGTTGTTTATATATTGTTCTGTACCCTGTCTTATACCTCGGTCCTCCTGGGAGCCGTCATTGTAGTTGACTGGCTTTCGAGTGCGTTTGCCTTTGCCCAGATTGCGGGCGAGATCCTCTTGCTGCTGCTCGTAGTGATGCCGGAGAAGTTTCTCCCAGTAGTCAGGATCAACACTCTCTTCCTGCTTGATTACCTCTCTTTCCACCTCCTCCTCCTCACAGAAAGAAGATTTCATTGAAGTCATGTTCACAAATGATACACAAAAAAAAAAAGCCTGTGGATTTGGCTTTCCTGTCTTTTAAAAGTGAGTTTTTCTGTCTGAATTCATGCTCCATCGAGACACACTTTGTGCACACGCTGAAATGTTACCTCATCGTCTTCGTCTTTGACCACATACTGAGCCACTTTAAAGGAGCTGAGGTATTCGTTCATGCTCTGGAGCTCGGTGTCGTCTGTGGCGTCCTGGTTCCTGTCCAGCAGGCGGTCGATAGCGTGATCGTCGTAGTGGATCACACTGCTGTCGTCCTCCTTGTTGTCCCCTGTGAGCAACCAGACGAGGGGAGGACAAGACCAAGAAACTTTAAGTTACGACTCAAATAGTTTTCACCAGGTCTGATCAAACCATGTATGAGTAAAGTAATACAGTTTCTCTGCTTTCTTAAGAGTCGGTCCACTTCTTTAGCCAAACCAAGGTTCTGACCCCTTTATCGGTAACTTCCTCATTTCTTCACATATGTTCCACACTTAATAGTAAATTAAATAAACCTGATAGAGCTTTGAGAAATTATTGAAATTTTGACATCACATGACAAACATCTGTTTTTTTCTTCTTGGCTTTGTGTTTACTTAATTATAAATATTATGACAAAGTATTTGATCAAATGCAATGTGCCTATAAACGGTAAAATGCATCTATAATGTTATTATGGTATATTTGTTGCAAATAACACATTAACAGTTGAACTTTAGTACTGAGTTGTCAGTATCTTTCACAAAAATCCAGCAAGATTTGAGTGAAAATGACATTTTTAAATATAAAAATAAAATATTTTTGGGCCAGCTTTATTCTTTAGAACAAAATCTATATTAATATCCTGAAATTATATTTATACTTTCATTAAAGTGAAAAAAACTTTTCAAATTCATTCAATAAGACTTGAAATTTTCATTCACAAAATATTTCAATATAAAACTCTAATGAAGGGTTATGAAGACACATCGGCCAATTTAAAATAATCTGAATATCACTGTAAACATAATTGATTCTTCAATCATTCCTATGCTTTTAATATCAAATTTAATCCAGACATATATTCAAACATTTTAAAATTCTCTTTTTGTGAATGATTTTAAAGTTACAAATATTAGGAAGAACGTAATAACTACGTTTTAGTTAACAGGTTTATGAGATGCACTATTTTTCAGAGGATTAAATTCAACTTTGAATCACCTTCTCCGAGTTCATCCTTGAACAGTTCTTCAGTTCCAAACTTGAGGATGTCGTCGAGCTCCTGCTTGGACATGGAGCCGGTCTTTGAGCCGAGGCCGGGTCGCACCACCAGGTGAGTGAGCATCATCTTCTTCTTTGCCACCTGACAGACAAACAAGCAGTGAGCAGGAGACCACAGAGTCCTGACAGTGTAAATACAGTTTTTAATAACAAGTGTTCCTTCTGACGGACCTGTGTGATCCTCTCCTCCACAGAAGCTTTAGTAACAAAGCGATAGATCATCACTTTCCTGTTCTGCCCAATACGATGAGCTCTACTGAATGCCTGTGGGACACAGACACGGCAAAAGGCTAAATAAATCACCCATCATCCAAATAAAAGCACACAGACGTGAGGCTGCACCTGAGGTGTCGTACCTGGATGTCGTTGTGTGGGTTCCAGTCGGAGTCGTAGATAATGACGGTGTCAGCAGAAGCCAGATTAATGCCCAAACCACCGGCTCGGGTGGAGAGGAGGAAAGCAAACTGCTGAGCGCCAGGAGCTTCAGGGATGAAGAGCAGAATTCAAATTAGAAGAAACAGATTGCATCTCAGCTGCCCTGACATGCTGAAGCCCATGTACACATGTCTCACCATTAAAACGATCAATGGCCTCCTGCCTCATGTTGCCGGTGACTCCTCCATCAATTCTCTCGTATTTATATCCTTCATTCTCCAGGAAATCCTCCAGCAGGTCGAGCATTTTGGTCATCTGAGAGAAAACCAGAACTCTGTGGCCTCCCTCCTTCAGCTTCCTCATCATCTTCTGAAGCAGCGTCAGCTTCCCTGAAGCCTTCGTCAGGGCGTTTCCTTCATACATGCCATTTGGAAGTTTCGCTGCCTCCTAAAATTAGGAAAAAACTCAAAATGTCAACAAAAACAATGAGCATGTTTCAATACACAGACATGATTGACTTGCTGTAATCCAAAGGAAACTCACAGTGGCCGCTGCTGGGAAGAGGTAGGGGTGGTTACAACACTTTTTGAGGTCCATGACAACGTTTAGGAGGGAGACCTGGTTTCCTCCACCACGAGTGTTCAGGGCCTCAAAGTTACGTGTTAGAATGAATTTGTAGTATTTTCTAGGTTGCAAAAAAGGGAAAATGCCCAGAAGGATGTTAAAAAAAAAAAAAACACACCATGCATGCTGGTTTCATTCTGGGGAATCTGTAGAATTACACATTTTGGTTAGGCTTACTTTTGCATTGGGCTCAGCTCCACTCGAACAATGAGCTCAGTCTTGGAGGGCATGTGTTTGAACACATCCGCCTTCAGCCTCCTGAGCATGTGTGGTCCCAGCATGTCATGGAGCTTCTTGATCTGGTCCTCTTTGGCAATGTCGGCAAACTCCTCCAGAAACCCTTCAAGGTTGCTGCAGAGGCAAAGATGAATAAATAAATAATTAAATAAAAATTGAAATGTGTCAGGAACAGCTGCACAGATGAACCGCACTGACTTGAATCTTTCAGGGGTCAAGAAGTTGAGCAAGTGGAAGAGCTCCTCCAGGTTGTTCTGAAGAGGAGTACCGGTCAGCAGCAGCTTGTGTTGTAGTGGGTAGTTGTTCAAGATGCGGAAGAACTAGTCGCAGAGAAACAAACAGAAAAAACTAACTATGAAAGAACTCCTGGAACCACCTGATGTGATAAAAAGATGAAGAAAAACATAGTTCACAGAGTAAATTCTGCCGTTACCTTGGACTGATTATTCTTTAGTCTGTGTGCCTCGTCAACAACCAGACAAGCCCATTCGATGGATCCCAGGACAGCCTGATCAATTGTGATCAACTCGTAAGACGTCAGCAGAACGTGAAACTTGACCGTTGAATCTTTCTGTGACATAAAAAAGGAGGAAAACCAACTTTAATTCAACAGGGAAAGAAACAGCAATGTTAAACGTAGATCTTTAAGTATTTGTGTCCACCGATGCCAAACGTAAGTTCATGTGCTTAGCACCTATCTGAAGCAGAGACAAAACACTGCAAGAAAAATAAGAGATTGAAATCCCAGGATGTAAACATAACAGAACCAATGAATGTTATAAAATGACAAATTTGAAATAAAGTTGCAGAGAAGGAAAATAAAACAATTAATTTTGCAATTAGTCTTAGTAAAAATACTTAAGGTGGTTTAGGTGAAGGAAGCGATGACCTCCTCACGCAGATTTCAACAGCAAAACTTGGTTTCCTTAAAAGTTTTAAAGGTTAAAATGGGGACTGTCAATGGGTTTCAGCCTGAGAATCCGAGATTACACAGGTTGGTCTGAGAATAGCAGTTCTGATGAATGTTCAGGAGCCAGGCCAAGCAGAAAGTCAACAATAAAGAGCAAAAGCTTTATAACTCAACCCTGAAACAAACGGATGATTTAGGACACTTAAAAGTGGACTTATGTATTTTAATTTCATATATATTTTTAAAATGTGAATTCAGAATTGCTATAGTTTGGCTTTAGGGTTAGGGTTAGTTAATATGTGTTTTTAATAAAAATTAAAAACACATCTTACAAAAATCTGAACAAGATGAAATAAAAGCGTGAAAGATGGTCTGAGAGTCATTAACATTCAGCACTGCTCAGCAAGTGTCCATCAACTGCAGACAACCAATTTCTAAATATTAACACATTTTTGGCTTCACCTGTTCTTGAAGGACGGCGAGTTTATCCACATTTGAACCTGTATATCAATGCTAAATACTCTGCAGTTGTAGTCATTAAATAATAAATTCAATGAAAATGTTCAAAAGTGTATTAGCCATTATTCCTGTACTTCCTTTTAACAGTCTCTGTGACTAGTTGGTCCTCTGATGGTGTGTTTGTATTCATCATAGCCTTCAAAACGTCCAGGATATTTGAGTTGAAGGGTGATGACTGAAGTGGAAAACATTCATCATAATATATTTAACAGATATTTAGTATTCTTCCTTGTTTCAGTATTTCATACCTTCATTTTGGATGCCTTTTTCCCTCCTCTGATGGCATTTCCCTCAAAGGAGAACTCGTTCTCTCTGATCACAGCTCTGCTGTCTTTGTCTCCAACGTAGGTCACCACGTACATGTCAGGCGCCCACATTTCAAACTCTCTCTCCCAGTTAATGATGGTGGACAGAGGAGCACTGACCAGGAAAGGACCTTTCGAGTGACCCTGTTACAATGAAAAGTCATAATGAGTATATTAATCTATAAATAAGGTACACCCACAGGATAAGTAAATAAATAATCTTATATGTTTTGCCCTGCCTTTAGGATAAAGTTCTTTACTTTGAACTGATCCCCTTTTTATGGGCAGATTTTCTATATGTCACATGTCTGAAACCCATACCGCCAACACTGATTGAGAGTGGGGGGCAGACTGGACAAACCTGTGTCAGTATGAAGAAAAACATTGTTTATAAGAGTTAATATTTCCTAAAAACAATCCATAGCTGAACAGAAACTGACCAGGTCAAGTCTGAGAAATGACAAAATGTGCCTCAGACATTAATAAACAATGCAAAGAGCTCCTCACCTCCTTGTAGAGTGAGTACAGGAAGACAGCCGTCTGAACAGTCTTTCCTAAACCCATCTCATCAGCCAGGATTGTGTCGGTGGCCTGAGCCCAAGAAAACCTCAGCCAGTTCAAGCCCTCCAGCTGGTAGGGGTGCAGGGTTCCTCCTGTGCTGTCCAGGTATTCAGGCTGCCGATCAAACTTGCTGGTGGGCTGAGAATAAATTAAACAAACATCTGTTGGGATCTATATTGAGCAGGTGGGTGTTGCTACTGTCATCAGTAATCCATCGGTATGCGGCAACTTGTTCCCAGTTTAAACACTTACATCTACCACTGGATTAGCGGGTGGTCGCTCTGCCTTCTTCACTTTGACCTGTTTCTTCAGCTTCTTGCCAGGTCTGCCTTCCTCACCCACCATCAGTTCTCTGAAGAAAAAGAAGGGGAAAAAAAAGTTTTTAAACAGATCCAGCAAATCATGGCAGACTGTGAAGTGCTGCTCACCTGTGATTCCAGTATGTCTGTTTGTAGGTGTCATATTCAGGAATGTCCATGTCTTCACTTTCCCAGGTTGACTGGTCATATGGTAGGTCTCTCCATTTGATTAGGTAGTGTACATTGTTCTTTTTGTCGACACTAACATGGTACAAAAAAGATGACGGAATTATGAATCCATATTACTGTTTTACTTGAACAGCAGTAATTCTTTCTTCTGTACAATGTCTGATTGTAATTGTGGTTCATTTTGAGAACAAGATATGCATGAACCAGATGAACTAATTTGATAGTCTGATTGTTTTAAAGTAACATGATGGCAGCTGCTCACTCGCCGCCTTTTATATTTGTTTTACCTATGGTTAAGGACGCGGTGGATCATCAGCCACTCCATCTTCACTCCATAACGGTAGAACTCCTCCTCCATGTGGATAAACAGAGGATCCTTGTTCTTCCTCTTAGTGCTCTTGTCATCATCTCCCTCTCCTCCAAAGTCAACTGGTGGTGGTTCATCCATGTCGGTCTTCCTCTGGTAGTTTCGAAACATGACCTGGCAGTTCAGCTCCAGCTAGACGACAAATAGAAAAAAGTATTAAGTATGTGTCTTAATGAAAAATAAAAAAGATATCTGTATTTCCTATACATGTGTGTGGTACCTGTAGCTCCTGTACCCAGGAACAGTGCCAATAGGAGAGGTTGCACCATTTCACAAAGAACTCTCTCTCCCTGCGACCAGCCAGAGGCGGAGGATCAGGCGCATCAGCAGGGAGGTCAGCAGGCCGGGGGACAGGCGTGGGGGCTGGGGGCTCGCCCCAGCGCCAGGTTAAAACCTTCTGTACTTTCCCCTTCATCTGTGGACACTGATAGGGAATGAGCAGACATAAGATAATGTGTTAGACAGAAAGGCTTTTCAATAAACCATATCAACGTGGCACTTATGATACATTTGGGGGATTAAAATCATATGACTGACAGACTTTTACTGCACAAGAAATCATTCAAACAAAAATTGCAGGAGTTCTTGTGTTTTTTATCTGGACATCTTTTGGTATATGTGCCAAGAGGAAAAAAGGTCTTTATCTCAAGTGCAAGTTGGAATTTGTAATCCACGTGCACGCCCACGTGAGCACGCGCAGGCTCATATGCACCAATGCACAGCGCGCACCTTGCAGCGAGGGCAGATCCACTCTCCGTTGGGGATCTCGGGGAGAGGAGGGTTGAGGCAGTGGATGTGGTAGGAGGAGGGGCAGGTGTCACAGCAGAGCAGCTCCCCTCCGTCCTTGCACACACGGCAAAACTCAATGTGGTGGTCGTCCTCCTCCTCCATCCCTTCATCTCTCCTGTCGTCATCATCCTCCCCCTCGGCCTCGGACAGCTCATCTCTGGCCTCCCACTGGATCCCCTCCTTCTCCTGGTGGCAGAATTACAGACAGGAGGAGGTGGTGTGTGTGTGTGTGTGTGTGTGTGTGTGTGTGTGTGTGTGTGTGTGTGTGTGTGTGTGTGTGTGTGTGTGTGTGTGTGTGTGCGTGCGCGCACAGGGAAGGGGGATGGGGGGGCAGACGGGCAGGGAAGGTATGCGGAACGGAGTGAAAGGAAAAAGGGGAGGGGTGTGGAGGGGGGAGGTTTGAGCATGAGGGAGTGGGGGTGTAGTGCGTGCGTGTGTGTGCATGTTTGCGTGTGGAGCCAAAGAAGGAGGGAGGGACATGAGGGGAGGGGCAAGGAGAGGAAATGGAGGATGGGGGCAGAGGGGGTGGGTGAGATGTGTGGTGGGGAATGGGAGAGGACAGACAGGAACATGAGGGAGAAGGGGGTGGCAGTGTGGGGTGTGTGTGTGGGGGGGTGCAAAAAAGGACAAAGGAAAAAGAAGAACACACAAAATTGGTTGAAATCACATCTAGCCAAGTCCATTTCCTGACAATCAAGTCTTCAACTTTACGGAAAGACTCTTTCACACAAAAGTGTTTCAGAGAGAGGAACAATTTTTATTCCACACTCGGAAGAGAAAGGCCCAAACGCCCTAATGGTCTCCTACGGCTCTGAGAGGTCACTGTACTCACGCAGTGTGGACAGCTCCACTTGCCCTCAGGTGCCTTCTCCATGTCTGGGTCCAGACAGACCATGTGATAAGCTCTTGGGCAGGTGTCGCACAAAATGATCTCGCCTCCCTGCTGGCACACCTCGCAGTAGTCCTGGTGGTCTGTCTCATAGCCGTCACCGTCTTCCGTCTCCACTGAGGAAGAACATTCATCAAAGAACAGAGTAAATATGTTACAGAAAGAAACTTCCTTCATTATGATGTTTTTTTTGTATCACACCCACCTTTCTTTTTCTTCTTTGCACTCTTAGGCTTCTTCTTAGGACGACTGCCGCGGTTGGAGCCATCAGACACCGAGAAACTCCCGTCGTCAAAGTCACTGTCAGCATCGTTTTCATCTTCATCACTCTGATTACCCAACAGAAAGAGATGATGTTAACAGTCACTTTGATATATCATAGCACATTATCAATACTCAGATCTTATCAATACGATGACAAGTAAAGCGACTGAAAATAAGTGAATAATGGTGTGACAACAATAGTTTCTTACAGAGGAGCGCTTCCTCTTGCTGTTAAGGCCCCCAAGTTTGATCTTGAGAGGAGCCACCTTCTTGGGTTTGGGTTTTGGTGGAGGTTTAGGTGTTGGTTTCGACCTCTTACGAGCATTTGGACCTGAGAAAACAGAAATCCAGAAGGAAAAGGTGAATCGACATACTTTTCCATAATACACATCACATGGAGTGTCTCAAAAAATAAACCTTACCTTTTCCTTCTTTAGTCTTGGCCTTGCGGAGTGGGGGCGCCGGGGCTGCTGGAGGTGCGGCAGCTGTTGGGGCAGCAGCAGGAGGAGGAGCAGATGCAGGCGAAGGAGCAGACGCAGTCTCCCCCCCACCGTCCGTCCCTGCGACCACCATGTTCTCTACAGCTGCAGCCACGTTGGCAGCTGCGAGGGCTGCATTAGCAGTGGCACAACCCTGCAGTGTGGAGCAAAGTGCAACATGAAAACCGCAGCTCCAGAAACTCCTAAACACGGGTATGAAGCATCACAAAAGGACTTTTTGTCTTAAAAAAAATGTGCAATTGCTTGAACCTGCAATACCTTTAGAGGATTATTGGTGCTGAATTCTCGCCACTTTGCCATCATTAAAGTCATCATCTTGGACACTGCAATTTTGGGGTTCTTCGCTGCAATTAATGGCCTGAGAACAAAAAAATATGTCAATATTTAAGTTGGAAACAGACAAGAATGCCAATATGTGATATATTACAGCATTTCTCCACCTGACAAACTGGCTGAAGGCCTTATAGTTGGTAAGGGAGCTGTAGTCTTCCTGAGTAAAGACATGATCGATATCTTTCATGCCCCAGGCTTCCAGCAGCTGGGTGGAGCTTTTAGGCTGAGATGACAAGTTGAAAGAAACAGACACAGGGGGACAAGTTTCGCATATCAAACTGTGCCCAAAAACAAAACACTTCACACACAAGACCTGATTCAGTATTTACCTGACAATCGTCGTCATCGTCGTCGTCGTCTTCTGGTTCTGGTTCTTTACGTTTGCTCTTGGAGCTGGATGCGCCTCCTTTCTCTGCTGCTGAACCTCCTTTCTTCTTGTCTTTAGCAGAGCTGGACCGTTTCTTCTTTTTTCTCCCTGGGGCATAATCACTTCCTTCACTCTCCGACCGCATACCTCCCTCATCTGCATCCCTCTCTGCTGTTTCCACTCCAACCAGGTGCTCAGGGGAGCTGACTGGCAACTCCTGCAAGATAAGAGGACCATGTTACTCATGACACAAACACACCGGTGCTTACACAGTCTTTGTCGACCAAAACAACAAGACATGTTTTTGTCCTTTTGTTACATTTAAAGACCATCGCTTCTCTGTTAGGGCAGAAAATGTGAAGTCACTGGACTTGGCAGTGTCGTTCACAAAGCTGCACTGGTCAATGCATGACTCATCACTAATTTCCTGATGACGGGGAAACTGTCAGTCACTGAATGTGTTGGTCAGCTGAGAAAAAACGGCTCTATTTTAAGAATGATATAATCTTTTACATTTCTCATGCAAAAACAATTTCTTCACGTTTCACCCATTTCATATTTTTGGAAACTGAAATTATTCTCAATTTGGACTTATGATTTCATAAAAGATTCACTTTGAAAACATTTGATTGCGGTTTGGAAAAGGGTATAGTTGTGTTTCTTCAAACAGAACTAGTAATTACTTAATTGAAGCACTAACGGTCAAGTGCAAGAAAGGACAACTGGACTAGTTTATTACTAAGATGAAATACAATCAAACATGAGGCAGTTTTATCCATGAACTGCAAATCATTCAGCAATGAATTCAGTATTTGTAACAGTTCTGTCTGTAAAATTATATTTTTTGAAATGTTTGTAAAGTCTTAACAAAATAAACTTGTAAATATGTTCTTATTGTGTCAGCCATTACATGAAGCACAAGCATGTGACCACAGCACTTTTCAGCGATCGGGATGTTATGAAAGAACAATGTGTCTTCTTCCGAGTTAGAGAAGCATTAGGTGAAGGAAGTGATCAACTGTTACATGAGACATGTTAGTTCACTCTAGTTTATCTTGGGTTGCTGCAGACTAACTGCAAAGAGTGTATGTTTACAATTACACATCGGTTGGTGGTTATAGGTCAATCTAACGTCTTTGGCGTATGGTATTTTTTACAGAAATTACCTTAAAGCGTCAGTCATTGTTGTGTTTACAATTCCATCTACCAGTGTTCAAATTGGCTGCTGTTTCTTTTCTTGTCGGCGTGAGGACAGTCTACAGTGACTCAAAACACAATCTTCTGGTACAAATTGGGCCGGAGCTGTGTGGCTTGCAAGCTTAATTCAGTGAAGCAGTGCATCTTTAAAGCCACTTTCACACTGCCAGTTTGTTTCAGGGGTGTTGCATCTTTATTTTTCACTACTAGTCTGTATAAAAGACGCAGAGGCAGAACAGGAGGGTTAACGCTGCTGCATCACTGTACCGCGTCAGTTCTGACATTGCACTAATGAGGTACACATCGCATCTCTATCACATCTCTGTTGTGGTAAGCCAACGTGCTTTATCAAAACTCAGGCTGGTGCACAAATGAGAGGCTTTAAGTGATGTCTAAACTACTGTTTTGTCATGTAAAAGACATATCAAACTTCTGTAAACCAAATTATTCATGATTGTGTCATTATTATAGCTTAAGCAGTACTGACAGCTCATGCAATACATGAGAGGAACACAGAAGTCATCTCTGCTTTGTGTACATGAGCGAGAGAATGAAATATGTTTTAGAGATTGAGTGAACAATATGATCGACACATCACTGACAATGGCCACTGTTGGATTCTCAATGAGCCTTGATGGTTTGTTGACAAAAGCACAGGAGGAGAAGTGGGTACTCAACACAGCAGTTTGCAGGTGCAATTCTCACTGTGGTCACAAGATTCCAGCAAGATATTTTTACACACATGTGCTCTGATTGACATTGTTTTGGATAAGCATCTGCATAGCGATTGCCAAGATTTCTAACAATATGACTAATAAAAGGACTGATTTCATCTGCAATTATGAAAACAAATAAACTCACCAGGCCACATCACAACAATCTTAAGTAATCCAGTAGAACAGGTCTGACATAGATGTAATTCTTGCAGAGAAAATTCTGAGAGGTTCATTTTTTGTTTTGGATCCGAAAGGTTTTCATTTAGTTTGTAGTTTGCAGTGGAGTTTAGCTGGACAGTAATATAGTGCCTACATGATACTGACATACTTGACGTATCCTGCCTCTGTTTGTTTGTTTGTTAATGAGGTCTCCAACTTACACCCTAAATTCGGACAACAACTTCAGCAATGAAGCCAAGCTGAACATGACTATCTTTGTATGGTCACCATTTATTTAAAATGGATCCCATTCTTACAGTACGTTATCTTAGCTGCATTAACACACTCCAAGAGCTGTCATGCAAGGTGCTTTACCTTTCACTGATAGTCACCGTGAGGTTCAGTGCCTTGCCCAAAGACACTAGGCCACAGGAGTAAGCTGTGAGCATTTCTATCTCCTGAACCCTGGACTCCTGAACCTATTTTATGACCAAGCTGTAGTCCCATGTCATGCAACACTGACTGCTGTAATCGAGTTAGTGTGTAAACATCAACATGAACTCCAATAGTGGGCAACCATTTCTAAAAATAACAAATGACTTGTGTGCATGCATGAACGATCCGTGCTCATGCATGAAAGATGAAAATACCTCTAAAACAATCAGCAAGTTTGCCGACTGAAGATTTGGTGCAAAGTTTAGTGTCACTGAATACTAATTTCTCTTCCATTCCTTCACTTTGACTTCTTACTATGCAACATTTCCTCAGTATTGTCAGTCTGATCTTTTTCCCTGTCACAGTATTTCATTATTAATTTATATTTCAATGTGTAAAAATAAACTTGCACGTACTGATGGTGATGTTTTGGTGGCAGGCAGCAGTGTGGAGTTGCTCACCTCGCGGACGGGTCTCTGCCTCTTGCTGCTGCGGCTTTCTCGGTTGCTCTTCTTAGCTTTCTTCTTCTTCTTGGACTTGGGTACCTCGTCTACGTCAGACACAGCATCCTCCGGCTCGTCCTCATCTGCCGGGGACACGCGCGTTTTCATTAGCGGACCGGAGGACGGAACGGCGGGCGCTACGCCGACGGGCTCTCTGCAAGGCCCCGGAGAGGGGAGGGGGGGTGAACCAGCGCGCGCACCACTAGCACGACCCTGACAGCACGTCCGTGCACGCGCGCACACACGCGGTGAATGCCACAACAGCACACGGCTTCAAACTTGTCGGTTCTCCTGCCCCTGAAACTTTGACAGCTCACGCCCACACTCGAGTGCACACGACGGCGGGACGTGAAGGGGTTAACCCGATAAAGAGAGCCAAACTCTCAACTCTCCAAGTTTAGCTTTAAGTGATCTGTCATGGCGAGTGACGGACGGCCCGAGCGGACCAGTCCTGGCTAGCTCGAGCTAACCGTTAGCATCGCAGTGAGGGCGAGCTCAAGTTACGGAGATGGACCTTCTTCACGCGGAGGGGGAAGAAGGGAAAAAAAATATCGCAACACACATAAGGCGAGCTTACCGGGAATAAGTGAGTGCTCCTCGGCGGCTCCGAAGTCCTCCCGCTCATCCTCGCTACACGACATTTTCCCGGCGTTTCAATTTTTATTCCTTTGCTGCTAGGATTAATCCCTCCTAAACCTTGCTCCTCGTTCGGCGAGGGAGGAGGGAAAATGACGTGGGACTGGTGGAGAACGGACCGGGGGTGTCCAGGAAGGGAGGGGGTGGTGGTGGTGGTGGTGGGTGCTGCGAAGAAAATAAATAAATAATAATACATGGCACTGGCTGGTCACAATTTCTTTTTTATCTACAATGTGTCATGAAGCACCTGCCCACTCAAACAAGTTGGATAACTAGATTATGAACGGACATGATCCGCTCTTCATTTGCAGGTAGACCTCCCCCCTCACCTCGTCTTCCTCCCTCCGGGGGGGGAACGAAGTAAAGTGAAGCACCCGCCGTTTATTTCTAACACAACCTGCAAATTCACGCTGTCGACTTGAAGCCACAAATGAGAGAAAAGTTCAAGCTTCACAAAGCCAAACCTTCACACATTGGAAACTTACAGTAGTCCCGGTGTAGTCGAGGTGTGCGCCCTCTCCCTCTCTCCGTGCGAGAAATATCAGCAATCAGCCTGCCCGAGGCGTCATGTAGTGTTCACTCATTAAAGCCACCGGTCAGTGAGGTTGTTGTTGTTGTTGTTGTTTTTTTTTAAGACAAAACGAGCCGCCAAATGACCCAAAACACGCGGCTCCGTCCCCTCTCTTCTCTCTCCCCCAACCTCACAGGCAGCGCTTAGCTAACATCCTCACAAACACACAAAGGGGGCAGACATCCCATAATAACCCCCCCCCTCCCACACTCGCACAGGACTCTGCATAGTTACCTCGCAACGGACAGACCATAATACTCAGCCTGCCCCCACCCCCTCCACCACGCGCGCACGCACGCACACTACCACTACTAGGCATGCATGCGCCACACTCATTGCATGCACACTCCTTCCCCTTTCCACTAGTAGTCCCAGCCCCCTTAGCAACCTCGTTGTCATGGTGACACACCCCCCCTCCTTCCCCTTGCAATCCTCGACAGACCATAATAGTCCAGCAGTGGCAGCATACATCCCATAATATACAACTCCTAAAAAGACAAGAAAGAAAAAGCACCAGTCAGATGGTCTCCAGGGGAGCTGAGATCCACTGGTGACAGACCATAATACTCACCCAGCATCCACCTGGTAGTGAGCACTACTACTCCAAGAAGTCAGAAAGCCTTCAGTCCAGGTAGACTGCGGGCAGCAGTGCAGGGCGGCAGGTCAAACCGCCTCTGAGCGACAATGCTGGATGTGTGTCAGATAGTTTGATGCTGAGGCCTCCTGTCACCGCTGAGCTTTCAGAGCCAGACTGCGCCGCCGACCGACAGGAAGTATTGCTCCAGATTCCTGCAACACCGACCAACAAGTGTGCAGAAGTTGCATGTCGCATCTGTATCCCGGTTGGGATGCTGATGTGCACGGTGCCGGTCAACAGTGAGTAAAATGATTCATGAAACAAAATGCAAAACACAACAAAACGCTGCTTCAAGTTGTTTATTTAACGATTTGAGTGACGGCGACTTAAAGACCCATGAACACAAATTAAATAATTCCCTAACTCACTTCTGGTGCTGCTAATTTTCCTCAAATATTCCCACAAAACCAATAAATACAGCCACTAAACAAGTAATTTGTCTCTGCAGAGTTTATTTTGCTCACGCTGATTGTATTTAAATGTTCAGGTAATTCCAATAAAAGCCCCAAAATGAATTGACCATCAAAATTACAGACTTTCTGATGAGCAAACGAGAGAAAAACACCCAATAAAAATCAAGCAAATGATGCTTTTGACTCCACTTAGCATCCCCGAAGTGAGAACGAGGCCTCCTGTCATCACTAACACAGCGGGACTGGACCGACCAGGCCTATATGACAACGAAGACATTAATCAGATTGTGTACGGTCCATTTGCTCCGCAGCGACACAGACCAATAGGTGTGCAAAAAGCACATGTCACACCTGTATCCTGGGTAAATGTTGCAAGATGTGGGGTCAAAGCTGAGCAAAACAATTAATATATATATATATATATATATATACTATATATACATCCAGTATACTGCTTTCAAGTTGCCCGTGGTAAGACTTGAGTGACTGCACGGACCCATGACGACAAATGAAGGATTACCTGACTTAATTCTGGGGTTGCTGCACATTGTAATTTCATGCCGGGCGTGTTTACCAAAACATTTCCAGGAAATGAATAAAAAGTGGCAATTTGTCTCACCAAGGTCGATATTGTTCAAAGTGAAAGCTTTTAAATGTGCCAATAATCCAAACAGCTCAGAAGGAGCACTCGGCGTCTAAACACGAGGGTGATCGTCCTGAATACAGACGTACCGACACATTATGAGACAAGTAAAGTCAGTTCGCAACAGACAGGATGCTCGTGACTCTGCTTGGCTTCCCTGAAGTCAGAGCGAGGCCTCCTGGCTGAGCGAGTGCTCACAGCAGGACCGGTCCGAAGACGCATGATTCACAACAAAAGACATTAATCAGATCGTCCACGGTCAATTCTTCCAGCTGCAACGCGGCTCTACAGTTTGCAAAAGCTCCTTTGTGATGATGAAAAATGTGCGTCTCACCTCCTCGCTGGTTGGGTCTGGTGAGACGGAGGTAAAGAGAGTGGGATCCCTTCAGTTCTGGTGTGGCAGGTTGCATTTATTGATCTATTTCTTATTTCATAGGTTTATCAGAATCAGAGGCTGATGCCTCCTGTTGGACAAAGCATGGATAAATAGCCCCCCTCACCACTGCTGTGGTCATTTTCCATTGTTCCTCCGCGTGTACGGCTTGACGATGATGATGTCATTTGATTCTGCAGACGCTCCAAAACACAAGATAATATTGCAGTTTAATCTAATTTCAGATGACAAGAAATACAAGTTCAGGTCTGGTCCAAGGCATTTAATCATTTGTGACTCTGGCAAAGTGTTTAAAAACAGTCAAATTCACTACTGCATTATATGGAAACAGTTCTGATCAAACCAGCCATAACATTATAACCACCTGCTTTATTTAGGTCCTTTCATGTTGCCAGAGGGACTGTATAGGGCCTGCTGTATCGGTGAAACGCTTTGAAAAATAAATTAATATCATTTGTCAAATAATGCTTTCAGCTCGGCAAATCTAGTTTGAAGATGGTGCTCCTAAAAGTCCCTTTGAAGCACAGGAAAAGACTCCTACATATGTTAAGTGGTTTACCCCTGATGAGGTTTTAAGTGGTTAAATTAACTTCTGCTTTATTGTCTCGTGTGCAGATGTCAAACTCATTTAGGTCTCTGTACTACATATGTCTCAATTCGACCCCGGGTCGGTCGGACCAGTAAAATTATATCATATTAATACTAAATTAATACAACTGCAAATGATTTCCCTTTATTTAGTGCAAAGAGGTACAAACAATTTATGGAAAATGTATTTGTTGCAATATGGTTTTTTTTTAATCAAAAATACAAACAGCATGACAATGGTTAAGAGCAATAGAGCAATGTCAGCATAGTGGCATCGTTAATGACGGCTCCTTGTTAGAAATATGTCAAAAAGAAAGACGTCCATTTGCAGCCGTTTGCAGCATTCAGCATGCATGTTTACAAAATCCACTCCCACTGTACGACTTTGATGCTAATGTTACCTCGTCAATAATGTAGATAGCTTTCAATGTTGTATGATGTCTCCTACTCATACTAAAATATTATGATCCCCAGTAAATAACACCACAGGAAACACCAGTTACTTTTGAAAGAAACAAAACAGTAAATGTATTTCTAATATTCACACTTTTGTGATGTCATCCTGCGGGCTGGACAGGACTCTCCGGTCAGCTGATTTGGCCCCGGGGCTGATTGTGTGA
Source organism: Lipophrys pholis (assembly GCF_963383615.2). Taxonomy (NCBI): domain Eukaryota; kingdom Metazoa; phylum Chordata; class Actinopteri; order Blenniiformes; family Blenniidae; genus Lipophrys; species Lipophrys pholis. Next base: position 21,524,977 of record NC_137639.1, on the reverse strand, counting down.
CATTCCTGGTCTGGTGTTATTTTACATTGTGTGTTTCACATTGTCTCCATTGTTCAGGAATCCTGACATTAACAACTGAAGAAGAGTTTAATGTATTATGCCTCATTTAAAAAAAAAAAAAAAGAAAAACCTGGAAGAAAGCAGTTCAGTTGAACATTTGTTAAGTGAAGACATTTGGGGAAACTCCCTATTTATCATTAATTTCTGGTTTGAATCAACTCCTGTCCACTGTGCATGATAAATGCCTCTCTGAGGGTTACCAGCCATGAATTACCTCATGCTAGATATCGTATATTCCTCTTTCATTCGTAGTTTTTTTTGGTGTTTTTTTATGACGGCTTTCATTTTGTATGATATGCTTACGCTTTTTGACCTCTTAAAATCAGTGAGACCATTAACTGATTTCCGTGCTTTGCTGAAGGCCAGAGAGCCATTTAAACACAGTTAATAAAGAGGCTGCATTCCTCTAGCTGCTTTTTGATTCCAAATCAAATCCCTCATATATGACATATACAAATTTCTCCACAACTAAAGGGGGATCGGAGCAGATGTGAGCCAAAAGGCCTTTTGTGATCCTCCAATGGCCGCTCTGCAGATTCTCCCGCCGTACAGTACATGCAGATCGCATAGCAACAATGGCCTATGTCTCCCCGTTGTCTCCTACTATTGCTTGAATGCCCTTACACATGCATGCATGCGCGTGCACAGCCGCTCACGTGCAACACCGTCACCAACACCTCCTCCTGCTGCTGCTGTCTCTGTGCCCCATACGCACGGCTGTCGTTTTCACCCTCCATCCATTCGCACGTGCGCACACGCCACACGCACCCGCTCGTGCACACGCAAATTTAACACCACCACATTTCCATAACATCCATGGGTCGTCCATTCCCTCTGCCCCCTCCCCCCATGTGCACAGCTCACCGCCCACTCCGCCACCCCCACTTCCCTGCCTGACAACACCACCGCCCGCCATCCCATAATATTCATGCACACGCTCCGCACACATTCATACACAGCAGTGCATTCAGCTCTTTGTTGGCGGAGATGCCTGGGCAATGTGAGCGTGTTCGTGCACAGCGGTCATGTTTCTGCCTGATATGATTATTGCATCTGCACTCAGAGTGCAGAGGCAGGTAACCCTCAAGTGCAAAGAAGTAACAAAGAAAATGAAGGAGTGAGCAGAAAGGAAAAAAAAAAAAAGGAAAAGTGGTGGGTCACATTCCTATCTCTTAATGACCTTGGAGAGGAGAATATGTTCTGGAAGTCCAGAGTCACCCTGAGGCGACCGTCTCTGAATAAGGCCAATCATCCATCCCATGGAAAGCATCAGCAGAAGAAGGCAGATCAGTTTAGAGTTGCCCCACCTCACAGCAGAGCCTCTCCAAGTCGGCCGCAGCCTCCCGCTACAACAGAGGGAATGCAAGTCATCTCCACGTATATATGTCATGCTGAAGCTTTAACAAGCGTCGCTTTACGCTCTGCAACCAGGCTACAGTCAATCAGTACTGGACCATTTCAGCATGATAAAATGTCCACAAAATGGGGGAAAGATAAAGATAAAAAAAGAGGGCAAGTTATTTACGAGAGAAGGGTGAAGGGATGAGCATAACAGAGGCGCCGGACGTGACAGTGGCCAGCTCATCACCATGGCGTTGCTGTGGGAGACAGCAGAAGACGTCACTTGGAGAAACAGGGGACACAAAGGAGGAATACGACACGAGGAAGACTGAAAAAGAAAGACAGGGAGCCTGGATGAACTTGTCTTTGCAGACGGAGACAGTGGAAAGTGTGTGTGTGTGTGTGTGCGTGTGAGAGAGAGATGGCTCGAGCATTTACTCATGAGCCGGGTGTCAGGGGGTTCAGGTAGATGGGCCACCAAGTCCCGGACAGAGGACTCTGACCGAGTCTGCAAATGTTTGGTGTCAGCGCCACACTGGCTGATTCAACAAATGGGTTTCTAGAAGCAGTAAATAAGTTTGAACCATAAATTCTTGGCCTTTGGGATCAAAATGTTTTAATGCAGATGTTTTATTTGACAGCTTTTACTTGGTATTTATGGGGTTCAGTAGGAAACTAACATAAAGTGTGACTACTCAAAAAGTATGTGTCGCCTTGTTTTGGGAGCACAAACTCCTGTTGCAAATGACCGTGTGAAGACAACTTCTCTTTCTGAATCAAATCAAATGTTTGAAGATTATTTATCAGAAACAAAATGAACCCATAACACAGTCTGAAGCTAAATGTACACCGAGTCGTTAAATCCCAGCTTCACGCAACGGCATGAGACTCAGTCATTCGACTCTAAACTCAAACTCTCATGTCACACTCGTCTTTTCTCAGACTCGGCGGGAAGTTTTGAGTTCAGTGCAGAACGTTGTGTGTTTCACAATATAGGATTGTTTGCAAAAAGCTCACAAAAAGGTATTTCCTTGATCAATGCCTCCAACTGTATTCTCCAAAACAGGATGTTAGTGAAGACGATTTTATAGCTTTGAATTTGTGCTTGTTGTGTGTACTATAATACCTTTAATGAAAACATTCAGTTCCAATATTAAAACGTTTTTACTCTGATTTTGTCCCCCAAAAACAAGTGGAGGGAAATAGATTTTCAATGCAACCCAACCCAAACTGAACTGATTGTTAATAATTGCTGGTACTGCAGCTGCAGGTTTAACCCTGAAGTTAATTCCTTCTTCCTCTAAGGTTCAATTTTGATGCCCTCACCTCTAAATGAACATGTTTAATAAGCTTTTACATCAAATTATAGACAGGAAAATGTCACAGTGGATAAAATAGTTGACAGCAGCCTTACATTAGTTTAGCAATTAGTGAAAAAAAAACCCAATTCTATTGTTTCATTATATTATACATTGTTTATTTCTATGACTTAAACTTTAATATTATAGATCCACTATTTATGTTTATCTTTCAAAGTGTTGGAACCCGGGTTGTGTCACATAAACCACAGCGCTGCTAATAACAGTTAAGCTCGTAAATCACCTTGATGTTTATTCTAACAAGTGGGGAAGATTCTCTGTATAAACACTTTGTGAAGTTGCTTTACTATTATGACAAACACAATATTAAGGCTTGGGAATACTACTGCACAGAAACGGTGCTCTCACATTTAGCATTGAAGTACAAATAAATGTCGTAAATCAGATTTATTCATGGAGTACAGTTGATTATACGGTGGGAGTTCCTCGTTGTTACAGAATCAATCAATACTTGCTCGGAGTATTTTCTTTTACTTTGCTCAAATATTGAATTTACGCGGCCATCCCCACTAAATCTTGCTTTTAAATGCACACGTTACAAGCACGTTTTTATTATTTTCTTTACTGGTTTTTGCATTCGCCTGTATGACACCAATCCAAGTTTCTCCTTATGCCCTCCCTTCCCTCCTATCTTGTGATTTATTTGCCTCAGTTCCAATATTTGTCGGCGGTGTGTTTTCTTCCCCTTGTCCAAATGTCACCCCTTCTTCTGAGACAATATAGAGAGTGGGAGAGAGGGAGAACGAGAGGGCAAATGTGGGGGACACAGGAGGATGAGGAGGGGGGGAAACTCGTAAAATGAGCAACAAAGTTTGGGAAAATTAAACATTAGGTAAGACACTTTCTCACATGCGTCCACATATATGTGGCAACAGAAACGCTGTGTCATACTTATTGGGGGGAGGATTTTTGCAGATCATCTCAGAGATTAAGTTTTCAGCTGGAAATGCTTCATACGGGAAGCAAAACGGTGGCATTTTGCATTGGCTGTACATTAACTTTGTGCAGTGAAAGCACACTGCACGGATGCAAATAACGACACCATGTTTGCACACAGATTCAGATTTTGCGTTTATTTTCAACGAGTGCAGTTTTTCTACTTCAAGTTCAAACTATGACTGTGGTCTCTTGCCCCCCCCCCGCTCCCCAAACAACACAATAGAGGTTAAACTTACACTCTAAATACTTACGATCATCACCCACTTCCAACAACCGCCTCCTCCCTCCGTCGGCATCACTCCACACGCCTGTCCTCTCTCTCCCTCCCTCACTCTCTCCCTCCTTTATAACCCATCACTCCCAGCTCCCTGCTCTCACTCACTCTTCCTTTCTCAACCTGGAATGGACACATATTTCTGTTTTCTCGGATAAATCTCGGCACAAGATGACACAATGCCGCTGTATTCTTTTCCTTTTTTGTAAAAAGTGACTTTCATTGACAATTCTTTTCTGGATCTCAAGCTTGATGTTTCGGTGTTAAAAAGTCTACTAAGTTCTCACTAGAAGTGGATATATGGACTTATTTTTGTGGGAAAAGGATGAGTTGTGTTTGCAGTTTGTAGATTCCCGTGAGTATGTCTTTGTTGCCATTGACAGCAGTGGAGAAGAAAACAACTTTGATGTTCAGAATTTGATGTATTTTAAAAACTTTACGACTCTGTGACAATAAGAAGAGCAACTGGATTTCACAGAAGTGATATATGGTAAGAATCTTCAATGAATGACTCTTGCATACGACCCATTAATTTAGACTTTTTTTTGCAGTAATATCTGATATGAATCTAAGGTTGTCTGTTAATTAATCTGAATAGAGTTGGAAAGTCTCCAGGAGTACAAGTCACATCCTTCTCTGCTTTGTAAATGGTAATTGCAGCCACTTATTGAACTTGATTAATAGAGTATGAAGGTTGTTCATTTGGAGATTAAACAACATTTCCAGCATAACATTTATCCTCTCCCTCCTGCATTGAACAGTTTACTCAGCAGCAGTCTCATGTTCATATATACATAAATACAGACTTTCTATTTAACCTTTAATCTATTTGTGCACTCTCCTTTCTATGAACGTACCAATGGGAAATTAGAATATCCTCGGCGTGGAATCAATATTTTAGGTTTAAACTTATTAACAAATAAGATTTTTTTTTTTTTTTCAAAAACTCTCACTGTTGATTGGGATAGATATGAGGGGATCACCCCCAAACTCTGCAGCGGAAACTTAAACCGAACTACAACAAACTCACTCGCAGCTGGACGGCGCACCTCAACTGTGGAGACGGGCGGCGTGCTGTCCAAACACCCAGCCTGACACACGGAGACGGACGGACAGACAGACAGTCTGATGCCAACTGTCTCCACTGTCAATCTCACGGCACCACTCCTCCTCCTGTTGCTATGGGCAACCCATCCCACCATGGCAACCAACTGGCTGTAAGTCTAGTGTGTGAGGGAGGAGGAGAAAGACAGAGTTTGTTTGTCATGCTATAACTTTTAAAAGATAGTGACATGTCTCTAAATCTCTTTCAGTCGCTCCCCTCTCCTTCTTTGTCTCACTCCCGGTGACCTTTTCCCTTTTCTTTCTCTTTGCCTCCGCTCTGTCTTCCTTTCCTCGTCGTCCCCTCGTTTCCGTCCTCTCTAAAATCCTACCCCGTCGTTACCGCTTCATCCTTTTTAGTACCTCTGTGCTCCTCTTCTTTAACCCCCCCACCCTCTACTTAATTATGCATCTTCCCTTTTATTGTCCCACAAAACCTGCTGTGAATCACCGCGCTGCTTCTCTTTTTGTGTCCCAGCTCCCTGGCGAGGCTGCCTCGCTCCAGGCCCGTGTCCGGTGCTGCCCCATGCGCACGGCTGAGGGGGCTCACCCCAGGACAGGTGGGGGTGTGCAGGGCACGGGGGGAGGTCATGGAGTCCGTACGCAAAGCAGCAGAGATGGTCATAGAAGAGGTACGGCTGTGATGATCTGCAGAAAGCACATTCTCAGTGAAAAACTAAATCATTGCTGCTCTATGCTGGGAGGCATCAGAAAGCCATGAAGGTGGTGCACCAGCTAAACAAACAATAGACGTGCATTGACCAGCACAGGTTACATTTAAAGCATCTGTGTCTTTTTCTTTTTTTTTGTACGTCACTGCCAAATTCAGTGCCAGCACCAGTTCAGGAATCGTCGCTGGAACTGTTCCACCACCCCACGTGGGATCAATGTATTTGGCAGAGTTATGAACCAAGGTACAGTCATTATTGACACAATGTCATAGAGGAACATGGGATAAAAAAAAAATAAATCAAAAATCAAACATACACTTAATAACAAACATACTTTTTTCCAAATGACATTTTCTGTGTCACGTCCCCGTTGTGGTTGCAGGCACTCGTGAGGCGGCCTTTGTGCATGCATTGTCCTCTGCAGCCGTGGCAGTGGCTGTGACCCGAGCCTGCACTCGTGGGGAGCTGGAGAGGTGTGGCTGTGACAGGAAGGTCAGGGGGGTCAGCCCCGAGGGTGAGCTTTGGACCCTGCGCCATGAAAATGTAAAGAATGAATCCACTCTGAGTCAGAGCATAGAACTGCCGTTACAATGCTGCTTGTGGGCGACACCTTCTGAGCGTTTCACTTTGTTACCCGCCCAAACTTCCCTATCATGGCTTGTGAGGAGGATACCTACATGACTGACAGCTTTGCAGAGCCACAGTGGATTTATCAAGAACACTGATTGTAGAGAATTCTTCAAGGCTGCAGTGACACAGATCATCTCAAACCACGCCGTCTTGCCACAGGTTTCCAGTGGTCGGGGTGCAGTGACAACCTGTCCTACGGTGTGGCTTTCTCCCAAACGTTTGTGGATGAACCAGAACGGGCCAAAGGGCTGTCGGCAGGGCGACCACTCATGAACCTCCACAACAACGAGGCTGGTCGAAAGGTTGGAGGAGAAAAAAAAAAAAAGTAATAATATCCGACTCCATTTCATCTAGTTAACATGTTTTCTTCACCATCCTCTCCTCCTCAGGCCATCCTTCACAACATGCAGGTGGAGTGCAAGTGTCATGGCGTCTCCGGTTCCTGCGAGCTGAGGACGTGCTGGAAGGTCATGCCTCCATTCAGGCGTGTTGGCCTTGTTCTCAAAGAACGCTTCGATGGAGCCACAGAGGTACCAGAATCCAAAGTGAAAATCTGAAGTTGACAAAAGGGAAGAACAGACACAAAAAACTAAAATCTGCTTTGAAACATTTATAGTTATAATTATGACTTTGGGCCCTCCTAGGTCCGCCTGACCCGGATAGGATCCAGGACAGCCCTGCTCCCTCGGGATCTCCAGGTCAAACCTCCAGCTGCCAGAGACCTTGTGTATCTTGCCCCCTCCCCAGATTTCTGTCACCTCGACCCGGACAACGGTATTCCCGGGACGGCTGGGCGGAGATGCAATGGTGAGATCATCACACAAAACCACAAGCCAGCCGTGGACTGTGACAAAACTCTCAGATCCTGCTAATATCTAATGAACCTTAATCATCAGTCAAATGACTCGCAAGCAGCTCTAATGACCCAATTTGTAAAATGAATGTTGCCGTTTATAAATTTTTTTCATTTACTTTTCTCATACGAACACCAGGTGCAGTAAAACCTCATAACCTGATGCAGAGTTCCCCAAACTCATTAGAAGAACATTATTTTTATTTCGACAGAGGCGCATGTGCCACATTTGTCTTGTCATGTACTTCTTATACATGTTTACACTAACTTTATGTCTAAATTCACCCAATAGATTAGCACCATTACATCCTATTGGTAAAAAGCCGATCAACCATGACATTAAGGTAGACAACTTAATTTGGTGCAAGTCCCTATTTTGCTCCCCTCACACACCAAGCTGATGCAGTGTGTATTCTGACCCATTTCTCTTTAGAACAAACTTTTGCTCCAGTCTGTGTAGTGGCTCGTCTGTTGGAGCAGACCACACTGGGTCAGCCTTCCTTCCCAATATACATCCACGAGCTTTGGCTGCCAGTGAACCGGGGAACCTCCTAAAAGAACGTTAACCACTTTCCCCCCCCCCCACAGGAACATCTCGTCTGGCCCCCGATGGCTGTGAGTTGGTTTGCTGTGGCCCCGGGTACAGGGCGGGTCGGGCCGAAGTGGTGCAGCGCTGCTCCTGCAAGTTCTCCTGGTGCTGCTCGGTCCGTTGTCAGCAGTGCAAGAACACAGTCACCATTCACACCTGCAGAGTGTGAGACGGCCTGAGGACGACCGGAGGCGGTAGAAAGAACACGAAACCATCAACCGGGCCGACACCCCTGAACGCAGAAGGGATTGAGCTCTGCAGCTGTTTGACACATATTTAAATCAATTACTGTTTCAAAGCAGATTACTTTGAGTAACTTTTATCCAGGAGCGGTGAAGTTGCAGTCTGGTTCAGGTATTCTCCTGTAAACGCTGCAAAAACGTAGAAACAAAGAACTTTTCTTGCAAAGTGACTCTTCAATTGAAAACACAGTGAGAGAGGTGGGCAAGCACAGGCAAGCGCGCACACACACACACGCACACACACACACACACACACAAAGTTAATCGCACGTTGAACTGACAAAGCTTTTAAAGCTGAACTTAACCAGAACTAACACACAAACACAGCAGCAATTTTTGTTTCTCATTTTATAAAAGCTATGCTCGTTGCATCATAGACTAGCAAAGGTCTCTGAACATTTACTGTTTCCTTTTTGATTCTGGTTTATTTATTTGTTTATCAGAGTCGTCACTTCACCGGGAAGAATAACTTCTACTGACATCAGTATCTGTCACACTCATGTGAAACTCTTTTTGTTCCTGCACAACCAGTACTTTTAGGTGTGTTCAAGAACTCTAATAAATACAGTAGTTTTCATCCAACGTACCAAACTTTTATTTAATTCACTTTCTAATCACCATTTCTTGTGTTTTGTTATTCTCACAGAGGTTATTTTGAAAGGCTCGTGTGGGAGGGTGTTCTTTCTTTCCTAAATCACAGACAATGCAGTGAAGCTGTTTGAGTGATTGGGTCCACATTTTAAAAGAGTACACCATAAAACATTTTTGGATTAAATGACCAGTTATGTTGCATCCATTTCTTATCAAAATCACACAATTGTTCAACTGAGACTTGAGCTGTGGCTTTGAGCAGAGATGAGGAGTTGGATAGAAAGGGCTGTAAAGATGTGCGCACACATAAATCCCAGTATTTGCAGTTTAAAATTTTTTTGAAAGCATTTGGAATCTGTCTTGGAGATCATAAAATACATCCACCACATCATGAATAGATTTCAGATTATAAAGTACTGATCAGCACTTTTAGGACTTGGAATGGTGAAATGATGTGCTTCGGTAAACGTAAAATGCTTGAGAGTAGCAGTTGAAACGATAACAAGACTCTAGACCTGGGCATGTGGAGTATGGACATATGTTTCACTCAGTCAGGTAAAAAAAAAAAAATCCAACTGACGTCCGTGTCGCGGTTAATCAAAACTCAAAAATACTGTTGAGCTGCATTGCTCCGTTTATCCCCAAGAGAAACAACTTCCTGTTTCAAAACATTTTATTAAAAATATCATGTGATTACAAACACCCCAGAAATTTACTCGAAAACATCATCATCTCAGTCTCCATCAAGAATAAGACCTATTGAAAATATTACAACTTAATTTGTTACGTTATCAATCACTTTAAGTTGGTAGTCCAACAACAGAAAATCTTGATAAAATAAAAGTCAAGTTTTAAAAGGCAAAAAAAGCTATTTCTTTCCCTCCATAACAGCATCACTGAATCCATACAATATACACAAAGGAAAGAATAAAATAGAAATCTATAAGTCACCTGAAGAAAGGAAAAAGGTGAAAATGTATTTGGCCTCATGAAGTGTCAGCATTAGTTGGAAGAACATAACCAGCGACGTTAATTCGGAGTGATGATAAATCTCTTGTGCTTTCATTCTTCAGTGCAGAACGCTCAGAGAAGAGAATAGCAATGTACATTAAGTTGCCTCATTTAATGCACTGATGCTGAATATAAGTGTTTCCGCTTTCTTATCGTCCACCAATGGGTTTAAAAGACTGAGCAGGACTCAGTCAAGCACCGGAGGAGTTTAAAGGCAATTATATAAAAGGACATTTCTTTAAAAAAAGAGGCAATAGTAGCAAGGGGGGGGGGGGGGGTCCTGCCCCACGTGAATATTTGTAGAGAAAACACTGCAGTTTCTAACAGTTTTCAGAATAGAAGATAAGCGACACTTATTGTGTTTACTGCACACTGGAGCTTTTGCGCCCTCAGCCTCTTTCAAACATGATTTTGAAGGCACAGTCAGTGTATAACTGCACTAGAATACATCTCAATGGCATTTTCCCTCCCTCACCCTTTGGCTGACCTTTCTTCTCCCAAAATGGCCGTTGATCTTTGTGATGTTTTCGAATCACTCCATCAGGCTTTTACGCCAATAAATCCCTCGCTGTCGTTGCTCTTCTATAGCAGAACACACCTCCTCTTGTTTTTGAGCTCAGGGGGCTCCAGGGCAGCCAGTATGGCCTCGTCAAACACATTCTTAAGTCCTCGCTGGTTAAGGAGGAAGAGAGAAACCAAGCGTGAAGGAGAGCAGAAAGTGTGGCGGCGATGCTGCTTTCAGTTTTTTATGAAGTGCGATGAAAATGTGACCCATACCTGTGTGAGGGCGGAGCACTCCACATATTTGACAGCTCTCAGGTCACGGCCCAGCTTTTCCCCGCTTTCAGGGTAAAGAGGCCGCTGTTTGTTCTTGGCCAGCTTCTCCACCGTGTTGCTGTCATCTCGCAGATCCATCTGTGTGCCCACCAGCAGGAAGGGAGTCCGTGGACAGTGGTGAGAGATCTCAGGAACCCACTGGAAACAAACAAAATAGAAAAGTAAGAATTTATTCAAAGATTCTTCTGTTCTTTTTACATCCGACAGATTGGGACTGTTTGAAAAACCTTTATGTAATTGTCGGATTGGAGACACCACATATTAAAAATTAGATAAGGACATACCTCAGCTAGTCTAAAACTGACCTTCTCTTTGACGTTTTCAAAGGACGAGGGTGAGACCACGGAGAAACATACAAGGAAGACATCTGTTTGTGGGTAGCTGAGAGGACGCAGCCTGTCATAATCCTCCTGACCTGAGAACAGCAATCACAAGACACGACAGAACAAGGGAGTTTTTCTTTAAGCTTAACAGCAACAGAATTAACACAGAACAAGAGACCCTATCAATTCTTTTTTTACCTGCTGTATCGAAGAGGCCCAGTGTATAGGGCTCGCCTCCGATCATCACTGTCACTGCATAGTTGTCAAAAACCTTCGATCAAAAGATATTAAACAAACAGGTCAAATAAATTAAAGAAACAAACAGCCGTGATGAGATGTTACAGTGGTTTAACTCTTACCGTGGGCACATATTCTGATGGGAACTTGTTAGTTGTATAGGAGATCAGTAAGCAGGTCTTTCCTACTGCACCGTCTCCCACCACTACACATTTTATAGTCTGCATCTATAAAGACAAAGGGACAATAGGAAACATCACGAGTGTGTCAACAAAAACATACCCAACAAAGAATATACCAGACAAAAATAAAGGAAGTGATGCAGAATCATTCATAGTGGGATCTCCTAATGAAACACTGCACAGCTTCATGTACAGCCGCTCAAACACAAAGAACAGACACATTTAAATCAAACAACAGCAAAACAATAGATTTAGAATTCAGGTTTGCAAAGTGCATCACAACTTAAGATTCTATCATCTTTGCGAGTAATAAAGCACTCATAATGCTAAAACTACAAAATGTTAATAATTTAATTACAAGTACTGTTTAAATACTTTTGTTTCAATCGAGTATTGATCTTCAAACCATTGAGATTTATGAATCAAAAAGTTCAGCTTTATTGCCTGGGCGATGACAGAAATACATCTCTGTCTGATTCATTTAAGTCTCTTTTTGGTGTTTTACATTCTTTTGGTGTTAAAAATCTTTTGGTAATTTTTGTTCTATGTCTTTTAGTTGTTGTTTTTTTAAAGTGTGTTTTACGATTTTTAGGGGGTTATTTTCAATTATATCTTGTCTTTGACTCCTGCAACTGGCTATCCGGGTCAAAGACTACTCAGTGTAGAGTTTAAATACTCCAAAGCTTTCCTGTAAACTCCTTTTCGTGGTATTTCGGTGGGAGGTGAAGCTCGGATGGCATCTGTGAAATCACTTCCACCAGGCTTGTTATTGCATGTGCCAACGCCATCGCTTTAATGACAGTGAGCACTTCCGCATGAGCCGCATACCAGAGTTATGGAAGGAAAATGCAGCGAGTTAGACGTGACTCATTGATAAGTACATCCTGCCCAAAATTACGTCCGAATGAGCCATTTGATCAGATTAGTATTTGAAACTTAAAGCCTCAACATGTGGAATTAAACGTACAGCCAGCGGCTAAAGCCGAGGGCTGGCTTGAAGTGAGGTAACCCAAATCCATCGCGAAAGTACGAACAAACTGAGGAACTTTGCCGGTAACCAAACGATAATTTAACAAATCATGACAACTTCATGAATCAGACTCGTGTCAGCGGCGATAAACTAACCAGTGATCGATGGGGAACTTTTAACTCCCCGCTGTTTATCGCTTCAATAAACTAAACACCCCCCCTCTGTAAATAATTGATGTTACTATCAGTCGCTTTCCCGCACTTTAGTTTCCACTTAATAATAGTTTAAGAGAGGTTTTTCTAAAACTCTACTCACCGTTTTTCCACCGTCAGGTTAGGCGTTGGTTACATCCGGGTTTGAGGGTTGAGTTGCTTTGCGCATGCGCAAAGCAGACGGGCGTTCGTCCCAGCTGTGAATGTAAACACTGCCCCCTGCTGGACACATCGCATCTATCTATCTATCTATCTATCTATCTATCTATCTATCTATCTATCTATCTATCTATCTATCTATCTATCTATCTATCTATCTATCTATCTATCTATCTATCTATCTATCTATCTATCGAGACACTTTGTGGACCAAAGATTCTCCCCTATTTGTGTCGTTAACTCTGAGCAGTGATGACATGAAACAAAATACTAACTATTAGAATATAAAATTGATTAAACGCTCCCCATAGCTGTCACAAACCCATCAACCATTTCTTCTTCAAAAATGGCAGAAGACCCCGATTCAAAGTTATACAGCTATCATCCTGTTGAGTTTTCTTGAATTATGCTTCAGGCTCCTCTCATGTGGAACCAGCTTCCAGTTTCGATCAAGGAGGCTGACACAGTCTCTCTTTTTAAGGTTAGGGTTAAAACTTTCCTGTTTAAAAAAGCTTACAGTCAGTTCTGGTTCAGGTTCCCTTTGACCATTTTCTCATTAAGCTGCTATAGGTTTAGACTGCTGAGAGCCATTAACATCACTGAGTTTCTCTTCTCTCCTCTCTCACTTTCCATACATTTTCACACTTACATGTCACTAACATTCTGACTCTCTCCTGCTGTCTCTGCACCTTCCTGGGGATTTTCAATAGTAGAACTGGAAGTTTGTGATCTGCCCCCATCAAGTCTGCACCTGGTCAATTCGTTTGCTCTCTTTTGACAAATTTCTTGCTTGTTGCTTTCTGTCACTGTCCTATTGTTCACTCTCTGTCTAGCCACAAACCCCAACTGGAACAGCAGAAATCTAACATGTCTGAGCCTGGTTCTGCAGTGGTTTCTTTCTGTTCATGTGGAGTACTGAAGTTGTTCTTTTCCTGGTAAAAATGTAAATAATATTGCATTGAATTGAATTATGTGTGAGGACATTTTATTTCGAAATATTAGACACTCCTCTTCGGAAACAATTTATTTCAAGGACAAGACGGCTATTAGAAGACAGCACTTTGAAAGCATGCCTATTTCTGTGTGAAGACACTTTGTTATTAAACCATTGAAATACCAGACTCCTGGATGAAGACACTTCATTTTGAAGCACTCATATATGCACATTTTATTTTCAGGTACAGAAACTCTTATGTGAGCATACTTGATTTTGTAACATTAGTGTTTAATTACTTTTTCTTTTGAACAACAGGTACACCAATGTGGAACATACAAGAAGAGAAGGGAGGAAGGAACGAAGGAAGGAAGGAATAGAAGAGCAGTAAAAGGATTGATATACAATTTTGACATTACAACGTTTATAAAAGTTCCTGTTGGGCCACTTGTAAATATATATATATTTATTTTTTTCTGAGGGCGCTGCTGCCCGGGAAGTAGCCGCAGTTAGCTCCAATGCTAACTTGACATGCAGCGTACTCTATTCTGAAGGCGCCGCTGCTCCGGAAGTAGCCGCGGTTAGCCCCGATGCTAACTTGACAGCAGCGTTGCTTCCCTTTGTCAGAGCATCGACTTCCGTTTTCATGTTTGCTCCAGGTTTCTGGAAATTACTGTCTGCACCGACTCTCAGTTGCTTGTCGCTTCCACAAACAGCAGCTGCGCTTTAGCGTTTCCCACAAGGAGCCGCTCACAGGTCCTCCGTGTCGGCCCGCTCGGAGTTTGGACCCGTTTTTTCCAGTTTGATCCTCGATATAACGCAACTGTTTACCTTGCTAGCTGGCTAGCATCAGCCAGCTGAGTTAAATCACCGAGCATGTTTCGGTTCTTGACCGACGTCGATGACGACCCGTACATGATGTGAGTACTGACATTCACCCGGTTCTTCTCCTACACTGCTTTCCCCGGGGTCTATCGGCGGTGGGTGGGCACATCCAGACATCCAAGGTGGGATTTATTTATTATTTTTCCCCCCAGTGAGCCTGAGAACAGGTTTGCTCCGTTACTCCAGCCAGCTGTGGGGGCCTCCACTGATCCACCATGTTGGATAGACAATAACAAAAAGAAGCTGTCAGTGTTCAGCAGCATCTGGATGAGCCATCAACAGCTGGAATCAACAATTTAGAACATTTTTAAAACTTCCCAAATGTATCTTAAAGGAGAGTGTTGACACGTTTCCGGCATTTTCCTGCTTTATGTCCCCGCGTAACCATCAAACCAATCGATTGGCATCGATTTAATCTGCTTTCAAATCCTCTTTTCTGCATATCGGAGCAGTTTATTGGTTGATTAACTAGCTTTAAAAACACCAACAAGTGAGGATTGGAAAACAGCAATATTTCATCATGGTTTCTTAAAATTGGCATAGATAAACCTGTAGCAGCCTTGTTGAATGAAGAGTTTAATAGCATCAGCAGTCGTGTGCAAATGTCAATACTACTTTTACAACTTCCTACATAAGACTCCAGCAGTGTTTGAGATTAGATTGTTCGAATTTTCTTCTATTCTACCTCTTGATATAAGTTACAATGCAGAGAATGTTCTGGACAGGTCATCAGTACATCACAGGGCAAAACATAGAGACACATTCATCTGACCTGATTCATTCAGACCTGAGAGACAAGAGTGTCAATATATATCCACCCAGCCACAGAGAGAACATGCAAACTTCACATTGTCAACGCTAAGTCTTGTCAATGAAATAGTGTCGAGGGCTTCAAGGTTCATAAGACAAACTCCTAAGAAGAAAAGAGTAAAAACAAATAAGAAAACTGTTTGATTACGATAGGAACACTATCGAAACACATGTTTTCAAGGTGCAATCAGCAGTACTTTTCACATTTTTTTCCCCATCTGGCAGAACATTTACTACAATTCTTTTTTTCCATTATCGTAAACATGATTAGAAAGCACTTCACTGATGTTTCTGCAGTTTTCCTGACTGAAATGTGAAATTCCAGCAGCATTACAGTGGTACAGAGGGCAGAAAACACCGTGGACTCATCATTTAGAAAGCAGACAAATTGTAAAAGAAAAGCAAAATTGAAAGCTGTAAATTAGGTATTAACATATTAAATAATAAAATACTATATATATATATATATATATATATATATATATATACACATACACCATACACTTCACAAATGATTAACAAGCCAATAAAGACTCATTTGAAAAAATGTTATTGTAATTAGTTAAAGCAGGATATTACTCATGCCCCCGTGCAGTAAGACGTGATAGATAGATAGGTGGATAGATAATAGTGTTAATACACCATTCTTAATTGAAAGCCTGGTTGAATATTCAGCTTGTAATTTAGTCACTAACGGCTTAATCCACCGGGCGCTTTAGATTTATACCAAGCACCTTTGTGGGTATAGTGAAATGCATGGAAATTATATTTGCAGCAGGTCACCTCACTCTTCATAACTACTTTAAATATGCATTTTTCTTCTGAGGAAACTAGTTTACATAGGTACAGTAAATCTTCTCCCTTTCTTTCACACAGCCCTTTATTATTAGTTTTAAATAATTCAGTTTGCTCTGTGAAGGGACTCATGAGTGGCTTCTATTAGAGCTATGCGTCAAACTGTATGTGGCATCACTGTTTACACGGCCGAAGTAAAAATACAAGTTTGGTGCCCAATGAGTGTCAGTGAAGGCTGTTAAACTGATTCAGTTAATGGAAGTCTCAGTGTTGTCGTTTGGATGAAGACATAATTTTGGTATGAAGTAGTTTGGAAAAAGAAAAAAAAATGAAATGAATAGCCTTTGGATAGACTTTTCCTTGTCATTTTGACTTCGTGTAGAATTGTATGAAAACCATTCTGAGGCGACCTTGACTCAGTTGTGGAATAACATTAATGGGGATTCGATTGGCACACATTTTCATGATTATTTATGAAACACACTTCTTAGTGTGTCGAGGTTATGGTGCATGATTTAGTAAATGGTGACAATAGCTTTCTGCTGCAGTTAACGAGTTAATGATGAAAATACTCTGATTAAACATGCCTGAAAAACACTTAATGTACTAGTAGTTCGAGAGAGAGAGAGAGAGAGAGTAAATTAGCGAATGAATATATTAAAAAGCTTCCTGCAGGTTATTATAATTCAAAGTGCTTCTCAGATAGATAGATAGATAGATAGTTGGATAGTTGATAAAGTGTAAGGACAAAACAATGAGTGAATACAAAATAAGAATGAAGAGGACATGTATACAGTTTATAAAAAAAACCTGATATCAATATGATTGAGAAAATATGTTAAAACCAAAGAAAATTAAATTCATAACACAGATATGAAATTAAGTAAAATAAATTCTCACATTTTTATTTAAACAGAACAATTTTAAAATGTTGTTTTTTTTGTTAGACATAAACTGAAGTATATATATAAAAAATATTCAAACGTATGCCCTGAAAATAAAAAATACTGTATCCCAAAATGTTTCTCCTAAGAGCATGTGTGTTTTTTGCCATAATTTTCATAATCAAAAAAAAAGTCTTGAAACATTTTACTTTATAAATGCAGAAATAACAAAGTAGTTAAATATTCAGTTGTATTCCAAGTTTTTAGTATGCAACTGACTTCAGTTTCCCTCTTTCTTTTCAGCTTACCGTCACCCATGTGAGTACATTTTGCACGACCATCCTCCGCACAGTCTTACAATTAGAAAATGAATGAATAACTAGATCAATCTTTCTGGCTGCTTTCAGGGATCCGTTTGCAGCTCACAGGCAGCAGATGAGAAGCATGTTCGGACCATTCGGCATGGACCCTTTCCAGCTTGCTCCACAGATTCAGCCACCTCGTGCGCCACGCAGACAGGTAACGTCCCTCTACGCCCGCAGATAGTGTCTCCTAACTTCAAACGTGTCTTTCGGTTGTGTCTTTTTGTGAGGTTGGTGTAGTCCAAAGATTGCCTTATCTTGCAGGCGGGTCCTTTGGCTCCGTTCGGCATGATGGGGATGGTGAGTGTCCGCTCCTTTGAACTCCTTTAACCTCAGCGTTGGCAGGTGAGACGTGTGGGATTATCGCACTAGAAAATTACAGTATTTCGGTGGGGAATTTTTATTGTACACCCATCTGAATCAAAATAAGAATTCCACCACTGGTGATCATTAAATACGGTCGTTCTCTATCGGTACATCCGCAGCCCCAACTCCATGTCGAGTCAAACATCACTCTCGCAATGTCGCGCTCAACAAGGCGCGGTCGCCTGGAAACATCACATGGGAACAGAGGCCTTCAGGGTTTACAAAGAAAATACTCCAGGAGATAACTATTGTACATCTGGAACCACTTTTTAACAGTAATTGTACACCAAGTTCCTGGATTTCTTTCCGTTTTAAAGCTGTTGGGTTTGTTTGGACGCGAGCTGTTACCTGCGTTTCAATTCCACCCGGCCCACTCGTTTGGTGCTCACCTGGGCTCAGACCGCAGCTTTCACACCTCCACAAGACCGTGCAGACACAGCAAGCACATCAGGATTTGTCTGAAGCAAAGGAAACCTGACAAGTGTGAAAACACCCTAAAGAGGGACGATTTATGGCGATGGAGACGTCTGTCCTGAGCAACGCATTTTTGAAATCTTTTCTAGTTTAATGATTAACAGGCCACTGTAGGATTATATATTGATTTTGGAAAAGTGTTGGGTTCCCTGGGTTTAAATGCTGAAGATGAGAACTAACCTCAAATCACTAAACACAACCGTCTTTAAATCTAAAAGTAAGAGTGCATTGAAGTTTTTTTTCCAATACAACGTTTCCATGAGTTTTAGCTGTGGTCGCATATAACCGTTGCAAATCTTAGACCCTGGCCTGACATCACTGTTTTAATCTTTATGTTGCAGTCGTCTTTCACAGAAACAAACAAAATTTACCGCAACAAAAACAGATAACACAGTAATTTAAAAGCCAATTGGGGGGGAAAAAAATCTACATTTACATTAAAACAAATGGTCTCATTTCAAAACAAAAGCATAAAATACATTTTAAAACAGAAGAGAGGAATCGAGCCGTTTGTTCCAGAGCTTCATGACTGATTTGTTTCCTCAGTGGACGTTATGTCTTGATGACCTGTTGCTGTTTGCAGGGTGGAGGGTTCATGGATATGTTTGGCATGATGGGAGAAATGATGGAGAACATGGTAAGCATTCCCATTTATCGTATTCAAATAAAATGAGGGTAATATTCACATTAAATGAAAATTCACACTGTAATTTTTCTTATTTTGTTTCTTCCAGGAGCGAATGACCGGGACGCCAAACTGTCAGACGTTTTCCTCCTCAACAGTGATCTCTTATTCCTCCTCAGACATAGGAGTTCCTAAAGTTTATCAGCAGACCAGTGCAACAAGAACAGGCCCCGGAGGGGTAAGAGTCACTTTTGGTAGTTAAAATGTTTAGATAAGGAGGATTAGCAGCCCCGCTCACTGCCTGACTGGACTCGAGGCCTTAATGATTTGTTAGTCCCAGCATGGCTGCAGCCTTCGGGCCTCATTAATGTGTGAAATCACCTGTAACTGTAGTGACAATAAATAGATCATGTACAGTATAAATATCACAGCTGTCGTCCAAACATTTCAACCCGAGTTCATCCAGAGGGCAGATTGTTCGCTTGGTATAGTAAACCGCGCCGCCCGGCGCTTCTCCTCTCAGATCCGTGAGACGCGGCAGTCGATGAGGGACAGTGAGAGCGGCCTAGAGCGCCTCGCCATCGGTCACCACATCGGAGACCGGGCACACATAATGGAGCGCTCACGAAATCGTCGCACCGGAGACCGCGAAGAACGGCAAGACTACATCAACCTGGACGAGAGTGAGTCACGCGGGGGTTTCAGGTTGTCAGTCCTCCCCGAATGGAGGCGAACGCGTGGACGTTGAATCTGAGTGCCGCTCTCTGTTCCTGCCAGGCGAGGCCGACGCGTTCGACGAGGAGTGGAGGGGTCAGGCAGGAAGATACGCGCCGCCCAACGTGCGCGGGTTGGACTACGGCCGCGATCGACGAGCCGGAGGCCAGCAGCTGGCTCTCACCGCCCCTCCTAGCACATCGCCCCCACCAGGTCATCGACACGAGTCCCCTAGACACCGTCAGCCCCCCACCCGTCCACGCTACGACTGGTGAGACGGTAAGAGACGTCCCGGGACAGACTCGGCCTCGCTTCAGTTGTTCCGCAGATGTTGTCATTACATGCGCCGCTCTTCTGAAAATGAGGTGTCGAGCTTTTGTCATGTCAATTTGAAGGGGAAAAAAAAATCACTTTTGAATTTGTGATCTGTCATGTTTGGTCATGTGACCATTTTTGTGATTAGGATTTAGTGCTTGATCATTCGAAGTTGGTTGTGAAGTCGCTTGAACAGAAAGTAGAGAAACAGAGATTTTCACACGTGTAGATAAACACATGTTGAATAGCGATGAATAAAACATTAATAATAAAACCTCTGGGTGAGGAAGTCTCCAGGATTACAGAACCCATTTGGGTCAATAAGAGACGAATCATCACACTGCAAAACGGTCCACTTTACTCAAGTATATGAGTAAAATGTACTCGCAGATTAAAAGTAGAAATTATTTCAATAGATGCCCTTTTATTCATTAAATCTCTCTTAAACAAAAACCTGTATATGAATCCCACAGCATCTGCCATCGCAGCAGCTCCATTTACACAAGAAAGGCATCAGATATAAAAGTATTTACGTGAAATTTAGATTAAGTAAATAACTAAATTTGACCCGTTTGTGTATGCTTGCAAACACAAACATCATTTCGATGTTGACTTAGGGAGACAGCACTGTGATGTAAATCACTAATAATAACCCCCAGTGGTAAACAAAAGTGTGAAGACGGACAAGGAAAGTGTGCTGTAATTGTGAGTAAAGTGACAAAACATCTTTCTCTGAATTGTGTTTTAATGTGTTCCTTTTAAACTTTTAACTGTTTTTCTTTTCTTGACCTGCCTTTTTACATACATTTTTTTTTCACTCGCACTTTGAGATTGTTTAAATGTAAAGTGCGTTATAAATAAAGTGTATTATTATTATTATCTTCATGCGGTTACTCCTCACTTCTTTACTTCTCCAAACGCCACAGATAAGCACTGCGACTCACCCTAGTTTATACCAGTTCTTAACTCGAATGCAAGAACACGAAGAGATGCCAGAATTTTTTATTCGTATTTTTTTTTTCCCCCCCTAAAATTAAGGTGCGATCTCCCTGCTTTAACACCTTTCGGAGACAGCAGAGCGCTCCTCTGGAACAACAGAGCAAACCGACTCAGATAATTTAAAGTAAAGAAAAACAATAGTAATAATAATAACACTTTTGCTTTCGTGGCGGTTGAGTTTGATCTGAATTGGGCGTGACGAACCCTGTGGCTCCGTCCGTTCCTGCAGGTGTCCAACTTGATGAGGCGACTGGATGGAAGGAGTGGAGGAACGATTCCCCCGATGCTGTGAACATGCTAAAGACGGACGCCCGCCCGCCCGCCCGTCGTAAATGTTTGATATGACTGGACTGTGTATACATGAGCAACATAGAATACAAACACACACTACACAAACACACAACAACAACTTCATTCACTTAGTAGTTACATTTGCAGTTCAGCTTCTCTACTGTTACACACACACACACACACACACATATACACACATACAACATCACTGAACACTCATTCTCAGAACTTGACATTTGTCTTTGGCCACTGCACTAAAGTGCTACAGTATACAGTGCATCTGCTGTACAGTCCATTTATGTTTGTGAAGACACTAGTGTGTCAGTGATTTGAATTGTATACTGTTATCTAATTAATCTAACTCAATAAAAGTTCATTAAACATTGTTAGATAATTACAAGATGGGTCTCCTTTGTGGTGTTTGAAGTTGTTTTACTGACTTTCTTGGGGAAACCAGGTTGTGTGTGTCGTGTGATGCTGCGTTAGTTTTCTTAGTCGTCAGAAGTCCGAAGTGTTTTTGGTGTTGCAGAGTGAAAGTAATAAGACTCAATGACTTCAAGTGTAGTTTTCAGCAAGGCTGTATGCGGTTTGACTCGTTGACGTCAACATAAAGAAATATCTCTGTCGAAATAAATATGTAGATAAAAGGAGTCACAGATTTCTGTGTGGAGCAATGATATTAAGAATTTCCTTTTGAGTTTATTAAAGTCATTTTAGTTTAGTCCCGTGACTGCCTGTTGTGATAAATATATTTTTCAATGCTCATTCACATGTTTTATCATATAATGTTTAAAAAACTATTTGTAGAGGTTTTTATTGGTATTTAAGTGAAGCAAATACTTTCTGTATGTTCATCAGAAATACATTTTTTAACGCCTTTTTTTCTTATAATTCTGCTTTTTTGGCGGCAATTATTCATGAACTTGTGTTTGGGCATTGAAAAATATATTTGCAAATAGATGTTTTTCATACATGTTGTGTTTGTGAATCCTGTGAGCAGAAAGTTGTTTTTTTGATAAGGCAGCTGACTCCATATAAACTGTTGGAAAGGTGTTTTTACAGAATGCAAGACATTTTCAAGTTTTTTTCTGATTGATACTCTGAACAAGCTTCAAGTTCTACTGTGTTTGTCAATATATATTGAATGATGTGACTTCCAGACAAATGTATAGATGCACTGTATAGATATAGCTCTTAAATGAGGCTTTTCTAGGTTTAGATAAGAATATAATCAAAACCTGGAGTCCTCAAAGCTGCTGAGGTTTATCCAAAAGGAGAGATGGTTTACTTCCATCGCTGTGGTGATTTGTGAATTGTGACGAAGCGTTTTTACCACATTGTACTGAATTTAGCTTATTTGGTGAAAAACCCCAAAGAAATTTTCATACCGAATTACAGAGGAAATTACAAAATGAGGTTGAAATGTCGTCCTTCTGATACGTGAATAGAGATCTGGAAAGAAACATCTGAAACGCTACAACTTGTGTTTTCTTACCAAGTAAGGAATTCTTTGCAGCTTCACTATTTCATTCGTATCGTCTTATGGAACGCTGCAACCAGGTTTATAGGCAGTGACATAAGTTTAAGTAAGACATTATGAGAAAAGGGAAATCTGGGATGAAGCATCAGTTTGTCACATTGCAAGTCAGAAAAAAACTATTCGCACATTTATAAATGAATAACGATGTCGTATTTTATTCATAAGAACACCATGCACAGTGCAACAGAGGGGTGTGTACAAGTCATCAAGAGTTTTCTATATACATGGCTATGTTTTTCTCGATTTTCTTTCTGCGGATGTTGGGAAAAGCTTTCTACCTCTCAGGGCAAATGACTTCAGCAGCCTTCACTGTTCAGGTTTTCATAAAATACACAATGACAAGACAGCGTTGACACTACTGCTACTTCAGCATCTCTGATCCCAGAGCTCCATTATGTCTGCTAATGCAGTTCTCTGTAAATTATATAGAAAACACATTTACTACGTTTGTTTTTTATCATGAAATATTTGATGGGCCATTACTGATGGGTCACATGTTTGACATCCCTTTGTTTTACTTCTCCTGAAGCTCCTGATTAGAAAGTCCTGGAATGTCAATGACTTTTTTCAGTTATTTCAATGCACTTTGACATTTAAAATAGTTTGATTTCCAAAACTGTCAATGTATAATGGCTTCTAGTTGGAGGAAAAAAAGAAGAAATGAAAATTGATTTGTAAAATTATCAAATGTTTTGATAAGAATAAAATGGAGGTAGCAGGGGATGAGAACGAGTGGACATCTTTGTTCTCCATAGTGCCACCCCATGCAAGAAGGTGGAAGGACAAAATGAATATTGGCACTTAAATCTGTATTTGTTTCCTCATCTTTACTTCCTTTTGACCTGTATCAACAGATCTGAGTTCAGAGTGGCGGAATGGCGTGCTAATCTACACAGTGAACAGATAATTCAGCTGTACACATGCTCATAGCCCCCCCCCCTTTTCCCCTTTGCGACCATTTTTGCAGGTCACGTGACATCCAGATGGCGAGAGCAAGTGGAGCAACCCATGATAAACTTTCTCTTTTTTGACTAATCACTCTTGCGGCGGGCTCCCTGCCTGTCTCCCGTCTGTGCCCGCTGTATCTTTAATTACAACCACAACTATTTCTACATGCAGGCCCACCCTCCAGCAGCCGCGGCTCCTGTCACCTGTCTACCTGTCTTCTTGTCTGCTTTAATCTCCATCATTAGATCTCTAACGGTCCTGACAAGGCAGCCGATCTTACGCCGTCTTTGCCGGGATGTGTGGTCTCTTTGTTGTGATACATTCTGTATTTCATCCACATCTGAAGTTCATAGATCTGTGTTTCCCTTTTTTTCTTTTTCTTTTCTTCCAGCAAAGCCTTTACATGGATAACACCAAACAGCACTGCGTGTGTGTGACAGTCCGCTCAGATTACGTCTTCACTTTTCTGGGATAATGTCATCACATGTCATGCATGTTACTGTAGTGAGCAGATGCACACACAGCATGCAGAGCTAAACAAATTACAGGCTTGCCAGAGCACCACGAGCCTGTAGTTGAAAATATAGGCTGTGACGAGGAGTCAAAACCAAAAATAGCCACAACGCAGATTTTATCTTGTTTATTTTTTCTCACATATTCACAGGCACCAAAAGAAATCCACATAATTCCGACTCGTTTTACTCCATCCTCCTCTTTCTCTCCTCGGTTCGATCCCTCCTCTCCTCTCTCCATCTTCCAATGACTCACACGCTCCCCCTCCCCCCGTGTGTCATACGTTTGCACCCCTTCTCCTCCCACCTCCCCTTCCCTCTGTCACTCCTTCTCATGCACCCACATCCGCTCACTTTCTCCACCAGGCTTCAAACACGCTGCAGGTAACGTTTAAAAAGATTGATCTATTCCTTCGTTTCCTCCATCCCTCTAAGCTTCCTCCTCTTCCTCCTCCTCCTCCTCCCCCTTCTTTCCTCATCTCTTCCACCTCTGTTTTTCTCACCTCATCTCTCCATTGGCTCGCCTCCTCAGTGCCTGACTGAAGCAACACAGAAATTGAACTTGTGGTTTGGAACAAGCTGACAGTAGATTTTTTTTCTGAACAGGTACCCATTATTTGCTTTTGATGTGTGTTTCTTCCTGCTGTTTGTGTGTGTGTGTACGTGTGTGTGTGTGTGTGTGTTTTCCTACGGTGCCTGTTTTCCACAGCTCTCCATCCCCAAGGCTGCGTCACTATCATCACAATGTGTGTTCATGTGAAGAAGACAGTGTGAAGTCCTTGTGACTAATGTCAAATTCAGGCACCGCCACACTTCCATTGGCCGCAGTGAAAAGCTCTTTCATGACTGCTGTGGATGTTTGACGGAACGTTTTTTTGTGTGCAACCGTATTTAAAGACACCTCCTATTTCGCCCCAGTTCCCGATTCATCATGTAATCTGAATAAAATGAAATAAGTCTGTGATTCTTTTTTAGAATATGAGCATTGAACTCTAATCTGCAGAACGAATGGAGAAATGAGCCTGATGCTCGCTTTTTTCTTTTTCAGGATGTCGATAGTGAATATTGTTGCCAGGGAGATCCTGGACTCCAGGGGAAACCCCACTGTGGAAGTTGATCTGCATACAGGAAAAGGTTAATAAATAAATTCACTGAAAATAGGTGTTTTTTTCATGTCATTTTCCTTAAAGGTGCCATGTGTGAGATTAAGTAGAATCTGGTGGTGAGGTTGCAGGTGGCAAACAAATAGCCCCATTGCTTTCCCCTTACAAGCATATAGGAGAACTGATGGCAGCCACAAAACATGCAAAAATATGTCTTGTCCTCTCCAAAGCTTTCCATTGGATCATCAGTTCTGTTTGACTGTAGAAACATTAGTCGGGCTCTTTTCATCTAAATATAAACAGCGATTCACAAAGCAAATGTGTTGATTTGTGTAATGTTAACGTAGTGTTAAAATCTTGCTTCGTACAAGTCCCTCTTCAGTCCATCAACCAGTCTTCTGACCCTGTTTCAGGTCTGTTTCGGGCTGCCGTGCCCAGTGGAGCCTCCACTGGCATCTATGAGGCTTTGGAGCTCCGAGATGGAGACAAGACTCGCTACAAGGGCAAAGGTGAGCACTTACGAGATGTGTCTCCTTCACCTCTACATCTTTTCTGTATTTCTGTCTCTCCTCCACAGTCGACATTGTTTGTCTGTGTTTAAAAATGTCTCTCCTGCTGTCTAAGGTGTGACCAAGGCTGTCGCTCACATTAACGACACCATCGGACCGGCTCTCATCCAGGCTGTGAGTCACAAATATTTACACTGCAGAACACAGGAGAACAAAAATAATAATAAAGAGCAAGGTCATATTTAAAATGAATACCTTTGGTGTGTTAGAGATATCTTGCTTTGCTTTCAGGGGATCAGTGTGCTGGAGCAGGACAAGCTGGACAACATGATGATTGAAATGGATGGCACTGAAAACAAATGTAAGCCCTCTTCACAACTCATGTACAGTGATGGAATATATAGGAACTGACATGTTTCTGCACCAGTGACTACCCGCTGCATCCATGTGCTGAGTCACCTGCCTCTCCGTTTCCCCTTCAGCTAAGTTTGGGGCCAATTCTATTCTTGGAGTCTCTCTAGCCATATGCAAAGCTGGCGCAGCGGAGAAAGGTGTCCCCTTGTACCGCCACATTGCTGATCTGGCAGGAAACAGAGAGCTGGTCCTCCCAGTCCCTGTGAGTTATACGTATCATCATATGTATTCATATGGAATTGCTCATAAATCAGTGATTTTTGAAGTGTGGGATAGGTATCTGCTGTTATAGGCACACTTCAGAGGACAGGCGAACACCTCTTCTAGCATTTTCCATTTAAAATTTAGATTTAAAAAAAAAAGGACAAAAATAAATCAATGAAGGTTAAAAGTAAAAAAATTTTGTTAACTCGCATCTTTTAAGAAGTGATTAATCAAAATAGTAAAACAGGATTCACTGCAAGCCACGTGTTCCAGCTAACAAAACTTGTATCGCTATTGAGCCCCAAAAGCAATAAACAATAAAATCTTAAGACGTAAAAAAACATTCGGAGGTATTCCATTCAACCTAAATGTACTACTTAGCAGATGGAGAGTTGGGTATTGGGGTGTGTGAGATTCACACTCTGTAAAGAGGGTTCATAATCCAAGACTTTAAAAAAAGCTGTGTCCTAAACGAATCATGCAGTTATAAATATCCCTCACCTGCCCCTCCTCTAGGCTTTTAATGTGATCAATGGGGGCTCCCATGCTGGTAACAGACTGGCCATGCAGGAATTCATGGTGCTTCCCGTTGGGGCGGAGTCTTTCCGGGATGCTCTGCGCGTGGGGGCGGAGCTCTACCAGACTCTGAGGAATGTCATCAAGGAGAAGTATGGTCAGGATGCAACAAATGTGGGAGACGAGGGAGGGTTTGCCCCCAACATACAGGAGAACAGTGAAGGTAACTGCAACAACCACCAAAACACATAAATGTACCACCCTTTCACCAACTGACCATCACCCACACAATCTGACCTGCTTCTCTTGCTTCCATTAGCGCTGGAGCTGATAAAAACAGCCATAGAGAAAGCAGGCTTCACAGATAAGGTGGTGATCGGGATGGACGTCGCTGCCTCAGAGTTCTTCAGTGAGGGAAAATATGACCTGGACTTCAAGTCTCCACCCAACGCTGCTCGCAACATTAGTGCTGACGAGCTGGCCAGCATCTACCAAGGTTTCATCAACAACTACCCAGGTGTGTGCTGGGAAACAGGGCACATAGGCTTTACTTGTATAGCCTGCGTTAGCACTCCAAAAGTCTCAAACTGCCTCACACGATCAGACAAGCTGATTCCAGGAGGAACAACTTGGGGTTAAATGCTTTGCCCAAGGACACATTGACACATTGAGAGTGTGAGACGGAGAACAAAATGTCCAATCTTGACTTTGGATGACGACCTGTCCACCTGAGTTATTGCCACTCATAAGATGTGATCTCAAGGTATTATATCAAAATGTGGTATCAAGATGTGATGTAATATCAACCACATTTTTATGGTTATGTGAGGAACAACACTCGAAGAGCTATTTCACAGAATGTGTCAATAAAAAAGACACAAATCTTTATTTTACTGTTTCAGGGAAAGACAGATTCGGTGTTACTGCGTCACTCCTCGTATTACATGCTCTCGCCTAGTTTCTTTTTTGTTTATCTCTCATTGGCAAATCTCCTCTATGGCCTTTTAGATGGAAGGAGAAAAAGAGAGCTGGAAAGAGGCTGTTCTCCCCTCCTGACACACGAGCTTGTTAAAGAGGTTTTAATTATGCGCTACAGTGCATATTTGGCACACAGGGTGCTACTCTGATGTGGCTCTTTACCCTGTCAATGGTGTGCAAACTGCTTGTGGGGAAAGTGTGTGTGTATGTGGCGATGTGTGAAGTGAGTGGAGAGATTAAAGCCCTCCCTTGTAATCCCATGATAACCTGTGCTTCTTTAGAGTCAGAATTAATTATTCGTAGTGTTGGAAGCTGTACTGAAAACTTGTACTCAAGTACAATTAGAGGGACAGCATTCTTCTCACATAAGTTACCTTTTTAAGCAGTGTATGTTGTTTTGCATTGTCAATAGTGGATATTTGACTCAATTTACTCATCTGAAATCTAAATTAGTGACGTTAAGCACCCTCAAATGAACATTAAAATATGTGAAAAATACCAGTTTTTTGGGGAGAAAATATGGAAGAAGCTACAGATGAAAATGTTAAATAATAATTCCAATTGTGGACATATGCAATAATGAAGTGAATGATAATGTAAACAGTGCAAATATCAACCACTTCATTACAGTAGTAGGAGTAATTGACATTCGTTACTTCCATCTAGATTGTTGGGTGTTTCTGGAAAAAAGGAAGTGCACCCCTCAAGTATCAAAATGAAACAAAAAATGAGACAGACAACATACAACAAAACATTAGTGCAACTGTCACAATTGTCTAAGCAGCAAATACCTGATGCCCTCACCTGAATTAAACTGCAGCACATCTGCACACATGTATCAGTTTATCCCATAGGAGCTCATGAGTCGTTGATTTGTGTTCAGATTTTAAAGGAAAAAGTTATAAATATCAAGTGCAGTGCTCTATAGCTCTAAAAAAAAAAAACTCACTCGCAGGCTGGTTGATTGAGCTCTCAGGATTTTACATTCTGACGGACAGCCTTTTGCTTTTAGTCCGGTATGGTTCCCTCAGAGATTTTCTGTTTCTGTAGCTTCACTCACACTGTTTACAATGTTTCCTCGTGCCAGCTGTAAACCCAGAGCTCAGCCTGAGTGGCTGTAATGTCCATGGGCCACAGAAACCACAGACCACACTCATATCCACTCTGGGTTTGTGAACACATGTAACTGACTTCAGGCTCAAACTTACACAAACATTTATAAATATTTCCAAATAAACAGACCCAGAGAGGCTGCTGCCACCAGATGAGCCACGATGAGAAATGTGATATATATATATATATATATATATATATATATATATATATATATATATATATATATATATATATATATATATATAACTAAGGCTGCAAAATAAACTTGTCTTTCTTCCTTACCTTCAGTGGTGTCCATTGAAGATCCTTTTGATCAGGATGACTGGCCTGCTTGGTCACAGTTCACAGGCTCAGTGGGGATCCAGGTGAGAAGTTACTATATGTCATTAAGCTAGAGATAGAAAGTATACTGACAGCTTTTATCAAGTTGAACTACTGATATATTGCAATTGTAATAGTTATATTGCATTCACTTTACAAGTAAAAGTACTATATCAAAAACAGCTCTGAATATTAGTTACTTTTCAATATTTCAACGTTGATTTCATTGTCAGCCGCTGGACTTCAATTCTATTTGTCCATGTTCGAAGCACATTTCCCAAAACAATACAGAATAAAAAAAAACAAAAGAAAACATTACATTAATTTGTGTGGTAAACAAAGAAAAAAAATCCTACTATATTTTTTGTTTTAAGAGAATAAACGTACTATCAATAAAAATATTTAAAAATCAATACAAACTTCATGTATGCTCGGTAATAACTTGTGATTTTAAAAGTAGCAAAGCAGGTTCAATTGTGTAAATAATACTGAAGTATGAATTAAATTACACACTTTAAAACACTATAATAAAAGTACCCTCAGTAACAGCAGCGCGAGGATTTCCAATTCCTCATTTCTCCTCTCTGGCATTGTTATCAGGAGGTGAATTATCTCTGCTGGTCTTGGCAGGGACACTTAAGTACTTTTATTGAAAAACATTTCATTAAGTTATTGATACAAATCATGACATTTTTAAAAGGTAGTTTATATGAAACAGTATTTTTTATATAACATTTTTTTCCAGATAATTAACCTGATCAATGAGCACTCCAACAAAACTCCTGCCTAATGTTAATATCAAAGTGTATCTTCTGGTTGTTCTTCTTTACCTTCTGGTTTTTATGTAGTTACACTGCAGTAGAGCTTTGTAATTATTTTATACAGAAAATGTATTTTTACCAATTATTTGTACCATTATAACCACATAGTGAATTTTCAATACTGTCTTTCGTAGTTCATCAGCAAAATATAATACCAGGCTATTTAGAAGAATAAAATATTATGTGATTCATTTATTTATTTTTTGTATCTATTCATCAATGATTCGATTAACAAGGGCTAACTCCACATGACATAAGAGACAGTGGCCCTGCAGATCACATGCCTGCAGGGTGTCACATTTGTTCCCTCAAATTGCAAGTTATGGGTCCCTTTGAAAGATTGTTCGACATGCAGGAAAACTGAGTGTACAATAACGATAGCTGTTTATTCACACATGATTTTGTGGACGCTACAGGGAGTCCTTACAGACAGACACAAGAGCAGCATGGTGCTGTGGAGTTGTGGGCTTCAGACCCATATACTACTCATCTCTTCTTCTTCTTTTTTTACACTGCTATGTATATTCAGCCTCAAATGCTTGTTTTTACACTCCCAGCTTCAAACTGGAGACATTCTTGCTCTGAGGCGCACGTACTAACCACTTCTCCTCCCCAGAACTACATCAACAACGATATCTGATCGGTCTTTTGTGGCACAGAAAATGCACATGTGCGACATCATTGTGTGTCCTGTGCAGGTGGTCGGAGATGATTTGACGGTCACTAACCCGCGGAGGATACAGCGAGCCGTGGAGGACAAGGCCTGCAACTGCCTGCTCCTCAAAGTCAACCAGATTGGGTCCGTCACAGAGGCCATCAAAGCGTGAGTCCACTTTTTGTGTATTCAAACAAAAACATAGAGCCACATCTGCTTTTCTGAACATTACAGATGTATCCACACTGTTTATTCTGTTGCGGTCTCTCAGATGTAAGCTGGCTCAGGAGAATGGCTGGGGGGTGATGGTGAGCCACCGCTCAGGAGAAACAGAGGACACCTTCATCGCTGACCTGGTGGTGGGGCTCTGCACCGGACAGGTAACATTGCAAAGGCCATGAAAAGTGTTGGCTTTGTCCTAATTTAGTTGCTTTATTAGTTAGTGCATTTTACCCATCCATACATTGAGATGTTCTGGGCTTTTTCTGTATGAATAACTTAGAACAAAATAACATAATGCAGCTACAAGACAGAGCAATATTACTGAATGGATCCAAGGCAATAAAAAAACAGCAATAAAACTAGATAAAGCAGTGTGGTGGCTTCTCAACAGTAATATTGCTCAGGAATAAACTGATGAATAAGACAATGCAATGCAATATTAGCCACATTATACAAAACAGTATAGTAGGCCGTGCTTTTGAATGCCAGAGGGAGTCACTCGATGTAAGTGATGTCAATCATTACGTAACGTTGCCACCTGTCAAGATGAATATAAAATTCATTCCAGAAGGTGATCTGAAAAGAAAATGTGGGAGATAACTTGTTTATATCATTTTAAAGATGTTTCTTATTGTTCTCACTGTAAAAAACTGGAAACAACGTTGGGCCATATGATAACTGATGAATAGTGTTATTCTTGTTTGTTCCACTGAAACTGTTAAGGATTCTGTTGAATGGATTACTGCACTGAAAAAAGCAGTTGTTGTGGACAAACTATTATTAATGTTGACAGTGGAAAATGAAGTCACACTGTCTATAAAGCGAAATAATTACCTCACCCATGAAATGCAAGACGAGGAAAACTTTATTTCAAACTGAGATGTCTAAATAATAATGTGAGACATAAATGATAAATCCACCCCAAGATGGGAGCCATTGGATGCTGATATCACAGTGGTTAACTACTAATACTGTTTAGTGGTTATTGTCCCAGTCAAAAAGCTTTTTTTCTTAAAGAATGAATGCTTTTTAAATGTACATTTTTGACATCTTAATGACCAAAAAGTTGATGAACAACATGTGAAATACCAGAAAAGAAAAAGAAAGCCTACTTTGTTGATCCCCTATGGTGAAATTCTATCTCTGCATTTAAACCATCCTGTTAACCTTAACTATACATGCAAGGAGCAGGGGGCTGCCGCGGTGCCAACAGCAGGGGTCAAAGGTGCTGCTGTGGACCCACAGTAGCGTAGTGACCTGTGAGCAGCGGGATTCGAGCTTGCAAACCTTTGATTCCAAGTTCACTTCTCTAACCTTCAAGCCATCACTAGTCAGTTG
Organism: Lipophrys pholis; assembly: GCF_963383615.2. Lineage (NCBI taxonomy): Eukaryota > Metazoa > Chordata > Actinopteri > Blenniiformes > Blenniidae > Lipophrys > Lipophrys pholis. The sequence goes on along the minus strand of NC_137639.1, from coordinate 21,492,725 downwards.
GTGATAATGTTGTATAACATCAATATCTTTTGGTATTTTTGGTGTTTTCCAGATCAAGACTGGAGCTCCATGTCGATCTGAACGTCTGGCCAAATACAATCAGCTCATGAGGTGAGTTTTCATTGCATGTGCGGCATATATGTATATATATATATATATATATATATATGTGTGTGTAAAAAAATCTAATATAGCCATTCCTTGTTTATATTTCTCTTCTTTTCCTCCACTTTAATGTCTTTCTTCCTGCTTTGATTTTCCCTCTGTCTTCTTCAAAACCTTTCCCTCCTCTCCCTCCCAGGATTGAGGAAGAGTTGGGGGACCAGGCCCACTTTGCTGGGCATAACTTCCGCAACCCCAGTGCCCTTTGAGAGCCATAAGCAACACACATATATACAGTACATGTTACATTTCCATGTCAGATAGATAACACTAAGATAAGACAGCTCGTTTTATCAAGGCCCTAAACACACAATTAAAAGCATTAAGACTAATTAGTTTGCAGATACATTAAATGCAAGGATAATGCAGTGTATCTACTGTATATTGATCTGATGCTTAAGCAAGTGATTGAGTTAAGTGACTATGGCCAGCTGCAGCAAATCCTGAACAAAGCCTTATGGAGGGAAAAGAAATCAGTGTTTCACATCTCAGCACAGTGTCGCCTCCCATGATGGGCTTGTTTGTTTCTCTTTCCCGAACCCTCAGACGCTCTCCTTTCCACTCGCTGCAGACATGTTTTGATCTTTGTGCCCTGTTGTTGCCTCCTCCTTCCCTTATTCCTTTGCTTGCTGAAAAATTGTGACTATCTGTGTCTGTCGAAGGTTCAACTCAATAAAAGATGAATTTATGTTCCTCTCAGCAGAAGCTCCTTGTGTATTTGTTTATCTATAAATCTCTAAACATTTCAAATGGTGATTAATCATTAAATTAGTTATGAAACAAGCAGAAGAAAAAACACATTATCCCTTCCCCAATACTTGTTAGCTACTTGCTGTACTTCTACATTTTCACAGTGATAATAGTATCATTAAGCTTGATAGTTATGACAGGCGAACAAATTGCTGAAAAATGTCATGGCGCAGTTTGTCATTACAGAACTGTCTGCAATCAGAAGTTCATTTAATTTCTATTAGTTTTATTAAATGGAGTTTATAATCACTGTCAACACACCTGGCGTACGTACTTCACTAACAGACTGTTGTCACATCTTTAACAAGCAGGTGAAATTCTCAGCAGAAACAAATCTTAATTTAATCTCGGGCTTTCATGTGGTGCAAAGCGTTATTGTGTGTGTGTGTGTTTGTTGTGCAGGCAGCCTTCATGACATCAAGAAATCATATTAACTTTTATCTCATATCACTACATCACTACTATTTACCCATTAACACTTGTAATCCTTTTTTGGTTATGATTTTTCATTTCATATTCAAATGTAGAAGCTGCTGTATTCGCTTCAAAATAAATAAGAGGAAACAAATGACAATAACATTTTTCAAAGACGAACAAAGGAAGTTTCTAGAGGTGTTTTTTTTTTTTCTAATGTAACCAGCTAATAGTACCCATAGAGTGGTAGTCCCTGGATGATTGTTTTCCAATGTGATGCAATTTTAACACATTGTTTGTTTAAAACAGATTATACACTTTTCTTGATTTACTTCATAAAATGATTTGAGGACGTAATTTCTAACACATGAAGGGAAATACCCTTATAAAAGATAACTATTTCCAAGTACTGACATAGTAGAGCAGTCTCTTTTATGAATAGTATAAAGTAGTTAGCCGTGATAAACGTTATAATAAAGGAAAATACTCCGCAGATAAACATTCGAATTACTTACATTTGGTGACGTCGTGGCTGAGCAGGGCAGCCTCGAGCTCACACCTGACCCTGGCGACAGCACATCTGCACGCACGCGACACGAGGCTCCAGTTAGGTCGGCGTCATCAGCCTGCACGCGCTGTCGTGACGCACACCGAGCGGCAGAGGGAGCGCGAGCCGGCAGTGTCCATGGATATATCTATGGCAGTGTCTCGCGGCCCTGGCTGCTGCTGCTGCTGCTGCTGGTGATGATGATGAAGGTGATGATGAAGGTGGGGAAGCTGGAGCCGCGCAGGCGCTCTGCACACAGTCTCCGGGTTGCCATGGATACCACACAATAGGAGACGGGACAGGGGGCTGCGCGAAGGGGGAGAGAGAGAGAGAGAGAGAGAGAGAGAGGGGTCTGCAGAGCCGCTTGACTGGACACACCGGTGCAAGCTTTTCCCAGACAGACCAGAAGCTGCTGCACACACACACACACACACACACACACACACACACACACACACACACACACACACACACACACACACACACACACTGACTCTTGTACGCTTTTTCAATTGTTTAATTATCGCAAACGAGTTGTGGGAGCGTCTTTGTTAAATAGCCCACACTTTTATTTTATTTTTTTAAATATATGAATAGTGGTGAAATTGTGTGTTTTAAAGACCCCATGTGCGTTCGCCGAGTTGAGCTGCGGGTTCGATGTGAAGCCCAGAGGAACAAAGGCCTGCAGGACGTTTGGTTTCTCCTCCGGCTGGACAGTTATTCAGCCTCCATACAGTAAAGGTGACTCTGGAGGGACTCGGCAACAGAGCCGAGAAGAGACCCTCCCTCCAGATCCCCTCCCTCTTCAGAGTTTTGGCCCTCTCCCTGCGCCTCTCTTCCTCTTTCTCCCTGCTTCACTACTCCCTCCTTCTCCTCCTCTTCCTCCTCCTCCTCCTCCTCCTCTTCCAGCCTCCCCCTCTTCTCCTTATGCAAATCACGCCTTCTCCTCTCTCCCTTTCTCTCACCCGACGTGCATCCCTCTCTCCGGCTCACCCCTCCGCGAAAAATTGTGACTGTAAGACCGGAGAGGAGTGTAAAAAAAAAAAAAAGTGCAAGTCGTCTTAAGAGGAAGAGGGGGGAGTAGGTAGGGTGGGAAAGGGGGGGGGGGGCAAGAGAGGAAAAAAAAAAGGGGCGAAAGGGGGTGGGGAAGAGGCTAGGGTACGCATCAATTTGTACAGTCTTCACTTGGCACCCCTGTTTTTTTTTTTTTTTTCTTCTTCTTCTTCTTCCTCGTCCTGCAACGAATAGCAGGAGATTTCTTCTGCATTATTGTTATGGTCGGAGCCCGTTGCAATATGAGCCAGCAGAAGCTCGTGTTGACAGACGCCCGGGCTCTGAGGTGTGCGTGTCAGCGTGCAACATAAAACGACAAAACAGAGGGAGAGAAAGGAAAGAGGGAGAGAGTGAGAGTGGGAGCACGCATCGCTGGATATTATAGGTAAGGAGAAGGAAAATGGATGCTTATACTTTGCATTTTGGAGCTGTTCCTGCTTGGCCACGTTTGTGCTCTCCCTCCCCGTTTTTTTTTTTTTTCCTTTGTGCGTTAATGATCATGTTACTCCTGCGTTATGGTTGAATTGTGCCCCGGTGAATTAATGTTAATAAGAGTGCACGACGCGCACCCACATTCCAGAGAGGAGAAGGGAGAGCCGGTGCGAAATGCCATGATTCGCCATTTCCATATCATCTTTCTTTCTTTCTTTCTTTTTTTTTTTTTTTTTTTTTTTTTTTTTTAAGATGAGCAGGGTCTGGAAAACAGCCCTGCCACAGGCATCCATTCTGATCGTGAACATGTATGTGCTGCTGTGCACGACTCTCCTCCGTCGTCGGGTTGGATGGACTGTGCTCCGCCGTGGTAGTCTGCGAGAGGCTTCACGGGAGCAGCTTTTGGCCGGTCTCCTCTCTCTGCATGTGTATCAATAACATTCGCAGGAAGAAAGAAGAAAGAGTCGTTGCAGTGCCCGCTCGCCGGTGATGTAAGCAGAGCAACTGCATGCTGCTGCTTTGCATCACATGCAGTGGCCAATTTGTTGATAATGCATGTGCTGTGTTTTTTTTTTTTTTTTTCTTCTTCCTTGCTCTCCTGTGCAGTGGCAGTAGAGGTGTTAACGCCGCTGTATGCTGGTGATGTGTTTGCGTCCTAGTTGTTTACTGACCATGGTCAAGGACCAGCCAGTGGACCATAGACAGAGGCCGGTAGCAGCCACCTGTAACTGAGAGGCATTGTGTACAGAAACCCAGAAGGGACTGGCTGTTTTCTACTCCTGTGTCATGAACTTAGTCATGTCTATGTTAATTAGGGAGGGGGGGGGGGGGGGGGTGTATACACTCTACATCACCTCCAAATATGTTGTTCTATTTCCATTACAGATGCATTGTAAGGATCTTGTTCCTAAGACTGAACTAGTCACTGCAGCATGCTCTAATTAATGCATAGCCATGTGCTGCTACAGGATTTACAGGCGATTGGTTGCTTTGAATAAATGTATTTACTCATATTTACTGCTACCTAGCAGAGTGTGCATTAGCTGTGCTAACTGTTCTTTTTTCATCCGGCAGTGTGCACTATTTATAACCTCATTCAATATACATGAGCCATTTTTTTCACCATAGTGGTACATGAATGAATGGATTAGATGGGCCCCTTCAAAGTAGCCCACCGATGTTGTGAAGCATAGCCACATGGATAAATGATCTTGACATTGTACATTTCCCCTAATGGCTCGCTGGATAAATAAGCATGCAGTTCTGCTGGCCATAACCAGGTCATGTGGGTTAACCACAAGTGGATGTGGGTTGGGGTTGTTGTAGTGAAGGTGGAAGGAGGGGGTGTGGCCCTATAACCCCAAGATGTTCGCTTGACTTCCCCTTCTTCTGCAGACTGGGATCCCAAAATGTAGTCTACCAATCAGCAGGTTTTTGTGTCTTTACATCTATTATCTGCGCTTTGGTTAAACTTAAATTGGTGTATCCCGCCAGTGAGACCTATTGTGGGTGAAAACAGAAGGCACCGAGGAGACTGTTGTCGGCATAGTGAAAAGCAGTTGTGTCGGTACAGTGTGAAGTATGCTGGGATTTTTGAATGTTGTAACTGTACTGTAGCAATTGTAAACTGGTATGTTTTGCACGATGTTACAAAAATTCCTGAACTCAACACTCAGTGCAGATAAGTGATGTTGTTTATTACGGCATCCCTTCCTGAACCAATGCTTCATGCCAAACATTGAGCTCTCAGTGGGATTCCCATGCAGACTGAATCATGCCTTCTTTGTTTATGCTTCTTCGCAGGTTTTCTGTAGCTCTCATGGTGTAACAAGCCCTGGTCAGTAAGCAACTGGAAGCAGTTCACTCCCTACAACGGCTTGTGTTGTAAAATGGACGCTATAAAGACGAAATTATGAAAACAAGGACACACAAAGAATCGGTATGCATCAGGCCTGCGTCTGCTCTTCACAATGATGTCAGGGATTGTGTACCTGCCTCATTCTTGCATGTAGTGCATTTAGTAGCCTCGCTGCATCATAATTACTTCATTATGTGATAATATTTCAAAACCGTCAAAATGTAACTTGTAAGCTTGGGAAGTCAACAATGTAGTCTAAAGAAGGCCGGTTTTATGTTTAAACATGACTCTTTCCATTGCTTACAATTAATTATCTGTGTGCCTCTGCTTTTGGCCCGTTCTTCCCTTCACCTTCCTGTCCCTTTTTATTCTACGGTTGTTATCCCTGCCACACTCCACCTGGAATTTATTTAATATTGAGGGGCCTGAATTAACTGTTTTTCCACCGTAATCATCATGTTGTCAAATTTAAACAAGCATATATGTTTTTAGTCCATTTTAACCATTTGATCCTTTCCTGATCCTCACCTGATGTTTTTTGCATTTTTTTTTTGCTCTACTTTGCTTTGCAGATGCCCATGCGCAGTGGGCGACGGCGGGGGGCGAGTGAGGAGAGAAGGGGCAGACGCCCGCACACTAGCCCCACTCGCTCCGAACGCAATGACAGACAAACGGTTAGAGCCTGTCCTATTTTTTCTTATTTTTTTTGCTGCAGCTGTAGTCACCATAAATTAACATGTATGCATGCATGAACAAGAGTCATGAGGAATAAAGAACGCTCTGTATATTGAATTGTGTGTGTTTGCTGTCAGTGCATGAGTCATCAGTGTGATTGCCACAGACGTACCCTTGCAGTGTCAGAATTGTTCGGTTGTGTGTTTTACACCTAGCACTTTGAAATCTTTGATGTTTAATGTTTGAGATTCCTGTGTGTGTGTGTGTGTGTGTGTGTGTGTGTGTGTGTGTGTGTGTGTGTGTGTGTGTGTGTGTCTGTGTGTGTGTGTGTGTGTGTGTGTGTGTGGTGTATGTGCGTGCGTGCATGTATGTGTGTGTGCATGCAATTTTGTCTTTGTTCTAAAAACAGATATAGGCCTATTAGGGATTCAAAAGCATCACTCCAGAATTAAAAGTCTTGTGTTGTTTTAGCAAAGAGGTGCTGGTGAGGAATTGGCTGGAAATCGCTTCAGTCGCAGATCACAAGGGCATGATTCATCAGAGAGTGAGGGGGAGGAACTTGTGTCTCCTCCAAAGAGGCAGAAAGTTCAGGTTTGTGTTACATTTCGTCAACTTGTTATATAAAGACCCATTATAAAGCTTTGATTCAGCTAAATTAACCAAAAGGCACTCTTTCTGACTAAATTATATGATCCACTTTTACAAAACTCAGCAGCCAATTTCATCGGATTCTCAACATATGAATTTTTCTTCATCCACAAATGATTTTTTGTTGTTGTCAGGATTCGGCGTCTACTCCGAACCCTCCAACATCAACACACTCGACTGACAGCTCAGCTCCTTCCACTGTCCCACCTCCAACCTCAGTTGCCAGCCAATCTCGTGAGAGTGACAACGAAGACGGCCAATCCCAGGGCAGCAGGAGTTCAGTGGTTGGGAGCCTGGCCAATAGCAGTAGTAGTCTGAGCAGCGGGCGGGATATAGACCAGGACAATCGTTCCTCATCTCCAAGTCTTTCCGCTTCACCTCTGGGGAGCCTGGACTCTGATTCCGATGGCCCCGACTCACCAAAGCAAGGAGACCGGGAGAAAAGTAAAGAGGGTGGAGCGGGGAAGATGGCAGTAGAGGACAGGAGGGTGCTACGGGAGGGGCGAGGGGAGGAATCCTGCACTGATGGGGAAAAGCGAGATGTGGAGGCAAGAATTGAGGACTGTTCATCTCTCAAACCCCCCTCCACTCCCTGCTCCTCATCCGGTTTGACTCCCTCGCTCCGCGGAGCAGGAGATTCATCAAATGACAGCAATAGTGGGAGGAAGTCATATTTCTCCTTGGACTCCAAATTGATGTGTAAAGTAGAGTATGGTGGACCGGTGTCTGTTGACGGTCCGCTCAGTGGCAACAGAATGACTCCCAAAGCCAACACACAGTGCGTAACCAAGACAACTATCTCCGGAGGGGAATTTTCCCACAATAGTTCCAACCTTCAGCACTCATTGCCCCCACCGCTTCCTCCTCCACCTGCCCTGAAGCCCTTGGAGCTTGGGGGACAAAACCTGCCTGCTGAGGTTAAGATAGAAAGAGACAAAATAGAAAAAGCAGACAAAGTCATGGAAAAGACTCAGTCCACCCCTCCATCACTACTGCCACAGAGCAGCCCCCAGTCCCAGTCCCAGCCTCAGACCCAGCCCTCCACCCACCCTCACCACTACAGCTCCACCGGCTGGCAGGGTGGCACAGCAACTGGTTGCCCGGGGAGCTGGGGCTACACCCGTTACCCTGGCAACCATCACCCACACCAACCACAGCACCAACCGCCAGTGCAACAGCAACAACTTCCCTCTGTTTACAACCCTCCATCCTCTCGCCACTCCTCCTCCCACCTCTCTTACCTCCCCCATCCTCACCCTCACCCCCACAGGGAGTACCTTCCCAGGTACGCTGGAGGGGGAGGGGACCGAGAGAGGGGGGCTGCAGGAGAGAGGGAGAGGGGAGTGAGGGGGGAGTGTGGGGGGAGGGAAATCAACCGGGAGTTTTCTACTCCAATTGGCAACAGCAGCAACAATGGTAGCGGGGGAAATAGCAATAGTGCTTGCGGTGGGATGGGTGGGCCCAACAGCATACAAGGTAGGGACTTTGGGGGTCTACCAGCCAGTCAAAACCGTGAGTTTCAAGGTTCAGCAAGAGATGGGCCAAATTTAGGTCCAGAAAGAAGAGACTTTGGTCCAGCTTTCAGAGACAGAGAGCGTGAAAGGGAACGTGAAGGAGGAAGGGAATTTAATCTGCCAAACCAAAACCAGAGTAGAGACTTTGGCCCCACTGGAACTGGAGGGGGGCATCCCAGAGACAAAGATGGAAGCAGATGGGGTGAGTTTGGGGGCCAGACAAGAGAGGCTGTAAGCAACAGTAACACTAACAGCAACTCCATTCCACAGGGGAACCCCCCAACTTCAACCAGCGGGCTACCTGTCACCCCCATGTTGAACCGTGACCCACCTGCATCACCCCAAAACAATCCCAGTCATTCTTCCCATTCTTCCCTGCCCCCACACCCCCACCCACATCCCCCAAACTCATCGAACCGGGACTTCCCTCCTCCCATGGACCAGGCACAAACGCCCTCCTCCGGAGCAGACCACTTTCACAGAGAGTATCCTCCCACCGGAGGAAAAGACTTTCCCGCTGGGGCGCCTCCTTCCACTGGCACAAATCGCGAGTACTTAAGCTCCCCTGGGGTAACTCCAAACATGGGACGAGAGTATTCAGGGTCTGGAGGAACCCAGCACCCCCACCCACCTCACCCCCACTACCCATCAGGGCCCAGAGAAAGAGAGAGGGACTCTAACCTGCGGGAGTCTGCTTTGTACCAAAACCGTGGCGGCCCAAATCAACCTCCTGCACTGTCACCGTCCTCCTCCTCCAGCCACCATGGACACCCATCAAATACTTCTTACCCTCCTCCGCCACCTCAATCTGCTCTACCACCACAAGCTTCCCATACGCAGCCTCCTACATCAGGTATGACACCTGGAGTACGTCCCCAACAGTACCAGTCTTCAGCTCAGACTCCACCAACACCACTTTCGCCCCTGTCCAGCCCTTCCACCAATCAGATGGGAGCCTTCTCATCTTTCCCTCCTGGCTCCTCCTCTGTAGCCAACATGCCCCTTCCCGCACCAGGTGTGTCCTCCAGCTGTTCACCTGGATGCCGCCCTTCACCTTTCCATAGCACTTTGAACAACCACCCTCCATTCAGTGGGACATATCACTCCAACGGGAACAGCAGTGGTAACATGGCAAACAGCAGTAGTAACAGTAGCGGATCCAATAGCAGCAATACCAACTCGCAGTCACTTTCGCCTCAAAACATCTCAAAGGGACCCCCTCCTCTTAGTAACTCCACAAACAGTAACAGCATCCCGACATCTGCCTCGAGCTCTGCTCTTCCCAGTGGAGATGGACATTCAGATTCAGGTCCGCCTCCTGCACCTGTCATCAAGGAAGAGCCAATAGAAGAGAGGGAGGAAAATGAAAGCCCACCGCCTGTGTTGAGAAGTCCCTCACCGGAACCAAAACCTGTAGACATTCCAATCCACGCCAGCCAGTCAGCACGGTAAGGCTAAGATGACATCTCCTAACAGAGAGCTGTGTGAATGCAAAACAATCCAGATGTTAGCATGAGCCTGATTCCCTTAACAAAAAGCCAATTAAGTTTTACAAGGGATTTCAGGATGTAGCAGACAATAAAATCTACAGCTAACTTATGATATTTGTTTTTATTATCAAAGCCTACAAATTATGCATTTCGCTATAAGTTAACCACACAATGCAAATATTTGTGTGAAAATAATTTGCACACGTTTTCATTCTTGCATGTGATGACATAAAGTCCCTACCATGGAATAACCTCACAAACCATGAGTGGAGCACTTAATTACATATCATATTTTCAGGAATAAATCGTTAAAGTCTAGTAAGCTAGTGTTAACTGTAGCTTTCATTGCAAGCCACAAAGCAAAGTCCATTCAAAAAAATCTACTTAATCCATTGAAATATTGAGTGATATTCAGGTTTGAGGACATATTCCTGCAGTAGTCTATTGTCAGTCCCCTGCAATTAACAGTAATGACAATCATTTGATGGCGATACTTACTCCTGATGGTTGTAATGATGATGTACTTTACTGCTTTCTGTCCTGATTCTAGGTTTCATAAGGTCCTTGACCGAGGCAGCGGGAACTCCTGCGCCCGCAGTGATGTCCTCTTCGTCCCGTTAGATGGCTCCAAATTGTGGAAAAAAAGGAATGAGGTGATTGAGAGGGCTCGTCGGGAGGTCGAACAGAGGGCCAGAGACCTGAGAGAAAAAGAAAGGGAGCGAGAGAGGGAGCGTGAGCGTGAGAGGGAGCTGGATCGACATCTACAGGTGAGCACATCTAGGTGATAATTATGTCAGATTTAATAGATTCAATGTAGATAAAATTGATCAGTTTAATGGGAGGGGAGGAAAGCAGATCCGAACACGTGTGATTTACTGTCTTCTTCCTTTTTCTCCTCAGCAGCAAAAGGACGTCAATGCTGCCGGCGGAGGCCGTCAGGCCTCCTCTCTCTTCTTTCCCTCCTCCTCTTCCATCATCCTGGACCCTTCGTCTTCCTCGGGCAACCATGTGCCCCATCCTCCCCCTCACCCCCAGCCTCATCATTCACATCCACATGCTCATCTTCCTCCGGCACACCATCTCCATCCCTCCCTCTCTCACTCAATTCCCCATTCGCTCCTCATACCGTCCATGGGTGGGGCATCAGCAGTGGTTGGAGGCCCTCAGGGGGCCCTGGGCATTGGTTTAGGAGGTCCATATTTGGGCCCTGACACCCCAGCGCTGAGAACTCTGAGTGAATATGCTCGTCCTCATACCATGTCTCCTCTCGGGGCGGCGAGTCGTGCACAGGCACACCATCAGCAAATGCACCACGGTCATCCTCACGTCCACCCGTCGTTCTTCCTCCCTCAGTTTCAGAATCATGCTTTAGCCCACCCACATCACCTTCCTACTGATGCAGCCACAGCAGCAGCCATATTGGGCTTTTTATACGGTGGCAACTTTGAAGGTGGACCAGGTGTTGGTGGCCACCCTGGGATGGCAGGAGGCCATGTACATGGAGGGATTGGGGGTGGGGGATTAGGAGGAGTCGGCTTTCCGCATGCTGTGGCCGCACATCGAGATCGAATGAAGCAAGGATTTGAATTTAAGAGTGATGAGCGGGTTTACCCACCAGGGTCCATACCCGATCCTGCGGCTCTCGCTCTTGCTCACTCTCATTCACACGCTCATGCGCATGCCAATGCCCATGCACACTCTCTGCTTCTTGGCGGCAGTGCAGCAGCAGCTAATGAGGTGTCACTTTATGGCACTCCTCCTCCTCCAGCTCCACCTGGCCCCCCGCACCTTCAGAACCCAGCCCTGGCCTCAATAACACGACCTCCCAACCCTCCTGCCCCACAGTCCCTGTCCAATCCGCCCCCTTCATCCCTCCTCCCATCTTCTCTACCCTCTCACCCTTCATCTGCCCCGCCAGCTGCCCCATCAGCCCCTGCAGCTCCTCCGCCAGCTCCTTCTCAACCTGCTCCTCCGACCTCCAATGCCGCCTCACTTCATCACCCGGTCCCCCATTCTTCTTTTCCCAGCTCCCTGTCCTCTCATCTGCCACCAGCCCCCGCTGCAGCCGCTCCCCCCGAGACCTACCCGACTCCGACTCGCTCTCCTGCCTCTTATGAACGAGAAAGGAGTGGAGAAAGAGAGCGGGAGAGGGAGCGGGACCGAGCAGCTCTGCCGGCCTTTGGGGAAAGAGAGCGGGAAAGAGAAAGAGAGAGAGAGCGAGAAAGGGGAGGAAGTGCTGGAAGTGGAGCAGGAGGAGGAAGTGGAGGCGGAACAAGTGGAGGAGGCGGAGGAGGCGGAGGAGGAGCAGGAGGGGGAGGAGGAGGAGGTGGAGGAGGAGAGAACCTGGGGCGCCTTCAGATGCTGAACGTGACGCCTCATCATCACCAGCATTCACACATCCACTCACATCTTCACCTGCACCAGCAAGACACAGGTACCAACTGCTACTAACAATGGTGTCTTTGTCACTATTAACTCTCATAAATGTATTGATATCACATGCGTGTTAACCTCACCAAAGTCACAGATTCTTTTTCTAAGTTATAACATTCACACATTCACTCTTCAGAGCTGTGGAAACACCATATAAGAATTGTGACAGAATTGCACTGCATGGCACATTACTTCATTAAATAAATGCAAACCGTCACATGTATATGTGTTCAAAAATAGCATTTTACATATTTTATATTATAGACCATATATTTAGTAATGCATGACAAAAGATTTTCTTGTGGTACCACTGACAAGCAGAAGGAATGAGACAATACTGAGATGAATGAAAGCACTTCATTCATCTCGACTCCAGTCTAATTATTATCTTGTATCTTTTTATGTCGGTGTCGCTCAGCAAGAAATGAAATCACTGTGACTGCAGGTGATGCTGGTTATTGTTTAGTCATACATTCAGACTTCACCTTTTACAATGTTACGTTCATTTTTTAGACATATTATTTTTACTAGACTGACACAAGGGAGCTTTTCATGTTCCACAGTTTAAAATCTCCACTTATGTTATACAAGCCTTAATACAAATCATCAGTCTCAAACAAGGTAAGATAGCCTCTGTAATTCTCAGGACATGAGAAATCAGCTTCATTTATGTTGATTTTTCTGTGCTGTGGTGCAGATGACCTTATAATGCATTTGAGATCAGGTAACATCAGGCTTGTGCGAAACTCTTCCAAACCCAACATTCACCTTTGTCAGATGTCTTTTTAAACCATGAACCAACCTCATGATCTGACTCTCTGGGTTCAAATACTTCAAGATTATCTGTGGAAAAAAAGAGAATTATCAAAAGCCCAATAGGTCCCCTGCAAAGATATCGAATTAAGAATTGAATTTTTTTTTAGACACGACTAAGTCAGGAACACAAGTAAATTAATAAAAAAAAAAACAGAATTGGACGGGGACTTTAAGACGTAAATAGTTAAGTGAGAGAAAAAATTTAAATAAAACTTTTACAGAATATATTTTGTGCACTAAGTGCTCAAAATTTCTGATTAACTGACAAGAAAAAATGTTTCGCCATGTTTGGTTTATTTAACTTTTTTTATTTTAAGAAGTGATTTGTTGAGCATTGCTTATTGTAATAATTAGCTACCGTGGGAGAGACTTTATGTTCTTCTATTGACAAAAGTCTTCAAGAGCTTTTCTACATTGTTACAAGATGCTTGGACTCCTATTAAATAATTCCTGTATTTCCTATTACATCACTGGCATCCAGCGGCGGGCGGGGTTCACCCCCTGATGGACCCGTTGACGTCGGGGTCTCCTTTGGCACGCCTCCCCTACCCAGGAGCCACACTCGGCACGCCCATCCTGGCTCACCCCCTCACTGACAGCGAGGTGCTCCGCCAACAGCTGTTCGGTGAGGAGAAGGCTCCTCGTCCATGTACTCGTTCAGTTTTCTTCTCTAAAAACAGAAAATGTTTATAATGAATCATTTTGACACCGGCAATGATGACTAAACGGCGTGCTCCTCCTTTCTTTGCCCCCTCGTGTCGTCTCCTGCGCCGGCTGCCTGTGTGCTGATGGTAGGCGCTCCTTTCCGTGACCTGCCCCAGGCTTCCTCCCTCACTGGTCCCATGTCAGCAGCCCATCAGCTCCAGGCCATGCAGCAGGCCCAGAGCGCAGAGCTGCAGATCCAGAGACTGGCCCTGGAACAACAGTGGATCCACCACCATCACCACCACTCTCTCTCCCAGGACGAGTATTACAGGTACAAAAATGAACTACTGTCCACTGTGTCTATCATTGTAGACAATGAATATGCCCTATCTGTAATTGTGCCTCAATTTTTGTTTATTTGGTTAATTTTTCTAAAATTAATGATATGTTCAACACTCAGAAACTTGGAAACTAGTGTCCAATCAGATCTTCAGGAGGCTGTGGGTATTTTTTTTGATTTCCTTTAATTATAATACACAAACAAAACTTGGAAAAACATTCAAATGCACTTTATTGATTTTGAAATTTACTTGAATGCATCTAACAAAACCTTTTTTGTGTTGTTGTTTTTTGGTATTGCTCATTATAACATAATTATGTCACACTGCTTTACATTCAAATAAATTCTAGAAAATAAAATCAACGGTCCCACAAATTATTTCTTAATTTCTTATTAGAACCTGTCTGCATTGACTTGGTGGGGTTAGGAGGCAGTAAAGAGAGAAACAAGCAGAACAGCGAGCAACAAACTGCAAAATGATTATCATGGGACAAGAAACCACAAATCCAGGCCTTTAAGTTTAGATTTTATTTTCTGGGTATTTTTGGTAGTAATGTGTGAAGACTTATGCATTGTCCTCAACCTGCCATAATCAAAAGGCAAACCTCAATCAAAAGCCAAGTTAATGTTTTCTATGTAGCTTCATTTATAGGACAGTATGAACTGGCTCCACTTAAGAAAATGGTTAATTTTACATAAATACACATAAAGTAGGAAGGCTCTACAAATATTACCAGTGCCTAGACTTACTGATATCACTTTCATAACTGAACCTGGAAGAAAATATTCAATCATATAAATGGTTTTGAGTCTTTAAAGCTTTTTGTCTTATAAACTATAGAGCAATGACTGTGAGCAAATATCATGGTGCAGCACCGTGAATGAATGAACAGTGTTAGTGACATTTTGCAGCCCCTGGCCTCCTCAGAAGCATCATAATCAGGACACGACATGCTATGGGTGATAAGTGGACAATCTGGACAGCGTGTCCCTACTTCTGCTAAATTACCGTTGAGAGGATCCCCAGCAAATTGTCTTTTGAGCTTATAAATCAGGCAGGGCTTCTACCTCTCATGCGTCAATAATTCCAATGCTTAACTCACTTTTCCACATATTAATTCGTTTATTTCATTTTCACAATAAAAGATAATGATATGTACAAAATACTTTCACTATGAAAATCTTGAAATTACTTCATCTAAAGCCCCATATCCTTCAGGTCTATTATGCTACTTCTAAATTTTCTTCATGTAATTTTGAATTACATTGAGTAATAAAATGTGTGTTATATTTCAATAAATCTCAATTTAAACTCCACTTATTCCCTTTTTAGCCATGATTTTATATGAACATTATAGGAAAACATGCTGAATGAAATTCTGATATTAACTTCTGTAAAAGCACATCACTGACAGTAACCACAGCTTCGCCTGAAGTTTGTGCGCCACACTAATGTGACTTTGTCCTTTAACTTCTCAGTCACCTGAAGAAAGAGAGTGACAAGACCCTGTGAGGGAGGGGCACGACGAAGAGCAGCATGGAGAAAACCACGCGGAGATAGTGTGCAAACGAAGAAACAAAAAAAAACTGCAGCAAAACAAAAGCACTGAAAACAATGAAGGGAACAAAGACCTTTAACAAAAGCTGGACTAATGGACGGGGAATTTGTCGAAGGAAACAAGACGATTTTGAAGGATTAGCACGACGAGGGAGGAAGGCGTGAAAATGTTGCACACAGCCTCTGCTGACTGCACCAGACTCCGGCGCTTTCCTGCATAATGTTCTCCAACTCCAGTCCTGTTTTTGTATTGTGCTCTGTACAGTATATTAGATGGGGCGGCAATAGTGAAGTACAGTATGTGTAAAATACTTGATGCCAGAAGGAATGTGTACATGAGTCTCTTTTATGTCATTGCATGTAGCTATAGGCGCTTATTCTGACCTGGTGGAACTTTTGGTTCTATTTTTAGTAATTACCCCCTCTTTTGTATCTGAGGGGTGTTGTATATGCATGAGACCAGCAATTTAGTGTTCTGTTATGTTTCTGATCAATAGTATTGTTATTATGATTAATGTCGTCTGTTTGTTGATAATGATATAATTATATATACAGCACATATTATTTGTATTATTTTTTTACATTTTCATGGTATGGCAGTCAGTTTTTATTTTTTATTTTCGATTTACCTTGTGAAACAAGATGCAAATGAAGGCAAAAAAATCTGGAAATAAATTATAATCTTTTTTTGCTAGTTACTTGACTCTTTATGTGTGCATAGCCCCCCCAGAGGTCCCCTCACATACATTCAGGCTATTTTCCCTGTCTTTGTTTTATACAAGTCACTCATGCACAAAGCATATCAAATTCCCCTCTCTCTCTCTCTCTCTCTCTCTCTCTCTCTCTCTCTCTCTCTCTCTCTCTCTCTCTCTCTCTCTCTCTCTCTCTCTCTCTCTCTCTCTCTGTCTCTCTCTCGCTCCTTTCCCCCCTCCCCCTCTCTTTTTTCTGACTCCCCTTCTTTCTCTCCATCGGGTCCCTCCCTCCCTCTCTGTCTTGGTGAGTGTAGCTAATAGGAGACACATGGGATGAGTGCGAGACATGGGAGTTGAGTCGCTCCACTGAACACCAGCCACCCTGTAGAGCGAGCATTCCTCGCCGCACTGTAAAAATGAAAAGAAAAGAAAACATATATAGAAAGAGAGAGTGGGAGAAGAGAAAAAGAGGAAGAAAGGAGGAGCTGTGAGAGTGTGATTTACAGACACTGCTGAGGGCTCAAGGCTGTGTGTGTGTGTGTGTGTGTGTGTGTGTGTGTGTGTGTGTGTGTGTGTGTGTGTGTGTGTGTGTGTGTGTGTGTGTGTGTGTGTGTGTGTGTGTGTGTGTGTGTGTGTGCGTGTGTGTGTGTGTGTGTGTGTGTGTGTGTCCGGCCAGAGGACTCGCCTTCAGACAGATATGGATCAGTGCATACGGCCTCCAACATTCTGAGACTTACTCAATCCTGGTTTCAAGATCCAACTAAACAAACTTCACATTATTCCACCTTATAAATTTCTTATATTTAATCTGGCTGAATTCATTATTTTGCACCTTCCTTCAACCATGCAATAAAAAGAAACAACCCCACTTTGATCTGACACTGATTGATAGCGTTACAATGACATATATAGTGTGTAGGACATGAGGTGGTATGTAGGTTGTGTGTCATTATAAGTCACCTTGAATAAGTATGCCAACATAATGTAAAGTATCTTCCAGCAGGACAAATCTGATTTCCGCGCTTGGTGACATCACATCTGGGGGTTATTCTTAGCACTCCATCAGTCCTTTTCTCAGGGATATACGAGAACATGTAGAAAGGTGTGGATGAAATACATGAGGGCTTTGTGTGAACACGGGTTTATATTTGATACAGTTCATGGTTCCACATGTCTGGATATTTTGGACGTATTAAAAAGGTTATTATTAGCAGCTGTTGTTTTCAAATCTGGGACAAATAATGTTTATTCTTTCGCCGTGATCTACTTTTAGTTCAGACATGGAATGTCAGATAACGTTTATGTCACAGAGTTTTGAAGAGCGTCCACGTGGTTTCCGAAATTATTTGCATCACGATTAACGACAAGGACCCTAATGTAGTAGCACAGAGCCGAGGATACAAGCATTACTCGATAGTACACGTGATCTAACGCATTACATAAATAAACTGCTTAAAATTCATCCCTCACTACAGAAGAAAACTGGAAGTCTAATGGACATTCATCCAACTTCTTTAGCACTGGATCCAAGAGAGTCACAAGAAGCTGGAGCTGATCCCAGCTTACAGACAAAAGGGTTCAGGTCACCAGGATATCACAGAATAAACACAGAGTCAGACATTCACACACACACTGACATTGACAGGCAAGGTTCATTTTGGAGTTATCAAATGCATGATTTTACTCTTTGGTAGGAGAACATGCACATTTGCAAAACCCGTGACCTTCAATTTTTGAGGTGAAAGTGTTTTTTACATGGCGTCTTGGATAGGTCTACAATAATAGCAAATATGAAATATGTTAGAGATGGATAGGTTGCCAGTCCATCACAGTGCAACATTCAAACAAGACACCAATTTACCAAATTAAAATCGAATAAACTCTCAGATGTTCCACCAAACAATCTCGAGTTCTTTGTTTGAATCACTAAAAGACTGTTCTCAATATTCTGCGTTTTCAAAAATATACATTTTGTGGAAATCAATCAATCGGTCAAACTTACTACATATATTCGGACGATTGACCCGGTCATAATAAAACAAATCAAGAAAGGACGAGACAAGAATGGAAAAAAAGAAATCTAAAATGAAAATCAAAAGTGATTATTGGTTTATAAAAACGTGGGTAGGGATCCAGGATATGTTTAAGAAGACAACTAAACAATATAAAACATTGAAATGAGAACATGAAATTATAATCTTATGCAGTGATGTCTGTGTAATGCCTGAGAACTGACAATTTGAGCCAGCGACTCCACTCTCTCTCTGGCTCCTGCATTAGACACACATGTACAATCTAATGAGATCCAGCCCAACAGGACGCTCAAATCTTCTGCTTTTAACGGAGCTAATAAGCTTCTTTTTGCTTGAGATGAGGGGGAAGGTTTTGATTAAACTTTGTATTCATTTCTGAGCTTGTAGTTTGCAGAAGTGTTGAGCTGGGCTGAATTATACTGAGAGTTTGGCAACCCCAATAACACACATGAGAGGAGCAGAATATTATAAACACCTTTCAGTATAATGCGATCCAGCTCAACAGCAGAGAACAACCCCAGAAATGAGCGTTGCCTTAGAAGTCATATTGTTGGAATATTTCATTTACACATTGACAAACTTGTTTTTTTTTTTCATATACCACACATTAATCCTGAAGTCACACTGATAAAGGGGAACTTCCACTTGAGCAAATCATTCAACATCAAATTCATCTTCAGGAGCATCGCTAAAGCCTCCCGCTGCTGCGGACGCTGCAAAAACGACACAATTGCTGGACGAGAAGTGACTGTTTTTTTTCACCTCCACTCCCCTGAACAATCAATCTCCTCCAACCTCATGCTCTCTCCAGTCTGGAGAAGACGATCCCAGTGGGCCACCTCAAGGTGTTGCAGAGCATCTTTAAGTGATTGTAAACAACAGACGGGGTGATCAGAGAGCGGGAGCTGGACCTGGGCCTTGTGTCTCACTCCACCGCACATCCGTTTAGCAGCATCCTGCCACCAACAGCATGACTAAAACCCATCTCTAAAACAAATGACCTGATTCATAAAACGTGTAGCAGCAGTGGTTTTGCCGGAATGAAAACAGACTGGAAGTAATTATGGATTTAAAGTCACACATTTATCCCAAACAACTGGAGACGACAAAAAGAACTGCAGCTACTGAAGATGTGATGATGTCTGTTTCACTCTCATCATACATGGAAGGTCCCACCTTGAACGGGTCAGAAAATGACACAAAATGCACTCATACTCTTCTGGTTACTTTACCAACCTTTTCTCCACAATTAAAAACTAAATATGCATATTTTATTTCAATAGTCTTCCTGCTTGATTATACCTGAATCCTCTGCAGTCATGTCAAGACTGCCCTTTTCCAAACAATGTGTGCACAATTGTTAGGCAAGTGAGTATTTTCACTTTATATCGTAATTTCTAGGCATAATAATCCGACTCCAAGCTGTATAAACATGAATGCCTATTGGATTTAAGCATGCCATATGATGCCCAAGGAGATCAACACCCTGAATCATGTGTGAATAATTATTAGGCAGTTTCTTTTTCCTCGGGCAAAACGAGCCAGAAAAGAGATCTAACAGACTCAAAAATTGTAAAAAAAAAACAACAAAAAAAACTAAAGTATTTTAGGGGGATGCAGCACTCTTGAAATTGCCAAGAAATTGGGGCATGATCACAGAACCATCAAATGTTTTGTTACAAATACCCAATGAGAAACATGTTGAGAGAAAAAGACACAAATTAGCTGCCAAAGGTTTGAGAAGCATCAAACATGAAGCTTCCAGGAACTCGTGATCCTCCCGTGCTGTCATATTCCAAAACTGCAACCTGTCTGGAGTGTCCAGAAGTACAAGATGTTCAGTGATCAGAGACTTGGACAAAGTAAGGGAGGCTGATGCCCGGTCATCTGGATCAGTTTGGGAGAAGATAAAGAGTTTAAAAAGACGTTCAAGTGTTTCATGTTGTGTGTTTGGATAGACAAATTTATGGACTCGACATATGTAGCTACTTTAGACACTGTAGACACTCACATGAATGTAAAGCTGTGAGACATTCAACCATATAAGACTTACATGGCAGTGAAAATGACTGCAGAGATCATCTTGAACATATTTTGTTAATTGGGAACTTGCAGAAACAACCAAATCACGAGTATGGAAGAAAAACAATCAGCTATCTGGAATAACATCTTGGTGACAGAGTTGCCTGCATCTAACCTTAGGTGGATCTGAAAAGCTCTGATGTAGCCACTGCTCTAAAGTCATTGAAAACGGTCCTTTATTTAAATACAAATCATGTGGAAAAACCTGCTTGGATTTTATTTAATGCAGAGGTGCAGCACAAAAAACTAAACAACCGGCACCATGTGTAGTGATACTTTATACTAACGTGAGGAGATAGTCAACAAAAGTCTGAAATCCACTTCTATACATTCTTGCCTAAAAATTTTGATTCTCTTTTGCAAATGTTCTTCGCTTTTTATGGACTGACAGTTGAAAGTTAGTTTTGTCATGGCCCATTTGGCAGAGACAACACTTTTTTGAGTGGTCATTGGAACGCTGGGGAGTTTTGCTGTGCTGCGTAATTTCCTTTGTTATGATGGATTAATGCGCAGTTTCATAATTATAAACATTCAATGTATTTTTTCATGTATTTTTCCAAACAATTGGGAATTTTCATTAACCAAACTATATAAATGCAGTGACTCTTGTGTCTAATGATGTATTTTTCCCTTTCCCTCCTGAATCTAAAGTGTTGGATGATCTTTACTCATCGGTATCGCACAGACGGCCATAATTATGAAGTAATAACTGACTTATTGAGTACAAGGCACAAAGTACTTCTTGGCTCAGGGGAGCTTCTGTCAGACTCTGAAACAGAAGTACTCCTTCATTGTCAGAACATATGATGCGACGTGCCGATGAGAGCGCTGGATCCAACTGGAACCACTTGAGATGCAGATTTGTCCAAAGACACAACCATTGTTTTGGACTGAATGAAGTGTGGCGTGCTGATAGATACGACAAATCAAAACCTTTTGGAATCGCCAGAAGTGGCTGTATTGATGGTTTCTCGAGACGATATTTGTGACTCAGTATGAAAAGCCAAACAATGATTCAAGAACTATTGCTCAAGATGACATGACGCTTGTGGCTGGTTTCAGAGAGAGAACAGACATGAATGGCAGCTCTTCACTGCACCCTGAGATCAGGACATACAAAAGAATTCACAGTGGCCAAAAACCATATGTTTGGCATCCGAACAGCCAACCAATACATTTAGCGATGGTGGCCCTACTTTTGAAAACAAAGACTTACATTTCATGTTTTCATGTTTTTATTCAGGGTTTTTTTTCCCTGCATTTTGAACTGTATGTGACGACACAGTGTTTACTTGTCGTACCCACTTGCTTTACACTGACACCGCAAAGATGCTGTGACACAACAAACAGTTTGCCATGATTCATATTAGTGGAATACTTTTAGAAAGACAGGGTTGTTTACAGTAAAATATACAACATTATACGAAAACGACTACAGGGACCCCATTCAAGATCTATTTGAAGGAGGAGCATATCTTCACTGGCAGCTATGATGACACAAGCGTCATGCAAAATAAACTGGATAATTACGAGCAATGCTATAATATAAAATCTGATTAAATCATTAAATCCTTATCAATCACCTTTTGCACAGGAGACGGTTTAAATCTGTTTGATTATTCTTCATGCTTTTCATCACTTCTGATGGTAACGCACATTCCATTTTATTTAGGTTCTGTATGCTTGTGGTATATGAGAATTGTCCAGGTTGATGTACTTTCACAGTCACGTAGGTCTCATATGGTTGAATGTCTCTGCAAAGCTTCACATTCGATGGCGATGCTGCTTGAGCAAAATCATTCTAATGTGGCTGCATAAGAATTGTGATGAGTGCATAGCGATGCATTATGCACTTACTTGCTTCACCTACTTCTCAAATGTCTTTTTGAATGACATTTTGAACTTTACTTTCTCTAAAAGTGCTCCAGTAGAGCAGGTCCTTCTGCAAAAACAGACTTCCTCCATTGAACGCGGCCCGCTACTCAGTCATTTTTATTGTGACTTTTTTGCATTTGTCCTTTTTTGTTTTGGCTGTTGTGATGTGGCTCCTTTGTATTCGCTTGTGGCGTTTGTATTGCCGTGACCTTCATGGCATTGTGCTGATGAGATAAGAACGACTCTTGGACCAGACGGATGGGCACTTGGCTGGATCAGTAATGGATATAGAGCTCAACTCCGACTCAGATGCCAGCAAGG
Source organism: Lipophrys pholis (assembly GCF_963383615.2). Classification (NCBI taxonomy): domain Eukaryota; kingdom Metazoa; phylum Chordata; class Actinopteri; order Blenniiformes; family Blenniidae; genus Lipophrys; species Lipophrys pholis. The sequence continues at coordinate 21,470,387 of NC_137639.1, read as the reverse complement.
TGGAGGTGGCGTACTGGTATGGACTGGAATCATCAAAGATGAGCTTGTTCTGGTTTAAGATAAACTCAAACAAAAATCTGAATCCTACTGCTGATTTCTTGAGAAGACAAGTATGGATGAGGCCAAAATGAAAAAAAGGCTCCATTACAGTCTTGTAGCTTTGGTGTATAAAGCATCTCTCAGAGCAAACACAGTGTCGGGTTTGAAAAATTAGGTGAGCAGCATGTTGTTATTAAAGACAGAGTAGTCTGAAATCAAATATTTATGAAGTTGAACACATATTTTTTAATAGCACAGTTTACCGGAGGATTGGTGGTGAAGACAAAGGCAGCGCACGAGAAGAGTGAAAGCTTTTGATGCTGATAAATAATTTCACAGAGGGCTGGAATGAAAACAATTTCACTCTTGTAAGGACGGTGGCAGCCGGAGGAATCAGTAAAGACTTTAAATAAGAGCTACAAAACACTGTGGACTGACACCATCCTCCGTGGTACTACAATCAACTGCAGACAAAACATTTTTCAAGATATGTGATCAAATAAAACTGTAGCATAAGGTCTGACATTTTCATTGTTAACAGATGTCATTTTGATTGTTTTCCAACAGAATTGTTGGCGTCTTCAAAACATTTGATGCCACCAACGCAAAGTAAGTTAGTCGATGACCACAGGGTTAATTTGTGTTTTATGTTTTACTTCTTTTTTGATCCATGAAGACGTATTTTTAATATATTCTGAAGGGAAAAGGAGCAGACCAGGTTGAGAAAGGAAACAATCAGGGTCTAACGCCTGCAAAATCCTCATTTTACTCTTGAATACTCATGGTGCTACGCTTCGTAACACAGTGAGTGAGCTGCAAAACACAAACTTGAAAGTGCAATCCATTTATGTGAGTGTGCAATTTCAAAATGCTTTATACAGGATCTTAGTCAGTCAAGCCCTAAGTGGAAAGAAACTTTCTGATTGTTCAATTTACCTCTTTGTCTTGCTTTCGTCGGCTCAGCTAATCATTTCCCTTTGTGAAGAACACACAAATAATGTCGAATTTCCACGGTCAACATTATGAACGGTACAATTTCAGTATTGTCACTTACCACATGGTCCATTTTTTTTTCTAAATCAGGATCCAGGGGGCACTGGATCTCCCACGTGATTTATAGCTGGACTTTAATACATTCAATTAATCTTTATTATGATCTGAAGTTCAATTTCAAAGTGATATGGTTTCATCATTTTAATTGTCCATAGCAAATGGTCATAGTTTACAGAAGGGAGAAGCTCCATGTGCCTGAGAGCTCCTTGCAGCTCAACAAGTGAGAATCCAGTGAAATAATTCTGCTACTCAATAAAATCATTTCTACAATAAAACATGAAACATAAAACATAAAACAAGAGAGTTACTGGTCAGTTTAGTTAAAGAAATATTAAATTCCAGGCAGAAGCCAGAAAGGAATGTTTTTGTATGTCTTCCCTGGACATCGCATGGATGTCCTGTCTGGACGTTATATGAATGTCCAGACAGGAATGAAAAAAAAATTGAAATAAAATGATGACCACAGCTAGACTTGAACCAAAATCTCTTTCATGATAATCAAGACAAGCTTAATAAAACATTTGACTAAACCAACAGTGTGCCCTAGATAACATTGATTCGCTAAATACTTTTTCTTGTCAGATACAAGTGACATGCTTTCAAAATTATTCTAAGAATCACTGTAATCTAGAATATGCTGTTGGTCCAGTGGACAGGAAACTTGCCTGCCATTAAAAAAAAAAGGTTTGGGTTTAAGTCCAGCTGTGGTCATGAATTTTCTTTTTTTTTCATTGTGTCACGTCATCCAGAGGTCTTGTTTGGACGTTCATATGACATCCAGACAGGACATCCATGCGATGTCCAGGAAAGACGTACAAAAAACTTTCATTCTGGCGTCCCTGAAGACGTCTTTTGGAGGTGTGGAAATGACGTCTTAAAGACGTGATTTTGACCACTCTTTGCTCAGTGGGACCACAGCTGCCTCTCCCAAACCTTTTTCATCTTTAATACTGTGCATCCTGGAGACTCCAAATTAAGATCTCAGCGTCTTCATCACTCCCGCCCACATTCAGTTTCTGAATGATCCTATGTACTGGCCTTTCTGCCCAGGCAAAAACAAGAAACAATCTTCTAAAAATGGATTTATTCTTCTCAAATATTGTTTTACGCTAAATAAGACTTTCCATGTTCGATATTTTGGGTTCAAATACTGACTTGAGCCTTTCAGTGTGGAGATGTTCTCCCCGTGTGCACATGGGTTGCCTCGCAACCCTGTACAGAATTCAGCGATATAGAAGATGTTTGACTGTGGAAATGTAATCTCTCATGTGAGAATTGTTTTATGGTAAATTGAATCTGTGTAACATACATGTTAGAGGAATGAGTGACCAGGAGGGTATAGAAGCCGACTTCTCATCATAGCTATGTTATGCTTAAATACTTACTTGCTGGTCACCAAGAAAGATTTTTTTTCCCATTAACAGCCAGAAGTGTATCTGCCAGGTCTACCTGTGAGTTTGGGCATTGCCATATGCACAATCAACCAGGACAAACAGTGTGCTACCAGATCCCCGCCCGGAAGCCAAGCTTTAATTAATTCATACCACCCCTAATAGTCCCTCTTTGAGGCCCCTCGCCATGAGTCAGTGAAGTACCATCAGCCACACAGATGTCCGTTCACACAGAAGGTAGGTGGAAAGGTAAAAGGTTCACCTACTGTCAAGGTCTGCTGGCACATTGACACGGACGAGTACAATGACTCTGTTACTCTATGTGCAGAAAATCTGAATGTCACAGTGATTCATCATATATGACTGAAAAGCTTTGTATAATGTAGTCTTTAATAACCTTTAAGCGGAACTATGTCTATATTTTTCTGGTGTGTTTGTATTTTTTTTTAACTATTTACTTATATGATAGACATCAACGACGAAACACATCTTGACAGAGAAACAAATCGCGAGCAATTTATCAGCGTAAACAGATACATATTTGGGGAGACAAGCATCTTTTCCAAGGAAGGGGTGCCTTCCTGCCACCCATAGCTCAGACCCAAGGCCTTGGTGTGTCACAGTCACACATACTTAAATTAGTGGGTGAACAAGCATGATTGTCAATACTCAAATCAAAATCAACAACATTTTCACAGCAGGAATATTTTATTCTTCAATGAAAAACATCAATGATGAACACATATCCAAATATGCGCGGAAAATGAAAAAAATAGATAGATCATAGGTCCCTAGGATTGATGCCACTTGTGTGGATTCTGCGTTCATAGTTCCACAGCATCTTTGAATGAAAATTCCTCCAAAGGGAATCTCCAGTATGAAAGTCGAATGAGCTGGTCCAGTCGCTCTGTAGATAAGCGGCACCGCAGCCGTGTCTTGATTCTATTCTGAACGGTAAAACTCCTCCGCTTCAGTATTTGAGGTCTGCAAGATGAATGAGAGAAGCACGGACCAATCCGAGGCCGCTTTTCATAAGGTATATACCACGTGGTGTCAATCGACCAATCGCGTCGATTTTTTCAGGTGTTTGCGCGATGCAAAACAGGAGGAATTCTCATTCCAAGATGCTGTGGAATTATATATGCAGAATCCACACAGGTGGTATCAAGTCTAGGAACCTTTGATAAATCAGATTTTTCATTTTCAAAATGTTGACGCTTATTTAGATACGTGTTCATCATTCATGTATTTCATTGAAGAATAAAATATTCTTGCTGTGAAAATGTTGATTTTAATATAAGTATTGACAACCATGCTTGTTCCCTCACCAATTTAAGCATTTGTGAGTGTGACATACCAAGGCCTTGGGACCTCACTATGGGTGGCATACAGATAACAAAGACGCATCCAATATTCAATTCAAATCTCATAAGAGTATAATAGAGATTATTTCAGAGTTCAGAGTCTACAGGTGCACAGTTTAGGGGCGCAGATAGAAGCAATGTGCCACATACAGGGGTTTGGAGTGAGGTGAGTCAAGTACAGGTACAGGTTGAAACCATCACCAATGTAAAGAAGCCATTATCTTAAAAGAAAAAAAGACAACATTTAAACAAATCAAGAAAGGATGTAGGATGCATCAGCAAAATTGCCATTCGGAAAAGAAAATATTACTGTGACGAAGCAAAATCTAGTCACATGTCATAACGTAGTATTTAGTCATCCAGAATGCATTCGAATGCACCATTTAAGCTCTATTTTTTCAAAACTTTCCCGGAGGAGCCCCCCTTGGCACTGGTTGCTACCTATATATATTTTGGACACCCACATATCTTTGGATGAACACAGATGACACCAATTTCTGCCTTAAACCATGCTTCCAGCAACACCCACCACACCCCCAGCCTCCCCAATGATTTCCTAAGCTATTGAAGCAGCATGAGTCTGAATCTGCTCTATAACAGCTCTAATCTAGAGACATCAGGTACTGCTGAAGCTGAGATGAGGGAATTCACACATTTTTTCCTTATGTATATAGACCACTTTGTATGATAAGCATTTCCAAGCTTTAACTGGACATAATTACGATGTTACATAGCGTATGAAATACGAGATTGCTAAAATCAACACCGGTAAAGAGTATAACTTCACAGATAAATCCAAACTTAGCACACTGGGGACCAGAACAGCCTGTATGCACATTACCAAATGATGTAGATTGATGTGAAATTATGAATGAAAAGCTGTGACTGCCACCTAATGGCGAATTGTGCAACTTCCTTTTTGTCCACTCCTGCAACAGAAGGTGGAATAAACGAGCCAACATTGTTCAGCTAAAGATTTTATTGTGAATAACTACATGTCATATAATGTGTCCATTACTTTAAAAAAAAATGTAGTCAAGTTATTGGCTCCTTATTAGCAGCTGCTACTAGTGTTTGAGTACACAAGGCTTCATTAGGTCCATGCACATTTACTGATGTACTTCATTACAATACACAAAACACACTAACTTCCTACTTGCAACTCATTACAGTGAAAGTGTACATAAACACACAAGTAATCACAACACACCTAAACTACTGCAGAGTAAAGTCATCGTCTCCCTGTGAAGACTCAGACAGGATCATTGTCCTTCTTGTGCACAATCCTGATGTGCCGGCCAAGAGACTCCATCCATTTGAAGGATTTGCCACAATACGTGCAGACAAACTGTTTCCCCTCTGTGTGGATCGTCTGGTGTCTGTTCAGAGCACTTGTGGTGACAAAGCTCTTCCTGCAAAGTTCACACCTGTACGGCCTCTCGCCCGTGTGCGTCCTGATGTGAGCAGCCAGGTGAGAACAGTTACTGAAGCGCTTCTCGCAAACAGAGCAGCAGTAGGGTTTGTCCCTGACCTCGTCGCCACCGTTATGGTGATAAGGGTGGAAGATCAAGGTGGGATCGTGCAGACCGGGTTTAAGACCTACAGAAGATGGGATGAAGTCCTTCATGTCTGAGTCGAGATCATCCAGCTGCTCTGCATCATGGGCCACCCAGAACTCCCTGTGGCTCTTCGAGGGCTCCTCCTTGACCTGCGAGGGCTCTGGATGCTCCTGGTCCATACTGCTGCCCTCCTCCTCATGGTCCTCATGGTCCTCGTGGACAATGTCGTCCTCGTGGTCTTCATGGTCCTCCTCCTCATAGTGGCGGGCCTCAGGCGCGTCGTCCGCCGCAGAGGTGGCCTGATGGAGCAGCTGCTGCTGGGCAGGGGGGAGAGAGTGGTGGTGATGGGCGTGCTGCAGCAGCTGGGCTCCGATACAGCTCACCGACTGGGGTTCTGAGGAAAAACACAAAGGAAATTCCGCTAAAACACAACGCACACCTGCATAGACAACTGGCTCCAGAGAAGAATTTGATGAAAAACTGACCGGTTTTGAGGATCTTCAGCTGCATCCTCAGACGAGTGATTTCTATGTCTTTGGAGCGACAAAGCTCCTCTTTGTAATCGATTATCGTCTTTTCGACCGCCGCGAAGATCTCCTCCGCGGCCGCAGACAGTCTCTCGCTCAGGAAGGCTTTCAGCGACAACATTGTGGACGCTTTTGCGGGGAATGAAGCGGCGGCAGTTACGCTCGGAAACGTTTTCTTTCGGCTCCGTGAACGTCACGCTCCGCTTGTAAACACGGACGTGAAGCGGCAGCACGCAGAAAGGGCTGAAGGAGAGGCGCTGCCGCCCCCTGCTGGACCGGCGGCCCGACGGGGGAACAGAAAATCTGAAATGTATCGTATGGGCAGGGCAAGTTTATGTATATAGCACCATCCATACACATTTCATACAACTTTAGAATCTGGCAGTATGTCTCTTGACCTTTCCACATGTTTTATGTAGACACTGTTGATTTTGATTCCTGTATTTATTCATATTCACTGCTAACATTTCTATTCTTAAATGTTCCAGCCATTTTGTTTCATACCTGCTGCCCCCCCATATTAGTTCAGTACTGTGGATGTTTCAACACAGTGAGAATGCAAAGAAGACAAAGAAAAGCAAATATTTGGTTAAAAGCAAAAGTTTACTCAAGATAGACATTCCGATTGCATGAAACCCACAATGAAAGGTTGACCTTAACTTGAGGCTAAGCAGTCTGTTCTAGGAAGAGTCTGATAGCTCTGAGACATTTAGACAGAAAAGACAGTATTGCTTCATTTGACCAGAAAGACTGACTGTGGCATGAACTCAGAGTACCCAGAGAAACCCCATATGTGCATGGGGAGAACATACAAAGTCCACAAAGAACTCTACTGAACTCAAACCTGGAATATTCTCACTATTAGGTGAAAATGCTATCCAATACAGAACTTTGTCACCTACAATATTACCAGATGGAACAAAGGCTTTCAAACCCCACAGCATCACATTCTGCTCACTACATTGATTAAACTGCTGCATGGTGGCAAACAGCTTCCTCTCACCATTTCTAATGCCGTTTATTTGACTGACTCAACACCTTGTAGTTTAAACTTGTATTGCAAGACTGTGCAGGTTGGATAACAAGATGTCTTGATTACGTTTACCAGCAACTCATCACAAAATTGTCTTTCAAATTGCATCATGACAGATGTGTCTTTTTGTGCTTTAGGTTATATTGATTTACATTAGAATAAAATACTACATATTGTTTTTCATCAAAGTTTGATCACCCCCTGAGAGCAGATGGTAGTCAGATTGAAACCTTGGTATGGCCTAAAAGCTCTTTCTACAAGTAACCTTCCAATTGAAAAGATTGCAATACCTCCCCCCCCCAACTGATGAATGTTTCTCTGCCTTATGCTTGTATGTTTTAGTTCAGCGGCGGGATAAAAATAGAAGTGGAGCACTTCACTGCATGGCATTGTCTTAACAGAAGATCATGTCTGTAATGAGATATTCTTTACTCGCCATCCCAGGAATCCCACTGGGATTACTTCTTTTTCACAAGCGAAGACTGAAGAGCTTCTTATAAAGACTTAACACTTTGCAGTTGCAATGTAAAAGTGATTTTTCCACATTAGATTTTTTTTTAAATCTATTTTTATAATTTCACTTAAGGCACACACTAAATATTTTGTTACGTCTTAAGCATTTATTTTACTGATGTGCATAGATATTTCAAAATTTTAAGTTTATATGTCACAAGTTTATAAATCTGACAAATTAATGAAGTTTTCAATTATATTAAACTTTGAGCTGCACTTGTATATTTAAAAAAGGACTATAAAATGAGATTTGAGTTTAAAAAAAAAAAAAAAAAAAAGTCACCAGGCACTGAAATAGTCTCTAATCAGTTTATTATAATGTTTCCTTCCAACCTTCCTACCCTTACAACATTCGGCCATGACACAATATGATTGACATGAACATGTAATGGACACGTTCATCTCGGTTAAACAACTCAATGAGAGCAGATCATGCACGTCTACAGGGAGGTCAAAGCCACAGAACATCATTATCACACAAAGAGACGTTGGTAAAAAGAAAAATAAACTCTGATGGACATGAGCTGACACTGTTTACACAAAGGTTGGTACATTTTTCAAGTAAAGGTGCGGATTTGCCCATCCACCTCAAAATGTAACTTGTCAGTCTTTACAGCTTGAGCACTTGGTGTGGAAGTTAGTATGCACAGACTTTTCTCAGTGGACTTAACTCTTTATCAGTGCAGTACGGTGCATGTGTCAGCCTGTCCCTTTTCTTAATGACAAAATATATCCCACAAAACTCAAAAAGAAAAAGGAGGGAATGACAGCAATACACAAATACTTTGAATAAAAAGGGGGAAGAGAACTAAGGGCTGAGAGTAAGGAGGCGATGGTATGGGATCGTCTGAATGAAGCGGCCTCTGTCTTGGTCACAATCGCAGCTCTTGGGCTTTTATGCCTTGGCGTTGATGATCTCGATGAACTCCGGCTTGAGGGAGGCGCCACCCACCAGGAAACCGTCAACATCCTTCTGGGAGCCAAGTTCTTTACATGTACCACCAGTCACGGAACCTGAAAAGAAAAGCAGAAGTAAGAAGCGGTACAGGTGGAGAGGCGGGACTTTGTTGCTGCTTCTCCCAAAAAAATAAATAAAATAAATAAACTGACCTCCATAGATGATCCTCACAGAGTTGGCTACAGCCTCAGACACGTTGGCCTTCAGCCACCCCCTCAGTTTCTCGTGGACCTCCTGAGCCTAACACGTCACACAAATGATATGTAGGAGGCAGTAGTCATACAAGGAACAGGTGAAATATTTGTGGATTCCCGAGATTTACCTGCTGTGGGGTGGCGGTCTTGCCCGTGCCGATGGCCCACACGGGCTCATAAGCAAGCACCACCTTGCTCCAGTCCTTGACATTGTCTGTGAACGAGATGTGTGATAAGACGTTACATTACATTTGGCAACACTTCCGATTTCCAAACCTTCCCTGGAGAGTGTTACAACATTTAGACGTCCTCCTGTGCACATAAACCTGAAGAATGAGACATTTGGGAGCCGTGTACCTGCGATGACCTTAGTCTGAGCAAAGACGACCTTCTCAGTGATTCCTCCCTCCCTCTCGTCCAGCTTCTCACCGATGCAGGCGATCACACAGAGACCGTTCTCCAGAGCGTGAGCCGTCTTCTGACCAATCAGCTAATGACAATGATAAAGTAGAGAAATGTTATTCTCAATTCCTGATCGAGAAAACTAAACAGTTCAAACAAGATCGATGGGTGTTACCTCATCACTCTCTCCGAAGACGTGACGTCTTTCAGAGTGCCCCAGGATCACCCAGTTCACACCACAATCCTTGATCATGGCAGGGCTGAAAACATGTACATTAATCTGCTGTTCTACAAACCTTAACACTACTCATATTTTAAGTGTAAACTGTTCTAACTAATACATCACCCACCTGATCTCCCCAGTGAAGGCGCCTTTGGCTACTTTGTAGCAGTTCTGAGCTGCCACACCGAACTTGGCATCCAGCTTGGACCGGGCAAAGTCCAGGTAGATTGATGGAGCACCGCACACCACCTCTATAAAAAAAAAGAAAAGCATGCTTGGATTACAATAAACAGGTTTCAATACAAACATTTTGACAAATAATTTCCAGTGTTTTTCCAGATAAATTGAATGACAATGTAAGGTTTGCTTTTTGCAACAGCAACCATTAGAGAGGTGCAAATCTATCCTGTCCATTTCCTCAAAATTATTTTTGGTCTGGCTTTTTCCTTAAATGAGAGTCTCTCATTCTGCAGCTGAATGCGATGAAAGCCATTGTTCAGCCGGCAGCCAAAACTGGAGCTTGAACAGGGGGTCCATTCTCCCACCAGACAACCGTCCTGGACGACTGCCAAACAAGACTTTCCCCCCTCAGCACTGCACTAACACTTCAGGGATTCAACAAGCCCATATTTAGAAAACCTGATGTTAAAATAGATGATCCGGATGTCAAACATAAAGAGGAAAAAGACTAAAGTGCATCTTTTTGAAAACAAACTCATAAATCTTAAAGGGACGAGATATCTAAAGTTTAGTATTCTCAGAAGCCATTAGTTGCACAGAAGAAAAAAAAAAGTACACTATTAAAACATTTGGTTAGAATTCATTAAATGTCCTAAGAAATCTAAAAATGTTTCTCTTTGTGTCAGCAGCAGTACAGTCTGCACGGGCCAAACACAGTAAAGTAAACTTAAGACACTGACATTCACAATGTAACTATATCTTTGGGGTTATGGGAGTCTATATTAAACATGGGCCAGTGAAAGGTCATTTCTCCACGGCCACAGTGAGGTCTCGCTGCATTAAAGGTCTGAGTTCAACGACTGAAAGGTCGCCTACATGGCCGCATTCTGCAGAGGTCAAAGGCAAGTCATAAGTTCAGAGACTGAAAGAGGGAGTTTAAATATCCACCATAGGGAAAAAATGAATAAATAAAACAGCTGTACTTTGATTTTAGATAGGGCAGTGGTAAAAGCCTGCTTGAGCCTGGTGCTTTTAGTGGGTGGGATTCATTATTGGAGCAAGGTCCAAGGATAGTCTGAACAGAGACAGTTTGAAGAGATCAGGCCTGTGCACAAATTGTAGTAGTTACATAAGGCCGACTTCAGTCAGTAGAAACAGGCCTGGACACATGCAGCGTCTCGTTTGTGTTCAGTGTATCATGCACTGATTAAACAAATAAATTGGGGAGCAGTGTTTTCCTAAAGCTGCAGCTGCTGTCTGTTCAGGTCTGCAGTCTGCAGGAAGCAGACAGCAGCAGGGCCGCTGTCTGCTGCTGCATTCAGGCCGAACTGGAAAAATCAGATACTCCTCTTTTTTGTTACTCACGTGCACCTTAATTGCAAGCACACTCATTCGGTCGTATTTTGTCGTAAAAACACTTTAAACTTTAATCGCCGGGCTACTAAACACGTTAAAATAATTAGTACAAGCGGGACGGTGAACGACGAGACGAGGCGGACATTGAACGCATCACGGAGGCAGCGCAGCCTGCTGGACTACGTGCGGCTGCAAACGCACACCCACCACCGACATGGAGAAAGGGAAAAAAAAAAAACAGGGTCTGATCGACTGTCATCTTTGTTCCTGCATTTCTGTCTGCACTCGCTCATGTTAGCTCTATTAAAATCAGAACGAACAACCACCTGTTTTAGTTCAATATGAAATTAATGAGGTGGCTTCAAATAGGGTGGGAAAAGAAAATCGCCGGTTGAGAATGGAAATCGGTTAAATGGAAGTAAACATTGCACAAACCCAAATAGGGTTAAAGGAGTGTAATAATAGCGACAAAATGATTGAAATGCACATACCGACGTTGGGGTCCACCTTGCCTCCGTTCATGGTCTGGATGAGCTCCCCCAGGCTCTTCTTGTCTCCGTTCATCTTCCAGTTTCCACCGACGAAGAATTTCCTGGACATGTTTGCAGGTGTTTTTTGGGGGGGGCGAGTGGATTTACTGAGAAAACGGTATCAAAAAAAGCACACCGGGGTCCTTCACGACTGGGGCAGGAGAGCGAACGTCAGGGAGGAGCTGTGGGTATTTATGAAACAAGAGAAGTTGACCCCTCCTCTCTCTCGGCGCCATTGGTTTTGACGAGACACGCCCGTGAACGCGTCTCAACATTTGAGGAAGGGGAAGATCGAAATGTCATGTTGCGTTCACGTGCAGTGCGTAAAAAAAAAAAAAAAAAAAAAAAGTTTCCCTGGAGGCAAACACACATCGATCTCATTACATCAGGGGGACAGTTAGACCATGATTAAATATAAGTAACAGGGGGAAAGATAAGTAAAAAAAATAAAATGATTTTGTTCAAATATGTTAAGTAAGAATAATGAAATCATTGTACAACAGGTTCGTTTTTAAAACTCAGGTCTTAGTTGTGGAAAAGAAGTGGCTGAATTGGCAAAATGTATTGCCTCGCATATGGTCAGAGATATTTCAGACACGCGCCATACAAAACACACTAGGTCATTTTGAAACACAAGGACAGTGAAAAACAGTAAAGGCAGAAGTTGATTCAGGACTTTCTGCACTCTCATCAGGCTGCACTCCAACAGCACTCTACCGCCATACTGTCATAGGTTCAAATTTACTTCAGTCCATCCATCTATCCATTCATCCATGTGTAGGATTGCGGCGCACAGAAGTCAATCCCAGTTTAACATGGCAGAGAGCAGATACTCCCTGGACAGATCAACAAACAGAGAGACAGACAACCATACACACTTACGTTCACCCCTAGGGGCAATTTAGGGTCATCAATCAACCCCACACATATGTCTTTGGACTGTGGCAAGAAATCAGAGTACCTGGAGGAAACCCACTCACATAGACTCAGGGAACATGCAAAAGAAAGGCCCCGGCCAGTATTTGTACCCAGACCGTTGCGGCGGGAGCACAAGCCATTTGCTCCACAGTGCGGCCCTAGTTCAGTTCAGTTCGATTCATATTAATTGATATAGTGATAATAACAACACAGTCATCTTGAGGCAAAACCCAACTATTCCACATGATGGCAGAAAACAAAAACTTCTTTTTTAGATAAAGAAACCTCTGCAGGACACGGCTCAGAGGAGGAAGCTTTGTGCTGTTTCGGCTGTGGTTGATGGAAGGATAAAGAATAGGACAGAAACGGCATGAGGCTCAGATCGTGAAATTCTAGGTAAAGGATGAGTCCTGGTCAAAAATAAGTCCCAGGTTCTACACAGTGGTACTAGAGGTCAAAGTAATACCATCCAGTGTTTGTTTGGATGATTTGACTCTCACATATAATGACTTCTCTCATTTAACAAGCTAGCTCGTATCATAGGTAACAAGATTGATATATTATCTGTATAGCATTGAGAAGAATATGGGTCCTAATACAGAACCCTGCACAACTCCATGGTTAACTTTTTTCTGACTTGAAGAGTCTTCATGAACAAAGTGGAATCTGTTTGATAAATATGATTGAAACCAGTTTAGTGCTGTACCTTTAAGATGATATGTTCCCTGTAATGACCACAGCTGTTTCTGTGCTATATTATGCTCTAAATTAATTTTTTTGCATCAATGGTCACACAACTTCTGGACATTCAAGTCCAAGTTGGGCTTTCTTTGCAAAGTTTGCATGCTTTCCTTTTGCATGTATATTGTTTTCCATGTACTCCAATTTCTAACAACATTTAAAAAAAGATGCATCTGATTCTAATAGAAGACTATAAGTTCAGTGTGAATGTGAGCTCGTCTTTCTGTCCTGAGTGTTTGTGATTAACAGGTGACCCGTCCACTGCCAGCTAGGATCAACCTGCAACCCTAAGTTGGATAAAGTGGCAGAGAAGATGAGTGGATGACACTGGAGCTCAGGTAACACAAATGTTGCCATAATGACATTCAGATTGTGCTTCCTAAATCTTAGATACAAGCAGTTTGTTAAAATGCCATCAGGCACTAATGGTGTGTTTTATCCTGCGCATAGGAAGTACTATAGAGCAATTTAAATACTCGATCTCTGGTTAATTTTACACACACAAGTCCTAACCATATAAATCAAACGTCTGGTTTTTATTGATGTCGTTCCTCTCAGCGGCCACTTGAGGGCAGACTCGCATCACTGTTGGCGTAAAGCAGCTTTTTTCTTTAAAATTTCTTGCTGTTGAAAACAGTTTGGCTGAGAGTTGCTGCTGCGGAGGGAGCACCGCTGTCAGCTGCAACTTTCACCAGTCCCACTTCCTAAAATCAATGCCGGGGCTGAGGACGGCATCGTGAGGCCAGAGGGGACGGGCCGTAGGAGGAGGATCGCAGGGCCGGAGGAGGCTGCTCCGCGCCGGGGCCTTTAAAAAGAGGAGCGTGGCGGCGGAGCCGCCGCTGGATGTGCGCCGCGAGTTGGTGGAGTTCACTGGAACCGTCGCGAAGAGACGTTTCCGCCCACAAGAAAGATGGCGGCTCCCTTGCTGGCTAAACTGTCGGAGTCTTTAGGATCCCCTGAGCCGGCGGTGCGACTCATTTTATCCATCTTAATCGGTGAGTGTCGCCTTCACGAACGGCCACGGGCTGCTGGGGTAGTTTGGTGAAATCCCCCCTCCGGCCGAGGGCAGATTTAACTGTCCCTGGTGGAGCTAACATGACGCTCAGTCTGAATCCAACTGTCACCCAGAGCCACAGGCTGCAGACACAATAACATGTGTCTCTGCTCTCGCATTCGCTTCTTTTCTCATGAATTGTTAATTAACGTGACAAAGCGAAGAGGAAAGGTGCTTTCCAAACAGCACCTGCTCCACGTCGGAGCGGTTGTTTTTAGCCACACTGTTAGCATATCTGTAAGTAGTGACTGCCGTGTTTGGGGAAGTTTTGACAAGGCAAGGGGAGCTGAGCACAGGCTGCCAAAATCTGCCCCCCAAATGACTCCCCCACGGAGGAGCAGGGGGCAGGAAGACTCCCCGGGGGGGTAAAGGGCTGGGGCAAGGGCGTTTTGACCTCCTAATAAAGTGTGCTTTTAGTCCAGTCGTTGTGGCTTATGACGTTGCACTTCAGCAGAATTCAGCATGAATCTCCTTTGAAACCTCTTCAAGAGGCTGTCTGACAGTTTGCTTTGTTTTGGGAGGTTTTAACCTTCAACTCTGCTTTGGACAATGTTTATTAGAGGCTTTCAGCACGGGACTCCATTCGGCAATTTACCAAGTTATTAGTCTTGTATGACTATTTTGTTCTTCATTATAGTACAAGCACTTGTCACTTCATCAGATCCACCCATGTGATCCAGTACAGCAGCCCCGTTCTTCATTTTTATGTATTGTACAAACGTCATGTGTTCACGTGTCCTGAAGGTCGAAGCTTTAATTCAACAGTATCTAAGGTTGGCGTTTGCTCATATATCTATATATATATATATATATATAGATATATTGAAAGACGTTTGTAAGAAAGATGAATCTCAAAATAATATGATAACATGGGGAACTGTGATTTTGTCAGCCATCTCCACACTGCTAACATATAAACTAAAAGGTTTCAATCAATTGTTATGAAGAAAATTCACAAAAATATCTGATCCTCTGAAGTATTCCAGAATCTTATTATACTGTATTCTTGTGTTCACACATTATGGGGCAATGATATAAAGACATGTTTCTATAACAATACATATAAGCTATTCAAGGTTTACAATCAACTTTGTCTTTGTATCCAATTTTCTTTTTGGCTTCACCTTCAATTCTCGGTGTACTTTGGATTTCTGCTGAAAATACTGCTACTATTTCATTGAATTATAAGCCTTGCAGGGCTACTAAAACTGCTTCATCATAACACGTGCACCTGCTACTTCCTTAAATGTAGTTTATTGACTTTATTCTGTCCAATACAACAGCTCAGCCATCTGCTTTTGTCTTCACAAAGGTCAGTTTTCATAGTTATCCTTGAAGCCATGAAAAAGGTATTATTTTAACTTTGTCACTATTTCAACTTGCAGTTTTGTATTAGAGTTAAGGGGAACTAAAGAAAAAATGTTTTTCGTGAAATGTTTTGTAAAAGGATCTGTCTATGTGTCTAAAAGTTTCATAGTTTGAATTTAATTATGAGATGAAAAAAGTTTTTCCTCCCCGTGATGACCTGTCCCGGGCGTATCCTGCCTTTACCCATATTCAGTTAGTTTCTGCAGGTGTACCGTAGTATTCTGCAGAGAATGTTCAGCTTAAACAAAACAAGAATAGCCTTGCATGATTTCTAAAATCACTGTATTATAAAACCAGTTCTGCTATGCATTGTTTGTCTTCAGAAGGGTCATAATGTTCAGTTTTGCTTTAATTTATCTACATGTTTATCTCCATGGTTGTAGTTTGCCTAAGTTTTGCGCTAATCTTTAATAAACAGACGCATGTTTGTGACATTTGGCCTACCCTATTATACCTACTCGAATAGACATGTATAATTATATTAAAACCTTTTTGACAGTTAAAACAAACTGGACGTAATGTTCCCAGCAGAGGCTCCAGTCCTTTTTGCTGTGAGGCAACGGTGCTGAGCGCTGCTTGTAAATACATGTTATACATGCAAAACGGTGAGTATTCAAATTTCCAAACCACAATGTGCCTTGTAGTGGTTTGGTCCAATGACTGCCAACCAACTAAACATAATCCATGGATGGATGCACATGGACACAGAAAACTGGCACTACATTTAAAATGCCATAACTTGTTGACATTTGGACAGTTAAAGTTATAAGTGTATTTAAGATATAAAAAAAACTACTTAAATATTTACTTTTCATCTAAATTTTGAGAGGCATTTTTCTTTGAAAAGCTAATAATGTTTAATTAATGCTGGTCAATCAACTGTTGAGGACTAATCTAATGTACTTTGGCCATGGATTCTGTCTATTACAAAGACGTGAATTTGCTGTGGAGAGTGAAATGTAGACTGCTTTGTAGTTAGAGGTGTTTCTAATATTTTTCTCTACACAATTTCCTCGCATGACAAAACAAGTTCCCCAAAACAATGCAGCCATTCAAAGTAAAAGCCCCCAGACAGGGAAACTGTACCTTATCTCAGGATCTTCATGTGAATGCAAGTATAAAAATCTAACCTTTTTAGGTGGTATCCAACGTTTGAGATTTTATATTTCCCTTTTACTGTACTCCAAAATTTGCCCTGCTGCAAAATTTGACAGGAGAGGAACACAAATAATTGAAATCACTAGACTGTTTATTAAACGTGTCATAAACGGTGAGATTGAATATCAAGTGACATTTGAAATGTATCGACGGACGAGGGGTTTACTGAAATAACTTGTGCGTCTTTCAGATGTGATATTCTGTAATGGATTAGAGTCCAGACACAAACCTCTGTCCCTACGTGTAGAATAATATTGTATAGTATTTTACTGGCCAGAAGCTGGCTGAGTAAATTATTCCTAAAATAGTTTGAAGGTAATCCAGTTAGAAAACAGGTGGAGTATTGGGCGAGGGTTGGGGGAGTGAACTCCATGTTGTCCTCTCTGAACTTTGCTCCAACACATGGACACGTCTGTGTTGCCTCCTATCAACAACGCAGCACGCTGGACGCAGCCATTCACAGCAGACTTTGGCTGTTTAACTCATGAAGACCTTTGCAGTGAGCGAGCCTCGCCTCAGTGTTGCTTCATGCGCGTTGCGTAATAACGTGGCGGTTGTATGGTAACTGTCAAACACGGCACCGAAATCGGTCCGTCAGCATTTCTCCTGCACTGTTGAATGTGATTTTTTTTTTTTAGGTTCGAGCAGCCTCCCCGGGAGAGAAACTAAAATAATCAAACACCAAAATACAACCTTTTTTTTTTTTGTTTTAAACTTGAAAAGCAGACATGACAAGTTTATTTACATGCCCTAGCTTGTTACGAAAGCCCAGTGACTCAGGGGACTCGGATAATTAGTCCAACTGTTGGTTTACACCTGATTTGTTGCATTGCAAACCTTTTTAAAGGATAAGGGTGGCATTGTGCTACATGTTTCTAATGTCCACAAAAAAAAAAAGCAAACAACAGCAGTGTGGTATTCTGTTGCCTTCTAACTTCCCCTCGCCGTGTCCTGAGCCTCAAGTTCATTCTGTTCTTCTTCTCTGAGTTATTCTTTTACTGCTCGGAAATGCATAATTTTATCTCAACTAAAAAGCCAAAAAAAACCAATAAATAGGTATCCATGGAGCTATTTCACAGGCTGATTCTCATGACATGGAGTATGGTGAGACTCCGGGGGGAGTCCCAAAAAGCATTGTTTTCTAATGTGGTTAATAAAATGATATATCTTTTTATACATCTTTATTAGACTCACGGTGTGAAACTGATCGCAGCTTCCCGTTGGAGAATCCTGTTCAGGGTACACGCCTTCGGTCAATCACAGGGTAAACACAAACTATCGGCCCCTCTCCATTCATACTTAAGATCTTTGGGGGCTGTCGGTGAAAATCAGAGTACCTGAAGCAAAAACCTGCATGCAAACAACAGAGAAGGCCCATTAACCCAAACTAGATCAGGGATGCTCTCATGGTTAGGTGGCAGTGCTCATCACTGCACCGCATGCATTCAATTGTAATGCACACACAAGATGTCCTCTCCTGGTCCTTGATTTCCACCGTCGCACCTGGTTTATATGTCTCATTACTGTGGCGCTTTCTTCAATGCAGTTAGAAGCATGCAGCATAGGGCCATGCCACCACCAGGATGGGACAACACTGATGAAAAATTGCATTTTTTTATTCATGTCGTTTGGTAATATCATCAGAATCACTTGACAGAAACAGGAATGACTATTAACCTTACATACATGAGATTACATAATCATATGTGTTCTGAGTCCAAAAAATAGTTAATTCTTTGATTTTGAACTTGATGTCATCCACCAATTGTCGGCGATGGATTTCCTATCTGAAATATATTTGCTTACAGTATTAGAATTCCAGCTCACTTTGAATATAAATAAGTATTCATATATGAGGTCGTTATTTCTAAACTGAAACTTGAGCTCTAATCTTTTTGAAATTGTATTCCTCAGAATGGCTTTCTGGGGAAAGATAAAATACCAAAATATGCTGTAATTTTGATTTTCACTTCTTATAAACTAAACCAAAGTAATGAAATGGCTTGATATAAAAAAATTGTAATACATGTGAAACATAAGGGAAGGTCATCATTTCATTTAAATAATGAGAAATTAACTTTTCTTTCTTCAGAGCATTTTAGAACAGGCATTGTGTGACTGGAACAGGAAGGAAAGTTTCAAAACACTGAATCTTCTGGTGCTAAGGTTTGAGGTCAGGTCTGATTCGTAATGACAAAATTAATTTTCTCCAGTGATCACGGGTGAGTGTTTCTTCTCTCACTGGTTATCTTTTTCCTTGAAATACCAGATTTGCAGCAACACATCCCCACATTGGCTGGTGTGTTTGTGATGTTTACATCACAAGGTCAGTGCAGTTGTTACCAGGAGGTGCTAACAGCTTTTTTTTTTTTTTTTTTTTTTTTTTTTCCTAATCTGAGGTGAAACTCTGAACTCTCACCAGCCTCCTCCCTCCCTCTGTGCTTTCTGTGTCTCCTGCAGGGTATCCCTGCGCTCTGGTGTACCGGCGGTACTTGTTCCACCAGCCTGCCACCGTCATTCACTTGTTCCACGCGCTCTCTGGACTGGCTCTAGCAGCGTTCAACTTTGGTGAGATGAACGGGGAGATAAGGAGCTGCAACGACCACAGACACGTTGTTCTGCTTCATATCTTCATATCATATCTGCATTATGGATGTGCCGTCACTCCTTTTCTTTGTCACGATGTCCTCACGGGTTTTCTATGTCAAAAGCCACAGAAATGTAACGTTGCTGTGACTCACTGAAATGTCGCCATGTTGGTCCATCAGCAGTGGAAGTAGCAAAGTAGCATAGTGGCGCATGTCGGCTCCATGAAATTAGTTACTTTGACCATCACAAGTAACGTCTCAGAGAATTAATATTCAAACCTTTTGACCTGTATGAGTTTGTTCTCTTAATAGAACCTTATTTCTACATGCAAATGTAGATGTTTAGTGTTGACCTCAGTTTTCTTTTCACCTCTGACTTGGTTGATGTGAATCAGAGCCTATAATTCTGCACAAAGCAAAGCTTTGTTTATATTATTTGATCTGCATGGTTCACTTGCCAACAGTAATTTTCTTCCTCTTCTTGTTGGTTATGCATTATTCTGCTTCTTGTGCGTTTGTGACAAAATGATTATGAGGCCAAAGCAGGACAATCATTCATCGGTTGGAATAAGAACAAGCGTTTCCAACTTTCTAATCTCAAAATGTTAAAATCATATTGAGTCTACAGTCTGCTCGTACTTTTCAGTTGATCGATTTCATTCATTGCACAGAATTTGAGACAAATGTCCCTCAACGTTTCATTTGTGGTGTAATCATACATTGTTCCGACTGAATCTATTAAAAACATTTTTTTTTTGAACTAGTTCAACATTAATGCTTTAAAATGGCAGCAGACGAATGTTTTTGTACCCAAATGCATCGTTGCAGGTGGTGAATAACAAACATCACGTTTGCAGCCCTAAACCTTTCCTGTTTTCCACATTTCAATAAGTTCAAGGTAATGCCTAATATTATACGATCATAACTGTTACATCACAATTAAATGACTTCCTTTGAATTCCTTTTGATGCACCACAAACTTTGTTCCCCCTGCAGAAAGGTCCCGTGTGACTCACAATCTGATAAATATCTTTACACACTCAAATCGAGTCAAATAATATCTGATAATCATGTTGATCTTTGAGCTTCTGAGAAGGAAACCAAGAGTCACTAATGTTTTGAGTCTAGACTCAAATGCTATTTGCAGGATGTAACCAATAGTTCCATACTACCGACGGTTTAGTGATATTAACCGCAATATGAGGACTTTAAAGCTGTAAATCGTTAATTGGTTTTAGTGAAATTTTATGTTGCTGCACCTTGAATAATTTTTCATCTTTTGAATATAAATACTTTTCTGAAAACCTCAAAAATTCTTTTGACTTGAACAGAAAACCTTTTGAATTTCTCTTGGCCTTGGTCAAGTTTCTTTTTTTTTTTTTTTTGCGTCTGTGTTTCAGGCTTATGCCCAAAACGTTTTTGTGTGTTAGAAGTTTGTTCTGCAAGTTTGACTGCCACAGATTTACTTCTAAATGTTATTCCAATCCAAATTGGCCGCATCAGCAGATTCAGAGGTGCAACTACTGTTTTTTTTTTTTTAAAAAGATTTATGCTTCAAGCAGCTGTTTCACCTTAAACTATTGAAGTAATGAATGGCTATCAGAGACGTTAACCCTGAACAACATGGCAGAACATTTCTTGTTTCCAGCTTCATGACAATTCTTTAAGCTTTAAAATAGTTTTTTTTTAATCAAATAGTAAAGTCGGTATATTCCAATTACAGTGTTTGATTACATAAATAATCGTATAGCTTTTGTGGATATTTTAGTTTTATAACGCATGTTCACGGTTTGTTTGCATCCCACTGACAGATTACCTTTTATTTAAATTAGGGCTCAAATATGAAATAAATTTTCAGCTGTAATTTATTTTGATGGCATAAAAACACATGACCAACAAATAATGAATATTTTTAAGATTCTTACTAATAAACTACTGAAGCGGGGGGGGGGCATGCTGTTGAAAGTGTTTTCTTTACAATAGTATATTCAGTGAGCTCTGCATGAGGAAAATGTCCAGAATACTAACGTCAGTAAAAAGTGTGTCTTTCGTGGCCTTGAAAGGAGTAGTGGATGAAAATTCCTCATGGGAGTGTGGCGTGTTGGAGTAAACAGAAGCATTGATTTCTTTCTCTTTCCTTTGTTCTTTTGTGGCTGCACTTGGATTTTACAGCAGGTCTGTGGCATTATCTTCCTCCTTTTAAAAGCTTATTTCAAGTCAAATGTGCTGTGTGTTTTGTCTGTGCTTCGTTTTTCTCCTTTCTTCCTCCCATCTGCCAATACTGAACTGCAAAGTATAAATGTTCCTACAGGGCACACTTGACTGCACTCACCATGATCCCTAATCCCCCTGATACCCCCTCTTTTTCCCAGGATCTCAGCTCTGTCACTCTCTAGTATGCGTCTTTGTCCAGTTTCTGATGTTAAGGCTCATGGGAAGGACGGTAACAACTGTCCTGAGCAGCTTTACCTTTCAAATGGTGAGCTTTATTTAGACTTTTCTTTTTTGTCTCCATGTGTCCACATGCCATAGCATTAGCTTCTCTTTTTGTCCTCAAACCGGCTTCCGACCACAGACATCTAGGACTGCCCACCAGTTTATCTTTGACTCGGCCATGAGCATTCTGTGATCTGCAAATTGCCTCGTTAACAACAATACTGACGTTTTTAAACTGAAATGTGCCTGTTAAGTTTTATTTTTGCTATATTGTTGTACTGTGTTGTATTGAATTAGACTGTTGTCTGAATGATCGATCTGGTTGTTTATTTGTTTAGGTGTACCTGCTGGCAGGGTATTACTACACAGCGACAGAGGAGTACGACATCAAGTGGACGATGCCTCACTGCGTCCTCACACTGAAACTCGTTGGTGAGTTGACTGAATCTGGCTTGCGAGCTCCGATATGCTCCCATTGTATTTCGTTTGTCATCTTCACCTCCTTCTTCCCGTTCACCTGTCGACAGGTAACCCTCCTGTTAAAGTGCCCCAACCTGCTTTTAGTGAACATGGTCTCTGATGTCTGTTTGCACTGTGTCTTTACAGGTCTGGCATTCGATTTCTATGATGGTGGGAAGGAACCTGTGAGTTAGCTGCCCTTTGTTTTGTTTTTTTAACCTCTGCATGCTTGAATGCTGGTTCATTTGTCAATGCTAGTGTTTCCTTGTTCCTCACATGGACATTTTCTTTCCATTAACAGCTAGTTAATATTAGTTTTGGTAAAGTTAGGTCTTTCAAACAGACAATCACTCACTTTAATGATCTCACAAGCGCTTTTAAGGATGATTGGGGAAAGGACTGGAAAGCTGAAAGGAGATTTCACAGTTAAACCAAGTCAAAACTGACTGCAAGCAATGCAAAGCAGCACAAAACAAAAGGGCTTTGTTTCCATCCGGAGCTGGTCTGACCTTCTATTCTACACTTTTACAGGCAAGGTTCATGTGTTAAGCTGTAAAATGTGCAGGAAAAAATTGATCTCTCCATCATTTGTGAATCATTAAAGGAGAACTTTTCATTCTTTTGAAGGCTTGTGTGACATGTTTAGTAGCAGTAAGATTGTTTTTAGCTTTTGTTTCACCAAATCGCTCTGAAAAATTGAGTTGCTGGTCTGCTGCTGTTTGGGTTTGTCTCGTGTCATCAGAGTCACACATGAACACAGACGAGGCAGTCAAAGCAGTAGTAGACCAGCAATGCCATTTCTGTGCTTGGTAAATTTAGAACATTCCTCAGTGGAGCCTGATGGCTTCGATTAGCAAGATGAGCCTGGGATCTTCTTTAGACTATTTGGTCATCAGGATGACTTAAATGGGAAAAAAAGTCTGGTTTCTTAAACAACTCTGGTTCCCAATTATACAAACCATCCCCCCTTTCTAAGGTGTTTACCATTCACTGTTGCCTGACTGCACTATATCAGTCTTTTTAATTAAAATTTTATAGCAACGTGATCGTCTCAAGCTTTCTCTTTCCCCTTCCTTTCAATACCTTCACAGCTATTTGTTTCATTTGAATGCAGCTAACACATCTGTGACAGCTGTAAACTGCCCATTTTGTTACGCTATCTCATTTTCATTCTAATCACAGTTTCTGCTGTTTTCATTCAGTTTTTTTCTTCTTCTTTTTTTTTTTTGTCCCTTCCTGTGGAAACTTCTAAACTGTGGCGTTCATCTAAATCATATCCTGAGTTCACATGTATATTTCAATTGTTTTCACTTTTCCTCTTGTCTTGCCAAATCTCTAAATTTCAGTCCCAGTTGAGTTCAGAGCAGAAGAAAGGAGCACTGCCTTCAGTGCCCTCGCTCCTCGAGGTGTTCGGCTTTTCCTACTTCTACGGCGGTTTTCTGGTGGGTCCCCAGTTTACACTGCGCAGCTACCAGCAGCTGGTGGCGGGGGAGCTCACCGACTGCCCCGGAAACCCTCCCAACAGGTAGAAGAGCGATGACGATCTGCTGTTATATGTCTGTTGTTTAAAAAAAAAAAGGGGGGGGGAGGGGGGTTGAGAGATTCCCCGTGTTACTGCCCTTCAGTTAACCTTTCCTTTCTTATGTTTGATTTTTAGTGCTATACCAGCCATGAAGAGGTTTGCTCTGGGTTTTCTCTGCCTAGTGATTTATGCAATTTTTAGTCCCTATTACCCAGATAGCTACTACTTAACAGACGAGTATGAGGTGAGAATAATAATATGGGTGCAAATATTGGAGGGAGTGTCTTTTTTTTTATTTTATTTTTTCCAAATGTCTAAAATGTAAATCAATTTTCTTTCCACAGGCTCAGCCATTTTGGTATCGCTGTGTGTTTATTCTGCTGTGGGCCAAAGTCATTTTGTATAAGTATGTCAGCTGTTGGGTTATAGCGGTAAGTAGGCTCTTTATCTACAAATGAGTACTTGGATGGGTTTGGAGGCAAATGCCTTCTGGTTCGTCCTCAAAAATAAGCCTTGATTATATGAATCTGAATTTACATGAACATTTGGTGTGAGAGAATCACCAGTGAAACACCAGCTTTTCCATACTTTTGCATTCACGCCTATGTGCATCGTTAACTTTAAGCCTCACCCTAATCGGCTTAGGTTAATGGGTGCACACCCAGTTTGTCCGGTTCTTGTGCTTTCTGGTGCTGTCTTACATAATTGAGTAGCATGAATATGTTGTGTTTTACAGGAGGGTGTATGCATATTAAGTGGATTAGGGTACAACGGAGTCGTGGATGGTAAGCATCAGTGGGACGCCTGTGCCAATATGAGGGTGTGGGTCTTTGAAACGACGCCGTTGTTTGGCGGAACCATCTCTTCTTTCAACATCAACACTAACGCCTGGGCAGCAAGGTCAGTGTCCAGTCTGAAATCCGTGCCTCTCTCCAAGTCACCCTGTTGTAAAAGTTAAATATTTACACAGATGATAGTGGCTGAGTAAAAAGAGTAAAGGGTTCAATCAAATCTGCATATGTGGCAGTCCTTCACAGAGCCAGTGCTCACACCCCGGGGCCCCTGTACACACTGCCTCAATACTAGAAGAATCATCCAGAGAAGAGAAAGTTTGAGGCTTTTAAAAGTTTGCAAATATAAACAATTATACACCCCTTTTTTCAACCAAAGCTTCAGCCATGAAATTCTCTGAGTGTGGGACACAGTTTGATGACGACCACAGTGCTCAAAGCAATTTATTGAACACACACTTTATTACATGGTCCATTTCAGCCGAATGCATTAACCACCTACACTTACTTTCACTTTCCGCTCTTCAATGCTGCTTGAGATGCGGCGAGTACAATGAGAGGGGTTGCTGGGAAAGCGCTCCGAAAGAAAAAAACAGTCTTGATGAATTGTAGAAATGTAGAAATAGAACTTGAGTAAAGGCAGGCATATGGAGTCTTTGCCCATGGGTGAGATTACACTGTCTTAACTGGTCGTCGGAGCTTTCAAGCCGCTTTTGCTGAATGCAGCTCAGCCTTCACACTTAAATGCTCTCATTGTTTAACCTACAAAAGGAGGATTTATTTATAGTTGCATGTGCGCCACTTCTGAGCAATAACTCATCACACATTTAAGCAGGTTAATATTGAATGGGTTCAGTTCATAATGCTGCGGATGTGAACCTTGGTTTTTTGAGAAAGAACGTAAATTTTTTTTGTGCTTTTAATTTCATGGTTCAATATAGCATATGAAGTCAAGAGTTCAGAAAAGCTGCACCTAAAGGTGAGAGGGAAGACACGCTTGATATCTCTAATCAAGTTTCCATTCACACATAAGAAAATTATTATAGACTTCTCAGAAAAGGTGCAATCTGAACTGCTAATTAACATGCAGTTCCCTCCCACTTATTTTAAATGAATATTGAGAGCCGCTTCACTATCGTAAACAGCTGGTGGTTTTAATTCCCTTGTGCAAAACCATGACATACTTATGAAACAATGCTAGTATAACCTGAGATGACGGACCACATGGAAAACATGATATGGCTTTTATGTTTGTTTCTTGCAATAATCTGAGGAAAGCGTGTTTCCCCATCACTTCACATGGATCCGAGGATTCAGCCGTCTGTTTTCATCCAGTGCAGCGTGTTTGCTTGTTGTGCTAAATGATTCATTTAAGTCTGCTGCACTTAGTCAAACTTTGTTCCTAATGACAGAACAACTTTTTGACCTCTGCAAAATAATTTTTTGTTTCTTATCCAGCAGCATATATGCTTCACTTAAACAGATCTCAAAAACACACATGGTGACTCATCTGTTTGAGACGTTATGCCGGAAAAGTTGCACAAAGTGTTGATTGGATCCACTAGAAAAAGATTTTTTTTTTCTTGTGTTTGAATCAGGCCCTGTTTGTGTTCTAAAGAGTCTTAAAAATCAATATGACGAAAGCAACCAAAAAACCGCACACATGAACATTTGTGTAGCCATTAGGGAAATGGCCAGTGCTGCAAACCCTCCAATAAACAACCTCACTGGGCAATCGAAGCAATAAAAAGTGCAGCGTATGCTGCATGCAGTGTTTTGCTCCATGATGAAAAGGCAAGATCCCATGGGAGCTTCTGGTCCAGATCCCCTGGAGGAAGAACTCACTGCACCACTCAGCAGAGACACAAACCATCGTGTCTCACGGCACATTGAGCGGCCCTTTATTGTCTCAGTGTTTACCTGTTTGAGCAGAGCATGGTGTGCGTGTGACACAGACCATAATATAAATCTGATCCATGGTTTTGAGTTTTAGAATTTGCTCATTGGAGACCTTTTAGGTCAAACTTGTGGAGACAGTAGATGTGTACCCTTGTGCAGTTGCTTTCAAACCAGATGTGACCGACAGCCACTTCTCCTTTTCCATCTTCTCCATCAGCCGATCTGAAAATGTCAGATGTAAAAGCTCTTGGACAGTCCAGTTTGTTTCCCAGTGAACACAAACCTGCCACTAGGATAGATGATAAAGGCTCATTGTGTTTACACCAGTGATGGACAAACGCCAGGCTGAGGTTTTGCTGCGTCCATTGTGACGCTTGGTGGTCCGCCGAATGCGAACCCACAACATATTCATTATCTTTATGAGCACATTCAGCATACTGCAGACTCAAACGTACGCGAACACTCATGAATGAGCAGACTAAGATGGGCCCTCGCATTTCAACAACGGCACTACATGTAGTCGATTTTGTGGCGCTGCTCTGCCCAGCTGATACTGCAGCATGTCACCAGTGTGCTGTAAGAGGAGGAAAAATAAATCATACAATGTGTGTGTACTTGTATAACATATTAGGACACTGTAGGTTTGGGCTGCCATTAACATGAGCGCTCTTGTGACCAACGTAAAGTTGTCGAAGTGTTTTTAGCCAACTCTGTTGCTATGCAACCACTTTCAGGTGAGTGGGGGCTCGCCATGATGATGGCAGACGGCCTCTTCAGCTTGTCTGGTCAAAACCTGGAACTCTATATCTCATGATGTGTTTGTTTCTCATTTTAAGACATGTGTTCAAGCGGCTGAAGTTCCTGGGCAACAAGACGTTGTCTCACGTGTCCACGCTGCTCTTCTTGACGATTTGGCACGGCCTTCACTCAGGATACGTCCTGTGCTTCTCTATGGAATATTTCATCATCACTGTGGAGAGACAGGTATGCTGCAGCCCCAAGGCAGTAAAGAGAGATGGGCAACTTAATGATTATGTGCTAAAGCCACTGTTTTCAGTGGGTGGTTAAATTGTTTTTAACTCCTCGTTTGAGACCTCATTTGTCAAAAGCTGCCCTTGTGCTTTGTCTGCATCGTATAAACTATTGTTGAATTTTTAACAAGGGACTGCCTCTTCCTATTAATGGCATAATACTATTGATCAAATGCACCTCTCCGCTGAAAGTGCCTGTAATTTAATAGAGGTTCCACTTTCCAGGTTTATTATATAACCATTCTTGTGCTGTATTATCATAATCTTTGTGTGCGTGTGTGTGTGTTCTGTGTGACAGGCCCTGGCTCTCGTGAGGGATAGTCCCCTGCTGACGAAGCTGGCCAACAGTCCACTCTACCCCTTCATCTATATTGTTCAGCAGTTTATCCACTGGCTCTTCATGGGCTATCCTCTCGTGCCATTCTGCCTCTTCACGTATGACAAATGGCTCAAGGTAACACACAAACGCTATGGGTCAAAGGACACATGTGCTTGCTCTAATTTGTCCCGTGACACTTTGTTCACAGTTGAGAAATCGAATAAAGACACAAACTTAAATTCAAGCTGAAAAATGACATTTGGAGAGAGTGCCTCATCTCATATAACAGTGAGATACAATCAAAGTTTCACGTTTCAAAATGTGCATTGTAATCTCTCTCTCTCTCTCTGGTTTCCTTTTACTATAAAAGTTGATGGACCAGGTCTGATCAGGCAAAATTGAAATGTATGTGTTTCAGTAAGAACAATGCCATTTATGAAACAGATCAGCATGGAATGATCTACATGAACACATAATATATATATATATATTATGTCTCTCCTGAATTTACCATATAGGCTCCCATTCTTGCTTTTATGGAGACTAAAGTTCCTAATCTGCTTAGTCAGATGCATTTTCATGTTTTTTAGGTTTCAAATGGTGAGAGTTACTTCTGTTGTTGAGCAGCATTAGTAGCTGCTTTGAGGAGAATACTCAGAACTTTGCAGTTGTCCAGGTGAGGCCTTCTTCAATCTGCTGGGGAACTGCATTGTTTCCTCGGGATCAGATGAGATGGTTCGGCATGCTCAGAGTGTGTACGATGAGAAAGACGAAGTCAGACATATGCTAAACAGACTGCATGGTCCTCATTTATTTCGGGTAAAACTGTTTTCTTTCGTCTGTGAATGCAATAAGCTTCATTGGTCTCCTATATCTTTTATGTTTTAATTACGATCCTACAATTTTCATTATATGCATGCGCACCAGGGTCACGCTACTGTAGAGAAGACCTGGTCAGCGTCAACTAGGATGGCAGCGTCAACATCTGTTGTAATGAGCAGCAATCAATGATGGAGTTGAAAGGCAGTCAGCAGTTACCATGGAAACCAGTACATGAGTAACGTCACCTGTTTACATGCTCCACGACACATTTAGCCCGTCGTGGACACTCTTAATGATTTGACCACGCCTCAGCTCTGGCGCTGACTGATCACTCTGTGGGTCAGAGCGATCATAGACGTATTCCTTGAACAGCATGTGACCTGCCCACACTACCTTCATGGTTACTGATCAGTCCTGATCCATGTATTGGGCACGCCTGGTGTAGATGGAAATTGCAGCTTCATGCAGACACACAACTGCAAGACAATTTCTCCAAGTTTTTTCTTTTAAAATCAAGAAAAGAGTAGAGAAATCAAAGGTATCGGGTCACAGCTGGTGAAAGGTTGTTGCCTTTTCGATCTGGAGGTCTCTCACGTGTCAGAGAGCTGCAGGGCAGTTTGTG
This sequence comes from Lipophrys pholis, assembly GCF_963383615.2. NCBI lineage: Eukaryota > Metazoa > Chordata > Actinopteri > Blenniiformes > Blenniidae > Lipophrys > Lipophrys pholis. The sequence goes on along the minus strand of NC_137639.1, from coordinate 21,441,337 downwards.
ATACTGCAAGAGATTGTTGACATTGTTACTAATCCACTCGAGAGTGCCATGCCATTTTCTGTTACAGCAACAGACGTTATTAAATATTCATTATTCATATTTCATTACTATTGTAACAAAACGCTGGTCTAATCCCGGCTCATTTTCTCGATCAGTGAATTCTTCTTCCCACTGATAGGAAAAGCAGATATTGATTAATCTCAAAACGATGTTATCAACCTTTGGCCACCACGAGCCAGTTAGTCATCTAAACTTGTCCAACACCTCATGCCCAAATCTTAAATTGTCAGAATCTATTTTAAATGGTAACATAGAAGCATCGGATTGGTCCAAACCGTTTGACAGCAGAAGTTGAGCCTGGTTGTGGCTGTTTTGTCCAGACGAGCCGTCCAGCTGCCCTCAGTGTCAGAACCCCCCAACCGTGCCATAGAGGCCGTCCAATTGAAGAGTGATGGGATTGCACACAATAGCTGTTATCAGCCTTTTCTGCTCCACTTACATGATGGTCAACAACAAAAAGGCAATTGTGCACACAGAAAAGCAGATTAAAAAAAACAAAAAAAAAAACAGGTCTGCAGGAACTGGAACAATTTAAGTGGTCAACACAGAAGGTGTTTGCACTGGGAGAAGAAAAAAGTAGCTTCTTGAGAGAAAAAACTGAGATGTTTATGCGAGGATAATGAGTTGGGCTTTTTTGTTGTTGTTTGTGTTGCAGGTCTATTCTTCGATCTACTTCTGTGGTCATGTATTTTTCCTTGTAACCTACTTAATAATACCATACCTTCGTAAGGCGCTGGTGCCTCGCAAAGAGCGGAGTGAGAAGAAGCAGGACTAAAACCCGGTACTAGAATTCGACATGGTAAGCCAGAGGAGTCCGCATTTTACCAAAATTTCATGAGATCAAATGTTTTCTACTTTTTTTTCTTCTTCTTTTTTTTTTAACTCAGGCTGTAAAAAACGAAAAGGTTTCAAGCATTTTGACAATTTCAGTTGTGATAACTGAAATTGTCAAAATGCTTGAAACCTTTTCGTTTATATGTTATGATTGTAGAAGTAAGCAAGAACTTTACAATGATAAAGTGACACTTTAAGATGCGGCTGTGTAATTGAAGGCAGAAATGCAGTGTTCAGTCATCTCCTCTCTCTGTTTCAGGTCCGTCTAAGGCTGAATATCCTCTGAAGGGAACTGTGACTCTCATGGAGCAGAACGGAAAATATTTTACGGCCTTTAGTAATATATATATAAATATATGTCCATGTAAAAATAAATTTCTATATATTTTTGTGTTTTCAATGGGAAGGGTGGTTTTATAAACATTCTGAGAAATGTTTACAGGAAATTACCGTTGTGCCACATGGGGTAGTTGTGAGCCAATCAGGAGCAGTTTCCTGTCTGTTCATTTTTTTATTATTATTTTTTTTTTAAATTGTGAAACACATGAGACGTGGAGAACTTGAGACGTACATGCTGTCAACACAGAATTGCACTCACCAGTCACGGGTTCAGAGTCTGTCTTTTGGCAACAGTGTTTTGTTTTTGTTGTTTCGTTTCATTACTTGTGTACCGTGTGTGGTACCCACATTTAGCAGCAGAAAGCTTTTCCACGAGGCACGTGGCAATTTCTCATTCAATAATACTTCTATGAAGCTTTCTGCAGAAGGACACAGATAATAATTACAATGATAATCAGGAGATTGCGTTTGTTTTTCATTCTTTTTTTTGTTTCCTCCTTCAAATGGCTGCCAGTGGTTATAAAAGCACTGTAAATCACACACTGTACACTAACACCCATCTCAAAATGGCCTTGTAGTAATGAATGTTTATACAGTACAATTGTTCCAGTTTCAATCTGATTTGTGATGAAAGAAATATATAAAAAAAAAAAAAAAGATTTTATAGAGTTTTAACAGCTTTTATGAAAAAAAGAACATTTTGTAGTTTTGAAGATTTCCTGAAACGATTTGCATTGTTCTGCCATTCTTGTTTACTCCTCTTCTTGTTTAGTCTGTGCCACTCCTCTGTCCGTCTGCCTTGATTCAAACCCGGTCCTCTCTCTGAAAGACACAGACAGTGAATAGTTTGTACATTTGATAATCTTGCTTCCTCCTTTTGTTTGTGTTGTCTTCAGATAAAACCTGTTTGCTGGTTTTGAAGATGTTTAATTATCAACTGGAAGCAAAATAAACGTGTGTGGTGGGGGGGGAACTCAACTGTTAGGTTTCACCTATGACCTGCTCTTCTCCAACAGCAGGTGGCAATTAAACCATGAAGTAAGAGCATCTCATCCCTCGTGGGAAGTTTTCTATTACATTTGTTGGGACTGAGGTTCAAAGCTGGACGGTCTCATCCATGGCGTCGCTGACGGAAACCACCCTGCCCTGCTTCACTCGGCTGTTGCTGTCCTTTCACTGGCACTCGGGAGGACGAACCTCGCTGTAGCAACAGCCCAGATTTGTACTGATATTTATACATGGCACGTTGATTAATTGATGTGAACTGCTATTTCCAGAGACTACTCTTTTGCCTTACTCCAAGCAAATGTACAAAGGAAACCTTGGGATGTGGGGACGGTGTGGGCAATTTAAAAATTACATTTTGTAATGTTCATTAAAATGCTGCATTTCAAAGCAGAATCTGATGTTTCTTTATGCGTACCTGTCTGTCGTGCCTGAGCTTCTATCATGGGAGAGGAACCGTCCCTCTTCTAGAATGTGATTGGCCAGCAAGTCTGAATCCAATTGGCATTAGTATATTCTGTGAGGTTGCCATTCATCATTGTATTGTTAAAAATAAATAAAGCCTCAATGTAATTTTAACAGGTAATGTAGACTTGATAACAAAATAGTGTTGCTTTTGTTTTGGCCCAAGGAAGCTGCTTCCTATTGTACTGAACAGCAAATATTAAATAGAACAATGTGAGAGAATCTAGAGCCGTCCACTATATTACTTCATCCTTATGTTGCAGTGCTGTAGAACTGACCATGTGTAAAACCAGGCAGTGTCAAACTGTGGACATGTCACTAGTCCATCACATGGAAGATGCAATGTTAATGTCAGTAATCCACCTCAAATGAATGTTTTTGTTCAGTAAGGGAAACCCTGTCACAGGGCCAAGGTGACATGCCCAAACGGATCATTTTAACTTTGTAAAAAAGGGGTCACAAGTGTTTTTTAAAAACAAAAAATAAATCTTGAGATACTTGAATTTACTTAAAAATGCCTTATGATTTTAATATTTAGCTACTCTGTATAGATAGAACATTTGTTGTACAATTATATATTTCTCTATATACAAAGGCAAATCAGATTGACCTGCACTATAAATGTGTCTTCTTTTTTTTTAATAGTTCTTTTTACAATTTAAATCAAACAACAGCCTTATAAATGTAGTTTAACAAGCATCTTGTGTGGGCACATTAGAAACGGGTACTCTGACATCTGCTCCCTCTGGGAGAGCTCCCTGCATAACAAACACAGTACCATGGTGCTTTGTGCAACGCGACAATCATTTTAAACATGTGCTTATAGGCCCTTGAATAGCAATGAAAACTAGCCATTTTCATCAATTTACAAAACCCCGGAGGGCTGCAGACATGACAAGAAAAGTGGGTACGTTCAGGGCAAAATACAATGTTTGCTCATGCTACTTCCCCCCCTCAATATCTGAACAACTATATTTTCTTTGTTCAATAGCATGGCTGCACAGTGGTGTAGTCGTCACAGTTCGAGCCCTTTCTTTGCAGAGTTTACATGTTCTCATTGCATTTTATCCCGTTTAAAGTTGTTTGTTCAGACGAGATGCGAACGTGTGTCTGTGTCTCTGTGTGTGACCTGTGATGGACTGGTGACCTGTTCAAGGTGTAGACCAGGGATGTCCAACTCATTTGAGTTCAGGGGTCTCATGCAGCCCAATTTCATTTTGAGAGGGCCCGACCAGTAAAACAGTGCCATCATAACCTTTAAAATGAAATTTCAAAGCTTCTATTTGTTTTGATGCTGTGTATGTGATGAAAATGCTGATATTTTCACAAGACCAAACAATAACCAGCAAAAATGACTACAATCTCAACAAGAACCCAATTTTATTGGAACCTTCTGGTGCAGAATACAGTGAAATGTGCAAAAAAAAAAAAAAAAATCTTCTCCAATAGCTGTCGCATTGTGCATGTTTTTATAAACTCATCTTGACATCATGACTTTGAGGCTAATACTGTGGCATTATCACCATTTTTTGTTGCTGTTTTTCAGTTAATTTCATTATTCTATGCTTATACTATATTAATATTCAATATTGCTTATTTACTTTTTCACCTTTTAGCTTCTATCCATCCTGTATTATGTGAGGGGCAACACTACAAAGAATTTCCCTCTAGGATTGACAAAGTAAATCTATTCTATTCTATTCTGTCTCCGCTTGGGTTTCAGTGTTGTGTTGTGTCCACTACTCTTAAGAAATGTCTTAAAAACAATATCAATGTTATTGAAATTTTTACCATTTGCTTGGTGGTATGATGGGCTGATCTGGAGCCTCTTGTTGGTTGGTTTTGTGTTTGACACCCCTGGTGTAGAAGAACTATATACTATAGATATGATACAGACTATGGATCAAGTACAACACCTAAAATAAATTAGACATGTCAATCAAAGCCCCAATTTACCATCACTTCAGGCGGACCCCCAAGTGTGTGTGTGTGTGTGTGTGTGTGTGTGTGTGTGTGTGTGTGTGTGTGTGTGTGTGTGTGTGTGTGTGTGTGTGTGTGTGTGTGTGTGTGTGTGTGATGTCCAGGAGCACGGGGGCTAAAACAAAAAGGTGACATGACGTCATGTTGCAGTGTGCTGCCGGAGGCCTGAATCTCTCCATAAGAGTAACACGAGGGGCAATAAATGTAAGAAGTGTGAATAAAACGAGCGGAGCGCGTGTCATTAAACCGGGGCCGGTGCTGCTGAGCTCTAACGTGACGGGATGAATCTGTGTGTGTCGAGGGTCTGAGTCACTGTCAATGTGCGGTGAGCAGCAGAAAGCAGAGAGGAAGAGAGAGAGAGAGAGAGAAAGAGAGAGCATCAGTCTACCAGGGGGAGAGAGAGGGAGAAGGACGCATTGTGGGCGGGTTAAGCAGCGCCGAGAGGGAGGGGACGACGCCAGCGTAATATTCCCACCGTTTTTTCCTTTTTTTTTTTTTTTTTTTTTAACCCTCCTATGTGCAGCTTGAAAAAACAAGGACATCCATCGGTCTCTCTCCAGCCTCCTCCTCCTCCTCCTCCTCTTCCTCCTCCTCTCCTTCCTCCTCACATCTCATCTGAGGAGTCGAGAGAAAAAAAAAAAAAAACACCTTGTCATTTCTTGGGCGTTGAGAGCCGCCTGTCTCCTTCCTTCTTTCCCCACCCGGACGTTTTATTTATAATTTATTTTATTTTTTTAAGAGGAGGGGGGGTTGCTGTTTGTGTCCGAGCCGAGCCGAGCGGCAGGGGCGTGAGAGGCGGATGCTGCGAGCGTAGCGGCTGGGTACCAAACCAGGAGCATCACCGAACCACCACGTTCACCACGGTAATGTCACATCGACATGTCTCCTCGAGCCTCACCTCCCTGCGACGGTCTATCCCCCGCGTAGTGTCACGATTGTGGGCAGCCATGTAGCTCAGGACGGGGGAAATGTGTGTCAGTAACTAATGTAAATGGTGATTGTCGCATAGCATGATCCTGGTTCCTGAATGTGTGTGTGTGTGTGTGTGTGTGAGAGTGTGTTTGTGTTTGTGTGTGTGTGCAGCTTGAGCAACCTGTGAACAGATGTTGTGTATTTCTTCCTCTTTTTTTTAATTTCTTTTTGGGGTTATTTTTCAGTGTATGTTGTCCTGTAGCCTATCAAGGACTGACGCAAGGCAAAAAAAAAAAAAAAAAAAAAATGTAAAGGTTTCATATGCCAATGAGAGCTGAGATCTCTCCAAGGACTTATTCCTTCTCAATTCTAGTGAATAACAATTTAAAAAAAAAAAAAAAAGAGAAGCAGGCAGAATGAAAACACGCTATAACACCCACACAGCCGCTTGCAAAGCCTCTTCCAGTGACACACTCATGACTCGGTATGTGCTTACTCTACAGGCATGTCGGTCTCATATGGAGACACGCCAAATATCAGCATTCCGGCATCTGAATTATTATGGTTCATTCATGCAATTCCAAATTTAGTCCATCCTATAGTGTCTCTTTACGCGCAGGTCTCCAGATGCTACATGCATGACACTTGAATATTGATGCTCTTGCACGAGCAGCGATGTGAAGCCCCGTGTGTGCACCATCTGATAGGCCTGATCTGCTCCTGTCTTGTTACTGTACCTGTCTTCCTCCACTGCTGATCAGTTGTTGATGCATGTATTCTTCCCCCTCTTCTCCTCACCCCACCCTGTTGCCCCCCCTCTCGTTTTCCTCTCTTTTCCTCCCTCAGATGGACAGAATGAATTTTCTCTCCTTTCTCCTCCTTTGCTTGACTTCGGTTGCCACTGGCAACAAAGGTCAGTTCCTCATCCTTTTACTGTTATTTGTGAAGTATTATGGTTTACATTGCCATGGGAGCACGGAGACCTACATCTTGGTTTTTGGGTTGTTTTTTTTATCCATGGCCATGGCTGCTTTGTCACGAAATTATCCTGATGACTTTCAGTTATTTCAGCATTACACACAGCTCCAGATTCTCACTCACATACGCAGCATTTGAACCTAAATGTAGAGAAAAGCTTTTGTGTTTGCTGTCCGTGACCCAGCGTGCATGTGCCTGTTTTTCCAGTGCTGTGACTGTGATGAGATGATGAATCTGTTTCCCTGTACATGGCAGATTCATCATTCCTGATAACCACGACTGTGATTCAACATCATTGTTTCAATGATTATCATGCTGAGAGGAGGCGAACGGAACAAACAGCGTGGCGGGTGAATGTCAGAGCAGGAGGTAGAGGAGAGCGGCGACACAGGAGAAGACGAGGAGATTGGAGGAGATGGAGTGTCAGGAGAGAGAGAGTGTAGGGAAGAGAGAGAGAGAGAGACAGAGACAGAGGAGAAGGAGCCGAGACAGGAGAGGACGTGCCGAAAAAGATGCAGGCTGATAAGGAGGGAGGAGGAGGAGGAGGAGGAGGAGGAGGAGGAGGGGAGGAGGAAGGTGATAGAGAGTGAGAGGTGGTATGTGAGATCAGGTGACACGAGGGAGAAACGAAAAAGAAAAGTGTGGCATATTGGGGCATTTCTGTGTGTGTGTGTGTGTGTGTGTGTGTGTGTGTGTGTGTGTGTGTGTGTGTGTGTGTGTGTGTGTGTGTGTGTGTGTGTGTGTGTGTGTGTGTGTGTGTGTGTGTGTGTGTGCGTGTGCGTGTGTGTGTGTAGTGATAGAGTGACAGAGAGGGGAGGTGTGCCAGGAGAGACAGAGAGAGAGCGACAGAGACAGAGACAGAGAGAGAGAGAGAGAGAGAGAGAGAGATGGAACGAGATGCTTCTCAATCTGTAATCCCGAATGTAATCCACAGGCCTGATGCTCAGATTAATGCTATATAGCAGGGCAGCGGAGGGAGGGAGGAGATCAACTGAGGGGACAGAGGGCAGGAGATAAATGACCAAAAAAGAGACACACACAAGTACTGTGGAAATAGAGGAGGAGGAGGAGGAGGAGGAGGGAGAGATGTTGTCAGCAGGCTAGGATAAATATGTTTGATTCAGGCTGAGTGTTGAATCTAATATTTCATCCGTCTCAAACTAAATTTGCACTGAAAGCTGCATGGTGAACATGGTCAGAGCTCTTAATCATCAAACATTTAACAAAGATTTAATAACAATTCTGAGATTTAAATTTAGCTCTTTATGTCATGTCTTATCAAAGCTCTTTAAAAACCGTGTTATTGATGCCGCTTTGTAAATTAATCTAATTTCCCAACTTTTGTTGTAAAATATTTACGTGGATGAATTAGACAATTGTTTTTGTTGTGTTGTTGTTATTTTTGTTTTGTTTAGATTTTAAGTGAAAAATGACCACAACAAATAGTATTTTATATCTTTCAGGTCCAGAAAAAGCCAGACAATATCTGAAAAGTGTCTGTAAATAGTTTATCAAGACTGATATCTCATATTAAAATTTTCTAATTGATAATTTTTATGAAAGTAAAGTATAATAATTTCAAACATTAGAGGCTGCAGGATAATCTCATGACTGACATTCAACAATGAGGTGGTATTTGGTATATTCACATTTTATAAATGCTGAGACAATGAGTTATTTGAATATATACAGAGAGATGTTTTTCTTTTTCCTATTATTTATTACAATAATTCCAAAAGTGGGAAAATATTTGGAGTAAAAGCTTGTAACAAGGAATCAATATCAGAAGTAAAACTGCATCTTGAGTTGTACTGGTTAGAAATATAAAATATAATGTTTGGCTTCAAAGTTCAATGTTAAGTGGCCTAAGGTCGTGTGAGGAGGAAATACTGGAGCGCAGGCATCTAAACTACTGTAGCCCTTGATCCATTCTTAATTGACTTCCAGCAATTACCATTCATGATTTACCCACATTGGATTGATACTGCCGGCTTTATACACTAAGAAGTGAAACACTATACTCCCCTTCAAGTGAGAGGCCTGACCCTTCAAATATCAGGAGCACAGTAGCGTTAGTTTTATTGTAAGACTTGATTCCCAGAGGGCGATATAATCAGGAGGCGTAGGATTAGCCTTATTGTGTGCTTGTTTTCACATTGAAGATATTTCTTGGGGATTAGATCGATGTTACACTATGTGATGAGTGACAAAATATAAAGTGGGATTGTTCCTGTTTTGTTCCAGTGAAGCTCTTTAGAATTCAGTAGAATAAGTGATGTTAAAGAGAACAATGTAATGAGGGAGACACGTCTAACCTGACATCATGTCGACTGAAAACTAAAGAAGTCACATGCACCCTATGTTACAAAAAGAAAGAATCATCTTATCCGTCATGGTTTAACTTTTAGGCCACCCGCCACACATTTAACCCTTCAGAATCTTCCCTCCCCCAAGAGATGTTCTGGATCCGCGAGGAAATTGTGATCACATTTAGATCCAGCAGCTATTTTTCTCTCTGTTGATTTTGCTCTTGTAGACAACATAGCAAACAATTAGATCCAGTCGGATTTACTGGAAAATTCACTGTGAAGACAACAAAGCAGTCTCCACACAAAAGTCCTGCGCCTCATTCTGATCTGAAACTCTGGCTTCTGCGCTGGGAGATTGAGGACAACAGAGAGAGGACACTGGCTTTTGTTTTTTCTCTTTGCTGGGGTGTAAAATCATCCTCCTTCTGGCTCATTATCTTGGCCTTTGATCATTCAGCAAAGAACATTCAGTGCAAGGATGAATAATTAATTTGCAATTAAAGGTTAAATTCACAGTAAACCTCAGGCATTTGATTTTGACACTGCTGTTTTCTGGCACATTATTGTGAGGAACCATTGGCAGGCCCGTTCAGCTGATTGATATGAGTAATATATTTCTCAGTATGTGTGCGAGAGGGAGAAATCTTACTGGGTTTGATTATTTTGCCAACCAGGAAGGTGTGTGCGGAGTGGTGCTTGACATGAGCAAGCGAAGGTGGCTGATGTGGAGAACGAGGCGAAATCTCAGTGTGAATGTTACTGTGTCTTTGGGGTCGCGCATTTGCATACATTCTGTAATTTTTTTTTTTGTTCACCCCCGCTCATGCACTCCCCCCCCCCCCCCCCCCCCCCCCCCTCCCCCCATGTCCTCACCCATAACGGAGTGTTAAAAATAGACACATTGGTCCCTCCTAATTGCTCCATTTAACCCAAAGCCTCTTTGGTCTCTTCTCTGTGCGGTTCAGCCAATAAGCACAAGCCATGGATCGAGACAGAGTACCAGGGGATTGTCATGGAGAACGACAACACCGTGCTGCTCAACCCCCCTCTCTTTGCCCTCGACAAAGATGCTCCACTTCACTATGCGGGTAACACCAACTGCACGACGGAACATTGGAGGAGCATAAAGTTGGCCTTGAAAGAAATGCACAGAGATTGTTGAAATAGCATCTTATTCCTTGAAAGAGCATCCGATCACATGTCTTTACTGAAACTGAAAAGCCAAATTAAAAATGATCTCGCATTGATTTTGCAGGCGGAACGATGAGACATTAGTAATCGTGGCACTCATTTTTTAGTTAGGAGCCATCAGAACTCTGCCATTTCTAACCATATTTCCCAACAGGCTGTCTAAATATTAAAGCGAATGTATTCAGTCACAGAGTCCACTATTTTTAGACCGTCAGAGTGTAATTCAACCCATCATCGCAGGAGCAGTCAGCAGTCCTCTGCCTCTGCAGCCTGATGAAATAAGGTTATATAGTGTTTGCACTCAGGAGTCCTGGAAATAACCACATTCAGTCAAACGATGAAAGATCAACGGGAATTACTCAGGAGCGTCCCTTAAATCTATCCGGCTCGTGTCAAGATAGAAGTGGAAATTAGCTGTTTGAGCATGAACCTTTGACTCATGTCAGCCAGGCCTGATTGCTATTCCAAGGTTTTTTTTTTCCATTTAATATATTTTCAGTCACAGCTGCAGTCTGTTTCATTCTGTTTTTGATAATGACTGCCTGGGTGACATAAAGTACCACTTCAAGAAATATCCACATAACTGTGTGCACATTTCTGCTGTAAGGATCGCTGGTATAGGCTGATGTCTACTGAATGTTGCAGTAAATCCTCACAGTTAGTCTAATGAAGTAGACGTTACCTTAATTAGTGTCAGTGCATCACTGCATTATGTTTCCATTCTCATCATATCTCATGCAGGATGTGTTTCAACTAGATAGTAGCCTGATTAAGTTGAAATGTAAACGATATTAATGTAGGGAATGGAATTAGAGCTATTGCAGCACTAAGATACTCAATTTAAATGTTTAGATGCAATGTGCAAACTGCTGCAGAGCAAAAAACATGAAAACCATGAGAGGCACAGATTGCTGAACTTAAACTTATAAAACGAATTATCAGTCAGAAATTAGAAGATATTACAGAGTTAAAAAGATCAATTTTAACAGTGAAGCTTTAAGTCCGGAGAAAACAGACTGTAGTTTGACTTGAGGTATATCGGGCATAAAAGGTTACTGTGTGTGACAAAGGCTTATAATGTCTTCAAGATAATAAGTAAAGATGAACTCATCACTTTGTTGAGGTAAGTCCGCCTGGTGTTTAGGACTTTGCAGCTAAAAGTGTTTCATCAGTCTGAAGAGAAATTAATTAGAAATTCATGTTTGTACAAATCAGAAGGTTAAAAACGCACATTTTTAATCTCTGCAGCCTGGAGTTCTAGATTTCAAAATAATAGGAGGTCATTTATGTTGATAATATTGTCCATGGTTAAGGGAACACAGTTAATGGCAGCAGCTGCATTTGTCACACCTGAAAATTACTCCGGAACATTTTGAAGCGAGAGGGAAGTTTTCTTGTCATAGAAAGTCCAATTCACCAAATTTAGTTCTTTTCATATGTGGGAACTTGCTTAGTGGTGTGATCTAACTCACACCATCCCCCTGCCTCTCTCAGGTGAGATCTGTGGCTTCCGGGTTCATAACGGCCCCTCGGGTTCCGGTACGGTCCAATTTGAAGCCGTGGTCCTGGACCGCTCCACCGGAGAGGGTCTGGTCCGGTCCAAGGAGCCGCTGGACTGCGAGAGCCAGCGAGAGCACAGCTTCACCATCCAGGCCTACGACTGCGGCGAGGGACCCGACGGAGTCAACAGCAAAAAATCCCACAAGTTAGACCCCCTTCCTCCCCTTTTTGTCAGTAATGCATGTTTCAGACAATAATGACTTTATCCATATGAAGCTTCACTTACTAGGTCCTTCAAAGCCCACCAGCCTTCATTATTTCCTGTTGTTCCAATAATCTCTCTCTCTCTGCTTGTGTTTGGCTTCCCGCTCCCCCTCCCCTCAGGGCCACCGTGCATGTTCGTGTGAACGACGTCAATGAGTTCTCCCCTGTGTTTGTCGAACGTCGCTATGAGGCCTCGGTCCCAGAAGGACGTCTCTTTGACCGAATCGTACGTGTGGAGGCTCTGGATGCCGACTGCTCCCCGCAGTACAGCCAGATTTGCTTCTATGACATCATCACTCCCAATGTGCCCTTCGCCATTGACAACGACGGTGAGATGAATTTCGTCTTTTAAATCGGAGCCCTTGTTGCTCTCAGAAACTCAGCAATTTTACCATGCGAGTCCCCGAATTATCTTTGTTTCTGAGTGTTGTGCGCGGCCTCGGCTGCTCGTAGAAACGCTGAATTCATTACTCTGCTCAGTATTCAAGCGCTAAACTCACTGGATGTTCTCAATACATGAAAAACACATGAGATGCTGCTGAGATATTGATGTCTGCTTTGCGACAGAGTGAAAGATTTGCACGCGATGAATACCCCTGCCAGGTAGATACCAAAACATTTTAAAATACACTTTGTGTGGGTGGATCATTGTTCTGTCTCTGCACAAACGTTGCAACAGCTGTTGGGTTTAATATAGCCTCCTTTTGTACACGGCTCCTCGTACAGTTCATAGATTCTTCTTATGGAAAAGGGACAACTGTTACAAATTATTGTTGTGCCCATTGACTGGTTGGTGTGAGGTCAGTTATGGCTGTTTTGTAACGGGACACAGTAGTCGAGGAGGCCGTGATTTTAGTATGACTCTGCGAATTCAGCCGAGAATTGGAGGGTTTTGCAGAGTTTGAGCGGTTCCCTTTTTTGTGTGTGTTGGAGTGGTACGGCCACACAGAGACCTTTTGTTCCAATCTTGTTCGGATGCCGTCAGCTTTATTGTGTATTTCCTTTATTCCCCCACTAGGCCTTGTCTCTTTTATTCCTCCAATGCTCATCTCACCATGTCACTGCGTCGTCTTTCTTACCTATTGTTTGTCAGCTGGCATGAAGGGAGATGTCAGCCTATCACAGACACTCACTGTTGATTTACCTTCATCCCGTCAAAAAAAACAAAAAAGAACAGGAAAAGCTTTCAGTTTTTATCCTGGCCTGTGCAGTTTATGTTCCACTGTTTTTGCTTTTTCCTTTTTGACCTTTGAATGTGGGACAAACCAAAGGGAGTACTGGTAATGCACCTGTCCACTATTATAAGCTTCCCCAATGAGTCTCCTTGAGCTTGGCTATTGATTACCCAAGCTTGTTGTTGATGACTAACCCTCTTTTTCTTTTTACATGTTATTCTTTGTCTCATTATTTTCTCCTCCTATCTTTCTTTCTCGCTCCTCGTCTCCAAGGTAACATTAAGAACACGGAGCCTTTGGATTCAAAGCGGCAGCGCGTTCACACCTTCTGGGTGACCGCCTTCGATTGTGGAAAGAACCGAGCTCAGGCTGACGCCCAGGTCGTTGTCACGGTCAAGCCGTCCTGCAAACCCGGATGGATCGGTAATCAATGTCACAGCTCCGCCTTTTCCCCTCTCCTTACAGTTGACACCCGTTTTGGTTTGAGTCTGCGTGTGTGTGTATGTGCGTGCGCGTGTGTGTGTGTGTGTGTACGTGTGTGCGTGCGTGTGTGCGTGTGGGCCGCTGCCTCCTGAATGAATCACTTAGAATTTGAAGACATGGCTCCAAAGATTAAAATGAGTAAAACTTTATATTTATAGACCTTACATATCACTACCACACTTTTCTCTGGGTTGGATAGTTCAGGCAGAATAATCAGCCATAACTTACTGACACTTTGTTTAAATGTTTTATTTTAGCATTAAACTTATGCAATAAAATTTTATACACTTGTAATAGAATTTATGCAAGTTCCTGGCTACATTATTGTGCTTTGAGCTACAAGTTGTATAAACATGAATAGGACATAGATGGACACAGACATATTGGTATTATCACAAATATTTTGTATGAATGATTTAGAGATAGATAGATAGATAGATAGATAGATAGATAGAAAGATAGATAGATAGATAGATAGATAGATAGATAGATAGATAGATAGATAGATAGATAGATAGATAGATAGATAGATAGATAGATAGATAGATAGATAGATAGATAGATAGATAGATAGATAGATAGATAGATAGATAGATAGATAGATAGATAGATAGATAGATAGATAGATAGATAGATAGATAAGTTAAAATAGATAAAATGTGAATGATAACTTATAGGAACACTTGCTTTATGTCATTTGTGTAATATTTTTCAGGATGGACCAAGCGTGTAGAGTACACACCGGGGTCAGGCAGCATCCCCCTGTTCCCCAGCCTGCATTTGGAAACCTGTGAAGAGACGGTGTGGAACATCCAGGCCACCGTAGAGCTCCAAACCGGTCACATCGGGAAGGGCTGTGACAGAGACAGCTACTCTGACAGATCTGTGCGGCGACTGTGCGGTGAGTTCTGTTTTATGCCTGAGTACACAGGGCCTGGTGGATGTCCAAACTTTTACCGTTCAATATTCTTCATAAAAAAAAAATATTCACCAGGTGCTGTGCGAGGAGAAGTCGACCTCCTCCCACCTCCTTCCCCTGCAGCCAACTGGACCTCAGCTCTGCCCACTCTCCCCTCCTCCGATTCGTCTCTCGTCTTCTCCTTCAACGGGTCCAATCACGTCGCCGTGGTGCCCGACTCGGTGGTCTCTGCGCTGTCAGGCGACCACTTCACCCTCCAGCTGTGGATGCGAAGGGGAGGCGCCAACATCCAGGCTGCGACCACTCAGACCAGAGGAAACCGCAAAGAGGAGGAGACCATCGTGTGCAGCACTGTCAAGAATGGTGCGTTGTCAGAGGCAGAGCTTCCTGTAGATTACATATGTGTTCAGATGCATCAAGCACCTACACTTGTATTGACTCGGCTTTTATATTTTCCTCCAGCACGATTGGTGGTAGTAGCGTTATGAATGTTCAGAACATCCGTGCAGGTTGAAGCATTGTCCTCCACAAATAGCTCGTTTCTTTTCATGTTGACTTACAATCTGCAAATTTGTAAATTACTCGCCCGCAGCTTCTCTGATGTTTCTCTGATGTATTATTGGTAAGATAAATTCTGGTATTGGTAGGACCCTGACATGGCCTTTACTTCACTTCACTTTACTTTGATGAACTGTGAAGCAATCAAACAGAACACAGTGGAATGTTTTATAAGAAAAGTTAAATCACTGTGGCTTCTTCACTTTCTCACCCACTTATGAGTCATTTAACACGCCGAAGGCTGTAATTTCAAAACACGACCTGCAGGGAAAATGATGCTTGAATGAAAGAAAATAAACAGTTTATAGCTACAACAACGACCATCAAGGTGCTCTTCAGAAAGGCACTTAACCTCCAGCTGCTCTGCTTGTGCAGCCAAGTGGACAAAGAAGGGAAAGTAAAATACTGTAAATGTGCCTGGAAAAATATTGTGTATGGGGTGAATATTCTCAGATATGTGACTCTGGCGCAGCACCACTTAACCGCAGCATCTCCCGCAACGGTGGGAGAGTGACACAGAGATTCAGATCTATAATGAACCCAATTCACATTGTTATATCTGTGGTTATTCGCTGAGGAAATGAGGAGAAAATGAAAAAGTGTTTGACAGGACTGTTCCTCTGCTCTCCTGCTCCACAGATGACTCCTTCTCCCACTACTCCCTCTCCGTCCATGGCTGCCGCCTCTCTCTTTTCTACTGGCCTGATGTCTCAGCCGCACGGCCCGTCAAGTTCCTGTGGAAACTGGAGCAGGTACTGGGGGAACTGCAGCACTCAGCTTTGATGTTTTCGCTCACATGGGTTTTTTTTTTCTGCGTTTCCACCTTGAAATTAAGCTCAAATGGAAGGAATTCAAATTTTTGGTTAGTTTTTATTTCTGTGTGAAGCCAAACTTCAGACCCCTGCTCAGAGTTGCATCTATCATATAAAAAACGGGAGAGAAAAAAAAAAAATCTACATTGAAATAGGCTGATATGACTTGATGCAACCTTCAGACTTCAGTCTGAATAAAAGACAATATCCTCACGTTCCAAGTTTTCTTAATCAATGCATTTTGCATGTTAATTAGTCCATCAATTCCTAAAATATTGTAGTTTTTCTGTCATTATGTATGTGGTTTCGGTATGTGTGTGAGCGTTGAAGTGTTTTTTGTTTTTGAGTGAAGCCGCTGGTCCCAGACAGATTGAAGTCCCATGGATTACAGGATGCTGAGCTGATACACAGAAGATTTGTTAAATCCCCCCTGTCTGAACCGCGTTATCTTATTACCTCACTACTTCTTTCCTGGCCCGTTTTTTTTTTTTTTTTTTTTTACTCTCATTCTGGTATTGTTTTCCTCACCACATCCGTATACAGAGCTTTAACAAATGTGCACTCAACTTAACAAAGCGTATGTATTTATATATTTCTGTTGCACTCAGATGTAACTTTCTTTGGAGCTTCAGCTTGTTAGGCTCAATTATTAAAATAATATCAAAATAAATTAAATATAAATAAATCTGCACCCCAAAAAAAACTACTTCGTCCGAGAGGATGCTAATTCATGTAATAGGATTTTAGCTCTTCTTGTTTCCAAACCCAGTAATCATCTAACGAGCCCTCAGCTTTAATCTCCTGACTCCTCGGAGGGGGACGGCCCATAACTTGGGAGCTCAACTGCAGATAAAGTAGATAAAGTTAATATGGGTCCTAAAATAAAGAACAAAATTAATGTAATATTAAATAGTATATCAGTGAAACGGTGCACTACTGGTCATACCCTCTGATATGGATGGACTCAAACGCGCCATTTAGATCAGGTCCAATCAAGTAGAGCTTATTCCATCCATCCTTCCAGACTCAGGTGTGGACGAGGAGGGAAGAAGCTGCTGATCAGAGGGAAAGTCACAGACCAAGAATGAGAGGAGTGTAAATAAAATAAAGCACGACTGCTCCTCGCATGTATAGTTGAGGTTAAATATGAATAGTAGGAGTTCAATGCAGATAAATGATCTCCCCAATGAAGTATGCTTCCTTTCTTTATCTTTCTTTCAACTAGCTAAAATAAGAAATGGCAGACAGAAAAGAACTGCCCAAGACCAGGAAAACACTCTATAATGTCTTTCACCTGACTGACTCTGGGGGGAAAATAAGCCTTCTCAGACCTGATGTTAGAACATAGACCAACAATAGCAGTGAAAAGTCAAAACACACATGCAACAGATGAAAACTTGGCTCGACAATTAGTAAGAGGAGATCAAAATACGACTGTATTCTTTTAATTTTTAGGCTTCGAGAATTTCAGAAAATGGGCCGAGACTGTGTTTTTGTACCCTTTTTTTTCCTCAAAATAACTTTCAATATCTGGTAGTTATTAAGTGTTGGTGTGTGTTTCTGATGGTACTGAGAAGTTCATGTTTCAAATGTGTGAAACATCTTGTGTGGACTTGGATGCTCTTACTGCAGAAGTCCCGCAAGTTCCATCACGACTGGGATATTAATGTAAAGGTTCATGCCGGTGCTTTCTGGTAGTTTATGAATTTAATGAAAACATCAAAAACTTCAGGATTTTGCTTTTTTGACAAGGATGTAATGATTGTTGATGTGTAATGTTTTTCGAGCTCCGTTTTTATCTGCCTTCATGTTTTCTCTGACAAACAGGTGTGCGACAGCGAGTGGCATCATCTTTCACTCAGCGTCCAGTTCCCGTCAGTGACCCTTTATGTGGATGGCGTGACCTTCGACCCCGCCCTCATTCATGACAACGGAGCCATCCCAAACCCCGTCCCCCGCCAGAGGATGTTCATCGGTGCCTGCTGGGGTGAGACACTCTGACAGTTCTGCTCAGTGGATCTGCAGCTGACACATTTCACGTTTCACCCCAGCTTAAAGACAGATTTCCTTTCTCACGCACACAAAGGCTTCCAGTCGCACTCGTGCTCCTTCGCCTCCTCCGTTTCACTCCTCAGTCACTAAAATGTCACTGACATCAAACATCAGCGGAGAATGAAGGCGTCAGTCTCCGGCAGGTTACAAAAACCGGCGAGGCATCTCTTTGCGTGACGCCTTTCTCTTCACTGTTTTCACTCACTTATAATTTGGTTGAGGCATTTTGTCTTTGAGGGATAATAATATAACTGACTTATCAATTATTCAGGCCAGCAAAACAACAGAAGGGCCAGACAGCTATCAGCCACTTACACCCTAACCGCTGGCTAAAATGGGAAGCAGCTCTGGCTGCCAATTATCAGTGACACACACACACACACACACACACTGCTGTGGAAGTCCCACTATTGCCTGCGTGGCAGCTGCTGCTGGATAATGAGGAGATGCTGCATTTTTGAAGATTGTCTGCATTTTCTTTTCTCCTCACTTGTGTCGGCTTGTTATTTATTTATGTATACATTTTATATGTTGCTGTCAATCTCTGGCTCCTTTCGATTTCATCTCAGTCCCTCGTTATACCTCACAACATTGACACGTCTCAGCGCAACTTATCGTTTTGTGTGTTCCTCTTTTCCTTTGACCCTCTCTCTGGTTCCCCCTGCAGAGCCTGAGGAGAAGCAGAAGGAGATACTAAACAACACCATCCCAGAGGGTAAAGACTCAGGTGACCTCTTTGTTTCACACTGTTGTCAGCGTGAGGGTGTGCAGTCTGCCGTTTTGCTATGTCACTCTGGTGTATTTTTAATGTGCATGTTAGAGGCTACAGGCAATGATACTGTGTGTTGACACTTTAGTGAAGTACGTGGGGGGTTACCACGGACTACTGTCTGGGGTGACGGTGCGTCCTGGCAGCGTGGAGCCTCACAGTGTGGTCGAGTGTCTGTACGCCTGCAGGGAGGGACTGGACTTTGGAGACCTGGAGACATTGGGCTCTGGCATGAAGGTAACACCTGAGAGCGTGGCAAGCTGTCATCAGAGTCTGTTTTAGGCCAGCATTTATTAACTTCCACCTCAAATATCCTCAACTATAAAACAGCTGCACTATTCATAATGTAGTTTCTCTCTATATACAAGATTTAATCATCAATCCATGCAGCTGCATGTCTTCAGCAGCCTGATGCTTGAAATTGTTTGTATTTCTTTACCGGCAATTTAATGATACTCCTATATGAAAAAATATCAACCCATGACAATACCAACCCCAATTCGTTGTATTACCACATTGCCAAGTTGATATCAGTGACACTTTTAAAAATAGTTGGGACAGGAGCCATATTTATTCTTGCTTGTCATCGCCTCTTCTTCTAATAACAATCAGTACATGAGAGATGCAAAGGTTTTTTTGCTAAAACATCCAAGAACTCCCCAAAACACACATTATCTGTTCATCATGCAATTCTAAACCTTGTAATACTTTTAGCATTAATGCTGTATTTTTGGATGTGCTGTCCACTCAATCCACAAGCAGTTTAAAAGCATATCATATACTGTGTGCCACTGAGGAGCTGGGTGTTTCCTCTCAACTCTAGCCCACAGACAACAGCATCTGTGGTTTGTAAATATTTTTAGATTCATGTGACTACTTTTTGCCTCAGACCATTTTGAATGAGCTTTGGTTCAGGGTGTTTTTTTTATTTTTGTTGTTGTTTTGGTTTTTTTGGGGGTTTTTTGGGGGGGGGGTCCGAATGTCTGTTTCTCCACATTGTTCAACTTACTTTTGTGGTTTGTGTTGATTTTTCATTCACAGAAAACAGTTTTTGGGAGTGTTTTGTGCCCATGCACTAGTTCCCCTTTAGAAAAGCAGGCCTGTTTTTAATACAAGTGCTGCCTGAAAGCCCGAAGAGCCCAAGCATCCAATGTTGACCTTCAGAGCTTTCTCTATGTTGCCTGCATTGTGACGATATTAGATCTTCAAAGTCTTGATTATTTCACATTGAAGATGTTTTAACCTTTCAATTGTTTGATAGTTTTTAGAATTTTGCAAATAGTTGATAATGCCCACAATTACATCTGAAGGTTTTCTACTCTAAAATGCAAATTTCATTCTGTCAGGTCACTGACCCTATGCAAACTGATCTTAGAGGTAACAATAGGTTCCTCTAGCTAGTCTTGTGGTGTCCTTTCCCTAAGACCTCTCACTGCCAATTTCCAAATAACAGAATATTTTCAAACATGGGTTTTGTGGCATATTTTTACAATCTGATATGGTATTGTCCAATTCTCATCGATATTTTACACATGATCCTATCTTTTTGGACGTTATGGTTGGACTTGTATAGGGCAGAATTGTTAAAAAAAACAAAAAAAAAACACGTGGAGCTTTCATGCACACATGAAGTTGCATTTCTGAATTTGTCCTTTGACCTCCCAGGTGCATGTGAACCCCAGCCAGTCTGTGTTGGTGCTGGAGGGAGACGACATCGAGAGCTTTAACCGCGCTGTGCAGCAGGTCACCTACAGAAACTCTCTACGCTTCGCTACCCCCGGAGTCCGCCCTCTGAAGCTCACCACCTCACTCAGGTACGTAAACACGCAGATGGACAAAGGCCGTTTCACAATGGTGCATGAACGTCACTGCAGATAATGGCGGTGATTTCACAAACAGAGGGCTACGTTGTAAGGCAATTTCAAGACTGTAATTATAAATCTTCAGCAAGGGAAATTTGGCAACTAACTAGATTCACATGGCGCATAACTGGAAACAAAACATTTGCTCTCCGAGTGCTGTTTAAACATCATTTGTAAGGAGCAGGAAACTGACAGGCGCTGCAGAGGATGACACAGGAAGAGAGTAATTGACGCCACAAATGTAAACTGCAACTGCAGAAAGCTCATCATACATGTGTGAACTGTTTAAACAGCATTTCTGAGTTCTTTTCTGCTGCAGTCAAACAAAGTGTCACTGCCTGCTTACTCATTTGACATTGAACTCACCAAACGTGGACCTTGTCTCGGCTGTGATGTGATAAGAACTGGTGCAGGATGAAGGAGATAATTATAAAGAGATTAGAATATATCAAAGAAGGAGATAACAGGAATATCTTATCTCTTTTTTACATTCCTTGCACTGAGTAATGTTTTCTTTGATCGAAAGAACTACCGGTTCAAAATACTTTTTTTATTGTCAAGCTGGGCTTGTTCAAAAATCAAATTCAAGAAAATTAATTATTGGTTGTTTTCTATAGTTTCACCTTTACCTTTTTTTTTTAGAGCACAAATGAAATTAGTTTGAGTTTTATTTTATTGTATTATATAATAACATCTAATTACTTGTTTTCATTTTGTGATTTTTCCTAAAGTAATTCAAATAAACATAATATATATAATAAAAATGTCTTTGAAAGAGTAAAAATTCTAAGTGAATTACAACTAATCAAGAATTTATTGCTCCAAAAGTTGAGTAAAAGAATTATTTCTCTCAGGATTTTGGCCAAATGTTAAAAAGAAAATCACATTTTCACACCTTATACACTATTGAGCTTTTCTGTTTTTCAATATAATGTTTTATGCAAAAATGTGAGGTACTTTAAATATACAGGACTGTCTCAGAAAATTTGAATATTGTGATAAAGGTCTTTATTTTCTGTAATACAATTAAAAAAACAAAAATGTCATACATTCTGGATTCATTACACATCAACTGAAATATTGCAAGCCTTTTATTATTTTAATATTGCTGATTATGGCATACAGCTTAAGAGAACTCATATATCCTATCTCAAAATATTAGAATATCATGAAAAAGTATACTAGCAGGCTATTTAACTAATCACTTGAATCGTCTAATTAACTCGAAACACTTGCAAGGGTTTCCCTGAGCCTTTAAAAACACTCAGCTTGGTTCAGTAAACTAAATCACAAGTATGGGGAAGACTGCTGACCTGACTGCTGTCCAGAGGACCATCATTGACACCCTCCATCAGGAGGGTAAGACACAAAAAGAAATTTCTAAAAGAGCAGGCTGTTCACAGAGTGCAGTTTCAAAGCACATTCACAAAAAGTCTGTTGGAAGGAGGAAATGTGGCAGGAAACGCTGCACAACCAAGAGAGAGGACCGCAGCCTTAACAGCATTGTGAAGAAGAGCCGCTTCCAGAATTTGGGGGAGCTTCAAAGACAGTGGACTGAAGCTGGAGTCCAGGTATCAAAAGCCACTGTTCACAGACGTGTCCGGGAAATGGGCTACAATAGCCGTATTCCCATGGTCAAGCCACTCCTGAACTCAAGACAACGGAAGAAGCGTCTGACTTGGGCTATGGAAAAGAAGCACTGGACAGTTGCAGAGTGGTCCAGAGTCCTGTTTTCAGATGAAAGCAAGTTTTGTATTTCATTTGGAAGTCAAGGCGCTAGAGTCTGGAGGAAGGCTGGAGAGGAGCACAATCCAAGTTGCTTGAAATCCAGTGTGAAGTTCCCACAGTCAGCAATGGTTTGGGGAGCCATGTCAGCTGCTGGTGTTGGTCCACTGTGTTTCATCAAGTCCAGAGTCAATGCAGCTGTGTACCAAGAGATTTTAGAGCACTACATGCTTCCATCTGTTGAAAAGCTCTATGGAGATGATGATTTCATTTTCCAGCATGATCTGGCACCTGCCCACAGTGCCAAAACCACCAGTAACTGGTGTACTGACCATGGCATTACTGTCCTCGATTGGCCTGCCAACTCCCCTGACCTGAACCCCATAGAGAATTTGTGGGGTATTGTGAAGAAGAAGCTGAAAGACACCAGACACAATAATGCAAATGAGCTAAAGGCCGCTATTGAAGCATCCTGGGCCTCCATAACACCTCAGCAATGCCACAGGCTGATTGCTTCCATGCCACGCCGCATTGATGCAGTAATCCGTGCAAAAGGGTTCCCAACCAAGTACTGAGTGCATTAATTGACATTTTCAAATGTTTGATTTTGTTTTGCTGTTATAAATCATTTTTTTTTTACTTGGTCTGAGGAAATATTCAAATTTTTTGAGATAGGATATTTGAGTTTTCTTAAGCTGTATGCCATAATCAGCAATATTAAAATAATAAAAGGCTTGCAATATTTCAGTTGATGTGTAATGAATCCAGAATGTATGACATTTTTGTTTTTTTAATTGCATTACAGAAAATAAAGACCTTTATCACAATATTCAAATTTTCTGAGACAGTCCTGTAACTCACAAGTTTCATTGGGCCTAGTTTATAAATAGACATACTGTTTCTTGCATTTGTTTTATGGGCACAGTGCATATGTCCAGGCATGTCATAGAATTCCTTTTTTTGTTTTTAGATATTAATGTTAAATGTTGTTTTGATCAAATGCGGGAACTGCCATTTTTCATTATTATTACAGAACCTGATTGTCATTAACTTGCCATTGTCAGTTTGGAAGAAACAGAAAGAAATGTCAGGTATTTGAAAAACTGATAAAAAAAACAAAAAAACTGACTTGCATTCTCATAATAATAGAGGGATTAAATGCAAACAGCACGCTCTGATACAGCGGTTATGTATCCTCAGAATAACACTGTGCAGCTTTGCACAGTCCCAGAGAAAACCTCTCACACTGCTTCAGCGATCATCGAGCTGAATCACCTGGCTGTGAAATAAAAAGTGCACAAACTGTGATTCCGGGTCAGTGCTCAGCTATGCTTAACAACTGTGAACTGCCTCTCTGGCTTTAGCAGTCACTTTTAGCTGATTAAATATTAATACACCCGGGGAAGTACAGTCGGTTTAGTGCATATACTTTGTGGTATGTTGTGTATTCACACTCAAACTACCAGCCTACCGACAAATCACGTTTCATCAAACTCTCAGCGGGTGCTCATATTCCTATTCCGTCCTTAGGGACTGCTGTTTTAGTCGCCTGCTTATAAGGTTTAAATGATTATCGGCCAGTGGCTGCTTTTAAGAGCCCAAAACATTCAAGGTCATGGACAGATTTTTTTTTTCTTGGGTTTTGCTCAAGTGTACCATATTATTTGTTTGCTTTTTTTCTCTCTCTCTTTTTTTTTTTTGGTTTACTTCAACGTGTTTTATTGCGTGTGTGAAGATTAGACTGATTTGAGGCCAGGAGTTACCCAGATGGCTGAACAGCAGGCCCTTCTGGAGAGGCCGATAGAAGCAGCTGCTCACTGTGATAGTGAAAAAATAACACACACACACACACACACACACACACACACACACACACACACACACACACACACACACACACACACACACACACACACACACACACACACACACACACACACACACACACACACACACGGTGCTTAATCTCCTTTCAGATATGATGCAGAATTTTACTGCAGATGAATGAATATATGTTAAGAGACTGATTTGCTCTTCCTTTCTGGCAGTAGAATTAGATTTGTAACAGCAAGGCAGTTGTGGTTTGACATTTGCTTGTTTCAGATTTACAACAGACTAAAGGTGCACGATCACGACAGAAACAGAACCGGACAGACAAAATGCTGCAGTGGATGCAGAGTAGAGCAGTCAGGCACGATGCTGCTGATGTGAAAACAAGAACAGGCCATAGTCTGTTTGCAGTGCTGCTTCGTAAAAATCCCAGCAATGGTACTATCTGTTCTACGACTACTACTACTAAAAATAACAATAATAATACTTATCATAACATTGTGTTTATGAATATTCTTTCAAAAGTGTTTTATAAGTGCGCTGTGTAAAAGGCGTGAAGATCAAATTCACAGTGTAGCTAGTGTAGTAGTCACTTCTGTTTCAAGTCATTTCACTTTTATTTATATAGCACCATTTACATCCATCTCATGGCACTTCACGTTAAAAGAAATTATAGAATAAAATGTGACAATCCCACATGAGCAATTATTGTGAATGGTAGAAAGTGAAACTCCCCATTACAAGTGAGAAGCCTGCAGCAGATCCAGATTCAGAGCTTCCAGCGTTCCGCTTGAACAGGGTGAAGTTGGATGGGATAGTAAGAGAGAAAAGGATCAGACAGAGAGCAACAAACATTCTGGCATCAGGGAGCAAGCTGATCAACAAACCGCAAACTTGATGGAGGGAGGAATTGCACATGGCAAACTTCCATTTCCTCAGCCAGAGTTCCTGCAGGAAGGCATGGAGAGAGAATAGAGGGAGGATTCAGCACAGACTTGACACACACATACAGTATTCATATGCGCTGTCGACATGTGAATGTATTTGAGTTGAGAGAGAAAGAAACTCAGCAGTCTAAACTTACAGCAATGGAGCTAAGAAATAGTAATACACAGGTACTGTGTTAGCTTCCTTAACTGAACCTCAAGCTGCTTCATAAAGAGAAAAGACTGAGATCTGAAAGCTCTTCCTCAAATTCTACTTTAAGAAACTGTAGGAATCCCCAATAAGCATAAGACAGAGAAGAAAGTGTTCTGATTGGATAATGTGTGACTAACAGCTTTTCAAGCCATAACGTGGCCTAGTAGCAAGGAGCTTTGTACATTAATGAAAGAAGTTTAAATGCTATTTAGGAAGCCAGTGAAGAGAAACATGAAATATGAACTCTCTCTCTGTTAGTTTGCAATGTTAGGATGCGTTTCCCACATCTTTGATGGGAGTGTAGTGAAGCTTTTTAACCTCACCAGACAAATCTTGAATCTGACTTGATTGTGACTCTTTATACAAAGAAAAGGTTGAGCTCGGTTGATTTGAATGATGCTTTCAACTTGTTGTGAGGCAGTACACTGTGCGTGTAGAGAAGGAGAAATTGCGATAAATTGCCCCGGGTCATGTTGCAAGAGTCGGCATCCACTGGATTTTCGCACAAACTTTCAACTTTTTTAAATGATTTCTTATTTGCAGATAAAAAATACATCAAATATTGTCAGAAGACGCTATGTAGACAGGAAAGATGCACTTTAGGGTGTTTTGAATTACATCCCATCACCACTCCAAAGTAAGATTTGAAAAAGCGTCAAAACATTTCAACACAGCCATTCATCCACGAAGATTTTCAAGGAGATTTCTCCCTTTTCACAATGAATCAGTGACACTGATGCTGTCGAACCAGCTCTGAACATTTTCAACTGCATCGCGAGTTTTGAGCCAAACGAAATGATGCTGCATCCATTTTAATCACAGTAGAGCTGGACGGCCTCTTCGCTGAATGTGCCGCGCTCAGCAACCTTCTAAAAATGGAGGTGGGCTGTATTTTAATAAGAGATATGGTTCCAGGACAAGGACTTTGCTGTAGAGAGGTCCACAGCAAGGTCTGAAAATGAGGTTACGCTCACACTGAACTGCCGGCAAACAAGCTGCACTGTGTGTAAAGGAGGCGGCATGTTGTTCTGAGGAAGAGGAACTTCATTGAAACAGTGCTGACTGTGTTACAGCGCCGCAACGATGAAGCTCACCTGTGGGGGTGGAGGACACTTAATGTGTGAGGCAAATTTTTGGCATCAATCCAAGACTTGCAGTGTTATTTAAAAAAAATTAATAAATCAACCACATGGTGGTACTGAATACAAAGTCAGGTAATTAGCATCAGGTGCAGGAGTGATCTACAATCTTGGTCCTCGAGGGCTGCATTCCAGCACGGTTTCAATGTGCCCCCACTTCAACACACCTCATAGTAATAACTGGCTCATCATCAGGCTTTCCTACAGAGCTTCATCATGATACATTCATTAAATTCAGGTGTGTTGGAGCAGGGGAGCATTGAAAACATGCAGGACTGCCTCACTTGAGGACCAGGAATGCCCTCCCCTCATAGTCCCTCAAAAGCACCAAGTTCAGGTCAACATGTTGATTTTCAGGCGTCAGCACATCTTTAATTTTAATTTGTTTTAAAAGTCATTTCAATGGACTGACTGGAGAATATGATTATTATGAATGTAATGAAAAAGTAAATGAGGCGCCTTCAATAGACTTGAGTCAAAATAGCAATAATAAAAACCATACACATGTAGGCACATAACTGAGTTTGTCTGTGGATCACCCCCAATAAAAGTTTTGTCTCTGTTTCTTGTCTAGATGTTTCAACGAGGAGAGCTGTCTGTCCCTCAAACAGCTGGAGGGCTACCTGGTGGTCCTCCAGCCAGACGCCCCCCAGATCTCTCTGTCCGGCGTCGGTCCTCATCTGGCCCGTCCTGCTCCTGAATTTGAAGGATCCCGTGGCGTCCCCCTCTTCCCAGAGCTCCGCATCGTCTGTTCCCTGTCTCACGCTGTGAACACAGCTGCACAGGGGATGGAGGGTGGAGGTGAGCCAATGCTTGCACAATCTTCACTACTCTTCTTTAGATTTGAATCTACATGGCAGCAACAGTGGCATCATTATTTGTGATTGTGTTCAAATGGCCTCTCAGCTCTGATGTCCGATGCTGTGGCTCACACTTTGGACGGCTGCGAGGTCCAACCACTCGGCGAGGAGCTGAACCCGGACAGGGAGGAGCTGCTGGTAGACATGGACGTTGTGCGAGAGAGGGGACTCGAAATCATCAACACCACTGCTTACATCGCCATCACAGGTACAGCTGCGTATGAAGACATTTTTATATAGGTCACTGAACTCCTCATCTGGAATTGTCAGCATGCAAGTAGAATTATAGTGAGAGAATTTTTTTCTGCCTGTTTTATTCAGGAAAGGCAGCAGAAACCTGAAGTCACGCATTCATCACTATGACTCTGGCAATTCTAGCCCAGATTGCTTAAAGGACAGATCTTACACGCAATTTTCCAGTCTAAAGAGGATAAATATCATAAGCACATGAATTGAAAACATTTTCTTCGCAAGACTCTGCACAATTGATAAATGTCTTCCATTGTTTTCATGCCTTCATACATTGTTAGAGCTGTTGATCCGGCCCTCGTCAATGAAAAATACCACTGCAATATTCTCGTGTGCATTGTTAACATTAAAATGAACATTTATAGTCTTAATACTGACCTCTTCTTTCTATTTGTTCCCTTTTTGTTTTTATCTCCACCAGGTGCTGAATCTATCTCTGTTTATGAAGACGTCCTTCGCTCGGTCCGGTACCGCCTGGCCAAAGGCTCGGCCCGCTTTGAGAGGCGGTTCCGCCTGTCCTGCTCGGAGATGAACGGCAGGTACACCAGCAACGAGCTGACTCTGGAGGTGTGTTGATTTATTACTCTCATCCTTATAGCTTGTTATTGACCTTTGTGAAAGACAAACGTATCAATGCCAGACATCAGACCTTTTATATTATTACAGTTATATTAGTTATACATTCTTATTTGCTATTATTAAAAGAACCATGATTGCTGTAAACATGCAAGACAGTGTAGCCACAAAGGTATGTCTTACTTCTTGGTTTTCATTTCCTGTAGGTGAACTTCCTCCATTCCTTGGACAGTTTATATCACCCGTCCCACTTACTGGCCTCCCAGCAACAGTTCCTCCATCCGTCCCACCATGCTGGGGAGCTGAGTGGACACACCCTACCCAATCCACACCGCAACTCAGGTGACCTTTCTGTTTTGACGAAATACACAAAAATGCTTTAATTTAGCTACCAAATATATTTCCCAAAGTGATTCAATTTAAAAACATGAGCTGGAGCTGAACTATGTTTATAAGAAGCAATTGAGATCAAGGTGAGAATAACTAACGCTCAGCAACAGGTACTTCATACGTGCCTTTCTTTTAAGTAATCCGCGGTCGGCAGACATGTTTAATTTAAAGTGAGAGCTTTCAAACTATTTGTTGCAGCAACTTCAAAGGCATGGCCTCTTTTAGATAAAATCCTGGAGCAACGGACTTCAAGAATCACTAATCAAAAGGCCTAGCGGGGATAAAAGGCTGCAGTAGTTCTCTGAGGTGCTGCCTGGACATGCAGACCTCTGAAAGTAATCACAAGAAAATTTAGTTGAATTCTGTGTTTGATGTGGAGTGAGTGCAAGAAACTGCTACACCTCTCTCATCTTCATTCCTGGAATATCCAAAAGGACATAGGATTAGTAAATTTGGAGAAGCTACCTGAATGTTCAAACAGGGATGGTCTGCAGCCTGTGAACCAGAGTGCAGAGTCACAGTGTGTATTGATGAGTTTCTTTCTTCTGGATGCTAAGAGGCATAGGAGAGAATTTCACAAAAACAAAGTATGTTTAAAGATTTTGGTGTTGACTGTTAACCTCAAGGCCTCGAGAAGATGATTTTCTTTTTTTTTTAAACAGCTCAGAACTATACTGTCTAATGTAAAAAGCTTAACTACAACGGATTAAAAATGTTTCTTGGTGACTATTTTTAGCTAAGAATTGTTGAGAACAAGTGGGGTATTTACAGCAGCAGGCCTTTTACAACCAACTGCAATACACAGTAAATTACTGTGGATTAAAGGTTCAGTAAATATGATTTAAGTAATACCACCTGTGGACATTGAGGGGCTGTAGTGAGTCACTACTCTTTGGAGTTTTGGCAAATATTTGCTTCTAAGAGCATCTTACTCACTTCCTGTTTTGGGGAGGGGCTTTCAACAGTAGTTGAAGTGTAACTCACTGCACCACCTTGTTGTGAAAAGTGGAATTAGGAGACTGATTCGCTGTGGCTGACTGGTTTGCTTAACTTCAGTAGTTGCTATGCCACTAATAATTATTATTTTTAAGTTGCTTTTGACAACTGATATTACGTACTGTACCTTTAAGGCCATGTGAAACGCTACATCGGGTGTAAACAAAGATGAAAAATGTTTGAGAGTTTTTGAAAATAAAAAGACATTTCATTTAAATCTGCATTTTTGTTTTTCTGTGCTTTATTACAGTGGTGCCTGGAGCAGCCACTGTCATCATAATGGTATGCGTTGGTTTTCTGGTTGTCATGGTGATTCTGGGTGTTTTTCGAATTCGTTCCATCCATCGTCGAGGAGAAGGCTCCAGAGGCGGAGCTAAGGAGGGCAGCAGCCAATGGGATGACTCTGCGCTCACCATCATCGTAAATCCCATGGAGGTAATCATGATTTATGTGATCAACACAAAAAGACTGTGTCCTGTTTGCTCATGTTGGTTTTTTGGTTGGTTTTTTTTCCTAACCGACATGTCCTTGCTCTCCCGCAGTCCTACGAGTCTCGCATGGGTATTTCTGCCGACACAGAAGGGGAGGGGGAGGAGGATGAAGAGGTTGCGGAGTCACCTGACGATGCCAGCGACGACCAGCGAATCATCATCAAGAAAGAGGGCAGAGACGCAAATGCCCGCCGCTACTGATCCACATGTATCAGTGCACCAGTTCTCATGGAAACCACAAATCAGCTCACCAGTCACACACTCCGACACTTTTAATATCAACTTCTGCTGACACCACTAGTATAAGGAATGTATGCTTACAAACACGATGCACAACACGGTCACCGTAATACTCTCAATACTCTGCGCCATAATTTTCCTTTCTCCAACGAGGGACTGCTATTCTCCACCTAAATGTTTGATGGCACAATGTATACAGGTAATGTAAATTAACCACCTGACTAAACCCCACTAAAAATGATGTGTGGTGCACCAGTTCTAAATCACAAAATGGTCATGTGTTTGTATAGTGTAACACCGATCGAATGAGATTTTGTTTAAAGAAAATGAAAAATGATTGTATTATATCTTTTGTTATTGAACACAGATGAACTCTGTCTCAAATGTAAACTGGAAAAATTTGCAACACGCAGGCCTTGGGCAGATCTGTAGGCAATGACACTCGCCTTGATCCCAACTCATCTCTGAACCTATTCATCAGACTGACTTGCCAAGTCTGTGCACAAGCTCTTTTCTCACTCTTTGCATCCTCTCTTGGCACATTCCTTCACCACTTTTAAACAAAGAGTGAAGTCAGTGAGGTCAGACATTATGGTCACTCAGTCACAAACCCTATAATCTGACTTATACTTGCAGGTGTTTTCCTTTTTGTATTGTGAGCCTTCAGTGCTTCGGCTGTATTCTGTCTGGAGCTGATGAATAAGATTCAAGGACTGATCAACGATTCACCTCATCCGCCGCACAAGCCGCTACTTCTGCAATACTCCACGAATAAAGAGCACGGGTGTTCAGTGCATGCACATCGCTGTGGTTTCTGCTTCATACCGGAGTGTTTGCAGAGTTTCGGCTTGTGCTACAAAATACAAAAGCATCACCGTGTACAATAAAACTGGTGTAACGTGAGGTCTGACCCCCTCCACATGGTGACTGCTGGAATGTCTCTAAATGACTCTCACTGAACTGTTTCCCTCACTGCACACTGCTCCTACAGTAACTACGGGATGTCACATGCAAACACACACAAACACACATACACACACTTCATAATGCTACCCCTGCTGTTTCAGAATGTCCGCTCAGCTTGGGCAGTTTTGATTGTATTGATTGTAATGAATTTTCTGTACATACAATGATGACTATTACAATATTATTGTTATTACTATTATTATTGCAGCCACCCTTTCTCTTTTTCTGCACATTTTGAGAGGTAGCTGATTATAATTTATGTTTTTTTTCCATTCGAGCAGTCACCTTTACAGCATAAGAAACCAGTATAACAATAATAATAATAATAGTAGTAGTGATAAGGATGATAATTCATGGCTTGATGAGTGTCTCTTAATTTGTGTGTAATATTGTTGTAATTTAAGAACTTGTCAATATCTGAATCACAGAAAAAGGAGGGCACATTGTTGTGATACCTAAACACGTTTCACTATTTGCATCTTTCGCACTTCCAGGTAAATTTGTTTCCCCATTACAAAATTATACTATTTTTTTATTATTTGTTTTTCTATTTTCTTTTCACTCCATCTGGTATTTTTGGTTCAATGAATGTGCAACTGTGTGCTTCTCCTCACCTTCCCCTCCCCCTGCCTTTTCCCTTCACCTCACCCTCACTCTCCCTCTGTGTCTCTTGCTGTTCGTCTGTGTAGCCTATCAATGTGCAGTGCTAAAGCTGTCAGTAAATAAAAGCCTGTTGTTTTTGAGTGTGATGTTAAGAAGGAATAAACATTGCATTGATGAAGAACTTATATTATTACTATGTTACTATTGGAAGATTAACTGTAATTATTGATACAATGACAACATGGATTATGCCGACTTACTGTTATTGTAACTAACTGTCAGAAAACATTACAAAATTCATAATAAAAACACTATATGAGGTCTACATGAGAGCATTTTCTTGTTAAAGGAGAAGCTCAAAAAAGCTTTAATGGTATATTGTCCAAATTTGGTCAAAATGGGTTATATTGTAAAAATTGCATCTCACAGTTTGATTCAAACATAGAATTACATCTTCTTGTTTATATGAGGCACAAAACCCCTATACATTATACAATACAAACTCTATACCATCTTTATATACTTAAATGTTACAAACTAAAGTTTAGGGTGCTTGCCCCTTATAGTCAAACATTTCTGTTTTTAGTACTTTACACAAAATAATGTCAAAGGAAGGTTCAGTGGGACTGTAGTATTTTGTTTTGTGTCTATTATAAGCTGGGACAGTTATGTCATCTAATGACAATTTAGGGTCACTAACTAACCAACCAACCAACCAACCAACCAACCAACCAATTGTATATATAAGGTTGTGCGATGGCACAGGGGTTACCTTGATGGACTGGTGACCGGTCCGGCGTGTATCCTGCCCTCGCCCTTGAAGTGGGATTGGCTCCAGCCCCCCAAAATCCTGCACAAGATTAAGCGAAGATCGATAGATAATTACATACAGTATACATATACAGTATATGTACAGATACACATATTTAAAAAGGGTAAATTATCTAATAAAAATAATTTAATAAAGGGGTTAAATGCATTTATAAATTGAGTGATTTATTAATTCTTTTTTTGTATTTACTTCAAAATGTTTATTCATTCTATGTTTTAATTTCAAAGTGTAATTGAGACATTAAACAAAGAAGGGGACTATTTAAAAAAAAATTTAACCCATATTTTTTTATTATTTATTATTTTTATATCATTGTTTTTAATTCTAATGAAAGCTGTAGTCTGAGTCTACGCACACTTCTGATATAATGCACGTGCAATACTTACGTACGTTCAGATTTACGTACGGATGTTGAAGAATACGTAACGTCAGGATGAGACGCTGCGGGCGGTGGGTGAAGGGTTTTGTGGGTCATGGAGGAGGAAGGTAAATAAAAGAGGAGCGCTGCTACTGCACACACGGCGTCTGGCTTCGGGACGGTTCGCTGGGGCAGTTTGTTCTGACACGGGTGCAGGAGCGGGACGCGGAGTGGACGGATAGACCGGAGAGGAGGGACTTGTCGGTCGGCTCCAGCAGCGGCTGTCGGCGGTGAGATGGACATCATGTTAGCCGTCTTTCATGCCTCTTCTCCGGATGCACGCTGTACGAGTGATCTCTACTGGCCCTGCAGCGGCTAGCCTAGCAGCTAACGCTAGCTATTCTCGGGATTGGAGACAGGCAGACGCTCATTATTCCTCCATTTATGTCCTTTTATTCACTTATCGGTTAATTGCCGGGCTGCTCTCTACATAAAGAGCTCATTTATCGAGCTGGTGTGACTGTTTCGGACTAAAGATACGACGCTCTCCGGGGCTTTGCACCGGTGCTCCCAGTGTGGAGGCTGCTGCCTTTAAAGTGTGCACGGTTCAGCTAAATGGCTTGTTTAAAAGTAGGACCTTCAAGCTTCAGCCACTCTTAATATTCCCAAGAGGCTTCTTTTAGATAGACTGCTGTCACTGTGGCCTTTCTGTAGCGAGTATTAATAACTAGGTGTAATCCTCTTACTTTGACCCTAATCATAATACAGCAGCTGTTTGAATCAGTAGAGATACAATAGGCCTGAATGTGCAGCCTCACCTGGAGGAGAAATGACCTGTCCACCTGTGGAATCTGGTGAAATAGACACTAGAACTCCTAGAAATCTTTGCACATGTGGATAATTATGTTTCTGATGGTTCATTGTGGGAATATTGCATACAGCTCTTAGGAGATTAGAGCTGAAGAGTAGGTCAGCATTTGTATAGTATATCATCTTTTCATGCATGCACTTTTATATATAGGTCAGTGTGGTTAACGTCCGTCTTCGGTTGGCACATCTGGACCTATTTATCTCTTGATAGTTTATATTTTATATATACTTAGAATTTTAAGAAAAATAAATCTAAAAATATGAGAATATTTCATAATATACAATGCTTTTCTATTTCTTCTTCTTTTTTTTTTTAAATCAGTGGCTGTCACAACTAAAAGATAAACACATTAAACTTTTTAGTTAACATGCTATGGGTGGAGAAATTAGTGACGATATTCTAATTTTCAGAAATGGACTCGTGTGTACCTCTGGGGAAATTAGAGATGGAGAATAGGCCAGCATGTGTAGCAGCTTGCCATCCTTTAACCCATCCACTTTATATAGGGCAGTGTGGTGAGCAGTATCAGAGATAAGACATATTCCAAACTAACAGAATGATTGACTTTTTTTTTTTATGTATTCTGTAAAGTCTTGTCTCATTAGTCATAAATATGTAGAATATTTCAAAATCCTAGTTCTCATAAAATTATATGACTTTCCTTTTTGTAATCTACAAATGCTTCAAACATTTGATTTTATATTGGTGTTGGATGCTGATGTTGTTTTTCCTTGTTGCGCTCACTGCAATGTTAAAATAAAGTATATATTTACTAGACCGAGCGAAATACATAGTGAGTGTCTGTGCCTGCTGGCCCATCATATCCTCGTTATTAATGGTTCAGTAAAAGTTGAAAAATGTTATGAAAAACAGCAGATGGAGCTCCGATTTGTTTATGTGATATGAAGCTACTTGTGCAGAATTAAAGCTTTAAGCATTTCGCCTCGCTTGGCCCACAGTCATCAGAAAATGTAAGAAACAGTTTTACAATTGACATTATTAAGGATAATCTAAAGTTCAAATTGTCATTTGAAGAAGATGCATGTCACAGGTTATGATTTTTTTTTTTTTTTTAAATTACAACTCGTTTTCCCTTTTGACATTATTGTGAACCCATTTGCAGTTCATGACCTCTCTCTGAATGCAGTGCAGTTCTCCAACAGTTTTACATCTGTTCTTTCTTTTTTCCTCCAAAGTTCTCAGGTGGTCTTATTGGGTTTGCCTCTTCCGTGTGTTGCCATGGCGATGCGGGAGTTGGTAGAGGCAGAATGTGGGGGAGCCAATCCCCTCATGAAGTTGACCGGTCACATGACCAAGGAGGGGGGTGCATGGCGGCACCGCTCAACACCTACGGTGAGTAGTTTGTTGAAATCTGTAAGTCTTCATGTTTACCTTGAAACTGTGTGTAATAACAAGAAATTGTACTTGTTTTCATCGACATCTTCTCTCTTTCAGATCCCCCCGACTCCCATTGAAATTGCAACTGAGGAGGAGGTCAGTGGTTCTTTTATTTATTAATTTTTTTATTTCCAGTCCACTTAATTTCAAGCTGAATAAGTGATATCATAGATATTTATTATTACAGAACACCTGTTTCAAATGCAGAAGTTTGATAGTTTACTATTTACTCTATGGTGGACTGGCAGCATGTCCAGGGTCTAACCTACCTTCACCTACATTCAGCTGGGACCGGCTCCAGTGACAAAGATGTCGGGATGTTCAGCTCTTGTGGCGCCAGCCTCTAAAAAGTAATCCTTATTTCACTGCAATATCATGTCTGCAATCTTTTTTTTTATTTTTTTTTAAGTTGGTGAATGAGTTCCTCCAGGAGCCCCCACGTCCCCCACACACGTTCGATATGGGTCAGCTGTTGGAGGAAATGCAGCAGATTGACCAGCAGAACTACAGACAGGCTCCACAGAGAGGTACCTTTCACTATTGCTGCAAACTAATTTCATGTATTTTCTTTAGCTCCGGGGGTTTGTCTGTGCACAAACTGCTGTCACGTTCTGAATATTTTCTGTTCCGTAGCTCCAGATGTTGCAGCGTTGGCTCTCTCTGGTGACTGGGCATCTGAGTTCCTCTCCAGTTCAGACTCAGCCCCCACACCTGGGCTCGTCTCTGCCGGCGATGCCACGGATGGCGATTGGACAAGAGAATTCATCACTGAGGCAGCAGATGCAGATTGGACGAAAGAATTTATTGCTGAGGCAGCAGGTAGCCAGAGTTTGTAGTGTTTGCTTTGTGCTTCCTCTCTTGAAATACTTGCTGTACCAAATGTACAGTTCATGTTTCTGGAGTCGTCATCAGCTTATGTTCGGTTCTTTCTGACATCAGAGCCGTTGTGCACAGGGCACATTTATCCTGCTTGAATTGCTTTGCCAACATCTTTCTTTTGTGTGCTTTCGCCTCTGCTCCAGATCCCGGTCGATGGGCAGAAGAGTATCTGGAGCAGTCTGAGGAGAAGTTGTGGTTGGGGGACCAGGGAGACAAGGAGAATGAATGGTGAGGCCAGGAGATTGTAGACGTTGAGAAAGCTCACCGAAACTATGCTGACGTAAAATGGCTTGTGTGAACGCGGGACACTTGTGGTGAGTTAAAGGACAAGAAAAACACAAGTTAGACAGGTGATAGCATATTCAAATAGAAAACCTAAACTTCAGAACAGACTCTTACTAAACAACAAGAATATGATAAAGGTTTAATCATGCCACGTCCTGTCTGAACATATTGGGCTCATCCAGTGGGAAGTGAACGCTGATGTTTTGCTCTTACTCGTGAGTTTAATGATCAACTCAGTGCTGTGGCCTCCGAACACAACGCTGCAAAGTACAACCTTTTCCCCGAATTGATTAGCTGCAGCTTTAAAATGGTGGAATAGTATACAGCTCTTGCTTGTAATCTAATCAACCCTGAAGAGTTGACGATTTATTTGTCATCGTCACAGGACAAAGGAGTATCAAGCAGGAGAGGAGTTGAGACAAACAGCCAACGAGCTCGTCTCAAAGGTTGAAGATCCCAAGTTACAAAACACAGAGGTGAGCGGCGGGTCTTTCTGAAAATCACTGACTTTTAAGATGACACGTGTCATTCTGTCTTACATGTCTGTCATGAACCATATTCTTCCTTTCTTCTTTAACATTTTTGTAGAACACAAGCACAGTGTGTTAGTTAATTATTGGAGATTTCTCTAGATGTATTTTTAACTTGTGGTAGTAGTTTGTGAAAGAGTATGGGTCTGGATAGGAACCAGCACTGTGTTAGTTTAAACGTGGTAAATGCTTCTTTTTTTTTTGTTTTGTCATTTTTTTCCCTCCCCATTGTTGTGTAGTTCCTGCGATTCATTAGGCAGATTGGCGAGGGCAGTGTGACAGTGGAGAGCAGAACAGACAAACAGCTCACAGATAAAGCTCAGGCTGAGGAGGCTCAGAACTGGGCCTCCAACCTCAACCAGGTACGAGTCACTGCCCACTGAGGAGCCGACTGTTACAAGTGCCGACACAGTGCATTAGGGGAGGCCTCCCTTTAACGTTACATTTGATGTGCTTTGTGAGTCATCCCCCCTGACACAGAGGAACATTTTCCACTAATGTAACCAAAAACAGCCACAACTCTGCCAGTAATATGAATCTCATGGCTGCACAGCATCACAGATGGAAATTGTTCCGCAAAGAGAAGACGTCTAGTTTCTAATGTGTGCAAGCAAGTTTTCATTGGAGTTACAATCTGCTTAACTTGGCCACATTATAGAAGCTTGATGAGATATTTGGCTTTTCCATACTTTTACTCCGGTCCTAACTTAATGATATTTTTGGCATATTAGTTTAAAATCTTGGCATAATCCTTTTATTTCACACTTACTCACTCTATCATTTGGTACACCTTGCTCATACTAAATTGGACCCTTTCAAAACTGCCTTCATTCTTTGTGGTAACGTTTCAGCAATTTGCTGGAAACCTTTTGAGATTTTAGTCTCTACTGACACGAGGGCATCATACAGTTCATGCATATTTGCCACCATCCACCAATCTCAAAGGATTCCAGATGACTGAAGGGGGTTTCAGTTCAGTGAGCTCACAGATATGTCATATTCATTTGAATTTAGCTTCATGACAATGTGCATGGGAGAAAGCCATAAGAGGACAGGTTCATTTTGTATACCCTCTCAGCTGTTGCTTTTAAAACAATGTGTGTTTAAAAAAAAAAAAAAAAAATGGTTTCCCAAACCTTTACAGAGCCGGACTCTTCTGAATTGTCAATGCAAGTGTGATTCAATCTGCTTTCTTCTCACAGTAGCAGAAGTCATTGAAGCAGACTCTGTGAGTTGTCCAGGTTTGGCCGACTCATCCAAACTGTGGCCTCAGTTTCCTGTTTTTAGTCTATAGGATTGACACAGGTCTGCTCTTCTACTGCCGTTACTCATCTGCTTCCAGGTTTAACCAGCTCATTTCACTGAATGTGGAGATGGTCTTTTTCATATGTTGGCTTTAATGGCTGGTTAGTTGAGTTGCTGTTGTCATTTTGAACAAGTCTGTCCATTCTTGTCATACATCGTCCTTCAAGAAAACATCTTCTTGTCCACCAAATATTGTTTCCCTCTATCTCACGCCGTCCTCTATGAATGCCAGTAGATTACATTCTAAGTCATGAAAACCACATCTTCACTCCATTCCGATGCTCAATTTGAAGGTCAGCCAACGCTGATGCTGATGTGCCATGTGATTGGATATTCACCCAGTGTGTTGTTGAACAGGTGTACCTAATGCTGTGGGGTAGTAAGTGTGTCTCTTTTCTCAAAGAGACAGAAAAAACATCTTGGAAGACTAAAATATCAATAAATAAAGATGAGACTGTGCTTCCACTTTGTGCAGTGCATGCTTAACTCTGTCATTCCTGTTTATGATGCGCTATGATAATAAAATATCCATGTCCATCTAACTTTGACATGTACTTTTCCCCCATTTTTTTGACCTGCCCTTAAACTCTCGGCTTACCATCGCCTCGATTAACAACCACCATTCATCTTTTTTTCCCACTACTTGATATTGCTCCCACTCCGCCCACCCTTCCAAAAACAAAAACCTCCTCACCAAACCGCTTCCTCCCCCTCAAAACATCGCCCCATTCCCCACCGTCACCCCCCTCGCCTCCCGCCATAGTTCCTGATGGAGACTGGGGGAGGGAGTCTTCCCTTGGAGCCCCCAGAGAGGAACAAGAAGATTGACAAAGTTAAAGCTAAACAAGCAGAGCAGTGGGCCAAAGTCGTCAGGCAGGTAGGACCTCTGTGGTCGTGGCAGCCGTAGGAATTAGATTTTTAGATGTAGTCATTATACTTTAGCCCAGCTACCAGTAGTGTACCAATAGATTTTTGTTTTGGTTCTACATGTACACTCGGCATGTATTTTCTTGCTGTTTAGTGTATTTTATACAAGACAAAAAACCCATCGGGAGTAGAATTGGGGCGACATTAGGAAAGAGCAGGAACGCCTCTTCTGACATCTTTCTGCTGTCATCTTTACGTTCTCTACATTCACCTCCCTCTATATTTTCCCAATTCAGTGGTTTCATCTTCAACTCTGATAACACTTGAATTAGCCAGCACATGCAGATGCTTGTCAACCACTGCCATTGCTCTCCATTGCCATCCAGGTGTCAGAGGAGTCAGCTGAAGCCTGGGTAGACGAGTTCGCGGCATCGGGACCGGATTTCCAACAAGCTAAAGCTGCAGTAGAGGTGAGGCAAGAATCCGACTTATCAAAACCTTAAACTCAAGGTACCGTCCTGTCACGTAAAGGTGAAAGTCCAACTTCCATAAATCTGTTAAAGGTATAGTGTGGAATATTTTAGTTCAGTATAATATGCCAAATTAAGCATAAACTATTTTATAATACTTGTATACACACCACAGATGTTTTCCAACCTTTTTTTTTGCTGCAATACATGTTCCAGCCACAAGATGGTGTCTTGATTCAGTCAAAAAAGTAACTATAGTTAGGGTTGAAGCTCTTGGCTTTGACACAGCACTGCAGTCTGTGTCATCAACTAACTCTAACCCTGTCTTTAACAATGACTTCTGAATTATAATATTAAAATATCTTATCAATATAGTCAATTTCTGTCATGATGGTGGTACTTGGAGAGCTTTTCTCAAGTGTTGCACACTGAAGTTTTTGAGAAGTACTGGTATATGTGATAAGCAGGTATACACTGTTGACCCTCTAGACTCAATCTGCATTAGTTAACCTCCAAAAGCATGCCACAGAGATTTGAAATTTTACATAATGTCCCTAAATGTATGTTACTCTTGATAAATAATTTTTAAAACACCTTACTGCTTGCTATTATCCCCAAATCAGCAATTCAACAAAGCACAGGTCAAAAATGTCTGCAACATAGCTTTATGTGTTATATGAAAAGACTTTGGAGTGATGTGTGTCTGTCTCCTGGTCAGAGCGATGTGGATTTCTGGGAGAAGCTGCAGCAGGAGTGGGAGGAAATGGCCAAGCGGGATGCAGAGAGCCATCCATGGTTGTCTGACTTCAATCAGCTACTCAGCAGTTCTTATGACAAGGTATCGCCGTCAACTTGCTCAGAAGTGGTATATGTGCAGAAATATGATCCTCTTCGCTCTTGAAGATTTGAGCATTTCTGCACATACAGCTTCGCCTGTCATCAGGTCCTGACGATTTCCAGAGTTCTGTTAGAGCCACTTACTTGAGTCTTTGTAGATGTATG
Source organism: Lipophrys pholis (assembly GCF_963383615.2). Classification (NCBI taxonomy): domain Eukaryota; kingdom Metazoa; phylum Chordata; class Actinopteri; order Blenniiformes; family Blenniidae; genus Lipophrys; species Lipophrys pholis. The sequence continues at coordinate 21,400,868 of NC_137639.1, read as the reverse complement.
GTGGAACCAGCTTTTTGTTTAAACTGCATTTTACCAAACTCGTTTGTCTCACAGGGATATCAGTTTGAGGAGGAAAACCCGTACTTGTCTCACCCGGACCCTCTGTCGGAGGGAGTGAAGAGAATGGAGGCGGGGGACATCCCTGGCGCAGTGCGCTTCTTTGAAAGTGCCGTCCAGAGGGAAGCAGAAAACCAGCTGGTGAGACTCAAAACATGTGGTTTCCTGTGAAATGGTTTAATTGATCAATCCTGCTGTCAAAAATGAGCTTACTTGCAATTCTATTCACATTTTTTTTACTAACATGAGGCGGTAGAAATTCAGCTATAGTGTGTAAGTGTTTTCTCCCATTTAATTGCAGGCATGGCAATATCTGGGAACCTGTCAGGCAGAAAATGAGCAAGAATTTGCTGCCATCAGTGCCCTCCGCAGGTCAGATATCAGAAAATGGCTACAAAACCTCTTACATGAATTCACTGCATGTTTCAGTCGCACTTCATGATCTTTATCCGAGTCTACTAATGCAAAGAAGGACTTGCCACAGGATTTTCCTGCGCATGTCTCATGTTTCCTTTGTAAATAGGCTTTTAAGATGTTTCACATTTGTTTTAATTAGACTTTTCTTTTTTCTTTTTCTTTTTTTTAAATCAATATAGTTTTTTTTTATATATATATATATATATATATATATATAAGCATGGCATTATAACATAGCTGTGGACACAACTTCCACTCTGTCAATAATAACTGCGTTGCTGTCTTCTAGGTCAAGGTTTAGTCTGTTCATGTCTTTCCTCAGGTTCAGGTACTACAGAACTGGGAATATTATTGAAAATATCATTATTCTGTCACTTTGTTTTTACAATCCTAAAATGTACACTAAATAAATTAAGATTAATGATATGAAACACACTAAAAAGTTACTGAGTTTAGATTTTCATGATTTATAGACTAATATATAAAACACAAAGACTTGTAATATTTCACTTTATATGTATATGAAATCTCTCTCTCTATATATATAATAGTTTAACATATGTAATTAAAATGAACTTTCTATTTATTGGAGATGCACTTGTAATTTGAGCCAAGAATTGTTGTCATGAAAATTGACTTATGCGTTTGGCCTCTCCATTTTCAACCAGTACTGTTGTTCCAAATAAACATTTGATAAAGGGAATAAAACCATGGTTGTTCACCAATTTGAAACCTCCCTCTCTCCACGGTTGATATTCCCTCCCTCAGGTGTATTGAGCTGAAGAACGACAACCTGACCGCCCTGATGGCGCTGGCAGTCAGCTTCACCAACGAGTCGCTGCACAGGCAGGCCTGTGAGACTCTTCGGGACTGGCTGCAGCACAATCCAAAGTACCGTTCTGTGTGGGAGCAACATGAGCGGGAAAGCCATAAAGACGGTGCCAGAGAAAGGGAGAAGGAGAAGGAAAGGGAGCGGTTTGGTTCTCTGTTGCCAGAGTGAGTGCCGCACTCGCATCAGCGCTTTTGATCAGAAAAGTATTTTCTAGACAAAGTATTAATCCGAGTATTGACTCCTTTTGTCTCTTTTTCCAACCATAGATCTTTGTTTACCGACGTCCAGTCTTTGTACCTGCGGGCGGCCAACAGTGACCCCTCCCAGGTGGACCCTCAGCTGCAGTGTGGTCTGGGAGTCCTCTTCAACCTCAGTGGAGAGTACAACAAGGCAGTGGACTGTTTCAGCGCTGCGCTCTCCGTCACTCCGCAGGTTGGAGTCGAAGCCAATGCTGAGCCCTCGGAGTCTTTGCATTGTGTGCTATTTCTGTGTCTGAGCTCTGGCGTCTCACTCTTCTTTCCCTATAAGGACTACCTGCTGTGGAACAAGCTGGGTGCCACCCTGGCCAATGGAAGTCGCTCCGAGGAGGCGGTGGCCGCCTACAGGAGAGCTCTGGAACTGCAGCCAGGGTTCGTTCGCAGTCGCTATAATTTGGGAATCAGCTGCGTTAATTTAGGAGCACATAGGTAAGTGAGCAGTTCTTTGCTGTTCCAATATATATTTGTTGTTGGTAGTACTTCTCACAGAACAGATGAATTACATCATTCTTTAATTTGAAATAACGGTTCAAAATTAAAGTTAAAATGTTCAAATGAAACTATGAGAAAGCATAGAAACGTTGTCACAGTAGTTTTCTGAGTTCACTAATCCTGCAATTTATATTTTAACAGTTGAGCCTCTCAGTATGCTAAAAAATGACAGTGAAGTTGAAGTTATTTTATGAAAAGAGACAGAAGCACTCCCTCTTTGGGAGATTTTGACAATACTAAAGCGGTAGAATCTCAATAAAAGTAAATTTCCTCATCATAGCAGTTTGAATTAGACCTTTAACTATATAATAATGTCCAGTTTTGCTTCTAAGAGAAGTTTTTATTTAACTTTCAGTTTCAAGATCATAGTTTTTTTTTTTAGTTCTGTCTTGTTTGGATGCATCATGTAAAGAGTGTCATGTAAAGAGTTGTTACTAATTGTTGTTTTTGGATACGCCGCAGGGAAACTATCATATACAAAGTGGTTGCAGTTGCACAATATTGCTGAAGTTATTCTTTTTATGCCCTTTGCTATAAAATCTAATTGAAAAAGTGTTTCTTCTAATTTATAGTTTTCTTGTTTTTTTTTGTGGTAGAATACAGTGATTCTTATTTCCACTAGGGGGCAGAGAAGTAAAAAAATCAAATTGACTGATGCTGAGAAACAGTTGTGTATTTTGGGACAACCATTGATGAAAGCTCATCTTCACCACTATAATGTTCAGGATTTTTTAATTGTTATTAAATTGTACTTCCTCTAAGCAATGAAGGCTAAAATTGTCTCAGTTTGCTACAGTGGCCTTTGACCCTGATCCTTTTAAATATTTTTTTTTTCAGTTGTTCAAGTGTTTCAGATGTAAATAATGAGTCCATCCTCCTTATACCCGTGTGTTCACAGAGAGGCAGTGGAGCACTTCCTGGAAGCTTTGTCTCTACAGCGCCAGGCTGCGGGAGACGGACCGAGCGCTGCAAGGGGCCCAGGAGGCGTTGCAGCCACAATGATGTCTGACAACATCTGGTCCACCCTGCGCATGGCCCTCAGCATGATGGGAGAAAGCTCCCTGTACGCCGTGGCGGACCAGCGAGACTTGGACACATTACTGGTTCACTTCTGCCACAGAGAGGCTGATGCCGGGACTGAATGAAGGCCGGCCAGGGGAGGGCTGATCGAGTGTGAATGTGGTCTGCTGGGAGGGGAATGTTTGGGTAACGAGGTGAAGAAGACTTGGTACAAGTGACGGTTGGGGGGGGAAAGGGAGGAAGACACTGTGAAAAATCTGCCCTATTAGACATTATCAGCATCATGTGGTCATGTGTGTTTCAATGAGTTGCAGTATTGGTCGCCTGCTGGAGCGACCCAGCCGTGTGGTTCACAGTTCTCACTATTCCTCCTTTTTGATCTGGACGCCTGCGTTGAATGAAGGTCACTTTCATTTACACGATTGTGTCCTCGAAGAAGAAGAAGAAAAAGCATGAGTCAACCCCTTCTGTATTCAGTAGCCAGTGTTGTTATGCTAGTTGTAGTTCCGACACTCGGCGCTCTCCCAGTTTCGTAACAGTCAGTACTCTCTGCGGTTATGTAGAATAAAGGTACAATATTGCTGTGACATTGAAGTGAGCGCTGCTTTTGTTTTCAGCGGTGCTCTAAAAGATGGAAGGATTATACTGGTTCAGAGTCGAAACACAAGTCAACAGTGCTACATCTCTGTTTTTGTACTTTATTTAAATTTTTAGTGATCCTTATTCTGCCAGTGCTATGGACAACCAGCGGGACTGTTACTATAATAATGAGGTATGATGGGGTTGGGTGGTGAACATTTATTGTACGTTTTAATGATTAAAATCATATAACTGTTCGAGTCATTGAGAACGATTCTTCTGGACTCTTCTTTCTCCTGATCTTTTTCATATTGCTCTTGTAAAACAATTTGCTTCATTGTAAAATAATGCTATATGCCATAATGTGTACTGTAGCATAATTGATGCACTACAATTGTTTTCAGGCTACTTATATCCTGACTGCAATGTTTAATATATTCAGCAATAAAGCTTTGATTCCAATAACTGTGTGTGATATTTATCTCCTGAATCCATGAATAAAGTGACTTTGCTGCCAAAATGTTTTTAATCAATCTGGTAATGGGTGGCAGAGGGAATTTCAGAGGTGGAAACACTTGCCAAAAAACTATTCATGTTGAATGTTTACAGTGAAAAATATATATGTCATTCTTAAGAAATGAGCTTATACATGAAGGCTTCACTATGCCGCCAGGAAATTTTTGTTCGTTTAATCTATAACTACCAGTATTTATAGCATCTTACATTACTAAATCTGTTGACAATTACATCTATGTGTAACATCAGTAGATGGATGGATTTTGTAAGGTAGACGTTGCATTGTTCAAGTACTTTCTTTATAGAGATCATATTGGCATCCAACTTCATCAAACGCTTAGTCTCTGGTACTAAAGCATTGTTATCCACTGGGCTTTTTCTTACTATAATAACTGAAGTTAAAACAGTCATATGAAAATAAAGACAAAGTCAAAAACAAAAGGAAGTCAAGATATTGAGAGAACGTTGAAAATACAAATGCAATTTTTAACTTTCTGATCCTGATCCATTATAGTGAGCAATTTCACTTTTATTGTTGCTATGAAAAAAGATAAGATGTGAATATATTAATTATTGTTCCTAATATCTTGAAACAAAGGTGGAAATATATCACTTTGACTATGAATTTAATTTAGATATAAAATTAGAAGTGATCTTAAAGCAAATCTCATAGCTGGTTCCCTTCGTGATTCACCTCCACTGATTGGTTATCCTCGGGGAGGTTTTGTGATGATTCAAAATAAAACTGGCATGAAGAGGTCAAAGGTCACTCCACATCATTTCGCCACACACAGACGAAAAACAAACGTCTCAACGTTCTGATGGGTTATCGCCTGTCGGACGTCCCGCCTCCTCCAGGCGCGCCGCACACTGGGCCAATCAGCGTGGAGGAGGCGGGTCGATACAAACGCTGATTGGTCCATTCAAAAAGCAACTCCGCCATTTAAATCTGTTAAGAGTTGCATGTTGGTCTTCCACTGTGTTGGAATAAGTGAAAGGAGGCTCACACACGCTTCTCATCCTCTGTCTTCCCTTCGCTTAAGGTAAGAAATTATTATATTACGAGAAGCTTAATTTATGTAAACGTATTTAATTACATATTTTTTGACAAAAACGATCGACTTATCGATGCAATACATAATAAAAAGTGGAAGTGTCAAGCTAACGTCCGAGACCTCAGGTCAGCTTGTAACTCCTTCATAATAACTCGTGCTGCCTGTAGCATTTTTATTCTTTAATTCATTTTAAAATAACACATCTTGGACATTAAAGCACAGATCTCATGTGGATGTGGGCTGGTTTCTTCTTGTAAACACAGACTGACTTGATTAGACAAACCTTCACTTTTATGACTCACTGTTCCTCTTTAAACTGAAGGTAGTTCTTAATAAACCAGTTTGTATATTTGACATTGTTTTCCTCTGCTGCAGAACAATTCGTAGCCAATCACGACCGTTGCTGCTCCTATTGCATTATTTACAGGTAACATTTTATTATTTATTTCACATGTATTAAACTCGAGCACAGTATTGTATGCCTTGATTGTCACTCAACAAGTGTTTTGTCATGTTTACCTGTGAGCCAGGTGTTTCTACATCGGCAACATGGGATCAAGTGAGAGCAAGATGACAGCACACGAAGAGAAAAAGGCAGAGCCGGCTGTCAAGAAGACTCAAGTCAGTCATCTCATCGATCCACGCTCTCCCTCAACTGGCATCGATCGAACACCCATTCAGGTTGAGAGATCTTGTTTGTTTACCACTACTCGACATGTAAACAAAAAGGAAATATTTTTTAAAGAGGATTAACAAATGTCTTTCTTTTTTTCATATTTAAAGTGTGATCATGTGTCCAAAATTTCTGCTGAAGTACAAACTGAGTGCCTTCCAGCATTCAGTGATCCCCGCTCTCCTTCTACTGGGATTACCCGCACCCCTGTCAGAGAAGTCATGCGAGGTAAATATTTTGTAAACATTCATTTTACAGTTTGCATTTCTCTGTTATTTTGTAAAAACAATTTTCATCCATTTATTCTTTTAGCAACAGTTGGATCCTTCGCTCGCCGCCTGGGCATGATTTTCCACCACGAAGCCAACATCAAAACTGCTGAGGGTTCTGTGAAATACATCAGCGAGTTTGTGGATGACAGCAAGGTCACTAAAGGTGAGGAGCTGGCTGCCACCAAGCCCCTCCTGCCTCCTCAACTGCCCGACAACTATGGCTCCCTAAATGAGCATGCCAAGCTCCAGGGCCCTGCTGTGACGCCCCGCGCACAGAGGGTTGACGACTTTGTTCTTCTCGAAGAGCCTCAGGTGGAGGTTGTGATAGAGGATGAAGCAGATATCCCTCTGGATGATGCTGAAGAAGCGAAGGAGTCCCCTCTTCACAAGAGGCTGAGCATGAGCCTCATTGCTTACCATGAGGGAGAAACCTCATCAAGCATCTTTGCAGAGGTGCATCGTGAAAATACCTCCTCTCCTGAGCTGATCGTAGATGTGGAGCTCCTCGGGGATGCCGTTGATCACTGTTATGCCGTTTCCTCTGTCACTGCTGAGCCAGAGTATCCTGCTGTTCCTTCTGTAGTCACAGATTCCCCTGCTCAAGTGTCTCCTGTGCAACCAGAGGAAGCACAGAAACCATTGTCCTCTGAAGTGACAGAAGAGCCGGTTTGTGAGCCGTCATTGCTTCCTGAAACTTCTCCATCAGAGCCTCCAGCAGTTTCTACGCCAGAGCTGCCGCAGGTCTCCACTGGCATCCGCTGCCCATCCTTTGACTCAAAGAGTCCAAGCCAAGTGGTCTTCAAACCACAGTGGCTGGGGAAAGGCTTTGGTGCCACTGGGATAAGAGCCAAAGGAGTGCAGGGGCTCCGAGGAAAAGGAGCCTCCTCTCCTCTCGCAGTTCGTGTGGCTGTGAAGAACGCAACTAATGAAAACAAGGGGCAATCTGGAAAACTGAAGCAGAAAGGTGTGTGCAACGTTTGTCTCCTCCTCCTATCACATTATGAGCCAGTTGTTAATGTTTCCTTTTATTAACTCTTTGAATCTAGGTACCGAAGGACGCTCCCCTCTGCAGATCCTTAAAGAAACCAACTCACCCAGGGATCAGCGTTCTCAGGTACACAAAGCAGACATTTATAAAACTATTCAGCCTCTTATTGGCTCAAAATCTCAGACTTGGCTGGAAAAAAAACCCTAATCTTAACAGAAGGAGTTAATTATTGACTGAGATACGTTCTTGTGTTTCTCACTTCAAAGATGAAGCTGAAAGTGTCGACTCCAGACAAGCAGAGGCTCGGACAGACGGAGCGCCGGGTTCTGGCAGTGTCTCTGGACAAGGAGAACAGATGAAGCGCTGCAGTAACACAAACACAGTCCGTCCTTGTTATATTCACGTTCTTTAAATGTGCTTTTTTTATGTGCAGTTTCTTTTAAACTGATTTGTGTTGTGTATATATTACTTAAAATGCTCCAAACTACAATTTCCTCTTGTGTGTTCATCTTGTAAATATAAATAAATGTATTTGCATTTATCCCTCAGGCTTTAATTTGTATTTGTATTTTGTTTTTGTCGTTTTCTTCTATAACTTTTCTTGCCAGTTTTTTACAACTTCATTTTCTGAAAGAAAAAAAAAGAAAAATTTTATGGGCTTGCATATGTCCACAAAACGAATAAAAGCCTAAAGAAGTTTTTTTGTTTGTTTGTTTTCTAAATATTGCTTATCTTTTCTTTCATACAACTGATAACAAAATTCAATGTCTAGGTCATGCTAAACCGTCTTGCTTGTCTTTTTATGTCTGCTTCATACAAATATGAGTCAGGGCGGCTGAAGATGATCCGACATTGTTGCTGCATTCAGGTACTCAACCATTTACCAACAATCAAAATTCTGAAAAGCTTCGGTGTGCTCGTGCAACGAGAGCAACTGACTAAACAAACTCTTCAATTGATTGAGGAAGTAAGTGAGACTTTGTGTAAGAAACCCAAGCACTCACAGAGACAACATGCAAACTTCACTCAGGAGTTCAAACCAGAAATGTTATTCCAGTGAGGAAACACCATTGTTCAGATTTGCGCTACATGAAATGTATTTAGAAATGAGCCCTCGAAGCTGACCTGTTGTAAGTCTGCAGTTTAAAGTTTATCTGTGGATTTGTCTTAGCTCAACTGGGTATTCTTAAAATAAACATTTTGATCATTCTTATAAAAAAAACAGACCTGGCTTGGCTAAGGAAGCAAAGTCTTTCAATTTAGTGTGAATACAGATCTATACAATTCAGAAATTATATTAAACCTTTATCTCAGTATGCCTCTTGTGAGAAAACTAAAACAGAAGCTTCAGCAGTTAAAAACACCTCAGTCTTCTCACAGAGCTACTGTATCAGGTGTGTGTGACTGAACCTACATTCAAAGAAAAACCCTGAATGTTGCCTTTTTGTATTGAGTGAAAGAATGACATAGTTAAACTCTGTGTTTCATAAATTGACACTGACGACTTGTGTAATGAAGAATCCCAAGTTTATTATGTATTATTGCTTATTTGCACAGTGTGTATCCAGAGTAGGAAAAGAGACCGTCCAAATTCTAGTAAGAGCTTGGATTCAGTTTTTCTTTATGTACACAAACTGTCATTCAAGTTTATCTGTTAGCATGCAGAGGAAAAAAGAAAGCTCCTATATACAAATTCAGATGTTCTGCTCATAAGCGCACTATAGCTGTTATCATCCATGTAACATTCACACAAAGAGTCTTGTCCTGAGACAAATGGGTCATCTTTTTTTTTTTTTTGTAAGTGCTTAGTGAACCATGACAACCATTTTATTATCCCATCTGTCACTTCAGCAGTTTACCCAAAGCACTTTTCAGGTCTAGCTACTGAGGGGTTAAGCCAAATACTCAGACCCCAAATCCTGGTAAATATTGTCCACCAATCACATACAAAACAAACACTAATGTAGACATCTGCAAACTAGAACTCCATTTCGGTTTAAATTAGAAAATGAAAAAGAAAGTAAAGTAAGCATCGAGGGAATCTAGTAAAACTAAGAACAAACAACAATCTCAAACAATAGATGCAAACGATCATATGATGTAACTTATGCTTTGATATAAAACACGGCGTAATCATAGAGTTTGCGTGACCCTACAGAGGCTGCGGCTTGACATGTATTTAATTCTATCTAATCCAGTGTGCTACCATTTCCATTTGGCAACTGTTCTCCGTGGGTGACATTTGAATTGCTGCAGTAGGTGTGCATATATTATCAATTTGAATCACAGAATAATTATCTATTGATAGGAATGACATTTTCTGAGATCCCCACCCCTTGTCCCACTTTAAAGTTCCTCCATAACGTGAGAAGAATGGTCAGGGCGCAATGTGACAAAGAGAAGAGAAACTCTTCACACCCCAACCCCTCTCCAACATTAGATTGGACTTGGCACAATTGAAACACCTTCTTCTCACCCTATGTGGCTCTTTGCCCCTCATCCCTCCCTACAACATTAATTTCTTTCAATTTATCTTCTCTATGTCCAAGGCAGGTATTATCTGCTCTCTTTCTGCACGCACACGAGGAACAGCTTCAGTTCCATATCTTGAGGAAGCTGTCCCAGGATCCTGTGCAACAGGCCATGCCGTCAGAAGATACTCCAATGCAGCTGACTCTGTTGTCATGACCAGCCAGAACTCCTGAACAAAAACGAACGCAACGCAGGATGAAGAAAATGTCATAGATCATCATGTGTGAGGAATTGCACTTCAAAACCTGGGCCGCTATTTACTCACCCACTCTCTCGGCTTTGAGAGCATCCCAGATGTTGACATTGAAGTCGTCGTAGCCAGCCAGTAACAGGCGTCCAGACAGAGACGGAGCCAGGGAGGTCACGCCGCACATGATGCTGGAGTCCTGGTAAGTAATGAGGTCCTGGTCAGCTCGCAGGTCATACAGTTTGCAGGTGGCGTCGTCTGATCCCGTTATCACCGCGTTGCCATTGGGAAAGAACTGGAAGAAAGATAAGAGGTCAGAAACTACAAATTGCTGGAGCCCAAACACAGAAGAGACGTAAATGGAAATCTTCTCACCCCAATAGCGTTGATGTCGCTCTCGTGGCCTCCAAAGGTCTGTCTGCATGTCGCCTCCCTGATGTCCCACAGCTTGGCCGTAAAGTCGCATGCCCCTGAGATGAAGAACTTGAAGTCCGGAGACACAGCCAGAGACATGCAGTCTCCCTGGTGTCCTGCAAAAACTGTCTTTTGGGTCCCCGTCTCTATGTCCCATAGTACGCTAGAAGAAGCAGGGCCAGGGACAAGATGTGTTTTAGTATTGAGTACATGTTGCAATGTCATTGTTTTCATATAGTACACATTGAATTCTTACCAAGTACAGTCTCCTGAGCTGGTTATGATCTCACTGTCGCTGAGGAAACGACAGCAGGACAGGTAACCTGAGCAACCACAAAAATACCAGATGAGGGCCGTCAACACAAAATGCAAGTGTCACCAAGACGTATGTATCATCTGAATGCTGTGTTATCCTACCTGTGTGTGCCGCCAGCTCACGCATCACCTTCACATTCCCGTCTTTGCCCTTGAGGTTGTAGATGGAGCACATGTTGTCGAGACCGCCACAGGCCACCAGATTTCCTGAAGGTGCGTAGGCACAGGTCATCACCCATGATGACTTCAAGGGGATGGCATTCACCTGGGCACACACAGAAAACAGAGACACTTGTCTTCAAAAATGCAGACTCTTAACATTTTGATAGATAAAATCAACAAGATTTGCAAAGCTCAGGAGCTTGAACGCATGAAATCTCAGGTATATGAACAAATCATGTTTTTCATCTGTCTGTTTCCAGTTAGTCATATTAATGACACACATGTCCTTTCATTCTTACCTTGTTTGTTGTGATACTGTCCCACACAATGAGCTTTCCATCTTGTGAAGCACTGACGCACAGCCTGGTGGATGACGAGGACACAGTATATTAATAACAGGCTATGTCTTCCTATTAATTCAACCATGGTAAAGCAAAGTCTTTTCATAACAAATCAGGGTTTGGCTCCCTTAACTTTACTTTCACTTTTGCAAAAAAAAAAAAAAAAAGAAATCCTATCAGTATGTCAATGATGAACAGTGAATAATCTATTACATCTGTATATAAAACAAAATATTCTGTATTTACTTTGAATCAGTGGACCAGTGCATTGCATAAATCTTGGCAAGGTGACCCCTTAGTGTTTTCCTGGTCTTCAACTGGACACGCCCTACCACAGTGATTGAAGCTGCAGCTTCCTGCAGTGTGCTGTCCTGAACAGCTTTCCGGGCTGCCTGGGGAGAAAACACAACCAAAGCAGGTCAACACCAGCAAATAAAACACAGTGCAGCTAAAAGTAACATTAAACATAGTCATACTGCCACTCTGATGTACTATGAATTTAAATGGATGGGGCCTACTGACTGTGATCTGGTCTTTGAGGCTGTCTGCCTCCTTTCGCAATTGCTCCATTTCACCCATGGCAATGGTTGTTAGGCACTGTCACCAACTGAAGACGAGGAGAGATGGCAGGACAGCCAGTTATCCTGAAATAAGGAGGAGAAGTGGAGAAACAACAAATACAGAGATGAGTCACCAAGAAATACCAGCAAAAGTTGTGATTCTTACCTTTATTTCCCAGCTGCAGCCCCGCCTGCACTACATCTCCATGCTGCAGTTTTACCTGCGCCACTTTAAAGTGGATGTCCTGCCCTGCTCAAATCTCCAAGTAAGTGCTATTTTGCAAGTCAAACTGGCCCTCGTCTACTTTGCAAAGTTTCGTAAATGTGTACAAACGCTCAGTGAAAGCCACAGGACACACCTACTCAGGAATATGTGTGTGTGTGTGTGTGTGTGTGTGTGTGTGTGTGTGTGTGTGTGTGTGTGTGTGTGTGTGTGTGTGTGTGTACACAGACAAAAGTTGACTGTATGATTATTCCGGAGTGACATTAGCAGAGAAAGTTTGCTCTTCAGATGATGTGACAGTTGTCGGGAGACGTCCTCACCCTGAAGGTACACACAAACCAGTATGTCCTGTAATAATGTCACGTGTATCAGCTCCCAGCCAGTTGCCTCTCACTTAGCACTGATCATTGGAGCTTGTGCCATTTAACACTCAAGTGAGCGCTCACCTAATGTTGATGGCTATTAAATTTTGTACTGTCGTGATTAAATGTGCAATGTTTAGCAGTGAACCAATCACCTAATGGTCAAGCTCACACAGTGTGACAAATGTAATCAACACACATGTGAAAAGGCGGTAGCAATCTCAAAAAGAAAAAAACAAAACGACCTCCCCAGAGTCGTTCAAATAAGAAAGCGTGACACATCACACTCATGGTAAAGTACCACAACATAACCAACCTTAACAAACACCACTTCTCCTTCTTTTTTGCCCATGTGGACATTACACCTTTAATCTCTTCCAGCGAAGCAACTATTTGTCTTGGTGTTATTGCCTTCATCTTACCTTGGATACTGGAAGAAGCGAGTGCTCGTTGGTTTTATCTTCAGCGTCCCTGCAGCAGTCCTTGTCTCCTTGTCATTCACTATTTGAATGAGTGTCCCTGTCAAACCACCCAGTGAATTTGCCTCTAATTTGTTTGACGTGAAAAGGAGAGGAAGGGAGAGAATGAGGGAGTGACTCTGTGTAAGAATTGATTTAATAGTTTGCACTGGGCTCTATCTGTAATGCTACAGTAAATAGATGTTTGGGTGAATAAGCCAAAATAAAGATGAAATGCTGATCCAAGGCGGTGCAGTAGTCCTGAACACCGCAGCAGCTTCGGTGTGGGCGTGCCGCATCACACGGCTGATGTCCAGACCTTCCCTGAAGTTTAGAGGATTTTAGGTCTTTATTCCAGATGTGGAAATTGTTTCAATAGTGAGTGCTGTAATGAATGCCTAAGTGTTTTAGTTGCACTATTACCCTTTTGCCATTCTGTTCCTGGGACCCTACCACCGTTCCGTGTGATTAAATGACTGCGAAGGGGGGCTGGTAGAGAGTGAAGTGCATTATCACAGCCGGAGAGAGAAGGAAGCAGAGGGATGGGGGGAGAGGGAGTTAAAGGGGGTGGAGGGTAAGAGGCGAGGCAGGAGAGTGAGTTTTAAATCCTACTGGCTGAGATTTTAAGGGAAGCCTTTTGAATCAAATCTGCTCTCATCCGATTACTGACTGCTCTTTGCATCTGGATAAGAGATGGAGAAAAGGATGGGGGGGCAGATAGTGAGATGAGAATAGGGAGGGGGCAGATGGAGGTGGAGTGGGAGAAGGTGGGAGGTGGGACTCGACCAATGAGCCTGAACCGACGCTGTGGCTTAGTTTGCACCTTCAGCCCAACAATACTGAACAAGTCTGATGTTCAATGGTGGGAAGTGACACTCTGTACAACAACAGTTCTATTTGCTGACGCTTTATATTTACTTTACATTATGTAAAAGCTGGTTTACCCAGAGCGAACACACTGTGGGAGTCAATGTAACCTTGAGATGACACACATATGGAAAGTTTGAGCTGCACCTGTCATTACAAGGTAGCTATGAAATGATAGATTTGGGTGGCTTGAGTAATGCTGAGTAATAATAAGACAGAGTTGGATAGATTGTACTGTATTTTTATTTGACGTTTGCACCAAATTAGTAATTTCTGCAGATATTTACCATAATGTCAAGATCACTGATCTTAACATATCTTTTCCATTTCAAACCTTTTATTGATCAAAAGTCTCTATGACGTTCTTGAACCTTAAGGGTGTCACAATATACCATACAGGTAATATTTTATTACATTTTTCCGATTATGCATGTTGAATCTATATCGTCATCCATTCATTTCTGTTTTTGAAAGTGTAAACAGCCATTTTTACTTTGATGCCGGGATTATTGCATCTCAAAATGCAACACAGATTTATCATGCAGATTATGTTCAACAGTTCGACAACAAAAGGATTTTTACTCAGATTATTGATCAAACAAAACCAGCACACGATGCTGATCCCTTCTAAATCTCTTTGAATGAGGGTTAAAATAAAGAAAAGATAAAACACAAATAAATGTGTTTCAAAATCACTTTTGGCATCTCCCGAGTTGACATTCTTGCACAGTTTCCTGCCTTAATTTGCAGTACAGCACACTGCGACAGCATGGTATGTTTCGGGGAAAAGTTTTCTTTACCACAGTGTAAGAAAAGAAAACAGTGACAACTGTTAAATGTGTTACTGATAACTGTGACTCCAGCACTGACCCCTGTTATATTGGACCCTGACAGTGTGATCCTGAGCAGCATCACACTGCTGCACAGGGACAAAACTACAACAAAGTGTGTTAACGGAATCATATGACCATCCACTCACCCCAAAAAAATGAGACTCCTGTCAAGGTGTTCTCCTAGATCTCTATTCGCTCTTCTTCAGCGGTCTCCTTTGGGTTGTGCTCATAAGTTCAGCCCGCCTGTTGCCACGCTCTCCTCCACTCATTCACTTTTGGTATCAAACACAGTGTGCTACTCCTCCGTCACTCACTCTGTCCACTGCTCCTATGAGGAACAGATGAGGATTGGAGGGATGAAGGGAGATCAGTGATGAGGGGATAAACCCTGGGATGGACAGAAAGAGGGGCGGGTGTGTGTGTGTGTGTGTGTGTGTGTGTGTGTGTGGGGGGGTGCAGTGGGGTGAGGTGGAAGCAGGAGAGACAGAAAGGGAAGCCAAACAAGGTGCAGAGCATGGCTGCGGGGTCACAAGACATGAGCCGGGGTGAATCCAAATCAAAAACCAAGAGATGGAAATCATGGAGGGGAGGGGTAAGAGGATAAATAGAGGACCTGGGAACATGGCTTTTTATGGTGCTGAGGTAGTCTTTTAAAGATCTTTCACTGAAAGGAGGGTTTTGTGTTTTGTAAACCTGAAGTGAAGCTAATATTAGAAAGTTTACAGGGCAGATGCGGAGATTTGCAGAGCTGAGATCTGACTTTGTTAATGGAAACCATCGAAAATTCACACCATGCAACTATATCATCCCACCATGGGCCTAAAATGACATTTAAAGTAACATTCGTCATTTCCGACTTAGTGTCTCACCTGCTTTACCCCTGTAGGGTCACTCTGGTTATTTGAAGCTCTGGTGGGACATCTGTATTAAAAACCCTGGATCCTCCACCTTGTAATTGTTGGTTGAGAGTGTACGCGCCACAGCTGTTGTACATTATCTAACAGTAAATCACCTGTATTAGTTATGAAACAGCATCACTTGCACTTGTTATAATGAGATGGCATCGTCCGTAAGGAGGCTGGCTCTGTGAGCCCACATTGAACATAAAAGGCCAGAGATGAAGCGACCAAGAAGGAAGCTTGTTTTAGATTGTTACAGAAGTTCTGGCATCAATCATGATGGTCAGATGAGTGTTTCTATATGTACGAATGATCAAGAACATTATTAGTAATACATATGCTTTATATCACAGAACAACACTTATGGTATGTTCCAAGTAGTTGTATGTGATGCTCACCATTGGAGCTGTTGATTTAGTGTTGTCTGATCCCAGCCCTGTAAGGTCACTGCCATACATGTCTTTCAAGTGTGGCTTGTTCTCGGACTCTCTGCAGAGCTTCACGAGGGAGCCTTTATTATTTCAGGTGTTGAAGCAGTAAAACATCCCAAACATGACTCACACCAGGTTTGGACTCTTCTCTTATGCTGCAACATTGGAGTACTGGACTTTTTTAATGTATATACAGAGGATGAAATAGATCCAAATGATTAATTGCATGTATTCATTGATTTTTATGGTATACCACCATGTTCCAATTTGCTTAAAGTAACTTACAATTATCAGTAAACTGAATCAATGAAAGCTTATTCAGCATGTTTTTATTTCTCTATATACACTTTGTAATCGTTCCCAAACAAATTGGTTTTATCATTTAAAACGGAAACATTTTGTCCCAGAGTTGACATCCACCTCAGTTCTCAGACACAACTAACCTTTCATTCAGTGTTTTACTAATATTTACTCATGTGCACAGCACATCTTGTCCATGACATTGCTAGTATTTACACTGGAAACCTCTAAATAATTTATTAATAAAACATTACATTTCAAAATCATAGGAGCATTGTTCTGTTGTCGTGAAGGTTGTTAGAAAGCTGTAATGTAAGTGAAGTGCCTTACATGATCAAACACATTGATATATACTTATTGAACAAAAACAACAAATATCTCGCTTTTTAAAAAAATACTAACAATGGGGAAAAAAACCCAAAACAAAAACCAGACTTTCTTTTTTTTACTGATACTGCTTTTTGAAAAGTGTTTATTTTAATGACACTTTTCCACTTTAAACACACATTTAAAAGTGAAAAGAAAGAAATATTTTAGCTCTTGGGGAAATGTAAATCATTAAACTTGTCTTTACAAAACACTTAGTGATGGTGATGAGAACATCCTGTAACAAGATGGCCTGCTTTTATCAAGTGTAATATTTAGATCATTTCGTTATAACATGATATCCTGAGCCTGGAAACTAATTTGATCTGTTAATACTCTTTTCATTTCAGAGGAGCCACTAATAAAGGGTCTGTGAGTTATGAAATGTACTTACAAAACTCCCAGTGCTCATACAAAGACTGCACCCATGGCCTTATAGTGACGATGTACACTGATCAGCCATAACATTATGAGCAACAGGCAATAATGGTGTTAGTGTCATGTGCATCAAACTGTGATCCACTGTGTATTCTGATAGTTTTTGTACCACAGCCTGCCCTGCAGCACTTTGTGCTCCAGTAGTTCACCAGTTAGATCAGACCAGCCTTAGTTATCCTGGCCATTCATGATCATGTCCCCGGCTCATCTCTTTTCTTTCCTCAGTCCACATTTGGACCACTGCAGACTGAGAACGCCACACAAGCGCTGTAATTTGGCGATTCTCTGACACAGCCATCACATTTAGGTCCTTATGAAACCAATTAAAATCTACTAACACGTCAATTTTAAGGAAAAGAAAAGGTTCAGTTTGTGCCTGCTAAATCCGGCCCACTAACAGGCAGTGTTATTCACTTCATAATGTTATGACGGATCCGTACATGTTTTCTCCTTTTTAAGTCCAGTTCATGACGTCTGGGACACACATCAGGTTCTGAATCCACACAAGTGCAACAAAGTAGGTTTGACCTTTGACCTTCCAGTCGAAACAAGAATGTCCTCTAAGAGGCAAGAGGCAAACCGCTTCTGTGTTACTGGCGCTGTAATATTGATGCTTTTTAAGTTATTGAGCTACGTTAGATTTCTGCATGACATTTTTTAACACATACACCTGCAAATTGCATTTTGAGGGTTATGTCATACATGACAAATAAAGAAGTTTTAAACATGCCCAACATGGTTTAAGTATCCCAGGCAGTACGGCTGCATCATGAAAGCAGTGATACAATGTGTTTTAATGTTCGTTTTTGGATTAAAAAAGACTCAGAGTGAATTGGTGTAGATATATTCAGCGTTGTAGTTAAAAAAAAAACGGTTGAACTTTAATCGCTCGAGTGCGATGGCAACGACGCTGCTGACCCTGGATTTGGAGAAATGGAGTCGGGGCAGAGGTGGGCTGTGAGATGGAGCGTAAAACAGAGAAAACCAAAGAGAGAAAAGGGGATTTGTTGGCAGACACACAGACAGAGGACAGGATAGAGAGAGAGAGAGAGAGAGTGTGGTATTATGAGTTACTATTTTAGACCAACACTGCTTTGATCCGTCGTAATATTTCCTTTTTGGCAGTTTTAGCGTCATATCCAAACAGTAAATATTACTTTTTTTTCATTTCTAAAACCGTAAAAGTGATGAACTGGGAATCAACGTCAGGAAAGAATGGCAATAAATCAAAACAGAACAAAGTTAACCTCTCTCCATAAACAACACGATTTAAGTTTGGCTTTTTTTGTCAACCCAATATTTGTTTTATAGAACAAAGACGACTAAAAGAGAGCTTATTTTGTTTTTGTCTCTAAGTGACATACAATGTCTCTGACCTCTTGACCTTGTTTTGAATGAAAGGGGTGCAGGGTGGCAGTGGCGCTGAGTGGATTAAGTCATAAATGTGTCGTGCTTCTAGTAGCAGCTGTGGCATGAATATAGAATATTGATGCGAATGTTGATCCTCGTTGCTGATTTCGGACTCATTTTTAACCAACAATCACGTATAGTCAACACGAAAGGCCAGAACTCACTTGCAGACAATCGATAAGTGACTTGAGGCAACAAATAGTGAGTTAGACACAACCTGGACCAGAGGATGAGTTGTCTGTTACTCACTATTCGCACTGCAATCAGTTGTAATGATGACAGGATGCCCCGACTACGGTTTTATAACCACAAAGTCAGGCCTTACATAATTTCTGCTAATCATGTAAAATATAGAAATATGACATAATACGTCTATAATTTTCATACCTTTCCGCCGCGGGTATAATTAGAACGGTAGACGGCCGGGGTGCTTAATGTGACGACATCAAGATGCATTATGGAAACATAACACCTACTTATGTGAAGATTAATGCAGACTTTTAGGGGACGGCGCGGTTTCAGTGTGTGTGAGGGAGGGAAAAGGTTAAAGCCGAGGCTCCATTAAACGGGCCCGTCGACCCAATTCTGCAGCAGCAAGGGATTAAAACACGGGGGGGAGTGAGAGTGTTAATATGGGCCATAAACAGCACTTGACTCAGTACCTAATGCACAAGACTGGATCGGGGGGGGGGGGGGGGGGGGTGAATGGGGCCACTGGTTGTAATGGGAGGGATAAGATTGGAAGTGGGCGGTCGAGTGTCGCTCAGCTGAACGTGAATGATTAAATGATCTCTCGCTGGATTACTATTCCATATTCTAAATGGGAGATTTTTTAAGCTTCATAAACAAATGCACTCATTTATGAGGGATTAACAGTAATCTCTCTATTTCTATCCTTTTTTTCCGCATGCACCTCTTTCTCTCTGTTCCCTCCTCTCCCCCGTACTACCTTGAACTGTGGGCCCTGATGCTAATGTCACTGTTACAGTCGCCGACTGTGAAGCTGATGTCTGATTTCATGTCTTGTTACACGTTCCTACTCCGAGCAGCGCCTATTGAACTAAGTCATTTTACAAACTTGGTAAAATAGAGTCACATTTGTTATTCACTTTATTTTCTTCAGTTTTCAAAGTCAGTGATGAATTTCTGAAACGGACATAAAAAAAGAAATGTACATGGTTTCCCTCATTTACCTTCATCATATACAGTATAATTACAGTATATACACACACACATGCAAACTGTAAACTAAAAGGCAGAAACCCGAAGATCCTGAAGATCGTGAAAAGTCCCGTTGTACAAGAGGAGTGAGGTTCATACGCGTGGAGTTCGGGCCTCTCATTAGGGAAGCTGGCTGTTCCAGTGGAACGGATGCGAATAGGAAACCACTTCATTTTCAGTCTGTCGGGTTTGCCCTGCCTCTCACAGCTCATCCTTGGCCCCTGTCACCCTGCCTCTCCCCCTGCTCTTCTCCTTTGGCGCCTGAGCGCTCCGAGCGTTCCGGCTTGTGGCGGAGCTGCCCTCCGTCTCCTGCTCCTCCTTTTTAAACTTGCTGTGTCCGTCTGCAGCCCACAGGGCCTCTGCCTCCTCTCGCTCCTGAGGAAGAGATGCAACAAGATAGAGCACTAATTTAAAAGCAGGTTGGGGGGAATAACTTTATTTTTTTTTTTAATGCCCAACAAAGGCTTAAAGTAGTTCAGCTAATAAAGAAATAAGAACAAAATAAAACACAAGACTTTTTTTCATTTTACAAGCAGCAGCCTTTAACTAGCAACCATAACCAAGTGACCATTATTGCAAGGTATAGTATAAAGCCTGAGTTATTGTGCGTTTCACGCTCTGTGTGAAAGAGTTTCATAGACCTTTATTTGATGTTCTTTGATCCAGTCTGCCGGTGAAGTATTTTTAATCATTATGCAGAGGGAGATAAATTGAATCCCCCCGTAGCAAAAATTATTTTGCATAAGTGATAGGTCAGGTAAGGGATCGGTCAGGTGAGGCAATTCATTTTCCCCAACGGGCCCCATGAAAAGAATTGTGTTTCTCATAAAGGTCGATGTTAATATCCCTCTCAAAAAGACAGCATGTTACCGAGTCCAGATACGCCACTGTTTCTTGTCTGCATTCCATACGTTCTTATTTATCCTCATGTTTAGTCATGTGACGGCAAATTAAAATGTAATCTTGGTTCTCCAAAGATGAGAAACACAACTTAATTTCTGTCGCTCGTAAATATTTACTATTTAGACGTCGCCTTTCTGCAACAGTTTTTGCCCATGCTTTTGTTGGTTAACGTTTATTCGCTCTGCGTCTCAACACGGTAGGAAAACGCCCACAAGCAAGAAACACTTTGACCATGTTCCCAATATCAAATTAAATTTTCGTTTGAACCAGGTTCAAACCCGTAACAGTCACACTGCAGCACCATGTCACTGTAATTACAACGTTCAGGCCAGAATTCTCATGTTGTTTTTGCAATTTTCGCTTCTGTGGCACAATATGAGCAGCAGCCACTGAGGCCAGCAGTCACAGAATAAATTGTTGTTGTTTTTTTGTTTTTTTTATCACAACAATAACGCTTAACAAAATCAATCAAAAGCAGAAAAAAAGATATTGGAACTAATGCTGCTTTGCAGTTGTTTCTTTGCTTGGATTTCCTAACTTAGAACGATGTCACTTCCTCAGACAAAAAACTGGTTGTATCATTCCAGCAGAGTCCAGTGAAGCTGATATTGCACTAACTCTGTCTGAGACCAAATAAAAGTATTACACCACATTTCATTTGTGTGTAACTTAATGAGCACAGCCAACACTGTAGCACATTCTTATGTCTACGGGTAAAAGAAATCATCAAACCATTAATTTAACTCAACAAATGTGCTTCACTACTTCTTTTCAGAAAAGCGGACGCGTCCAAAATAAAGACCGAGGGCCACTTGTCGCCCCTGGTTCACTATTAATTGGCACACGCGAAACTTGTACTTGACTGTATTGTACTTCCGAGTCTTTGCTTAAACGAGTTTGATCTTAAAACAAACAGGGATTGCAACAATGGCAGAACATAAGAAATGCAAGATAGCAAGTGAGTGCAAAAAATGTCTGTGATGGAGGCTACTTCTCTCATGAGTGACTCTGTTTGACAAGTCTGCATGATGCTGCAGCTTTCCGGAACATTATAACAACTGTCAATATTTCAACATCTGTGCTCATCTCATTGAATAAAGAGCAGCTTTTCAATGGAGCTTCTGACGATTCAGTTTGTTTTACAAATGAGTGCCGGATCATTTTCTTTCCATGTGTGATTATAAGAAGTGATGGATTGTATATAATGACACTATATTCAAATGCCTTTAAAGCTTTGTTTTATAAACTGACAGAATGAGCTTGTTTCACCGGTGACCGTCCTGAAGGGCACCGACATGATGTGGCCACAGACTCGGCGCTCTGAATGAGAAAACATGCAAACAACCAGCAGATTTGCATTGTGCTCCAGCTGGTATTGTTATCCAACACTGGTGTCACGACATCGAGGGCCGCATGACTGCTGAAGACCTGAGGAGGAGGAGGAGGAGGAGGTCATAATGCTCACCATGTCACTGTAGAGCTTCTCCTTCGTGAACCACAGAGCCAGAGCACAGCGGCGGCCATTGGTCACCGCGGTGACGCCGTGCGGGTTCACCGGGCCAGAGGAGAAGCCCACCAGTCGACCACAGCTGGGTTTCACTTGGGCCTGGAGACAAATAAAGAGAATAGAAACGCCCAGAGCTTACAAACGCAAACAAAACACTTTGTTGCAATTTAAGAGAGTTTATCTGGAAGATTAAAATCTGGTGTTGAAAGACAGAGTCACTTACCGTGACTGTCTTCGCATCTCTGTTAGTGAAGAACAGCTCTCCGCCGTCAAAGTTGTCATTCAGGTAAAGAATAGCACTGAAACAAAAAGATGTTTATTAAAAAAAAAAAACAACAACACATTTTTGTTTTACTTTGTAAAGCACATAAAACGCAAGTTCAGTCATTTACAATACAATCTTGAAATACAGGGAAAAAAAGATGCAATTTATGTATTTTCTTTTCTGTTAGTAATAAAAATAATATTACCACAACATCTCCTGTCAAGTCAAACTGATTCTAGCATGTTAATCCTACTAGACTACACAATCTTGTAGTTTGCATGTTCTCCCTGTGGGTTTTACTCCCACAGCCCATAGAGATGTGTGTTTGGTTAAATGTCTCCAAATCGCCCGTAGGTGTGACTGTGTGTGTTGATGATTGTTTGTCTTGTCAGTGTGTTTTCCCTGTGATGGACTGGACGTGTCCAGGATGTGCCCAGTCTTCATCCATAATCAGCTCAGATCAGCCACAAAGGGGCTGAACTTGAAAAATAAATGTATCATCACCAAACTGAAGAATTATTATCATATTCTGAGCTAAAATAACAGGTCTCACGTTAAAAGTATCTTCTGAAATTATTTCTGTAAAGGGGCACAAATGATAATAACAGTGAAGCTTTACCTGAGGTCTCTGTGTATGAACGCAGGCGGCTCACGCCAGCACTGCTTTGTCTGCGGCTCAAGGAGACAGTTGTCCACATGGACTGGGTGAGACAGGTCCAGTCTGCCTTCCTGCTCCCCTGCAGGAATTGAAAATACACAATGTTAACTATACATTTACAGTATAAAACTCTACCTTATGAGATTGGCACGTGGGTATTATCACCTGCAACAGCACTGCGGCAGACCAGGTGTGTGAAGGAGATGAAAAGTCCTGAGGGGCTCCGGAAGTAAGAGTGCAGCAGCACTCGCACTCGTTCACCCAGCTCGTGTAGCAGCAGAGCATCTGATTGGTTCACCAGCCCGTCCTGAGCCAGCTGTGAAGCAGTGAGGGATCAGGACACGTTGCCAGAAAGTTGTCACACGCCTGCCGGCGCCGGCTCTTCTTCACCCACCTTCACCGCTCGGAGGACAGTCAGACCCTCAAATGTCTCGTGAGGCGTGTGAGGAGAGCGGCGTCCCCTGTAACCGTCGCCAACAGAAGCCGCTTCCTGAAACGACACAGAGCTGAAAGCGTCTTTGCGTGCCTCAGAGTGAGCGATCGTTCATCACCACAGGAACATACTTTGGCTAACTGAAGTATTTTGTCACACTCCTTCTCCGTCATGACTCCGTCCAGGACGACTCGATTGGTCCCATTCAGAAGTTCATCATCCATGGTGATGGTCACACCCACCTGGTGGACTGCACCTCCTGAGAAGAGGATGGAGACGAGGAAGAGGGGATGAACTGGGGGAAAGGAAACCTTCTTCTGAAACAACACAGACGGAATGATTGTCTCACCTGAAAAAAACCCACTGTCATCCACTTCCTCTACCTGCTCGCCTTCTTTTATCTTCTTATTAATCTTCTCTTTTTCAGCTCTAACAGTAAAAAATAAATAAATAACTGAACATCTTATACATGAACTTGCCATGAACTGTGTGTTAATTCTAGTTGTTGTATTACCTCCAACTTTCTCTGAGCGATTCAGGTACGACGTCCTCTGGAGTCCAAAGGTCCTTCACATTGAAATCAACGATTAGGTTCAACAAAGAATCCACTTTTTATTAAGATACTCTACAAAGAACATACTTACAGGGTCAATGAATTGGAAGTCAAAGTTCTCCATACCGAAATACAGAAGCTTCTTTTCCTCCAGTGAGCGACTTATGTATCCAACAATCTCCTGTAGGAGAAACACACAAAAACACGAGGTCAGACGCGGAACTTTTATTATTCCGATTATAAATAATCATAATAAAAATATTAATACATCAAACTTGTCTAGCACATTTTTTTGGGAAACGCAAAGCAGCTTCACATAGGAGAAATACAAATAAAGACAAATAAGGAAATAGAGAAGGTAACTATTAATAATGAAATGAAGAGGTTAAGGAAAAGCAAGTTTGAATAGGTGGGTTCTGAAGAGGGTGTTGAAGTTCTGTAATAAGTCCATGGGATGTGGGAGTGTGTTCCAGAGGGCGGCGGCGGTAACGAAGGCTCGGTCCCCCAAGGTCCGGTGCTTAGTGCGGATGATGGGTGTGAGGAGGTTGATAATGTGTTATGGATTATGATTGTGATTGTTTGTTTGTTATAGTATATGTAGTAATACAATACTGATCTACATGGTTTCATTTATTGGATAACTTCTGTCATTTGGTGGAACAAAGTTGGAAAAGTTGTGTCCTCAGCCTTCCTCTCACACCGTTTTTTGTCTGTCAGAGTTTGTGATGGTGTGTTAACTGTGATGTGCTGGCTCCACGCCCGTTCTCTGCTACCTGAACCGGCTGTGCTCCCTGTGACTCTGTGTCTCCCTCTAGCGTCTCCAGGTAGAGCTGCAGGTTGTCTAAGGAGTCTCTATCGGAGGGGTAAAACAGCAGCAGGGAGCGAAGCATCCGCAACGCTCCGACAATATCAGCAGCTGTTTGCAAGAGGGAATGAAAACTGAGGTGAGATGGAGCTCAAGAGGTCACACTGACTGGTCTTTAGTTCGACCTCCACAGGCTGACCTTTAAACCTTGCGATGTGCAGATGCTCGAGCTGGGTGGGGAGGTAGTCCTCCTGAGCGGAGATCCTTCCAGGTCGTGTGGCGACCTGCGTCACGCAGTACTGCCGGCACGAGAGCAGGGACAGAGAGAGCGCTACACAGGAATGAAGAAAGACAGATAAATCTCCTCTCTCTTTCGCTGACGTTCACGGTCAAATTAATCAAAACTTGCTTCATTACCTGCAGCCTTTTCAAACACGCTGTCGGCACTGTCAGTGCCTCTGTCCTCGGGCATCCGCTGGGACGCCACGTCGCACTGCACCCTGCACTCCTCCATCTGTCGCAGGGTTTCATTCACGCACGCTTTCCATTTATCTGCTGCCTTCACCCAGTCAGAGGAGGCCTCGTGCTGCAGCGCAGCGTCGTACAAAACCTGACAGAGGAAGACGGTGGAGTTACAATACTGCCTAAAAATGTGGCTGAGTCAGCTTTTCATGTGAAATGACAATAAATATAATGAATTCATTCGCTGTCAATTGTGAGAAAATTGCTGAGTGATGAATGGAATATTTGAAGGGCTAAAAGTTTTCATCAGTGGAATTGATCAATGATCAATAAATACAATCATTTAAACAAATACGCACAACACTGTTAAGTTTCAGAGGGGAGGAACATTCTCGAGAATCAACTATGTGTTAATGGATCATTTAAGCCTCATCGTGTTATGACAAGTGTGTTTGAACACAAAATGAGTTGCTCAAGCAGAAGCCTTCAGTGAGTAAATCAAGCTCTGGAATTCAGGCCCTCAGGCCATTTCTGCCTCTCTTTCTTCAGTTACTTCTCTAATATACTAATATACTCTCCGAATCCACTTTATTGCTCTGTGACGTGTACACTTACTTAAAACTCTCACTTTTTATATTCAAATGTACTCAAATACAGCTGGAGGCGACACGTTACTATAATATGATTAACATTCACGGCAGGTGACTAATGTAGAGTTTCCAAAGCCACTTTACAGTGAATTATCCACGAGTAAATTCAAATACAGAAAAGTTTGGTAGTTCATGTGGACAAAGTTACTTTCTCTGACAACAATGATGGTAAAGCTGCACCTTTGATATTTGGAAAGAAATTGGCAACTGACTCAAAACAGTAAAGTTGAAAAAGCAAAATGACTAAAACGTTGCTAATCACAAAAGGCTAAATTATCTAAAGTGCCAAAATACTGAAAAGGCTGAATCGGATGAACTGATGAAAACACGTTCATATGAAATCTGCTGTTTTACGTTTAACTTTCATAAACGCAAACCAAATATAGAAAAGGACATTTTGCTTCATTTTGAAAGTTCAACATCTTTTGCAGTTTGAGACGAATTGTATTTGGTGTAAAGTTGGAAAAAGCAGCTTTTTGTTGTTGTGAAGGTTTCAGATTTCTGAAACAAGATATGTTAAACCAAAACTAACATGCTGTGGAGGGAATGAAGAGATCTGACAAATCTAGATAGATGAACTAAAATGAAATGTTGTATGAACTTTACTTTAAGTTCTTCATCTCATGTTCTCAAAGGCTGTTTACCACAGACAATGGTCGACCTTTTGCTTTTCATTATTACGACAAGTTGTTTGTGCAGACTGTGTCAATGAACTGGTGACGGGGAATATATTTACCCAAGTTGGTCTGAACCAAATTTGACGATGGAGATTCATTCTTTTCATGCTCACCCAGTGTTTCTCATTTTCAAGCTCTCTGTCCTGAAAGTCTTCCTCGGTCACACCCTTCATACGCCTGTACTTCTCGATGTTGTTCCTCATCTCCAGGTGACTGGGGTTTGACACAAAGTAGGTGTAAGCCGCGGCGGCCGCCTTCTGCAGCTTCTCCAGCTGATATGGACAAAGAAAAAGGAAGGGGTGCCGTTTTAAAATACAAAATAAAAACACAATGCAAAGACACGATAAAAAGACAAATGTTGAAAGTAACTGAACACCTCACGTTGTAGTATGTGACCTGCAGAAAGTTATAAGGGTTCCGGGTGCCGAATTCATACTCGATGTCAGTGGAAACGGGGAGCTGCCCTGCGGGAGTGACGGAGCGTCCAATACAGAACCTCAGACACTCGGCTCTCTGCTGCACCCAATCCAGCATCCAGAGGTCCCACAGGCTCCCCTCCTGCGAGTCTGACGCCACAGGAAACACACAGGAGACTTAACACAAGCAGGAGAAGGCCTGAAGCCACTTCATGATTACCGGGTTCCATCATCTGGACATAGTTTATCAAGCAACACTGCTCGTAGTTGGCAGATTTCAAAAAGGACCTGAACTGAGGGACACACACACACACACACACACACACACACACACACACACACACACACACACACACACACACACACACACATACACACACTTACTATCAATAAGTGATAACACAGCTTAAAAACATTAACAGAGTTCTGTCATATATAACAATACTGTAGTTTTTATGGTGCACTCATATATAGAATAGAATAGAAATACTTTATTAATCCCTGCGGGAATTTAAAACTACAAATAGGAACTGCTGACATTTTATTAGTTTTGAGCTGTTTGCTATATCCATCGTTACTTTTTTGCATGTTTTGTACATTTTTTTCATGCATAAAACATGAGATAAATCAGCAATGTTAACATTGACATTACATAACATTATCTCTCAATTTCCTCTACTTTTCTTCTTCTGGGTTTGTCTATGACTATCTTACTGAAGGCAGCGAAATGCTACGGGCAGTTGACATAATACGATTCGATAAATAGAAATGTTGGAAATATTTTCTATTAGTTTTATTTTGTTGCCTCAAACTCAAAAAAAAAACATCCCTCAGCAATAAAATTCCACTTAGAAATAAAATAGAAGAAAACTTTGTGAAAGCTCCAGAGAGCTCCAACAAAAAGAAAAACGAAGAGAAAAGCCTCATGCTGCTTTCAGGTCACAGACCTTCTGCTGTAGGACCAAAATATGTTATTGATTAATGCCAATGAAAAGAAAAATGAGAAAGTGTCTCACAAATCGCCCTTTTTGAGTGAAGAAAGTCGACATTTAATTTCACGACTGCTCAATATCCTAAAAAGTTTTGTTGCACTTCTGATGACCAAACCGGACACAATTCATTCTGACGGGTTGACTAAGTTGGTCTCTAAAGCTTGGTAAACGTCAGGATGATTTACTTGTTTAGTATATTTGTGATTCATGTTGCAGCTCGGTTGTCTGGTAAGACCTGTGGGGCGTGGAGAAAAAAAAACTGTTTGTGCATTGCATCACAATAAAATCAATCCCAAATTGGGAGGAGAGCCTCGGGGGTCCTAATATATCAAAACGAAAAAACAAACACTGAGCACTTTTATGTTAGGCACAGTATTCTTCTTCATAAATAAAGAGCACCTTCACCCAGGACTGCTCCTCCCAGCGTGCTCAACAGAATAGGGCTCACGTTGGGCTTGTTTTTGAATTATGTGGCACAATGTCCCCTGGGCACAGGCTCACCATGCGCTCACCTGTTGCTTATGGGAAAAACACTAATAAAGTAAAAGTAGGTGAGTTTGTTTAGAAAGAAAGAAGAATCTCTGATCCTGCTGCAATGATGACTGACAGCTTAGATGTGACCAATCACTGGTCAGACACTAACGCCTGTGCAGGTGGAGTGAGAGCGTCCAAAAAGACAAGCATCAAAATAAACATGGAAGCTTCTCAAGATTCAATTCATTCATTATTATCAGAGATATTTCCACTCAGCCTTTGAACATCTTTAGTTTTCACTCGTCAGTCACCTGGATGAACAATAGTGACAAACTCACCTGCTGTTGAACACGCTGCGTATTGAAGGTGAAGCTTACAATGGACTCGCTAGGATTTTTCAATCATTTATAGAGCTTCAGTCTAATGTCATGATCTTTTGGGAAAATGTAACCCCTAAAACCAAAACAAAAGAATATAAAAGATTCTCTTTCAGACCAGTAAAAGGGAACAACTAAAAACACAACTCCTTCATCAATAGGGCTGCACAATATCAGATAAATGTACTGTTGTTGAGTAGAACGCCTTTATTTTTTAAGTATTGCAATAACGATATGATTTGCCATAAACACATACACCAAATTAGCACCAGCTGTTTTTTTTTGTTTTTTTTTTATTTAATTAAATTTAATTAATTTTTTATTTTATTTTATTTAAATGTGCATCTGGAGTATAATTATCATTATGATGATTATTTGTATTACATGTAACATTGACAATCACTTTCATATTTAAAATACACACATAATATATGACAGTTCAGTCAGTCTGTTGTGATATGTACTTTGCATATGCTGCATTAACTATAAATATGTGATGTACTGTGCAGCTCGGCTGCCCAGAACCAGAAAATCAAGTTGGATTTGTGTTTTTTTAACCAAGTATTGCTAAACTGTTATTTGCTGGGCGGCCCATAGTGGGCGCTACAGTACTATCAGACAGCTACTATTACAAGTTTAAGTGAGTCTTTTCTTTTTAATCTTTACACTTAGCAAGGTTATCCTGCGGATCGGAATGAACCAAATGCAAACGAGCCAATAGCATTCAACTACCAACTGCCCGGGAAAGCCGACTCGGACATTCTCAGCATAAACTAGTAGAGGACCATTAAAGCTGGCGACACTTTTGTTGTTTTCTGAGTTATTTAAGTCATTTAAGATGCAAAAATGGTCAAACGATGTGCCTGGGGAACATGCAACGGCGATACGAGGTATCCCGAAAGGATAAGCAACGGCGTTTACTATAAACTATAACGTCTACATTCGTTCCTCAGTAAGGCCATGTCTTGTATGATCTTAGCAATCTAGTCATATAATATTAATCACAAAACGCTGTTGCGGTGGGGTTTTGACGGGTGCTTTCATAAACATGCAGTCAGCTGCAAGTCGGCAACAGTAACTTGGGGGGGCGGGGCTTAGCTAAAGGTCAGTGGACACTCTGGTGGGCCCGTTTTGGCCCTCGGGCCCTATGTTATGTTGCTTTAGGGCCTCAGTTTGGTGAGAGGTGGCCCTGCTTTCTCCTCTATAGCTGGTTTTAAAAAAATCTAACATATAACAAAGTTGTAACAGTGTCTTATGAACACTTGAAATATTCAACCATCCAGCGTGACAGAATAATCCGTCCATGCATCACCTGGGTGTGAATTCCATTCACGTGGAGTTGACTTCAGACCAACTAGTTCCCAGCTCACCCAGTTTGTTGAGCGCGTGTGATCCAGCTGAGACACAGTCATCGTGACACTGCCTGCGGACCGACAGCAGCGTCTGCCTGGTCTCGAGGGATTTCTCCAGCAGCTCCGCGGCTCGGCTCCACTCCTGGCCGAAGTAGGCGCGCACCCCGCTGTAGTACACCAGGTCGTACGGCTGGAGGACAGACGACGCGTACGCCCCGCTCGGAGCCGCTGAGGAGGACAGAAGCAAAGAGAGGAGAAGACAACGACACGCCACGTATACAGAGACGAGCTGAGAGCGCAGCGCCATGGTCCCAGAAAGCAGCTCAGCCTGTGGAGGAGAGGAGAGGAGGAGAGGAGGGACTAGGGAAATATTTAGGAAAGCAAGGAGTCAGCCCACCAAGATCCCTCCTGTCTGATGTCATTCTCATAAAGGGCGTCCACACAATCTCCTCTTTACGTCTGGAATCAAGTCAAATTCAATCTGATTTATATTTGGTAACTTTCTGGACGAGTTCAAAGGGAAACGTTTAGTTTGTTTGGCGTGCAGTATGAATACATCACCACCAGAGGGGGGTGTCGAGTTGAATGGACGTTACCGTAATTATACCAACAAACAGACAGAATATTTCATCTCGTACCGTTCTCCACAAACTTCCCAATGGATATACGCACCCTCATTTTCACATCCTCACTCTGCTTTTATTTTATTTATTTATTTATTTATTTATTTATTTATTTATTTATTTAGCACAAATTGCATTAAATAATCGATTAATAAAAAAAGAGAAAAGTGTGAAATTATTAAAAGTACATCATGGTTTGCATTTTTGCATTTTATCAGTTTCAACATTCAGTGCTTTTAAAATATGTTCTAAAAAAGTGCCGTTCTGTGCTAAAAATATCTTAAAAGACACAGCAAGAAAAAAAAAATGCAGGCAGTTGCTTGAGATCAAATTATGTCCTTTACAGGCAAGGCCTGGCCCAAATGGCAGCATTAAAAACAATGATGGATGATTGACAGAGACTAATAATAGAGAGGAAGTCATATTATAAACAAACAAAAAGAGAAAGAAAGTCCCAGAGTCCTGTGGATGGGTTATGTTACATAGTAAAGTGAGCAATAGGGGAGTATAAGGGGAAGGAAAAATCTGGATGGAGCAGAGAAAGAGGAAACAGAAAGGAAAGAAAGAAAGATCACAAAAATAAACATGATACACTAAAAACCATTAAAACACAGATGATGATTGTACTATACAATAAAACATCCTCAATTCCAGGCCTCAAGGGCCAGTATCCTGCATGTTTAGGTCTGTCCGAGTTGCAATACACCTGATTATGATAAGAGGCACGTATTGGGCTTTTTTTTTGCTGACATCAACATTAGATTGAGGTGTGCTGAAGCTGGGAGACATCCAAAACGTGCAGGACACCAGCCCTTGAGGCCCAAAATTTAGGACCCTTTCTACACCATCCACAATTATCCATTAAAAACACAAGTTTTAAAATTAATAATGGTGTTAAGTTCCTGGAATGTTAGTGCTCTAGAGCGAGCAGAGTACAAGAACTCGCTTCCCAAACTCACTCTGTGTTCTGGGGATAGAGGACAAGAGGACGTCCACAGGGCACAAACTGTATGTTGGATTACGTGAATCTTAAAGTGAGTTATAGGCATATTGGATGTCATTTTAAATAAACTTTTTTTTTCATATATAGGACAGCACCAAATACTACACAATCATTTCAAGGGTTTCTAATTTTATTGAGATTATGCAGTCACACAAGTAAAAGTGTTCTAAATTTAAATATTCTTTATTAATAAAAAAAATCTTTAGATTTAGAAGAAGAAGAAGAAGAAGAAGAAGAAGAAGAAGAAGAAGAAGAAGAAGAAGAAAACCTTCTTGGCCCACCTGTCGTTGGCGACGGTAATAAACATATTTCAGGGGCCTTATAACAACTTAAATTGATTAAAGAGGTGGACAGTAAATTAACAGAATAACAATCTCAATCTGCATCACGGAAATGTTTAATGTGGCTCTTTTGTGTGGACAAATAGGAGCACATTATGAATTTTGATTAGATATCGTGGGAGCTCGTATTCTGGGTGTTACGGTGAGAAGCGCCTCGTATTCTCGGTGTTACGGTGAGAAGTGTCGCCCCTCTGACTGCTGCCCGGCAGCGTCTGTCCGGCCTTCTCTGAACTCACGTCGGCGGCGTCCCATGATTCATTCAGCCAAACACTCTGCACAGCACGGGCCACACAACTAACGCTCATCCGAGCCGGGAAATCTTAGGCTGGGGGTCCAAACTCCGTGGAGCAAGTGTCCCACTGACAGGCGGAATTAGCGAGCTCGCTATGGCGGACGTTGGTGAGGTTTTGAGATCGGTTTTGTCCACAATTCGGGTCCCGAAGCCCGGGGACCGTGTCCACAAAGACGAATGCGCCTTGTCATTTTCCTCGCCGGTGAGCCATCTTCTCTTTGTAAATCATACCGCCAGCGAACAGACACTCCAGATTCATCCTCCGTCTCCCCAGCCTTGCTCTCGCTTTCACAAAACGCAACGTTTCTCCATCGTTTCCTGCGCGTGAGCGCTCCGTTTTATTGGGATTTTAACGTTTAGGCTAACTAGCATGTTAGCATCAAGCTAAGCTAATAATGCACTGTAATGGAAACTTAGCTGTGGTGGCAACTCGTTCGCTCGCTGTGCTGATTTGCCCGGTTATATTATTTAATGTATGGTCACACTTTTCATAAAACGGTCAGTGTTCTGATCTCAACATTTGTTAATCCAATATGACACATTACTTTAGTCGTGGACTTTTTAAACATTAAATGAGTGATGCTAAACCCAGATGCTAAGGTTAGCACATATTTAAGTAGCTTCTGGTAACGGATGCTGTGATATGATGACCATCCAGGCTGTTACTGGAAGGTTAGAGCCACTTAATTTAAATGCAGTGCAATTATTTTGATTCTTATTGTAATTTAAGGTTGTCAAATTGCGCGAGATAGAGCCAGTCATGCTTCCTTTGAACTTTGAAATCTCTGCTTTTAATACATGCATCTACAGTACATCTGTTTAACTGAATCTTATTAGTATATTATAAATCTTCCTCTGACACCCATCTTCCATGTATGCTCTTATCTAGAGAGTGGCCGGCCAACTGGGCTGGCTGACAGTCGATGAAAGGCAGGTTTCACCCTGTACATGTCAATCCCCCATTTACATCTACAGTCAACTTCAGACTCCACAGTTAACCTGCTTTTTCTGTATTTGTGTTATTGGAGTCAGGCAGAGTACATACAGACAGCAAAGATCTGTTGACCAGTACTTTGTCATTATTATCATGTGGTGCAGCTATGATGACACACTAGGTGTCTCACTCTAATAGATTCATTTATTAATTCATTTGGGATCAAAGCGGCAATAAAAACAACTTAAACCAGTGATGAACCTGCAGACATCAACGGACATTTGTTATAAAGACATCCTAGTACATAGAAACAAATTCAAGTACAAACAGTACTAACAGTGATTGAATACTAATTATTAATTACTCTGATATTATTGTGTTATTACAGTATAATTTTTATTCTGCTCTAGGAAAGATGCATATTCTATTGAGCTCAGTTTCTGCTGAGCTGTGTCATGATTCCGATATGTTATCTAAAAGTTTTTCTCTGACTTTCTCACAGGAAACTGAAGGAGGCTTGTATGTGTGCATGAACACTTTCCTGGGTTTTGGGAGTCAGTATGTGGACAGACACCATGCTCGGTCTGGTCAGAGGGCTTACCTGCAAATCACCCGGACACGTAAGGCCAAGGTAGGCATTTCAGTTTACTCTTTAATGCATTTCCTTCAAGACAGTGATCAGTTCCACGTCATTCAAGAACGCTTTGACTATAAATCCCACCGTCACTTTCACTTTTCCCCTCCACTAAGCTGACAGACATTCTGTGTTGTTCTCATAGAAAGAAGATGACAACAACTCTGGCTCTGGACACCCACCTAAGAAAAAGCCCACCAGACTGGCTATAGGTATTTGTACAAACACTAATTATTATTGCTGACTTCTTAGGAATTTAATTCAGTTTTATGGCTACAGTGCCAATTACGACATAGCCATTTCATGTCACATGAGAAGAATCCAACAAGAATCCCAACATGAGCTGTGGGTGACAGTGCAGAGGAAAACAAATCGTTTTCACCAGGAAGAAATGTCAAAAACAACCTGATTTTGAGGTTGCTGCTTTCTGCTTAGACTGATAATAAGAGAAAAAAGGATCGGACTGATTGCCACAAACATATTTATATCAGCAAGCAAGCAGGTGCAGACAGAGAAGAGGGAGCATAGACTACATCAGAGAGGCACATGAGCTAGTGACATGCAGTGTTGACCTATTAATGTATGGTGAGAGAAGATTATAATTCGATGTGATCTGAGCCAGTGGTAACGACAAACTTTATCAGATAACAATGTTTTAAGCCTGATTTTAAAAGTAGGGATTGTGTTTTCGTCTCTGAAGCAAGCATGTGCCAACCCCACTTCTTGGGTCTCCGCAGGCATTGAAGGAGGGTTTGATGTGGAGCAGGAGCTATATGAGGAAGATGTGAAGGTGGTCATCCTCCCAGGCAGAGAGGAGGTGACTTCAGATGATCTCACTACCATGCCCGATGTTGTGAAGGAGCGGGTGAGTTATAATCTGTTTTTACTTTTTAATTTGAGAATGAAAATGGAGAATGAAAAAGGACATGCAGTTAGACCATAAAAGTCACCTTTCATAAGTGCTGCAAACTAAGGTATCCATGCAAATCTTGCCTCAGGTCTTCATAATGCAATGAAGAGTGTATATATATATATATATATATATATATATATATGTCAATATACTGAATAATGTACAAGTGGGATGACATGTTAAGAAATGAAAAATTTCTGTTTGTTGTTAAAATGGGCAAAAACAAAGGATTTTGAGCTTTCAGGTTTGAGTTTGATCCGTTGCTTCTTCTTTCCTGCCTCTAGGTGTCTCTGTCAATGGCAGGTATCATGGCAGCCGACTCAGTGTCTCACGCCTTGCAAGTTCAGCAGTGGGATGGAGAGGTGAGACAGGAGTCGCGGCATGCGGCTGACCTTAAACAACTTGACAACGGAGTGAAGATCCCTCCCAGGTGAGACCATGGCTCTCCAGTAATTAAGCATGCCATGCTGGGTTGTGTAGATCAGAGGTGTGTACTTGTGGTCCCAGAGGGATAGGCCTTACACACACGAGAACGATCCGCAAGAAACATCGGTTTTCTTTTTTAGCTTCAGAAGATTTTAACATTCAGACCTTCGTGTTTCAATCACAATCTCCGTTCACACAGAAAGATTGTAGTGTTGCATGCCAGGTTATTACGTGGGGCTGTGTTTATGTTATTCACCCAAGTGTGTGGAGAACGATAAACTGCTCATTACAGTCAGGTGTATTGAATCACAAAGAGACACAAACTGTGAGCCTCCATTACCAGGAGCGCTGATCACACCCTCAGCAGCTTTAACGTTCCTCACAAGTGATGAAATGTCACATGTCTGAATAAACATGTGGCTGTTTAATTTCCTCACCAATTATCAGTTATTTTAGTAAGATAATGCTGTTCTGCTTCCAATAACAACATTTTGAATATTTCTTCTGAAAAAGAGAGGGTAGGAGTAAACCTGTATTTTTTGAGCGTTAATATGACTTTCCTTTCCTCTGCCTTAGCGGCTGGCGGTGCGATGTGTGTGACCTCCAGGAGAATCTGTGGGCGAACCTGACAGACGGCAAAGTGCTGTGTGGTCGCCGGTATTTCGACGGCTCCGGGGGCAACAACCACGCCCTCCTCCATTTCCAGGAGACTGGCTACCCCCTTGCTGTCAAACTAGGAACCATCACTCCAGATGGAGCTGGTGAGCAGAAAAGATCATGACTGATTGGTGGTGGAGTTTGTGCTTTTATACACGTGTCATTAACACGGCTGTTTTCTCAATGTCCAGATGTGTATTCCTACGACGAAGACGACATGGTGCTGGACTCCAAGTTACCTGAGCATCTATCCCACTTTGGCATCGACATGATGACCATGGAGAAGGCAAGTGTTGAGTTTCTGCTGACTTTGAGGGAAACAGACCTGAATAAATATGCTTTTATTATTCATTCAATAGCCACTGCAAGTATTTGATCCATCTATTTTACTTCTTGGTTATCAATATTCAGTTTCAGATCAGGTTCTTGTAGACAGAAGTATTGATCAGCCTGCTGCTTTACAACTGGAGTTGCGAATTCGATCGGAGATATCGGATTTCTCCCTCCTCTTGGCCGACAACCAGAACTCTGTGCCTCGCTCTGCTTTAGCTGATTGCTGCAAAGTCAGAGCCAGTGATGTTAAGGAGGAAAAGGAGAGAGTTTTATATTAATATCACTGGGTTTTCATCTATTTCTTAGACTGCAGGTGCGTCTAAAAAACTCTTTTACTTTGCACATAGTGTTTTAACACATTTTTAAAAATATGTAAAAAGTGAAATTATTGGAATGGTAAAAAGCAGAAGGCTTTACGGATAAATGGTTGCAAGACAATGAAAATGACCTATAAAAGTTAAAATTATAATCAGAGGTGTTGGCCTTGAATGTGGGGTTTGAATATTGGATGTAGGAAGAGAGCAAAAGACTCATCTTCAGAATATCAATGAAAAGTATATACTATTGTTACAATAATATAATATTAATGGCTGATCATCAGGTTAATCATTTTGACAAATAGGATAACATCCAGTCTGTTGAAATATTCTAAAATTATGAGATATTGTGTTTTTGACTTTCATGTCTGACGTTTTAAAGAATAAAACGAGGCTTGAAATAGCGTGATTGAAATATGCACAGTCAATGTTTGCGTTGTATTCTACTTTCTTTAAATGGCTCCTGCCTTTGTTTTATGTCTTTTCTAATAAAATAGCTTAGAATTATCACTGCGTGGCCTTAAAGCAGCAGCGTATTCTCGTTACATTTTCCTGCTGTTTCACACAATTTCCTTAACACTTGTTTCACTTCCGTCTTCCTGCTGCTGTTCATTTATTTTGCCACCTGTTTCTCATATGCAGACCACAGACCTCACAGTTTTCAATCCTAAGATCTCCGTGCCTCTCACTGTGTACGCTAATGTTGTTTCTTGTCTTCCTAATGTATTGCCGCACAAACTTAATGATGTTGCACCAGCGGGGGCGAAGGAGCACAGCTCCAGTAAAGTGAAAGACAAAGTGCAAACACTTAAGTCTCTTTTTGCAGTTTCTTGCTCATCTTTTTGATGTTGTCGCTTCATCTGAGCTCATTGTTCTCAAATGATCCCTTCATGTTTGGTGGCTGTCACAAATAACAAGTTAAAAATGAGTTTGTATTCATTCCAACTCCGTATTCTGTCTGACTGAAACAGACTGAGCGGACCATGACTGAGTTGGAGATTGCCGTGAACCAGCGTGTGGGGGAGTGGGAGGTGATCCAGGAGTCGGGTACCACCCTTCGACCCATGTTTGGCCCCGGCCTGACTGGAATGAAGAACCTGGGAAACAGCTGCTACCTCAACTCTGTCATGCAAGTGCTCTTCACCGTCCCGGACTTCCAGAGCAAGTTAGTAACTTTGTTTTTGACATTTACACAAACAACAACAACAAAAAACAGACCGCGGAACAGTGTTAACAAAGTGAGGGAGGGGTGACAACATTGAGTCTGTGAATTAGATACTGTACAAGTTTATAAAAGGAAAAATACACCCCCGTTTCTTTGCCACGAATTGATCAGTAAGCATTTCCACCTCAAGACAATACAAGGTACACACTTCTAAGTTAGAAAATAAATGTTTTATTAAGAAAGTTCACTTTTTTTGGTTTCATTTTGAACTATTTCAGTGTTTTGTTTTTTTTTTCCAGCAAATCTTTTACCTTATAAAAAATTTTCTTTTCAGTCAGACACATGCAATTACAAGATGCCACTCAGACCTTTTTCATTTAAAGGGCTGACACTTTGAGTGCATCTTCATTTTTTTAGAGGCTGTTGGCTCGTTTCATTTTGACACAATCTTTTTCCAAATGTGTCTAGTAGTTGAACTCACATGTTGAACATGAATATTGGAGATTTGGTTGCCTGGCAACATGCTTGCACTTACTCCCTGGCAAATTTCTTACTCCCTGGCAAATTTTCATAAATGTGAACACAATTTCTACCCCTTCTGAATTTAAAAGTAAAGACTGTTTTCATGCCTCAGTTCTGCATTTCTGCTCTCACATTGCTGAAATCATACTGTTCACGTCTTCAGGGGTGTGAATGATGTCCCAGAATCCTTTGAGGTTCGAAGCAGAACTAGAAAATGTGTGACCGATAAACATTTATCAGCTCCTCCTTCTTTGTCATTGTTTACCCAGTTGTTGTACTTTAAATGTGAGGCGGAATAAAAATCGGATTCGTTTTGTTCTTGTTGTTGTTGTTGTTCAAATTCCATCCATCTTCAAGAGTTGGTAAGCAGAAACATCATTTACACTCCACTTGCTCTGCCTCGTGGCAGACCACAGTTACGTTATGCATCACAACCTGTTCTTTTTATCAATAAGTGTTACTTGTTGAATATTCATGTAAAAACTAAAACCCTTCAGGTTATACAGCTTAAAGTCTGATGAATGCAAACGTTTAGTTTCTTTCCTTCCCTTGCAGGTATGTGTCCAACATTGACAAGATAATTGACGAAGCGCCAAGCGACCCAACCCAGGACTTCAAAACTCAAGTGTAAGTGACAAGATACTGGACTACAACACGCACACACCCAACTCTCAAAATCCTGTCAGTGGCAACAGGTTGGGAGTATAGTGGTAATTATGCACTTTAGTTTATGCAAGAATATTCTCCATGAGCTTTATTTCCACTTGAACATTCTGCCTCCTTTGTCTTGCGCTGTGGTTGAAATGCAGCCAACCTGCTCAGTGAATGAAGAGAAGCGTCACACTTGTGTATAGTCGTCGTGTGCCAGCTGTCAGACAAAGCTGATTATGTCCGCCTCTCCTGACAGCTCAGTCTTAAAATGTAATATTTGTCTTTTAATGTGGCTGATCCCCCTGAACTGAAATGATATCAGCAGGGTTTTTACAGACTTAAACTGACACCTGGCATTGAGTTGTTTAAGCTTCATGCGGGAGGAAAAAAATCGTACTTCTATTCTGTCTCATTTTAAGTGCAAAAACACATCTATACTGCTCAAGTAAAACGACACTTCAGAATGCAGTTTGGTGCATCATCTCGGTTTGTATTAAATGATTATCGTTGTCTCAAACAGAACTTTTTTATAAAAGTCTCATCAGATATGAGAATGTTGTCTCCCAAATTAGAAAATCCAAAATGATACCCAAAAGCCAAAAGTATTTCCAGGCTTGTGTCCAGATCCCGTTCTTGTGTTCAGTTCTGTGATACTGCTGAATGCACAATGATGTCAGCTTTGTTTGCCTCTCTCAGAGCCAAGCTCGGTTACGGTCTGCTGTCAGGAGAGTATTCCAAACCAGCTCCAGACCCCGGAGATGAAAACGGAACACCTGAACCCAGGGTAAGAAGCAACACTCGGTGATAGTCACTTTCCAGGTCTTAGTTTTAACAGACATCTGTGGCTTGTTTTCAGATTTACTCTCAGAAATGAGTGAGTTGGTGACTGGTATTAACTTTCTTAAAGACAAATCCTGTTGTTGTTGCTTTCAGGGAGACCAAATTGGAATTGCGCCACGAATGTTCAAAGCACTTGTTGGGCGGGGCCACCCAGAGTTTTCCACCAATCGACAACAGGACGCTCAGGAGTTTTTATTGCACTTCATAAACATGGTGGAGGTATGGTTGCACTCACTTTCTGCTTCCCCCACGAGCGCTCCTTCTGCTCTGCTGCATCTGAATATTTCTATTCTCTCTCAGAGAAACTGTCGCTCTGGCTCCAACCCGTCGGAAGCCTTCAGGTACCTGGTGGAGGAGAGGATCGTGTGCGAGCAATCACAGAAAGCAAAGTACACGCAGAGAGTGGACTACATAGTTCAGCTGCCCGTGCCTATGGACCAGGCTACCAATACAGGTGAGGAGCTCTAATGTGCAAGTAAACAAACAAACAAAGAAAAACGAGCACTAGTACATAACTGAATCAACACACACTGGGTGCCGCTCTTATTACCTAAGAACAGGGTCACTAAT
Source organism: Lipophrys pholis (assembly GCF_963383615.2). NCBI lineage: Eukaryota > Metazoa > Chordata > Actinopteri > Blenniiformes > Blenniidae > Lipophrys > Lipophrys pholis. Next base: position 21,360,646 of record NC_137639.1, on the reverse strand, counting down.
ACAAGATTAGGAAAATGTTTCCTGGTCTGACAGGCCTTGATATTCGCTGTGACAATCGGATGTTGTTTTCACCAATTTCAGTCCTGTAATAGTGTGGGAAATGTTTTGGTACACTTTGGGCCTCTTCTGATCAGATGAGCATTGTTTCCATACCACGGTGTTGTCGCTGACCATGTCCATCCTTTTTATGGACACAGTGTGTTACACCGTCTTCTGATGGCTATTTAGAGCAGGTCACACTTTTTCAAAGAGCTCAAAGCAGAGCGTCCCTCTGCATCTGGGACATGTTGAAAACCCGCCACATCCGCGTCTTGTTTTGATTCAAGCACTGGAACACCAGTGAATTTGTCTAGAGCAGTGGAAAGAGGAGAAACACTCATTTACATTTATGGGCAGTATGAAGTCACACGTGAGTCGAGCACACATGATTGTAGGTCGTCAGAATTTTCAAAAGGAAAATGTTTTGCTTGAGGCAGCGATACTATCACAGCACATTACTGTCCTACTTTAAATGTTTGCAAACTACTTTTAAAATGAATGACAAAAAGCCAACAAAGCCCATTTAACAAGGATTCAGCGGATGTCATCAATATGCTCCAGGTGAATAACACTTCGTTCCCGCCTCATAACTGACAGTCAAAGTTGGTACAGTGCTTTATCTTAGTGCTGATATTTGTTTTGTTTTTTTCAATAACAGAGGAGCTTCAGGAGGCAGAGCGGCGCCGTGAGGAAGGAGACACATCAGCCCCAACAGTGCGGGCACAAATCCCCTTCACAGCTTGCATGGCGGCCCTCAGCGAGCCAGAGGTCCTCACAGACTTCTGGAGCTCGGCTGTGCAAGCCAAGACTACTGCTACCAAGTATGAGGACAGCCAGCGACACTTTGACCTTTAGTAATTACTCGGAAGTTATCTGATCTTTTATTTTTTGATGTCATATTTCAGAACGACCCGCTTTGCCTCATTCCCCGACCACCTGGTTATCCAAATTAAGAAGTTCACCTTTGGCCTTGACTGGGTGCCCAAAAAACTGGGTAAGCAAACATGTTATTAAGTAAAACAGATCTTTTTCCTTTTTTATTTAATATGTGCTCTTAAGACTTTGTGATGTCTGCTCACTGACACAAACTGGGCCACAGTCTCTAGGGTGTGAGAATACTTTGAGTGAGCGATACACTGCAGTGGATGATGAGTATTTTTCTTTCTCCTCCCTGCAGATGTTAGCATCGACGTTCCTGACACTCTGGACCTGAGCGCTCTGCGTGCAACCGGCCAGCAGCCGGGAGAGGAGCTTCTACCTGAGGTGGCCCCGCCCCCACTCATGACCCCAGATGTTGAGGTTAAAGGTATCCTGGGTTCCCATGGCAACGATGAGGACGACTCTCTCTACTCCCCACTGCTGTGTCAGTCTGTCTGTCATTTCTCCTCTTCTCCCTCCTCCTCTTATACGTCCACCTTGTTTCTTTCTTTTCTTTATTTCTGCCTTTTCTGTTTCCACGAGTTTGTCTGTTGCCTTTTTATTTATATTTTGGCATTATTTGATTCACATTTTGGAGCGAGAAAGACATATGGTTTCATTTTTCATAGTATATGAGTTTTGTCTATTTTCAACCCCCTCGAGTTTTGTTTTTTGTTTTATTTTGGCACAATGAGTTTAAGGGCATCGAAGTAATTCAATTCTTCCCCCTCAACACTCTCAGCTCCCGTTCTCGACGACTCCACTGTGTCTCAGTTATGTGAAATGGGATTTCCACTGGAGGCCTGTAGGAAAGCGGTGTACTACACTGGGAACACTGGAATCGATGCTGCCATGAACTGGATCATGGGCCATATGGATGATCCAGGTGTGTAGACTGATGGAGCAATACCAGAAAGCATCATGATCAGTCTTGTCTCATCATTCCTGCTCTGATTGGCTGCAGACTTCTCTGCCCCCCTGGTGGTACCGGGCTGCAGCTCCGGCCCCGGGACCACGCCCACCGAGAGCCTCTCCGAGGAGCACCTTGCAACCATCGTCTCCATGGGCTTCAGCAGAGACCAGGCAACCAAAGCACTTCGCGCTACGGTGAGAATCGAAGTGCTTCCTGATCATTCCACTTGAGCTTTGCAGACTGAAGGGTAGAGTTCAGACACGTGTTTCCCAGAGCAACCGTGAAATAAAGTCTGATGGGCTTTAGCCTCAGAAAGATAACGTGTCCTTTGACAAAGAGGGAGAGTGAATGTCACACTTCACGCCCAGATCCAATACGGCTCCTTCATCGTTACTCATTTTATCAGGTTATTAAACTGCAGAAAGTCTCTCTGGTGTGTTGCTGTTACCTTCAGTTTATACTTTCATCTGAAAGTAAATAGGATTCATTCTCATCAGACACTTGATTTCTGGTGTTTCTACCCTTAATGAAAGAGTGAGGAATCTGGTTATTTGTATATATGATTCTGTTTGAAACATGACTAACCGTTCATGACAAAAGATGGCTCCAGTAGTGTAAGAAAGAACTGCCTTACCTCACAGCTCCGCTTACGCCTCATTACTACAGTCCTGATTCGACTGCGTTCCTGCTGCTGCTTGTCTGCAGCCCATCTCACTATCCCTCCAACGGTCTCTCGTGAATAAAAACCTAAAACTCCTCCAACACGGCGAACCTGCCATATTTTTCTGTGAAAGAAGTACAGACTCGGTCTTGGTGCTGATCTTTATACCCACCGCTTCACACTCGGCTGCTCAGGCAGAGAGAATTAAAGTCGATCCAGTGAAACGTCAAAATCTGTCCACAGGCTACGAATGTGTAACAAGGACTTTGTCAGCGAGGGAATTTCTGTCCGGCTTTAGTTTGCACAGTCCTGTGGTCAGGTCCGTCTTGGTTTTACAGTTTGTAATCTGTGTGTAGTCGCAGGTTTTCACGGTCTTTCATTAAACTTGACTCCCTCACTGCACAGACAAGACATTTATTTACCTCTGGGGTTTTTATTATGCACTTTAATTAGCTTCCATGCATCACACAACAAAGCAGTTCTGATAAACAAGCGTTGCAGATTAAAAGCATACTTTTTTTTTTCTTCTTGCAGGTTTCGTCTCGTTGCCACAAACACAAACACTTTGAGGTTTAGAAATGTTTCTTATGGGATTAATAGAAAATTGTTTGGTTTTTGTTGGTAGGCTCACGTCATTCATTCCCTTCTGAGTGTTTAGTTTTTACACATCTGAAGTCCATGTGGCATTTAGGATGAGATGAATCTCGCCAAAGGCAAATAATGATGTAATAAGAAATCCTGCACTTTGTGTTTTCAAACACTTAATGTTTGTAACAATCCACATTAAATAATGTTTCAGTGTTGAGATGGACTTTCATCATGGCCCATGCTCCAATCATGCAATCAGCCGTTTACTGACTGTACTCCGTGTGGAATTCATTCAGGCGTATGTCGGGAACTAAAGTCCTCCTCACCTCCACCTTCAAAACAAAAGTCTTAAGAGTGAAAATGTTGGTTTCTTATTGGTTTCCGTGTACAAACACATTCTCAATAGGAAATAGGAGCTCATAAAAATATAGAACTTCTTCCTGCCAAAAAAATGCCCATGTTGAGTTGGACAGATAATTTCTACACAGATCGCGGCTTTGATGTTTCATTTCTTGTATGTTGCTGTGAAACGTCACGGTTGAGCAGCACTCTAGTTTTATTGTTGCAAATGGGCATCGTCATTTTTGGCTCTTTAACTCGTGAAATATTGTAATATGAAACATTCAAAGAAACTTCAGAAAAGGTTTTTAGTTCATTTCTTGATAATTTCCCACTCAGAGTAACGTCCTGCACCGGGCGGTGGACTGGATCTTCTCTCACCTGGACGACCTGGAGTCCATGGACGTGTCTGAAGGAGGTCGCTCGGCTGCAGAGAGCGAGAGCGCCAGGGAGCCTCCTCCTGGGCCTCGAGTCAGAGACGGACCTGGCAGTGAGTCCAACAATTGGCACCATGAAATCCGAAGTATTTTGTCATTTAAACATGAATGGACTCATTTTTGGTTTGTTTTTTGTTTCCTCTCCAGAATACGAGTTGTTTGCCTTCATCAGCCACATGGGGACCAGCACCATGTGTGGCCACTACGTCTGTCACATCAAGAAGGACCAGCAGTAAGTGTGCTATGAATTATTGGTTAAATCACCTTTTGAAAGCCTCACAGGGGGGGCATTTAAAAATCAATTGATGTTGTGAAAGTGAATAAATGAGAAATTCAGTTTGATTCATTTTTTTTTTTTTTAATCTGAAAGGAAACAACAATGAATCACAGTTTGAAGAATTTATTTGTTAAATATTCTTTCCGTTTTGTAATTGGATCGTAATTTACCTGTCAGTGCATAAAAACGTGCACATTAGTGTAATAAAAGCTTGTGTCCATGTGGCTCAGCAGGGGGCGCCATACTCCAAAAATATAATTTCATAGCTGCTGATTTGCTCCGTCATTAAGATATTATTCGAGTGAGAGAGTTTTATATTCACAAAGCCTGTTCTCCCATGGCAACCATTTTTTAGTTTGTAATAAAAAATGAGGTCTTTTGTATCTGCAGGCGAGACATTACTTAATTATGCCGTCATGTGTTTGTTAACTACAGCTGTTTGTGTTTCTCAGGTGGGTCATCTTCAATGATCAGAAGGTGTGTGCTTCAGAGAAACCCCCCAAAGACCTGGGATACCTCTACTTCTACCGCAGGGTGGCAGAATGAGGCGCGGGAGCTTTTACACACACGACAACAGTTATAGTTGCACTCCAACAAGCTCTTACAATTCAAAACCCCGGCACGCTTCACAACTGACAAACATGTAAATAAATCTCTGAGATTGCATATATACACCCTGAAACTAATTGGTGCAGATGTACAGTTGAGGTGTTTTTGGGGGGAGGGGGTAGCTGTTCCTTTTTTTTTTTTTTTTTTTCTTTTTTTTCTTCCACCGGTTCCAAACCGCAGGCAGATTCAACTGTTCAACTTCCTCGAGTCAAACCGGGAATCGCCTGAGATCTCTTCTGTCGCTGGGTCCAGGCGTTACTCAGAAAAGCTCTGCAGATAACTCTGAACCTGCTTCAGGGAACAAGTCCCACCTGTCGGAGCGACTCTGGCTGCTCAGACCGTTTCTTGTTCATTCGTAAGTTTACGCCGACAATATTCCGACTATTGATTTCCAGTGCTGTCAGTAGTCACTGCCCCTCCCTCGCAAAGTATGTTTGTTCCCGGGTCTGTTAAGGGGAGATTGCAGCTATGGTGTCACCATATGTTCCGCCAGGATCTAAAAACAGTTCAATAAGAGAAAATGTCAGTAAACCAATAATCTACGGCTCAACTGTGTGTTGCATAAAGAAAATAAAATAAGTCAAAACACCAAATCACTTTGGATTTTTTGGGGTTTTTTTCTTAAATGTTTGGTGAGGGTGATATCTGGGTGATTCTTCTATTATTTTGTTTTTATTTTGGAAACAAATGCTTTGTTACTTCTGCTGTGACAAATAAAAATAAAATGTCTTTCTGTCCATCTGCCTCGTGTTTGACGTCTGCAGTAACCTCCAGCCCACGATCACTTCTCTACTCGGGTTTCCCCTCTGAGGATTTCACATCGTGGTTTTTAAAAGAGCAAATTAAGGGATTCTTTCATATTAAAATCCTGTGCTGGTTTGGTTATTTGTATGCTAAAGCCACCATGCAACACTTAATCAGACATCCAGAGGTTTCAAAGAAGGTACAATCAGTGTATCTGTTGCTCTTGAACTCCATTACAAGGCAAATCACTGTGGTTTAAAATGTTCAACTTCTCTTCTTAAAAACTACTTAAAAGGTATTTGTTGCTTTTTAACATTGAATAACAGCCATTCGTGTATATAGTCTGTGTGCAATATGTACATTAAAAACATTTCTCAGATAAACAATATAGAAATTACACAATGGTAAAAAAATCATGTCGACAAATCTATTGATTTCAAAACTGCAGGTCCAAAGTTTGCATACTGTGAATTACTCAATGACTCAAAAGTCTCAAAAGTAGCAAAGTAGTTTTGTGTGAGTTACTTAAGTATGATTAAAATTACATACTTGTAGAAATGATGCACAAGTAAATTAAAATAGAAGCTTTCTGAATATATATTGTGAAAAGAGGAAACCACTTACCAATACTTTCAGTAGTTTAGGTTACTTGTACTGTTACAAGTTGTTGTTTTTTTAACTTTGTAATTTTGTTCAGGATTAATTTACAATGTTCATTTAATAATATGACATCTTGATTTATATAGCCAATAACGTCTTTAAAATAATCTAGAGGGATTTTGCTTTATGTTTATGTTTGTTGGACACATTGTGTTTAAAAATTTGATTTACTGAGAAAAGTTCTTTCATTCATTCACCTGGATCCACAACATACTGCTAATGACAATGCATAAAAGTAACTAAAACTTGAGTACATTTCTGACAAAGTGAGTTTTTTGTTAAATAACTTGTTATAAAGCCCTATTCAAGTAACGTAACAATGGCCGCGAGTACAAATATGCAGCACTCCGTACACCTTATGAGAAATAAGTGCAATGTAAACAAAATGCAGGAGCAGAAATACGCACACTTGTGTTTGCATCGGCCTACAAATCTCAAAACTGTGGCTTTTCTCTCGGTGTCTTCCGCCTTCTGCACTTGTTGCATCCTTGGCGCTCATGTTTGTAGATGAGGTGAAGACAGGAGATATTCTAACCCTCTTCAACGAAGCAACAAACCTCAAACTGACTCAAAAATTAAGGTAAGATCTCTAACGTTATTGTAAAGTTCATAATGGGACATTATGATTTGATTAATTGTAATTTCCTTGGAGTCACGTCGCTGTACAAACATCAAGGCACCATATTAATATAATCTATGTTGACTCACTTGGGTTTACCTTTGTGGTTTATTTCTGCTGATTTTATACAACCATATATAATTGTTCAACTGATATTTTTCCAACTCTATAAAAAGCTCATCTTTGAAATTAAAAATTAGTTTTTTTGGTTGTTTTTTTTTACAGTAAAGCACTAAGATTAAAGTTAATCACAATCTGTCACATTGGGCGTTTGATGCAGCTATTTAATACATTCTTAGTTGATTGAATAGAGTTGAAAATGTACAATTTGTGGCTGTGAAATGACTTTTGAGTTAAAATTTAATTCTTCAAACTTTTGGGAATGGAATATGTAAAAGTTCATTGTCTCAGGCACTTAGAGTTTCCAAGTTTTTTTTTTTTAAAGACATTTCCTGATTCACTTGGCAACAACATTGGGCAATAAAATGCTGTTTATGAGGCTCGCTCAAAGTTTTAATGGCCTTACAGGAAACAGTTTGTCATGCATATTTATCACTGTGAAGAACCAGCTACGTCATGTGCTCGGGTTTTCTCAGACATTTCATACGTGTTAATAGGTCAGTAGTGCAAGTTTTAATAGGTTTTTTCCAATTAAAAAAACATTAAGAGGAAGAGAAATTGAGTAACAGAAGCTGCGTGTTTAGAAACTGGATGAGATGTTCTGCTTCACAGATTAAGCTTTGCCGTTTTCATTTTCTCTTCCTTGATTTTGCCTTATTTGTTTAACGTGTGACTCTTTTAATCTCCACAGATTACGCCATAATGAAGATGACTGTTTGGTGTGTGTTTGGTGAGTGAATCTACTTCCTTGAAGAGAACTTTGCTGTAGTGTTTGTAACCTCGATAGAAACATGGACCCCCGCTGGGTTTACAAGAGCTTTTAATTAACCTGGAACCAACTCTGAGAGGAATTGTGCGCAAACACCTGCAAACCTCTCTCAATCCATGTTAATAATTTATTGTCTCCCGCACGATGCTGAAGTGGTTAGCACTCTCATCTCACGGCGAGGCCCGCCCTGGTTGGTTTATTCTCCCTGTTTGTGCGTCTAAATTCTCTTGAGGTTTGAGTTCCTGCTGTCTGTCTCTCTTTCAGGTTGCAATGCAGTGCTTCATACATCTTGAAATAGTTTCACCCGCGTCTTGATACACTGAATTTGATGTGGCCTCTTGTTTTTGTATGATACTAAATGCCGTTCACGTTCCTATACAACTAGATAACCATAACTCTGTGTCAAAAGAAGAAACACTCTGACGCATGTCGCACACTTTACAAACACTGCGGTCTCGTCTATGCAGTGCTGGGTGCAGTCTCTGCTGCAGGAAAGGTTGTCGTCACCCATGTTGGGCAGAATGTCGTCTTGGATTGTGGAGTGACAACATTCAAAAAAGTCCTGGCTTGGTATCAAAAAGAAGTCCTTATCAGTCGTGTCGATGGGAAGAGCGGCTTTCCTCGCAGAGGTACTCAGAAATCCAGATCACATCACCCTTCCACTGCTACGTCACACTACCACCCTACAATATTGTGCGTATTGTCTCTTTAGGAACGGCTCCCGTTGTGACCAGGTCAAAGGTGAAGTTGGACACAAAACTAGGAATTACTGGAGTGACAATGGAGGATGGCGGAAGGTTCACGTGTGAGGCAGATGGGAGGACTTATCACCACACTCTTGTGGTGATCTCAAGTAAGCATCAGATCCAGGAAAATGTCATCATGTTCGCCGAGGACGTAATAAAATCATTGGTGTATATTTCTTTGTTTCCCTGTACGTCTGTTAGCAAGATTAGTGAAAACTACAGCACAGATTTTGTTGAAATTTTCACCACAGATAGGTATTAAGCCATGGAAGATTCCATCCAATTTTGGAGGTGATCCGGAAACCCTTTCTTTTCGTTTTTTTCTGAATCCAGGTCAACCTTTGGCGGACATCAGAAATGTCTGATTGCTCTTGTTTTCCAACTATTTTCTTGTTTTCTATGTCGGAGTCATTATAGTTCATCACATTCCCTCAGTGACAGCCAATGTTTCAACAATACATCTGGAAGACTAATATTGTGAATGAATAATGGAATGAATTAAATGTGAAATGTCAGCAGGGGATGATCAATCAGATAAACCTATCAAGAGTCATTTTTTGAGGAGATTTCCTCACATCATGAATGGGAGAGACAATTACTAGTTTTTCCAAGCAAGAAAAAGTCCAGATGAACTGTTTCCACTAATATTATCTGCCGATGAGTCTATCTTGTTATGTAACCAGATTGTGCAGTGCAGTAAGATGACTGCTATAATTCATTTAGAGTGGGGGGATTGGGTGTGTTATTGTTGGTATTCCTGTGACCTGGGGTGGCTCCTCTGTGCCTGCACCGTGATTCTGGGATGTGTTTATGAGCCTGCTTGCTGCACGATGTACGTGTATCACCAGTTCAAATCCCACTTATATTATAACTCATGATGTTTTTTTTAGTTGTACTGGACACCCCCCCCCCCCCCCCCCCCCAAAAAAGCCCGATATTAACATGAATGTATTTGTTCTAACTGTCACACTGACCTGTTTCATATGTAAAGATGTAGAATTTAGTTTTGTCATGATTTTGGATTCCACCCTGCCTCACCGTCATGTCAGAGAGGTGCACAATGCACTTCATGATTTTCTCCCCTGTCACTTTGTGCCTCTCACCCTTTCCCTCCCCTCCATCTGTCACCCCTTCTCTGTGTCAGTGTCGGTCGTCCCCTCTCGAGTCCTGCAGCTGGGAAGTGAGGCCACGCTCCAGTGTCAGGTGAAAGGTCTGGACCCGGGCTCCCTGGTGCAGTGGATCAGGCCAAATGGACAACTCACTGGCCTTGAGGAAGTCCAACTCAAATCTGTTGCCAATTCGGACGAGGGGATCTGGCAGTGTGCGTTCAGTTGTGATCGGGAGATGTTCAGAGAGAACGTAACCATCACAGTGCAAGGTGGGATGCTGGGTGTGTGTATGTGTACGTCCAAGATCAGCATTAACACATAACCATTAATCTCTTTGTCATTAGATGTTGTAGTGGTGTGGGTGATATCAGGAAACAACATTTTGTTACTAATTTTGACATTTCAGATCAGAAATATAAATCAATGAGCATAAGCACTGTGACAAGTTTGAGGACTTAAAGGATCGTCTGCTACAATAATGGAGCAAACCTCCAGAGGCCTTATGGCCTTATGGCCTCAATGTGTCAGGGCTCTTTTTTGTCCCTATAAAAGAGGGACCTAAAATATTTAGCAGCTGGTCATACTGTTACGGGTGATCTGTTCCTGACATATGTGTTCAATAGCATTGTCAGGATGTGTTTTTTCTTTTCAGTTTCTACAACGAGCGCGTCCATAATTCCAAACAGCTCAGAGGCCCCACGTAAGTTATCATGTGTGAACTGTAGACACTGTGCACCCCATGTCATCACATGTTGTTGTCTGAAGTACATATATTACAGTAGATATAAAGATATATTATCTTGTTTGTTTCTCCTTCTTGTTCTTATCAGGTTCAGGTGTGCCAGGCCATCCAGCTGAAGATGGCGGCGTGCTGCTGCTGGGCCTCAGCTGGTGGGTGTGGCTTGCACTTGGTGTCGGCTGCCTGGTTTTGGTTCTCCTGTTGGTCTTGTCCGTCATCTTGTGCCAGAGGATCAGAAGAAAGAAGAGGGTAAGTGAGAAAACCATCTTCATGTGCTGCTCCGACGGAGGTGAAATGAGGGAGAAGGAGTTTCTGGAGCACAACAAGAAGCCAGAGGGTAAATTCCTCCCCCACTTTACTCTTTTTCTTTTTCTTTTTTTATAGAGGAAATTTGTGAGGATGAAAAACGCCCCACAGCCACTGAGACCCAGGAAGTACTGCAACTGTGACCGGTAAACGTTCTTAACTTGCTTCTATCTAATAAGAAAATCCCTCTCCTCTCTCTCCAATAATCTGTTCACATTATTAGATGCTTCCTCATAGACTCACTTCACTTTGTATGAATGACTGTTTGACCTTCATTTTCACTGTGGCTTTTACCAAGTACTTCATTATTGTGTTGTAATTAGTGTGAAAACTTCTCCTCTTTACTCTCTTTATCACAGCCCAACAGCTGCAGCAAAACCGCGGCAAGGACGCCGCAGAGAGAAGCCATCAGCCCTCCCTCTGTAACCCCAGCTAATGGAGTGACATGAAAGGCAGATCGAGGAGAGGGAGAGAGATGCAGGAAAATAAAGAATGGCTGAGAGAGGGAGAAAGTGGGAGTGAGGGGAGGGGACGGGAAAGAGATGGCGATAAAGAGAGGGCGAGTGAAAGGGAAGCCAGAGTGGATATGATTTGAATGTAAATGGACTTTTGATGAAAATAGCAATCACGTGTAATGATGTCGGCACTTTGAGCTTTTCCAGCAAACGCTTCACAGTATTCGCCTCTGCTTCACCTGAGTCTCCCTCCCCTGATCACCCGCTGCTGCCGCCGCCGCCGCCGCTCACATCCACCTTTGGTATTTGTTTTTCACAGTGTTGCATCACTCCTGAAGTTAATCCGGGAATAGATTATGAAAGTGTGTCCACGTGTGTGTACACACTTGCAAAGCTATTTCATTATTATTCTTTTTTTTAACCTTTGATGCTTCCAGATGTTTTGGTTTTTTTATAATGTACAGTACTGTGCACAAAAAGATAAAAAGGTCCAAAGTAAATATGCTTTTAAAAACTCTTAATTGTTGATTTTTGTCACTCACCACACAAGAATGTGAATTTGATTAAATTTAAAAGGTTTGTTATTTGGACCCTACAGTGAAGCTGTGCTTTCCCTGTCACCTCACAGTGAAAGTAATCTTTCTGAATCTTTCTGTCTGGAGTTTGCATGTTCCCCCTTGGCATGCATGGCTTTTTTGTTTCTCCAGCTACTTTAGATTTCTCAATTTAATTTAATTTAATTCAATTCAACTTTATTTATATAGCACCGCATACGATACAGTCCTTTCTAGGTATTTTCCACAGAGAGAAACCCGACAAATCCACATGAGCGAGCATGAGGACAAACTCCATCCAACCTTTGTAGAACCAGGGTGAGAGGTGGTGGCTTTCTGCAATTCTGGTTAGGGTGAAGGGATGGAAGAGAGGAAGAGATGAAACAGACAGAGAGTTTGGGGTAGAAACACAGACCCTGGTAAAGGTAGGGGGTAGGGATACTAGCTGTTCTCCATTCAACTGCTGCAGATTGATCGCAGGGGGAGGCTTCAGATCACCAAATTCCACTTCTTCCACAGTCCAAAAACATGCGTCTGAGGTTAAATGGTGATTCCTAATTTCGCTTGGGAGTGTGTACGACTGTCTATCTCCCTGTGATGGTCTGGCGAACCGTCCGGGGTGGAGCCTGCTTTCTCCCATGGTCAGCTGGGATCGACTCCATCTCCCAGAAACCCAAAAGTGAATAGAGAGGCATTCAAGATGGATGGAGAGAGGTTTGCCTAAAGCACAGTGCAGATGGTGGATGGAGGCCAACAGTCTCCGTAGCCTCACTATTACCGGACTCCTGAATCATCTTTATACCCTTTGATAGCACATAATGACCAATATGATTGAGATTGGTGTACTCAAATCAGCAAGTCAGATGTCTCTCTTGTTGTTGTTGCATGATGGAACTTTTCTCATAGACTCTCCTAAATGTTTTGCACTCTACCACATGTGTTTATGTCAGTGCTCATAAACAGAGTTGCTCAAGCGCTGTTTCAAAATTGTATTTCTTATTTTTTCCTGTCAATAAACCACAAAGGCTCCCACATGTAAAATTAGCTAAATTATCATCATGAAACACAGCGTGCAGCCATCCGTCAGCGAGATGAAAATCAACAAAGCATCAGTGAACACAAGAACAATAACAGGAATTTATTTTTTTTCTTCCTGTGGATCCCCAGTGCGTTAAGGTAAGTAGTAGTGCTATATGCATTTAAGTCAAAGTGATATAAATTGTACAGATTGTAATTTTTATGGTCTTTTTAAACATAATGCCAAACATGGCCTTTAATCCTTGTTTATAGAACATTAAAATGCTTTATAAACCGTCGGCGAGTGTCCCAAAGGTCTGGATTCACCATAAACTGGTGCAGTAAAATGCAGGTGTTGACATCAGTGCAGCGTAAAGTAGTGTAAAGACCTGCTTCACAAGCATCACCAACGGCATACATACTGTATATATTCATATGTGTTTAAGGTTAAAAATAATCATGACGAGTTGAAGTGAAGCAACTCCTTTCTCTTTTTGTCTCTTTGGCAAAGTTTGTTAAAGACATGGTTATATTCAGGTCAGAGGGAGGGTTCAGATTAAGCAAGCAGCCGACACAACAGAGCCCTCAGAAGGTCTGCAGGAAATGAATGTAAGTCAACGTAATAGCCCCACAACCTGAGTGTGTGTGTTTCTGTTGGAGCCACCTGCATACAAATGTCACAGCTGAACTCGTCACTGCATTGAGAGCATCACATGTGAGTACTCCTGGGTTTTCTGCACTTACGTGATTCTTTTTACATGGTACCAGCTGATTCAAAGAAATGTTTCGACAAAGAAGACATATGTCAGAGTAATGATATGTGAACGGGACAAATGACTATTTCAAGTCACACTTTTCAAATCTGGTGTCAGCTCTGGCCACATTTTTAGAGAACTTTGTTCGCTCTTAAGGCGGGTTTCTGTCAGCTTCTATGCAGTCCTGTACTATATGTGTCAGCAGCATTTTACTTAAAAAAAAAATTGACACAAGTCTCCTCAAATATATGTTTATAAAAGGCCATTAGTCACATTTTGCAGACACATTTAACAGATAAAATCACTTTAATTTATTGAAGTATTCTGGATTCAGTGATCTTATGATAATAAATGCCTCAATATGTTGTTTTTTTGTCCCACGTTATCTGAAAGATGAAAACTTATTTAATAGAAATGCAACGTATAACTGGATTTTCACTTTGAGCATTGATGGATGCTAATGTGCCAAAATTAAACACATGGCACATAAATGGAAGTTTCTAAAGAGGATTTGTGAAAGTTAATGGTTCAGTTAAATGTATGGATGTGTAGGAGGAGAGGACGGTTTATCTGCATATTGTGTCTATTAGCCATTGGTGGTGTTATGGCTAAACTTGTTGGCTAACAGGTTCAGCCATGCAGTGTGTCCCCTATAGAGAATAATAGATTAAAGCAATAAATATAAATACTGTTTATAAGGCACCCTAATACAAATAATAATTAAATCCAAGTAATGTTCACGTGACATTCACTTTAGTTCAAGTTCACTTGAAAACCCTTGATAGTGTGTTTACATTTTCTTCAATACCACTAATGAAATGTTTACAAGCTATCAGTGTAAATCTCAGGACATGTTGTTAAAATATATTAAAAGTTTGAAATGGCTCTTATATTTAAACCTAAAAAAGTCTTAAAAAGACTTAAGTGGTTCTTTTTATTGACAACCAAAACAACTTTTTATTTTTTAACTTTCTTTGAGTGTGACATTCAATGATATTCAAAGTATTGTAGGACACTTCTGTAGGGTACAAATCCTCTATGTTGCACAGTTCCAGTAGAAATATTACATAAATTGTAGCTACAGAAAATTATTTTACGCTTGTCTAAGTGTTTTACAAACAACAATGGTGACACATAAGACCCAGTTTAATGTAGACACTTTTAGGACACCTCTTTCTATAATGTGCTATATCTGACTTTAAATTTTTGGACACGAGTGGTTTTTTTTTATCTGATTATTTTTTTTTAATCAAACAAACCAGTTTGCATCTCTGACTTATTTGCAGAATTAGTGACTTGCTAAAGTATGAAAGACTCGGGTGCTGCATTCATGGCAACTGTTCTATTTAGTGACGATATGGCATTGAACCAGCATCAGCTGAGGGCCCTTGTGGTGCAGACGCCTGAAATTATGCTCTTTGTGTGACTGTCCTCTCTGAGACAGACCTGAACATATTCACCAAACTCTGCCTTGTTTCTGTCTCATGTCAGACAGTCTTACATAAACCTCACGGGGCCTCAGGCTTTCCAGCCGTGTTTCTTTGAAAAATACCTTTTCTTTTCAAGTTAAACTGCTTAAAAAAAACAAGTATTGTGGCATCACTGCTGCCATGCAGCTACTGGAACTAGATGAACAACTCCTCGATTTAATCGCCGAATATGCTGACATGGGGAATGTTGGAGTGTCCGTGGATGAAGGGGAATCGTGCAAAACTAATACTGCATGTATCGCCATAGCAGCAATGTACGGGTGGCGGGAGGCTGTGGATTCTATTTTCTCTGGATGATTTTTCTCATTATTGTCCTTGTGAACAGAGAAGTGAAGATTCTGCATTTTATAACAGCAGCAAATAAAACTGAATGCTTATTATATCAGCTGGGATTTTGCAAACTTAAATAGGTTCTGCTGAGCTCTTTGAAATTGGTAGTGGTGGAGGATGGACTACACTGTTTGTTCTTCTCAAAGTTTGATTAAATGATCATGTAAACATCAAGTTCTCCGTCTAGCCCTCCATCCATCCATCCATCCATCTATCCATCCACCTTCTACATTGCATATCCTGTTCAGGGTCGCGGTGCGCTGGAGCCGATCCCAGCTTACTATGCGTGAGGGAAATGTCAATATATTAATATTTGGCATGGCAACAATTAAGAATTGCACAATAATGTAAAAACTTGTGAGGACTCATACTCAGCCCACATTCCATTAATCTGAGACCCAAAGTTGTTTCGTATTTTTATTACGCGGTCAACTATAACTTTACCAAGAGCTGTAAGTAGTTATAAATAAAACAAAACGTGATAAAAAGAGACATGATTAGAACTTACTTACCATAGCTGTATTGTAAAAAATAATGTTTGTGTGTGCATTTTATGTGAAAGATTTTATAGTTTATGTTTTGATGGTTCTTTTTATGCTGTTTTCTCGGTCCGATCTTGTGTCTAACACTTGAGATGTTAAGTTGCAAATTAAATTTTTTTTAACACTTGCTTTAGAGCCAGGATGGCCCTCTTTATTAATGGTGATTTACCAAATGGCCACCTTGTAACACACTTTTCAATCATTTTAAGGAATTTAAGTCACTGATTTCATGTAACGAGAAGTCCTAAATGGCTGCGAGTCAACTTTATTGAGTCAAAAAGCATCTGTTTAACAATGTCTGTCTAAATATGGATCTAGTTTCACAATATGGAATGAATAATTGTAATTCATGTTCGGTAAAAATGTAGTTAATCAACCTTTTTCCTTGCGCAAAAGTTTTTGGAGACTGTCCCTCAGGCTGAAAGTTGCGCAGGTTTGTTTCAGAGAAAAAGGCCACCTTAGTTTAGCAAGTTTAATTTGAGAATATACGTGGGCCTCACAAAGACCAAAGGTTTTGAGAGAGTTACGCATATTGCACCTTCTTTTCTTTATTTTGGATCCTGAATGAAAGGAAATGGTAACGACTCTTTGCTTTAATTAAAAAATAATGTTCTCTTTTTTTCCACATGTTCACCCAGTCGTTGGGAATCACAACAAAAATAACGAGCTGGTATTGTATATTTGAATACGCGCTGAAGTCTGCACCTCACAGATATCAGCAGGCTCTTTTTCCTCGTGGTTTTGTTTGTTTCATGGGCTTCAGTGTGCTCATTAGGATTCAGTTTGGACGAATGACTTTGCCTGGTCAATAACGTTCCCTCACTTGACCATAAAAGCTCTTTTTGCAGCGCTGTGTATTGTCAGCCTAGAATTTATAAAGCATGCATTAAAAAAAAAAAAAAAAACAGCCACCGTCCATCACTGTATGTGAAATATTTTTTAATTTCCTCGTCCACAGATGGAGAGCAAAGCCAAAATAAAGCTTCCCTGTTTTACTTCTTTTGTATTGGATCTTTACAAAGAACAGACGTCAATATATTTATTCATTTCTCCTTCCTGGAGTTTAGTGGCGAGCAACAAGTCTCTGTTTCTGCCAGAATGGACATCCAGGGGCTTTATGGTGTGTGTTGTTCTCCTCCGTAGGCCGTTACCAAGCTGTGTCTCCTTTCCTCACAAAAACCTCTGTGCACCAGGGGTGTTTTCTTATGATTCAACAGGATTCCCTTTCCATGGCTTTATAAAGACCTGCATTACTCAGTTCTCTGTTGCAGTGTCTCCCTCAAATGAGCACATACATGCCATAATTCAGAGCGAAACCAAAATCTCAGAGAAATATGTGTCACTCCTCCTTGTAGCATCGGGAGTGGGATTCCATTTGGCAAATGTCATTTTCTCAGCTTGATTTGTATAAAATATTTATTTTGTCATGAGCATTAATGTCAGAGAAAGAAAAAAAAGGAGTTATACAACCACTTGATGAATTGAACAAGTCGGAAGGAGTTACAAATCTGTGTCACATTATGTCGTGCGCCAAGCAGCAGCTTTTGTTGGCTGCAGCCGTCGTCATGTTGAGTTGAGTTTTCGGAGCAGCAGGAGTGCTTACAGAGCAGTAAACAGGTGCAAACTGATCCCCCGCTACGAGGTTTACACATTTAAAACAACAATCTTCATTATATATGTAAACCCGTGATTTGCCGGGTGGTTTCCCATCCTGTAAACTCCCCTCATGTGCTGCTTTCATTCTGCAGGCTTTTCGCAGGGACTCTCTCCAGTGGAGCCGGGTTTTAAATAACTTGTAGATGTTGATGGATCACTGACCGGTCTCAGATTGAAATGATGCATTTTCTGGGTTCATGAAGTTGTCATCTCATTTATTACAGGAGCACACTCGCTGCCCCGTGCTGCCGCGTGTCAGCTCTGGTGCTTTATTGCCTCACAAGTGGATGTGTTCTTAGGAAGCCCAGAGTACCGTGCAATAAACCAGGAAATGAAGCATGATGGTTGAATTGCTCCGAGGCTGTTACGACGAGGTGGAAGCTGTTGTTGATGCTCGCACCTGTGTGAATGACGATAAACTTTGAGCAGGAACATTAATGCACTACAACTGTCTGTGTCCATGCAACCTTATTGTTAAAAGATTATGTATCCAGATAAACCCGCCTGAGATCTTGTTGGTGTGCTCCCTTCGGATAAAAAAGTAGAAAATTGGAAAAAGACTAATCTACTTTTATTAAAGTTGTTGTCAAACAATGATTAAGATGCCTTAAACTTGTGAATATGTCGACAGACTATAATGCTTTACAATCAAAATCCGTTATTCATTTTTATGCTTTCTTTTTTAAAAGTATATATTTATATGCTACATTCTAAAAACAAAGTTAAAAAGTGCTTCACATGACAACAAAACAGGAGATGAAATGTAATTTAAAACAATGCAATATAAATTAAACTAGTAGAGGAGGGATGACAGATGAAGATAGAATATACTTAATTAGAATGTTTGTTTAACAGAGATTTAATAACGGGCCATGGTGACGAGCCAAGCCTGATTTTCTCTGGCAGATCTTTGCAGAGCGACGGGGTTCTGACAGAAAGGGCCCTGTGGCTCCTGGTTTTTAATATCGTCGTGGATATAAGTAACAGAGACCTGACATAGGACCTCAGATTATGGTTTTGTTCATATGGCGTAAAACATTCAGTGGCCAGCAACGTCCTCACCTCAGAAGCAATAACTCAAACCTTGAAATCAACTTTCAAATCTTCCTGTAGCCGGTGCAGTGAAGTGAAGCGCTGTTGTATTTTGTTGGTATTTTGTATTAACTGAAGTTTGTGTATGTTTGAAGTGAATAGTAAAGGGAGTTGAAGTAATCTGATCGAGTGATGAATGCATGAAAAATAGTTTCTAGATGTGTGTTTTTTGGATTATTATTTTTTTTTTTGTTGTTGCTTGTAAAAACATGACTGAACAATATGTTGAGAAGGTTTCCAGTGAACAGCCATGCATGTTAGTGTGCCACTCTGCTGTAGTATATATTCCTGAACGGATCCAGAAAGTTAAGAATTACTTCTATCTGATCTTTACTGCATTACAGAAAGATATCTGACAGATCTGAATGTTGCATGCACAGACAGAACCAAAGGAGAGGGCCCAGGACAGACCTCTGTGGCACACCGCGTATTAAAACTTTCAATATTAAAACTACAGTCACTGATATATTAAACTTGAATATATTACTTAAGAGATATAAACAATAGCAGACAATACACAGTCCTAGGGTTTCCAATCTGTTTTTTCAGCTGTTTAAATGTAATTATATAGCAAAGCATTTTTAACCCAAAGTGACTGAAAATGATTATTGCATTTCCCTTAAAATTTGTTTTAAATTGTAATAATATCCACGACGCACTTACAGCTAATGGAAGTGACAGTACATTTCTAACAATATGCCCATTGTGTGTAGCATGCCAGGTTTTGGGGGAAATGTTTGGTCGTAAAATTTACCTGCAAACTGAAAAGAAAGATTTTTTTATACTTTTACTGAAATGTAGTATTTTCAATTTAATTTAATTCTCAACATAACAATGAGAACCATGAGTGGGTTTATACTTTGAGGCATTTTTAAGATAGAAAGGATGAATGATTGTCTTCACCTTAACTGATATTAATGGTCATAATCATATAGTCTTAAGCAAATGGTAAAAAAACACTAATATAATATAATATAATCTGAATTTGTTGCAAAGATGAAACAACCCATGTTCAAGCTTTGGCTGAAGTTTCTGTTGTTGCCGTCACTTTAGTTACTGCAAATTTAAATTAGTTCATAATTAAATGCATTCCTCCATGAAGTAATATTGCGAATATGGGACATTATATTACGTGTCATTTTTTATTGTTGCTTTGCAAAGACTAAAAGAAACTTCATCATTGCAAAGTGAATATATGCGAAGCTGGGGCTTTTTGTTTCTGACTGTGTTCCTAACAATGAGATGATCTGGTTGTGTTGATCGACTCGATTACTCACTGGACTATAAATACTGCAGCCACACGAAAACTAAATACATGTTTGTTTTTGTTATGTAAGTACCGTGGAACCGTTCAGCTTTCAATCCACGTCAATCCTTCGTCATGAACCTCGTCGGGTGAAACTAAGCACAACGTCATAGTAGCAGAGTGTTTGCAAAACTGTTTTTAGAAACAACTGACAGCAAATAACTGAGGAATAAAAGTGTTTTGATCTTTTCAAATTCATTGGTTTGTTTGGAACATGTAACCATACCATACCATACCATACCATACCATACCATACCATACCATACCATACCATACCATAACCTCACCTAATCAGTTACTATCATGTTAATTACAATAGAAGGTAATGTAAATACTTGTTAATCTGAAGGTGTGAATTATGCTACATAAGACGATTCCTTTCTATCTGAATGTGACAAACAGCAGTGAAACCAGATGACAGGTGAAGATGGGGTAGGTGAAGTGACGTGTGAAACCGACGGCCATTTTTGTGTTTATCTGCTGTTTCACATTTACAAGTGTCAGGTTTCACAATAGTTTGAAGGAAGTTCCCTTCATGATGTAACACACAGTGTATTCAGGCTTTGAGCCGAACGTCGACCTCTTTTCCACTGACATTTCATTTACTGGCGAAACTGAAGCAAGTCTCACGCGCACACCGATATCCTCTACACACTCACTGCCATCCTCCCTTCACCGGGACTCAGGCATCGCCTCTGTGTCACTCTTTGTACAACAACAGAATAAGTCAGACACTCAAACAGAGAGAGTCTGCCGAGGGAAACCCTCAGAATGGAGGAAGAAGAGGCAGCAGATATGCTTCTGAAAAATGTGAATCACCCTTAATTCTGGCTTGTGGCCCACACTTTTTCCTCTTTCAGTTGTGACACAGTGTGGTGCACACGCCCTCGTTAGGCGAGTGACTGATGAGGGAGTCCTGACTTTCAGGTATTTTCCACCAAAATAACACAAATGCATCAACTGAGAGGGGAAAATAAGGCTGCATTGAACTTTATCTTCGCAGTAGATTTATGCCCGCGCGGTCTTTGGGAAGAGAAATTATACGCACAGCGCCTTGGAGTCAATGTTTCAGCGTCGCCACTTTGACAGAACGGGTTTTACTTCTGCGAGCAAACAAATGGCTTGTTTCATTTGGAGCTCAGAGGGAAGAGAAGCAGGTGTGAGGAAGTACACAGACAGGCGAAGAAACCTCAGAGAGACACATGACACGTGTGCGAGATGTTTGTTTCGTCCTTGTTGTGGTTTGTGTCTGTACAACAGTCATTTATCCCATAGAGCTGGTGTTTGCTCGCATCTTTGTCCGTACACAGAACAATCAATAATCTTTATTCATACGGCACTTTTCAGAGAGTAAATGTAATTTAAAGCACTATCTAGAAAAAGCTATTCATCCCTCCTTGCATGTGCGCATACGCATACCTAAAATGGAGTAGAAGGGGCAATGAAATTGTTGTATTTTAATTATATTGTGAGAAACATAGTGCGTTAGCAGATGGACGGAAAAATAAAATATTCCCAGACTGACTGTTGGTGCATCTGTGCTTTAAATACTTACTATTGGCCCTGATACCTGCACGTCTGGCTTTTGATTTGCATGAATTCTCTCTTGTATGAAGCACTGACGAGTAATTTTCCAGCAACTTTGTGTGAAAGACACAATAATAAACTCAAGACAACTGTGGCCACTTTCTGGATCCCCTTTTTGGAAACTCTCGCAGTTCTTTCACAGTTAAAAACTATCATCCAAGGATTTACTTTACCAGTATCTAACCTCGATGCGGTAACAGTGTCCATGCAGGGAGCCGTGTGTTTTTACCTCTGTAACGATAAAAAACAAGCTCCAAGAGATGAATTGGCGCAGCAGAAAGCCACAGATGTTTTTTTCACTGTTGTGTTGAGAGCAGTCGTGACTCTACTGCAGGGGGGTGATCAGAGTTCAGCAGGCGCAGATGTCCAGATTCTCGTCAGGCTGGGTAAAAGTATGACCTGCTCCACGCAAACCTGGACCGTTTGGTTCTTTTACATATAAGTCAGGATATAAAAGGCTAAAAGCCAAACTGTGGCGATACTCAACCACATCTTTGTGGAGGATGAATACGGGCGAAGCCAGAGAAATCAAAGCCAAACTAATGTTTCATTTGCAGGTTTGGTGTCTTCAGTGTGTGCATTTGCTTTGTGAGATTTCACCAGTGTGGGGTTTCCTGCCAAATTTAATACTAATATCTCCAAAAGCAAATTTAAACATGAGCAGATGAGAATTTTTTGGTGAAAGCTGTCGGAGTCTGTTAGCTCTCGCCGCTCACAAACTTACGGGGAAGATAATGGCATCGGGTTTTCACTGACCCACCTGCAACCGCCACTTCATGATCAATCATTTATAATAAAGCGTCTTCAATTACATGAAAAATTACATTCAGTTTCTTATTTTTTTCAATTCGAAGCAGAAATGTTTTTTCTTGGGTTTTAATGTTTTACTTGATACAGAAACTTCAGACAAAAAGGAAAAACACAGCGAGCGACTTCAGGCAACTTAAAGAGAAAATCTTGCCTTTCTTTTTCTTTTTTTTTAATCCCACGATTCTTAATTCACACCTGTTGAGAAGATTTGTGTCACCAGCTCAATGTGTTTACCTCTCAGAAGGCAACTAAAACAAACCTGACTTCATCAACCTGTTTGAGGATTTGCTCGCCGGTGCAGGGCGACGTAACACAAGGACAGACCTCGGATATTATCATTACTAATTTTAGCGTTTCAACATCGATTCATTGTTTTATTTCACCTGAACATATAATTTCATCTTTTGTGTGTTGTTTTTCAAATTCAATCAGACGCAGATAAAATGCAGAAAAACGTCAAGTAACTTGATAAAGATATATTTCATTCATTGGGTTTTGATTATTTGATTGAACCATTCAGCAGAGAAACAGCCTCTTCTGCTCCTCAGTGAGACCCGGCGCGCTCTGCTTCAGCAGCTTTCCTACAGCTTTATTCATTCAATTATCTTTATGATATTGATAGTGACATGTTTTTCATGGGTGGGTCAGCGCGGAAAGCCTGAATACAGGAACTTGAGTTTATGAACAGAAAGATGTTATATACTGTCATAGGATGTAGTTTTACAATTTCATTTTTTTTCATTCACCAAATAACACACACCGAGTCTCTGAACAGTTCATTTTGTTTCGGACACAATTCTCCTGCAAATGTCTTATAACTCCATATATTTATATTTCAACATGTGCTAACAATTAGCTCAGGGTGTTTACGACAGAATTTGTTCACTTTTTACGAGCTGTCTGACCAAAGACAATGAATTTTCAATTGTTTGTGTGCGTCAGTGCGAAAAGTCTCACGCACCTGCCAGAAGGTAGACAAAAGGATGATATGCATTGTCATCAATTTTAGATTTCTACGCTTTGAATATTGTATTTCCAAATATATTGGGCCGATAAATTTGTCCTACCATGCAGCTGTCCAACAAAAAACAACCCCCAGACTATTCCTGTTTTTCTCATCCTTCTCTCTCAGTGTTTAAATGTTACTGTTTTAATTGGCGTTTATCAGCTGCTTCTCTGAAGACTGGTCCAGCTGTTCATGCTCGAATTCTTACACACTAATTATGTATCTAAATCAGTACAATTATACAACCTGGGGGAAATTACAATAAATTAGGCTGTAAGCCGCTCGCATGTGTTCTTGAGAACGTGTTAAGAATAGATAATGAATCCGGCTCACTAAGTTTGTGATTTATGTTTTCACCCAGCGACTTTAACAGAAAATTTTATTCCATTTGTCGCCATAATTTGACGGATATAAAAGCAAAAACAGAAAAGACTCAAACATAAATCTCAAGTCATACCATTACATTATCAGGTGTTTTGTTTTTTGCTCTTTCTTATGGTATAGTGCCCGATTTTGTCATAAACGACAGTGAAACAGTTTTAGTTGCTCAACTAAAGTTTTACAAAGACATTTGTCCCTCTTTGTCCGTGACAGCCAATCAACGGCAATTGTTGTGATTTTGGGTTTGGTTAGCATCTGTGTTTCTTTCTCCAGACCAATTGGTGCGAAGGGAGGTGCATCGCCTCTTCAAAAGAGAGTTCGTTCGATAAATATACATTTCCACCGGATCACTCAGCTCAGAGGGGACACTCGGCACTTAGATAATACTGTAAGTACTCCGCACATCTCAAATCTTTACAAAACGTAGAAAGATATGTACATGCTTGTGTGAATAAAATTTTTAATTATTGCTTCCTCGTTTGGACATCTTGTTGGGATTTTGTTGGACATTAATGGGCCCAGTGAGGCTGAAACGTCATATTAAGTTTAATCTATTTACATCCTTGAGACTCAGATGGAAAACAGCCGTGATTCTGTGTGAATACATTATAAAATGTTAATAATAAAAAACATTTCAAAGCAACAGTTGTCATTACCCGTCTTATGAGTAACTTTTTTTTTTTAAATCTATTTTCATAGAATGCATTTTTAGATTTTTGTTTAATACCTCTTTGTTAATCTGTCAATTTAGAAATATTAAATGCAATACCCAATGTATCACACCATAATAGACAATTCTTACATAATAATTTCCAGTTTGAACGCTCCAGATTCGATATCAGTAAATTAATGTGCAAACAATATTAACATCTTTTAATGCAAAGATTGTTTTGTTTTTGTATATTTCCCTTTAAATATTTGTGTTGGTAGTTCAAAAGTTTTTAAAAGCCAAAACTGCCTTAAACTTTCTTTTTTTATGAAATGATGCAATTGATGATACAAGATTTTGTTCAATTCACACAACTTGTTACAAAGAGAAATACACGGAAGTAAAAATTAAAGTGTAATCCGTCCTGCCCTGTGTTTTTCTTCTTGTTCTGCTGCTGCTCCCCTCATTTTATTCTTCACCTTTTCGACCCCCTTCCTCCCCTCCCTCCCCTCCCCCTCTGGTTTTGCTGTATTTGTTGTTGAAGGAAATAGATCGTACAGTTTTCTGGGTTGAAGCTCCACAGGTGCAATGACTCTGAATGTGTTCGTTACTACTTCTTCTCTATTATTTCATCTTTGTTACAAACTCTGCCCTCGGTTTTTATATGGTTTTGCATCATTATTATTATTATTATTATTTGCCTGTTTGCGGTCCCTCTCTAGTTAAAGTAGCTGTGTACTCCAATCAGCCAAATCATTATGACCACTGACAGGTGAAGTGATGGACACGGATGATGTTTCTACCCTGGCATATATTAGACAGAAAGAACATTTTGGTCTTAAGATATGTTACAATCATAAAAAGCAGATAAATGTAAGGACTTGACCGAGTTGAAAAATCACAAATTGTGATGGCTGGAGAACAGTATCTGGAAATCTGCCGCTTTTTCAGTGATCAGTATTTATTAAAAGTGGTCTAAGGAAGGACGACCAAGGCTCATTGATGCAAGTGGTCCCATAGAGGCTCTACCTCACAACTGGACATCCTTTTCACTATGTAGTTGCTTCATTGTCTGCTCTGTCAGTACAAATGATGAGGTTTTCCTGTTTTTGCAAACTTTTTTTTAAAGCCACATTCATATTAAATTTCTTTTTTTAATCCTTACAATTTTATGTATGCAGGGTGCTTCCACTTTTAATGAAATTGGACATTTATCCCGGAGCATTTATGCTATATGGCGGGCTGTTTCCATGAGCATAACATTGATTGCTTTGTGTGCATCAGTTTTCTCCACTAATAACAAAAACAAGAGATACACTAAAGACATTTCACAACTTGTTGCTTTTCTCTAGATTGATGACATCATGTGGAATAAAGTGATGGCGGTCCAGAAAACTTAAGCCACAGACATTGCAGTTTTTATTTGTACAATATAAGTGCACAAACACATATATATATAGATAGGAAATAATCATGATTTTATATATTGTAAATTATTAAAGACAGTGAAGACGCAGATGACGGCGCCACCTAAATTAGATAAGGTGGTATGGAAGATGTTTGGATGCTTGAATTATTAATTTCAAAAATATTATATGTAGTCTTCTACATCTGTTTTTGCACTAAATTATATTTTATTGTAAAATTGTCGAAAATCTCAGCAAATAGCTGGTCTCAGTGTGGTGCGCTCAGCAGCTCAAGACCCACAAGTTACTGAACAAAAACCATCTGAACTGTCTCATTTCATTCACAATCCTCCAATCAAAGTGATTTATTGATTAATCTTTAATTGATCTTGGTGTTTAATATTGAACTCAATGTAATCACTCACCAGTCACTGCATTGGGGAAACACTTGAAAAGAATCATTCTTTTTGAAATAGCGATGAATAAATCAGTGCTTTTTAATAACATCCTGGATTGTTTTATTGGTTTAAGACTTTCAAGGTTTACTATGATCGAATCTCTAAATGAAACATTTTTATACACTTATACTCAATTAAAAGGCTGGCAAACATTAGGAACAATTATACCAAATGGAGTAGGTGTTTCATATATTTTCGCCATATCAACAACATACGTGAGAGAAACAGAATATTGGGAACCTCTAGTGGTATAATCATCAAGCTTGATATCATTTTAAAGAAATGAGCAAAGAGTTGATTCAAAAGCTTTCTGATAAACTCAAACAAAATTTAATATACAATGATCTTTGTAAAGGGAATCATTTCTAGAATTTGTTTTAACACTAAACTACATGTTATTGATTACAAGTTTGCCTAATAAGTGTTTATAAGGCATATATGTGGCATATAGATGTAAAATTTACATAGTTTCATTTTAAACAGCAAAATTAGCGTTTCCCTAAAGATGTAAAGAAGAAATCCAAGTGAGTGATTAGAAAAAAGAAGCTTTTACTCGATAAAGTATTGTCAGGAGAAATGGATGTGTTTCCTCAATAACAGAACATTTCAAATAATTTTAGTACACACCCATGACATACAGCGGTGTGTTGATGAAAAGGAGAGAAGCAGAGTTAAAGAAGTGAATCACAGAGACAAGAAGAAACACATCGGCTGTAAACCACACTCTGAGTGCTGCTGATGCTGTGGTCTCTCTGTTTTCTCTCTGTAAGCGTGGAGAGATCCGTCTTTCGTGGAACACGGGAGGAAGAGAGGGGGCGTGAGAGGCAGGGGTGGAGGAGAAAAGGGGAGGACTGGGATAAGAATCTGCACCTTAACTAAATCAAGTCCCACCACAACCCGGCGTACGTCTCCGTGTCTCTTCCCCGCCGACGTTTGTCTGCTTCTTTTTATCCAAAGCCCACCACAGACCGCCTACTCTCGACTCTCTGAACTCTTTGTCTTTTATCTTCTTGAATCTGTCAAAATCTGGGACCACCACAAACCCCTTGCTGCTTCCTGATGAATAATTATCTGCAGCAAAACTGACATGCACATGTATTTGTTTTATTCGGTCATAGACGTCTCTATGATGTGCGTTCGTAATAAATGTAAGAGGTTTATCCATTGATTGCACGTAACCAAAACTAGTGCCAAAAGATCCATTCAAAGACTGCACATTATAAATAACTGAATTCATTACAGCTACCTGTATCATGTTAAACAAGATGTTTATATAATAACATTTGGTTTAATGACTAATTTATGGTTCATCTCAAATGAATTCTTCATTTACAAATTACCAAAGAAAGCAAGCAATCCATCAGAAGAAGTGTAGTTTTAAAATCCATGAATAAAATGACGTATCTACCACAAAAGCAGTTTGGATGCTGTTCCACGGGGCCCAATACTCAGCCCACTGGCAGAACAACAAGCAGCACAAATCGACTTTAATATAAAGTGGAATGTCACAGCGACACAGGTTTACTTTTTGTGATGCACTGCACAGTTCACACCTTGGAAATACTGTATTGCACAAGACCATTATCATGTACTTCTCGATGCTGATGAGGTATGATTGTCTTCAAATGAACCAGCCAAGAATCAGAAAAGGAGCTCAAAATGGACAAACTGAATTTATCCCAAAAAAAAAAACTTTTTTTTTTTTTACAATGTTTTACAGATTTGGGAACATGATGGAGAACTTCATCAAGCCTTTCTTCATTCTCTACGCTGTGCTTATGTCAGTAACCGGTAAGTCGCAACGATTTGATAAATTCAGATTCAACATGAAAAGTTTGCCTCTACTCATTGACACACGTCATCATTCACGCTCTCATAGGTGCAGAGGAGATGATCTATGCGCAGGTGGGAGAAAGTGTCACCCTCAAAGGTATTCAGCAAAAATACACCTACTGGTATTTTGGTGAAACAGAAAACACAAATCAACTTGCATGGCGCAATCACCTGGGCGGATATGGAGTCACTCAAGGTAAAGAGCACACTCACACACAAAGACGTGATTAGATTTGATGATACATGTTACATACAGGTGCTCTGTCCCTTTAGTAATCTCTGACTCAACACTTGATTTGCAGATAAAACCTGGAAGGTATCCTTGTCTGGCGACTCACTGATCATCAACGACCTGCAAGATGAGCAGTTTGGAACATTTCTCTTTAAAGGTTCCGCCACGGGTCAATCCGACTTCAAAGTCACCGCTTATAAAGTTATCAAAGTCAAAGGTAAGTGTGAGAAATCAACATGAGGAGTTTTACCAAGATTAATAGTGAAATACTTATTTCAACATTACACTCTGTGATTACATGTATTTTAATAATACCTTGTGTGTGTACTTTTTTTTTTATTTGATCTTCTGTCCTATGGATTTTTAATATCTACCTCTATAAGATTTTTTTGAAACCAGTGGACAAACTTATGATTCTTTTATATAGACATTGACATTTTCCTACCAACTGCTGCAATATTTTCATGAGTCTGTAGAAATAGTCATTTTTATGATGGCAAAACTCAAGAAAAGTGTAGTTATTTTTGAAGATTTTCAATCAGACAGTGTAACTATGATATATATTAATCTTAAGTTTTCAAATACCCTCCGGTTTTGTCAGTAGTGCTGTTTTAGTGATTTATCTGGATTAAAGATATTAAATATGATAAGACATTTTAATGTGTTTGGGATACCTAATCAGGTTCAGGGAAGAATAAATCAAAAGCAACAAATTGACAGATTGAGCTTTAATTTATTGCAAAGTATGACTTGTTGATCGTTGCTGCTTATTAGCATGTTTTTTTCAATAAAAATGACATTTTTAAGATTGTTTCAATCAAGTACTGAATGAAACTTAACCCTGAGGTGTACAAACATGCACGTCGCATTAAAACGGCAGAGATTATGATTCTTTCTCTCAGTAATTGAGCTCCTTAAAACTCGTTTCTCTTCAGTCATAACATATATTTGAACATATTTATTTGACACTTGATCTTGTTTGTCTGATTCATAGTAATCTGCATAACCGATTGTGAACATGAGGAATCCACAGCCACATGTCAAAATGTATGAATACAATGAAAAAGTAAAGGTTTCCCCATAATTTATTATCATTAGGGAAACATAATTATACATTTTTTAATTTTTTTTTTGTATTAAACATACACTGAAATATTTTAAAACCTAATTTATAGTTAATGAAAATGAACTATCAGAGAAGTCCCAGATCATCATCAGGACTGCAGGGACGTGTAATTGTTGGGAAAAGGTTGGAGACAGAAAATGTCTCCCTACAATTGAATATTTCCCTTCCACAGTCCAAAAACAGTTTGTTGAGGTTAATCGTCGACTATAAGTAGCTTATGCTTGTGACTGTCCAGGCCTGAGTCCCGGCTCAGCACGCCGCAACCTTAAGCAGAATAGAAGATAAAAGGACTGATGAACACGATTTAAATGCATCACACCTTCTCTGCTTCTCCTGTTTTCTGTGCCAGTGATGAAATCAGACTCAGTTTTTCTGCCTGGTGAGTCTCTGACGCTGGGTTGCCTCGTGGAGACTCCTCAGGGTCAAATGAAACCTGACGTACACTGGCTCAACCCTCAGCGAGTGAGAGTGAAAAATAACAAGGGCACGCTCGATAAGACAGTCGAGATTCAAGACAATGGCTCCTGGAGTTGTGTTGTACAAAACGAAAACAAAGCCCAGGTTTCTGTTACAGTTGTGGGTGAGTTCTTGTTGATGCACAAACATACTGTATATTTGTTTTTCCATAGGGTACAGTGACTCCCAGGGTAACATTTCTGTCATTTATCGTCTTTTTTTTATTTATTTTTTTAGATCTTGCCCCTTCTCCTGAACGTCATTATACATCTACAGACTCTCCGCTCACCATCCCCTGCTCTATTCCTTCATATATATCCTGGGATCATATCAAACAAAAGGGAATCCAGGAGGTTCAGTGGCACTTCTCCCCTAAACCGTCGTCAAGTCCCACTTCTGATGAACGACTGAGGCTCCTGCACCTCTCTCTGGAGAGTCCATTGACCTGGAAGATAGACCAAGACAAAAACCTGATGCCTGCCTCAGATGCAACAAAAAGAAATCTGTCTTTGTCCAGAAATCGGGCGAGAGTAGAAGACAGAGGAGACTTCACATGCTCCATGACATTTAAAAATGGTGTGACTTTGAGCAGGACGGTGCACGTGCAAGTGCTGCAGAGTAAGTCCCAGCTCCGCCGTACACACATCTGCTATCAAGGACTCACAATTCATATTGTTGTTGAGGATTATTATAAACGGAAGAAAAAGAAATCTCAAGATACATTTTTATAGTGGGGGCCATAAACTACATATTGAGGGTAGTGAAGTGTTTTTCCAAGGAAAAGGTTGGAGACCCCCACCCCACCTCACACCCACATGTTGTCCTACAACATTTATGTCACTTGTTATCTTAGTGCACATTCATTAATCTTTTTAATGTCTACTTCCTGTTACTCCTGCTGATTATCATTCATAATGAGTGGGAGATGTTATTTCATTGCTTCTGCTCTCTTGTACCGTGCGATTCTTTTCATCTCCCTGCTGTACACTTGATTTGGAAATGTCTCCCAAGTGACATGTTTCTAATTCGGTGACCAACACAGTTGTCTTGCTCCGCTTGTTTTAATGGGTTATAATGAGCTTTCCCTCTGCCAGGAGAAAGTAACACAATGAATCTTAATTGTACTTTGTTATAAGGACTTATGGTGTACGAACAAGAGCCGTCATGTTTTTATATGAGCTATTATTCAAGCAGGAAAACTAAGCAAAACTGAAGCAAGGCCAAACATCGCAAGAATCATATGACAATCTTGGTTGCAGGTGATGGATAGGGCAGCACTAGTGAATAATTCTCTACAGATGGTTTGCTTTTTAAATTGAAATATATAGCATCAAAGTATGCAACCAGTCCAAGCTGAACCAAACTGCAAAGCACATTCAAACATGATATAAAAAAAAAAGTTCATTCTGAAGGAACCCTTTGATGATTCTCCTTAATATTTAGACAATCTAATAGAAATTAATACTTTTGTTTTGTTGGTTCAGTTATTTCTCTTACATATCCACTACCAACAATAATGTTAGATTGGGTTACAATGTTCTTTTTAACATCTGGTTCTTCAGTGCAGGTTGTAAAGTTTCCAAAAAAATCTTTAACACCCTCATCGGTGCACAACAAGAACACTATTTTAGCATTGTCAAATAATCCCATATGTAGACATTCTTTTAAATAAGTGTGAAGAAATGTTAAATAATTTTATTATACGTATAGTTTTCATACGGGCATCATTGAAACTGATGATGATTGTGTTGGCACAAATGTCAGCCAAACAGACAGGCGCTCTAACATACCACTTTGGAAGCACTGCCCCTTCTTCATTTCATTTATTTGCTCTTTCTTTCTTTCTTTCTGCCCTCCCCGCCTTCCTCTGGTCTGCAGTCACCTCCTTTGCAGGAACAGAAATCCCCTCTGGCCAGACGGTCAACCTGTCGTGCAGCACCGGCGAGCCCTTGACCTCTGACATGCAGCTAAAGTGGTTCCCGCCTGAACAGTCGTCCATGATGAAATCTGACCATCACGGCGGCCATCTCAGCATAAAGGAAGCGAGCACAGCGGATAGCGGGAAGTGGAGATGTGAGCTGTGGCGGCGCAACGAGAAGCTGGCATCAGCAGTGCTCGGGCTGAAGATTGGTGAGCAGGAAATAGGACATGAGTGTGATCTTGTGGCCACAAAGTTCTATTCTAGAAACCTAGTTTTTCTTGACGCTCTTTGTTTAGAAAACCTTTTGATGTGTGTCTGTGTTGGTTTTTTTCCAACACGCAGAACCGATACTGAGCGTGTGGATGCTGGTGACCATATGCAGCGCTGCGGTCATCCTAATCCTCCTCCTCGTACTCACATTCATCCTCTGTCGACGCAGCCAAGTACAGTTAAACTATTCCTCTATCATAGTTTACACTGGATTGTTGTTGTGACATAAAGATTTACTCACTTCTCTCTCTCTCTCCTTCTCTCTCCAGCGGAAGACGAGAAATTTTCGGCATCGACTCTGCCAATGCAGGAAGTACGTACCAACCTTTTTCTGGCCTGGTGAAATGATTCCTAACACAATTTTAAACTCACACGCTCATCAGCGCTAAAATCTGGGACATTTCAGCCATAAGGGCTTTTTATGAAGACACAAACATTTCTTTAACAAACAAAACAAAATCATTTGTACTGATGAGCTCTTCTCATCTCCCACTCGCTTTATCTTTCAGCCCCAAGCCCAAAGGATTTTACAGAACATAACGTCTCCAAGAGAGACGGCTTCAGGAGGACTCAACAGCTTGTACTTGTTAAATTTCAGCCTTGATGAGATGCTTTTCTGCCTTCGCAGTGCGCCCTTAGCGCCGTGCGATCCGGGAGTCTTGAGAGAGGAGGACGGATGTACAGTCGTTTCTGAATGAAAAGATGTTTTTACTTGTACATAGCAGCCACATGTGATTGGTTTTGATGTAACAAATTAGATTTATAAAGAACACTTAAAATAACTTTATTTCATTTATATTGTATTCATATTCATACTTTTGTAGACAAATTGCCACGTTATATTACATAAATGTTTATATAAAGCTTTTCTATATCATGATGTATTGGGGACTTTATTTAACTAATTACACATATAATATGTGAGCACACACAAAGGTCTTTTAACTTTTAGCACATATTACATTGAGACGTAGTGAGGGTCCAAGAGTGCTTGGGGAGACACGTTTGAGCACGTTCTGACAGATTCTCAGATACGTGAAGGAACCGGGAACATCGGATCACATGTGAGTGTGGCTGTCAACCGCCGCACAGTCTTCTCCTTCCTCCCCTCCAGACGGGTCGTCGTCTGGCTCAGATTTCATGTGTTCCAAAATCTTCTCATCTGGGACGATAAGAAAGAATCAGAGTGGGATACAAATAAATATGTAAACTCACACAAAAAAACCCCAACATACAGACAACACAGCAACAGATATAATGCATCTCAAATACAACCCATTCACAGGATACACAAGTACACACAGCCACTTGGGACTGCTACAGCAAAGGCAAAAGTAAATAAACAAAACAAACAAAGAAACACTCATCTGCTGGATTGTGTGTGACCTTTGACCTCAAAAGCTCGCCTGAGGGCTACAACAATTTTAATTGGGGAGAAAGAACGAAAGAAAATCTTAAATATCATTTTAGTATGTTGAATTTAGAACATTGAATCAATTTCCAAATAGAAATTTAAGGTACATTTCTAGACCTATAACACATGAAAAGTTTGAAGCATTTTTCAAATATTTAAATTCCGATAGCAAAGACTTTATATTAAAACAATAGATATAACATGAAAAATTCTAATTCTTTTGGGAATAAAAAAGTGTGTTTTGAGAATAATCTAGTGTGACAATCATACATGACACGTTGGCTCAGAAGTTGCTTTTCAATCACTACACTAAGGTACAATTGGCTCACATCCGCCAATATATTCAGATTTGTCTGAATCTGAATATATACTGACTCATGTCAGTCCTATTTTAGTTAGAACTGAAAAATGCCATAGCTATTTCACAGACCATAAATTTGCTTGACTTTTATTCTAGCGCCACCATGAGGCTTTTAGAGAAATGATAAATGTTAATGTTAGTTGCTCTAAAAATGTTGTTCGTCCAATTTTTCAGCATTTACCTAAATTGTTTACTTTACACATAAGCTCAACCAGGTTCACTACAAACTGCAACCATGCCTCTAGGTATGATCAAAAATCACACTTGTCACAGTTTTTGCTAATCTTAATTCCTGGCCCAAGTTCATTTGTTTATAAAATAGTAGATTTGTGTAGGTGTCATACTGAATGCTCCTTCTCACTATGTGAGCCTGAAATGAAAGCCGGGATGGCAGCAGTACTGTGGATCTGTAACATCAAGGACTTTATTGTGATGGTGTAAATCCTCTGCAAAGCTCCCAGTATGTGCTAAAGATCATTTCTGCTGCTGCAAAGATTTTATGCCAATAAACCATCATTAGAGTGGTTAAATTTAGACTTTCCTGTTTATGCTTGGGCTCATATACTGGCGATGTTGCGCTAAGTTTTGTTGTCCTGAGGTGAGTGCACATGGGTGAGCGATCGGTGCAATATTGGTGGTCTTACACTGGAGGTGTCGGCTGTGTTCACAGACCACAGTTTTTCCAGTTGTTGTTGTTTTTTTTTTTTTTTACATTACTTGCAGCCAAAGATATTACAGTCGAATTGTCTCCAAAGCGTTGAGGATCGTTTGAGCCACTTATAATCTGATCTGGTCCGTTTCTCTCTCTTTATGTGCCCCCTCTCTGGAATGCCATGGGTTACTATAGCAACTGCTCTTAACATCTGATTGGCTGATTGAAGAGTCAGTCTCTCTGTTCAACATCTTCCCATGGAAACATTTCTGATATCTGCCATTGTAAGAGGATCATATCAGACAGGACCAGGTATACTGGCACTCAACATTTTTTCCTATTTTATTTTGTTGATGTTTCTGTCAAGCATTTAATTAAAATGAGTGGTGTTCCCCTTTTCATCTTTACACGTAAAATAGAATAGGAAATAGAATCAAAACCATCACTATTTGTAGCAAAACAAGCATTTCTCTCAATTTGTTACTGTAGTTTATTTTCGTGTTAATCACACATATTTTTCAGTTTTATTAGTAATGGCATACCTACTTCTTGCTGGCTACAGATTGCTCTCTAAAATAGTGTAGTATTAAAATCCCAACAATGAAACTTGCAAGGTTTTTCTAAAAAGAAAACCCATTAATATGAGAATAATAGGTTGTGCTTGTTCAATCACTCAGACAATAGTACACTGCCCGTTCTCTGAATGAACGTCTGAGTGTGCAGAGCAGAAAGGACTTTTCAAAAATACTTTGGATCAGAATTAGCAACCCAGTATGAAATAACTAACACTTTCAAAAACAATGCACTGAGACACTCACGTGCTGTATTTTGTGGTCAGGATGGCAACATGTCCTCCAACCTCTTTACATTTCCTGTTACATTCGTGCCAGTTTTGCTTGTCAACGCATTGATCCTCTACCTGAATCCACCTCAGTGCAGTTGGTCGCTTGAAGGAAAAACAGACTGCGCTGTGTCCTGGAAGTATAAAAGTACCTGGAGCTGAGTGCTTTCATGCCAGGTCAGAATAGGCCTCGCACAGATTTTTGTAGCGAATTATCAGAAAGTCTAGTTTATTCCTCAGATAAGCCAGCTCTTCCTCAAGACCGTCGGGGTTACAAGAGATTTCAGAAACCAGCAGGCCAAGCAGAACACGAAGGATTCTGTGGCCTCTGATACCCAAAGTGCCTGATGATTGACAGCAGATTCAGCATTACTGGAGCTAGAAGCACAGAGACCCACAGAGTCACACATTCCATGGAGGACGTCTTACCTTTCATTTTCCTCTGCAGACGGTGAAATGAAACCAAATCAGAGCCCTCGCTCTTCCTCTTGGTACTTGAGATGTTTTATAGAGCAGTTTGTGAACTAACGGGAACAGAGCACCGAGTACAGATTGCACACATTTACCTCACAGATTGGATATTTTTTTCACGATTATCTTATCACAGCATATAAAGTCACTTGGTTGCAATATCTGCTATCCAAACCAGGGATGATGACTTGCTCTTTCTGGAGCCCTGGCACTCAGGTTTGATAACATTTACCTTCACACAAGCAAAAGGGTTCTCCCTGTTGCCAACTCTAACTTAAATTTGGCAAAAATGGGTGACTCAGCATTTAACAGCAAAGTGCAACATATGCGAATGTGAGTTTACGTGTGCATGCGTGTGTGTGTGTGTTAATAAGTATAACAGCATAACAGCTGCAATGATATCACCTCTACACACACACACACACACACACACACACACACACACACACACACACACACACACACACACACACACACACACACACACACACACACACACACACACACACACACACACACACACACACACACACACACACACACACACACACACACACCAGATGCCCAACTTAGTTGTTCCAAAAGTCTGTCAACTTTTTTTGCAAGATGTCCATTTTATTTTTTTTTGGCACCTATTCCCACAGCCATTGACGGCTTCTCTGTTTCATGAGGTTTTCAAACTAATTAGAGCAAAAGACCCGAGCTCAGTGTTCCTTATGTATCTGTTGGGCTAAAATTCATGGTTGCGCAATGCAACAAATTCCCATCATCTGTATTTCTGTACTTTCCTATCAAAGCATTGTCACAGTTCCAGTCCAGAAGTACAGGGTACTCACTGCATTTTCACCCGTCTTTGTTAAAGACATTTATTTTCCATTCTGACTCATGTAATACATGTCTGTCATTTCCCAAATCACTGCCTTTCTACCCAGCAGTTCCTAAGTGAACAACCTACTGAGATTATGCAACAAAGGGCAAGCTGACAAAGACACAGCCCAGCAACGAGCAGAAATGCACCACACAGAGCCAACAGTGACGAAAGAACATCCCAACAAATCCTCCTTTTTCAGGAAATACTTAACCAAAAAGCTGAAATTATCTAGTCTAAGGCACAGTACGGAGTAAGTGGAGAGTACTTCTCCGAGCACTTTAGTTTAAAGCAGCAATAGAGTTGCAGGCGGAGGAACGTGCCTCAATAAATCAGCCGGCACAGACAAATTTAATTTCAAGGAGAAATATTGCTGCTCAGAAGCGCAGATACCAAAAGCCTTCAGGGAGCAGGGGAGGTGCAGCGTAAAGAGAGACAAAGTGGGAAAGAGGGTTAACGAGGACACATCCACAGACAGCCATGGAGGACAGAGAGAACCACAGCAGCCTGCAGGAGTTCAAACAAGAGCCAACATCTGGAGGGAACAGACTCATCCTCCAACAAAGAAATGTTTTTTTTGTGTTTTCCGTTGAAAAGAAACGAAAGAAGGGGTTTCCATGTGTATAAGCCAGATGTAGACTCCGGTACATTTACTCAGATACTGAGAACTGTGTTGCTCCTACTACAGGATTTTTGCTTCAGATAAGACTCTTGCACTTTATATTCAAAGGGATTTACTATCCATGTGCTTACACAGGGTATAATCAGGAAGAAAAACTTGAGTGAAACAGCAACAGTACTAATGTGGATATTAGAAAAAGAATGTTAGTAATCATACAAAACAGCTTTTTAATTGAAGTAAGTGTTTAATGCTTTATATCATGTAGCTTTTCATGTTTTGTAAAGCTCATTTTCGGTTCCTCAAACAGATTCCTCAAGGTAAGTAGGAATTATTGCTGTACCTCTACGTTTTCTCTAAATGGCTTTATGCAGCACAAGGTCGTGGGCTGTTTCAGTCGATCAAAGCTCGCTATGGACACCATTTCATCAGGACAAATAAAGAGAAACAGACAGCTGCACGCACTCACATTCACACCTACAGAACATTGTAGGGTCATCAAGCTAAACATGCAGGTTTTTGGAATGTGACGGGAAACTGGAGGAGAAAACACACAGAAAAGCCCAACGTCAAACCAGGAACATTCTCTCTATGAGGCAAGACTGCCTACCAAAGTACAGCTCAAACAATCAAACAATAAACTGTAGAGGTGAGGGATTATGGTGGGGCATAGGCTGGTGAGACTCACTTTAAAGTCCAGGTGAGTCCATATTTTAAGTGTTAAATTATACTGTATATGTGTATTTTTTTATGAATCCAGTGTTGCTACAGACTCATTTCCTCCTGGCATGCCGCCAGCGAAGGTCAAACTTGTACGATTTCGTTCAATTTTTGGACACATGCACTCCAAACAGTTTGGAAGAGCAAGCAGCAGCTCTCTTTGAATTAAACACTCCTCTTGGGTTGAATGTGCAGTCAGACCTAACAGGCATTTGGAAATCTACTCCAAATAATTCACCCTACAATAGTGTAACTTATTAAACCTGTATTTGGAGGCCTATTTAAATTATCAGCCAAGGTCAAATATATCGACAACCTCGTTCTGAAGGCCTTTTGCGAGCTCAATGGATCATAACATGAAAGTAAATTCTTTAATAGCTAACAACAGAAAGTTAATGTCGAAAATTTAAATGAGAACAGTTGGATCCAACACATGAACCAGATAGAACTAATCAGAAACAGTCGGTTTCTAACTTGATATATTTCATTTATTAGTGTAATCATCGCCATTGCTGGTGCAAATATATATCCTTGCAATTATTTTTGCACCTAGTTGTGTACACTCAAGCTTTTAGTCTGTCCATTATGGTAGTAAAGACAAAACTTTTACTCAATTACAATTCCAGTATTGTTGTTATATCTAAAAACAATCAATGTTATGAAGGGGAAATTCTGGTAAAACAGTTCTGATTTGCAATTTCCTTACTTATTCCCAGAATCTCCACTCAGCCCTGCAACAGAGGATTAAAAATGGTGGATTGACAGCTTCCCTGCGGTGGACTGTTTTGTGTCTAATCAGACTCCCAGGGTCTGAAGCGGGGCCCTGGGTGTTTGAAGAGTCAGGCGGCTCTCCTGATACTTATTGGCTTTTTGGCCTCCATCTGTGCCAACATCGTACTTGCTGTGCTTTGTAAGTATAAACACTCTCTTACAGCCTTTTGCCCTCCAATCTGGGTTTAAGTTGTACAAAGAGTCCTGTGCAAAAACTTCTACACAGTACAATAACACAGAAAGCACTAAATATGGTTTATCATGCAGACCAGAAAAAATACAAATGAAATCAATATTTTTGTGTGAGCACATCTTAGTTCATAAACAGAATACACTTTTTTTTTCAAGATGGTTTTTCTGTCAAAACTTGTGCGATTTCTTCTGGCTCTCCATGTCATCCCAGAGTGACTCCATAATGATGAGATCAAGACTCTGTGGGGATTTGACCATCTGTTGCAAGACTCCATGTGCTTCTTGACTCTAAAAATACTTCTTTCTTATGAGTCTTTGGCTATACCAGTCGACAAGAAAATCAAAATTTGTTTTTAGATATTTTGGGGAGAAAATAGTCTAAATATTTTGTACATATTTTGTGTGTGTGACTATATATATATAGTCACACACACGTACTGTATACCGCCCGTCTCTCTATGTCTCTGACTATTCCATGATTATTCTCTCTTTATTGAGGCTCAGTGTGCTTTTGGACACTTATAATTGGCACTAAAAAAGATAAAGTGCTCTCTTCAGTCCAGCGAGGGTCATGTAATAGAAAAAGCACAAAAGTCCATAATAGTGAAATATTTCTCCTGCAGGGCCAACGGTCTCTGGGAGCTCAGCCCGATAATGTGCTTGAGAGGACAGTCTCTCATTTAAAACAAACACCACTGGGGCTGTACAAGCTTGATCTATTACCCCCCCCCCCCCCCACACACACACACACACAAACACACACACACACACACACACACACACACACACACACACACACACACACACACACACACACACACAAACACACACACAAACACACTGAAGGTGTTAACTGCATTTTTTCATATCTAAAAATGATGACTGGCATTTCTTACAAGTGAAGGAAATAAAAACAAACAAACATCTAGACCACGCTCTGTGACAGCTGGCTCTGTAATATATTATTAAGACTTTTGACAAAGAAACATGCCTTGATTCTACTTTATTACTTTCAAGCATAGAAACACAGAGTACATACAATATAGCACAATTAAGTGCCTAATAATGATAGGTGGTAAATACTACCATTGTGGGTCAGGTAGGATATACAGTATTAGAAAGAAATGCTATGGAGTTTCCGTATTCTTGTGTTTGTTTTTTTCAGAAGGAAAAAGTCCCAATTCAATTTGATCATTATTGAACTGGGAGTTTCAGACTTACTGTTTCTAACTATATAAGTTTTTATCAGTGGTTTTAACAGTCATTATACGTTAATGACTGTACAGAAAATGTGTATGAATGCAGTGTGAAAATCAATTATATCTAATGCATTTAATTGCAAACCCCTTTTACTTAATCTATGTGATGATTCGCTTGCTTGTCTTTTTTCTAAACTCTAATAAAGCAATAAAGCAGCGCTGCAGGAGGCTGCCATGCAGCTTGTTTATTATTATTGTCATGTGAACACTGTCTACTGAGAAATGGGACATCCCCAACTTACAACCCCTCCCAGCAGCATGAACACCACATTAGTATTCATTCCACCATAACCCACCACTGAATTATGATCAATTTAATTCATTACAACCCGATGGTATTGCTTAGCACAGCATCAGAGCAGTGTTGCATTGTATCGTGAAATCACCTTCAGCCACATTCAGCCCCTCAGCAGCGCCATAGGTTGGCCAGGAAAATACATAATTAAGTTTTATCAAGAAGAACTTGTTTTTAGACACCAAGTCTGATGCCGCCGACATAGTTTCAGTTACCATAACTCAAGGTAAAACACTCTAAAAAGTGTACTGAATGAACTCAAGGTTTGCAAATGGCTTAACATTCAAGTTAATCGAGACCTGACAAATGACAGCGTTAAGAGGCTGTTTTGGTGTGAAAGGTGATATAATGATTAAACCTCTTAATAAGGCCCATTATCTGCATCCCTGACTTATCTAACATCAATTAGGCTTCCTTGACATTATGCAGTAATATGCTTTGAACATTTTAGTAGGCAAAGGGTAAGTGGTATCATAAACGCTGGAAACGCAAATGTGGAAAAATATCAGACAATGCAACCAGATTGTAAATGATAATTTCGTGCAGCCGCGAGGGAGCTCATATAAACACAATTATCTCAGCCCGAGCACCAATAAACTCTTATAGAGACTCACAGACTGTACCGAGGAGCGTCATGTCTCTGAAGAGGCAGACGTTTAGTGGCAAATGAGAAAACACAGCATTACAATTTCACTTGTTCTGTATCGCACTGTCACAGTGCTCTAAATAACATCACAGGCAATATTGTGTAGATAGCTTTGACATTTGGCGCAGATGTTTATGGTCTCCTCATGGTGCATCATAGAATTATTGGTGATCTACTTATGTCCTATTTCTTTTCATGACATTTGTGATTTTCCTGGAAAGTTTCTACAGACTATCAGATCGGCATAAAATGTGATATTAGAAATTGTACTTCTTAAGGTTCATTCAAGTTTTTATTTGGCATCAAATCTGACTGGTAAAAAGTAGTGACATCTCTGTTGATGATATGATTATATAATATTAATCTGGTGGCACATCAGATCAAGTCTTAACCTCGGGTGAGAGGGACTCAGGAAGTGAATCTCGGTGTTATTGTTTCTTACACGTGACTGCAGTCTGGAGGTGTAAATATTGGCTGTTTGTTGGTTGCTCAGCTGTTTGTTTACTTGACTGGCTGTTTATATCTTTTTGGTTTGTTATTTACATTGTGGTCTGTGGTTTTGTTGGTTTAATGGGGAGATTGGTGGGTTTTTGTTTTAGTTTAGCTTCCCAGTCAGTTTATAACCTCCCTTTTTCAGTCTATTTGTTTGTGATGTTTGTTTTTTATTAGTTGATTGCTTTACTGATTGACTGGTTTGGTGCTTTAGTTGGTGGGTAAGTTGGTTGATTGGCTCTATCTTCTTACGTTTATTTGTTTGTTTCTTTGGTCCGTGGAGTTGATTTTTTTTTTATTTGTTGTGATGGCTAGTCAATCAGTCTCCCACTTTGGACTGAAATAGCTTCATGAATGAATTACATAGACTTCCCCACAAAATGCAATCATCTTAATTTTACCTTTGCCATACAGCAAGGTTGAAATGATGCGCAATGAGTAAGGTGGAATAGGCTGGAGGGCAGCTTGTAATAAAATCTCATACAGATATTCATGCTGCCCGCAGGATAAATTCTAATAAAATCATTCTTTGCAAAATCATCAGAGACCTCTTCACTAACTATCTTGGATTTGCCTTGTACTTCCCATCAACGTATCCAACGACCTGCATCCAAAATTTTACCTCTTCCTTTGATTCTGAGATATGGGAGCTTTAAAAGAAAAGAAAAAAAAAGGAGCCAGAATCAGCAAATGAATAGAAGCATGACATCTCAACTATTCATTTTAAATGCATAAAATCCATCCATCCTTTAAATCTGTCTATCTATTCAGTGCTTGGGAGGCCGGTGGCAGGTGTCCCTCCAGGTTCTTCATTTTTGTGTCTGAAATCAGTGCAGAGACGTTACATCCAGCTGTGTGAGGAGCGAGGACTACACTGCTGGGGCAGGGTTGCTTGAAGACAGGTTGCAGGACATGGATCCAACATCTACATCTTCATTTCCTGCTGTCTTTGATTTATTGTGCCCCTCTTCACTTCATCTTGCTCGATCCCTCCCCTGCCTGCTTCCTCATTAACAGTTAAGCAGCAGTGTCGAGAGTGTCCTGAAGGTTAGCGGCATGTCGAGAAACAGTGTTACTGTTTCAGCAATGACAAGCTGGACTGGCTGAAGAGCACAGACATCTGTGAAGAGATGGGTGGCCATCTTACCATCCTGCACCCCGTAGAACAGCATGTACGCGAGCTAATGTCGGTGCGTTTGTGTGTGTGTGGGTGTGTGAGGTGTTTCAGAGCACAGTGTCACCGAAACGAACACTTTGTGTCATGAGCCCTGCTGACTTGCACAGGTGTTGCACATTCCCCTTAATTGGGTCATTTACTGTGAGCTGTCCAAAAGCAGAAAACTTCAAACATGCAGCGTGTGTGTG
Source organism: Lipophrys pholis (assembly GCF_963383615.2). NCBI lineage: Eukaryota > Metazoa > Chordata > Actinopteri > Blenniiformes > Blenniidae > Lipophrys > Lipophrys pholis. The sequence continues at coordinate 21,317,755 of NC_137639.1, read as the reverse complement.
TGTGTGTGTGTGTGTGTGTGCGTGTGCGTGTGCGTGTGCGTGTGTGTGTGTGTTGCAGTGGTATCCATGGTTACAAGCACACTCACACGCATGCACACACACACACCTGAACTAGACAAGGTCAATTAATTTAGACTTGTTCTATATTCCCGCAAAAACATGGTGGAAGTTGAGGGCATTATGGAGTTTTTTTCCTCATAAAGTGCTCCTAGTAACATTAATTATGGCTTTCTTCTCTTTAGGAGTCACAGTAGGTCAGGTGGGTTTCATGCTGAGCCACAATGCATGAAATAAAGACAATTTAAACTTAGACTTATGAAGAAATGTAAACATTGTCAAAATAATCTTTTGCGCTATGAATAAATTCAAAGCACCATGACATTAATGAAGTGAATGAAACGCATGCAAACTAATTACATTTTTACCAATTTGATTAACGTGAAGATTTTTCTGGTCATTGCTACGGCTGAGTATTACAGAACTTTAAAAGAGGTCATTAGACCTCCATTCATTAATCAATGAGTGTATACTGTTTCATCTTTAAGCTATATTTGCACTGAGATCATTGCATGCACGTTTTGAAGGTTCCAAAAGCAATCAGTCGGTATAAATAAGGACAATTGTTGATATCGGCGCCCCATTTCTCTACTTCACTTTAGGATACTGTCATCCCTTACAGGTAGACATAAATTAATTCATTTCTTAGATTAGAATAGATTAGATTAGATTCTATCCAATCCATCTATCCATCTATCTATCTATCTATCTATCTATCTATCTATCTATCTATCTATCTATCTATCTATCTATCTATCTATCTATCTATCTATCTATCTATCTATCTATCTATCTATCTATCTATCTATCTATCTATCTATCTATCTATCTATCTATCTATCTATCTATCTATCTATCTATCAATCTATCTATCTATCTGTCACATGACAGTCAATACACAGTGGACACCCACAGATATATCAAAGTTCAAATATTTTATCAACAACACCTCAGAGTTGTCTGAGGTGAGCTTGTTGTTCCATTGTTGTCAGACATGTTGTTATTTATATCTCAATGTATCCGTCACACTTCCCTGCTATCTCTGCCTCTCACAGATATTGGTATCAGTGGAGTTCTGGGCCAGATAAACACCAGTCAGGAGGAGAAGATGGAGACGACTGTACCACCTTAAGCAGCCACTCACAGAGGTGGTTTGATGTTTCCCTGCGATTACCTTATAAACGAATCCTTCAACTGGAAATACAGCAGAAGTATAAAGTCTGGAAAGTAGGCAAGCCTGAAAAATTAATAGTAGTTACATATTTGGGATTGCAAAAAAGATTATTCATTCTCTGAAAATACTCTGAAAATATTGCTTCTTCTTTTTTTTTAAGCTGACAGTTTCAGGAATAGTGGCTCATTATGGTGAAACTTGGGGAAAAAACAAGCGGTTCAATGAACAAGGATGAACAGATAATGGATTTGTAAACACAATTTATACATGATTACCATATTACTGAACAAGGTTTTGAGAAATGTGATCATTATTACTGTTGTACTGAAGTGTATAAATCTCTTACAGGTTTGAAATGAACATTATCACTTTGCTAGAAAGACTGAGTTTCGTCATTGTGTCTGTATAATTTTCTCTTCAGTTTGTCTTCAAGATAAACTGTGAGAAAAGCACTTTGGCACATTTTTCCCTTTCAAATGAATCTTTTTGTTTTTCTGAAATTTTTATGCTCCTGAGAAATTTTTTGGGTCAATATTTACTTTGATGGAAAGGAACATTTGGAAGTTGACTTATTTAATGCATTTTGTCAGTAATTGTGTGAAACTATTGAGGTGGTGCTACTGCTCTACAAATCAGGATAGGTGACCTATAATCTCTTTAATCATTTAGTGACCACTCACGTTTATTGCAGGATCCTTCAGGGGGTCTTGGATACACTATTGGCAGAAAAGATTAATAGAACTGCATAAAGGCATGGGGACCCTAAGGGTCAGAGAAAAAAGGTGATTATACGAGGGAGCTTGGGGTGGCAATGACCCTTTTGATTTGTCAGTGGTCACCCCTGTGGCTATAACAGAGTCAACAGATTCTTGGTCAACAACATCAATACCATGAGGCGGAACAAAGCCTGGTCAGTTCATAATGACAGCTCATCTGCTGACATGTAGGCCATTTACAATATCCAAATGCTGCAGTAATGGTCCCATGTCAGTGGACTTTTGTTTGTAAGTCAGTTGCCTTGAATGTAGAGCACACCTCCTGTAAAAGGCAGGTGAATTTTCGAGGTGAAAACATTACCTCATTATGAGGAAATGGCATTTTAAAAATATGTAGCCTAACCTGAACATAATTACTGAATGAAAACACGAGTGAAAACATCCACACCTTCATTAAGCTTTGAAGCCTGTTCATAAAATATTTTAAGCAGTTAGTGTCATGCCATCGTTCTTATGCTGTGTTAAGAAGTAATGTAAAAACAATATCAATACTAGCTTCAATATGAACAGCATTGTTGCAGGTATGAGCAAGTTGGTGTTTACTCCAGCACATGGACAGACAGAGAAGGGAATCAAACCACGGATGTTTGGACAGCAAGTTGATTCGCTATAGGCTCCCAACTGGGCTACAGTTCTTACCTGCACAAAGCTTGATAGTGAATCTTTATAATCCTTGTCAAATGATTTGAACACAAAAGAGCAAAATAATAAATAAATGTGCATCTCAATGAAATAGAAAATCATTAGAACAGATACTGGATTTGAGGTTGTCGTTAGCTGCAAGCAATATAAGAAATAATCATTTATATTTGAAACAATAAATGCCTGAACTACATCCCCCTGTGGGGAATGAATCTATATGATATATGAAGCTCCCTTTTTTTATTTGAATCACTAAAAGAAATTAACTTTTCAGTCATATTTTGATTCACCTGCAATCACCAGACACATGGGTCTTTAACATGCATGGCACAACTAGAAAGAGGTGCCAACAATTAACTCAAATCAATGAAAATCACAACAAACATTAAAAAGGAAAAGGAGAACCGAGAAGAAATTAATCATGATTTTAAAAAAAGGTATCACATGCTGATGAGGTTCGGGTTTTTAAAAGATCTCGTTTGTATATAATTGAGCTATAATCTTTGTTAAAGGTTTTGAAATGAAAAACTTGCTCTGATCTACATGGAGTACCACAGATTGCCACTAGATGACGCTGCTCTTCCTGTCATGTTGATTGACAGGCTGTTAATGTCCCGCCCTCTTCACGCGTGTCGTCCAATCACAGATGATGTTGCTTTGTTGTCATGCGCGTGCCGACAGCGGAACTGAACGGTCTGGACTCGGGAGAGAGGCAATCTGCTGCAAAACAACACAACAAGGTACATTTTACTCACTCTAAGCCCTGTGTTACGAGTCTTGTACAAGCGCTTACTTGTATTTCATTTCCATTTCGTTTTTTGGACGCTGTGTTAGAGAGATTTACAACACTGGAAAGGGTTTAAATGATCCGAGGCCTAAGCTGAGCGGCTCAGTGAAGCCTTGCGGTAGATTAGCCGTTAGCAGCCGAGCTAGCATGACACATTGAGCTTGGACACATTTCAGCATCTTATCATCCTGACATTAATCAAACAGCTCACAATTTAGATACGTTTCATCGCCCAATTTAAAGTGTCCTCGGCAGATTTAAACGTAAGCTTAATCAACTTTGTGGTGAAATATTGGTTCTTAAAGAGGAGATAATCTTCACCTTAGAGAAGAAGTGAGGCATAAACTAAAGTCACATTTTTTTGTTTCTCAACTGAAACATGTTTGACCTTATTGGTTTCCTGGTGGCAGTGCCACAGCCACACTTTATCAAGAATGTTACTTTCACTAGAGTCATCAAACAACTGCATATTGGTAATAAATTATAAAACACAATTTAAGTGCTACACTACATCAGTGGTAATTAAACACAGATAAAAGTAAAGTTCAACTTGTGAAACATTAATGTAACAATAATCTTTTAACCCAAGTCTGCAACTCATTTGACTTTAAATAAGCGAGAATTGAGAGAGAATTTTTTTTGTTTTTGAATTTAAACATCCATTTATCTTCTATACTGCTTATGTCCTCTTCAGGGTTGCGGGACGCTGAATCCAATCCCAGCTAGATATGGACAAGGGCAGGACACATCCTGGACAGGTCATCTGTCCATCACAGGACAAACACAGACAAACAACCACACACACTCACATCTCTCTATGAGGCGAGAGCGCTAACAAACAAAGTTTCAACAAGCTCTGATCCCTTCCATACTGAACAATGTTAGACAAATACAAAGACAGAAGTGACAGCTGATGTACAGCTCCTTGACTCATACTCAGTTTTGTATGAGATGTCTAATTAACTGACCTGTGACAATAAAACAAATAGACTGATTCCATTTTTAAAAGAGTTCTTTGGCTGCTTTGGAACAAAGTTTTCTGCTATTGGACTAATGTTTGAATACAGCCCATGTATCTAAATAAATCAAACGCAGGGTGTGATGTGCTTGAGAAGCACCACATTCCTGTAATAGATTGTAAGACATTAATCATAACAGCTGAACAACATGCCTTTTCTTTACATCTTTCCGTCCAATGTTAAAAATGTAATTGACGGCAGTCACAGCACAAAGCAAACCATACATAATGTTTCTCTGCTGTTTGGCTTTAGGCCAGACCAGTAAACTACACTGCAGGTGGGAAAACTGCTTAAATGGGATTTGTATTTAGGCCTATGGACTATTAAGAAGTCCAATGTGGCTTGTCCCCTGACATGCATGAAGTCAGTGCAGTGAATGTTATGAGCTCCACTTTCTTGAGGACTCAACAGTGTTAAGAAAATCAGGTGTCTTTTTTTATTCTCGTTAAGATCCGGCATTATAATATTCTAGCCTGCTAAAAAATAATGTTTGACATGGAGTACGTACATGTTGTTTATGCGTTAAGCAAAGTATCATTGCTGACACAAAAATGTGTCATTTTACAGCTACTTTTATTGAATTCAACTACATGTTTGATCACAGTCAGAACACAGAAATTTTGCTGACTTCTTTGTGACTTTGAAATTTATCATTGTTGTGACTTTGTCTGTCTACTAGATATTGTAATATGAATTAGTGTTTGAATGATGAATGAACAAAGTCATTTTTCAGTCTGCCATGGGAATAATAACAGATTTGGTTATCAGTTTAAATTAATTGCTATACAAAATACGATTCCTTGAGGGACTGTTGTTTTTATCTCGTTTAAAGTATTATGAATGCATTTTAGTATCCTGTTACATTGCTCTTTGCACTAACTAAGTAATTTTTAGATGCCACGTTTATTTTCTGGACATTTTCAATTTATTTTAATAGTCTCTGGATCATTAATATAATCCACTTACGTTAAAACACCTTGTACTGAATAGAAATTGTAGCTGCAATGTCTGCCTTTACTAAAAAACATATGTGAGCTTGCATCCCTTTATTAAAACAAATTTTATAAATCTATTTCATTCAAGAGGCTGAATTGACTCAAATCTTCTTGGGATGCTTTACATTGTAAGATAGGTCAAGATGTCTTACTTTATTACAAAGAGAAACATAACAATTCCCCCTTGTGCAGGCACTTGGCAACAGTAGGAAAAACTTCCTTTTAACAGGAAGAAACTTATACTGTGGGTGGGCCATCTGTCTCGGCTGGCCGGGTTGGTGGAGAGTGGAGAGAGTCCAGCAGCAACAAATAATGCTGAGCGGGTTGGCCGTGCTATTAACCTCAGATCATAGACATGCAGCTCCGAGCCAGAGGTGCTTCTGGAAAGGTACAAGGACAAAGGGGGTAAGCACAAACTTTAGGTGGGAGAAGATCACAAAGTACAAATGAAAATGGAATGAGGTGAAGAATTATGAAGTACACATGAAGTGAGTTCAATAGATTAGCCAGAATAGATGACCTACATGCTTGAGGCTAACAGTATAGCCACTTTGTCAGCACATAGAAGTTATCATTGCACCATCACTCGCATATATACCCTTTCACATCAGGCTCTATCTTTCACAATTTGTTTGCCTGGAGTCACCTCGCTCTGAATACATTGTTGGCACTTTTACTGACGCATTACGACATCTACAGAGTAAAATATTCCAATGCAAGATCATTTGTTTTTTTTATGACAGCATCACTCATCCGTCTGAGCTGTTATGCACTTCAAGATGTATCTTTGTTAAGTGTCAGAAAGTCTCACGTCTCTGAAGTGTTTTGCAGTGATCTTCAGACCAGCCATGTTCAGAGTAGCTTTTAGTTGAAAAGAATATTGAAAGAAATGGATGAACCACCAGCCTTTATTAGAGCTGAGAGTCGATAGAAGTGATGTTTTCAGAGTTTCAGATGGAAAATTTAACAGTGGAAAGCTTACAGCTGCTCCATTCGATTTAATATGCCTTATAGTTGCTGTTTATTTATTATTATTTCATGAAACGTTTTATGCAGTTTGTTTTTTCCAGCTTATTGAAGGTGGAACCTTTGTAAATATAAAAGCATCCAAACTTAAAACATATGATATTTTGAATAGTGTTTTAAGTGCCTGCTGTCCTATATATAAGACAACAGAAGATAGCAGAGTTAGGGTCTTTACACAAATTATTTATATTGGCATTAGGCTGGCATTATTATTAAAAATAAATGATATTAAGCAAAATCTGTGTGAGGATGCAAGAACAATAACCCAGTCAGTACCTAAGGTCATAATTAAGTTAATTACATTGAGCTGCCGCTATGTATTCATTTCTTGAACGGGAACTTGGGATTGTTATTATTACTTATTAATCAACTTATTTTCCGTGTTTTTATTTGTAAATTTTTTGTCTCAATAGTCTGCTTTTAAATCACTGCAACTTGCGTATTAAGTAGGACAGTACATTTCTCTTGCTGTTTTTCACTGATGTGCTGCCAGTTTTTCCCTTCTTTGAATATCACCAGAAATGTGCAGATGGATTAATTCCAACTTCAATATCAGACCTTTAAAAAGATAAAATAAATAATTGAAATTATAAAAAAGGTACTGTTTTTATAACTCGGCACAGGTTAATTTGCTCAGTGGCAACACGTCTGCTCGTCTGCTGGGCTTGTCTAGGAACCTGCTCTTTGGACCTCCCCGTTGGTCCAGTGGGACGACATATGGATGATGTGCATGTGCGCATCCATATGCATCAAATATACAGTGATAACATATACCCATGCCACCAGCACTAGGTGTAATGAATAAAAGCCAGTCGGGGTAGTGTTAACAGAACAGTGGGTATCCAGACTCTGTTGCATTAATTTGAAGACGCGGCCTCAGGTAATGAAGCCAGTCTGATGCAACTGCAATAATTTAATCGTGAATCTGTAATACTAACTTCCCTTGGGTTCAGTATATGTCTAATGGGATTACAATCTTAAAATATCCCCTCAAAATCAGCACAGCATCTCTGCACATCGGGAAGTTTGTCATTGTCTTTTTTTATCGGGAGGAAGTGGGACCAAACTCACTTCCAGCTGTGATTGTATTTTATTTATTTTTTTTTTTTTTAATAAGACAATATACAGAAAACATTAGCTTGTACGGTTACACCAGGGACAGATGCTGTTTATTTATTTGTTTGTTTTCTGGGATTGAGAACCTCTATGTGAAGTACAGCCTGATTCATACTATTTAGATAATTATTCTGGCTCTTCCCATGGCCCAGACTCCATTTGCATGCTGTTTCTATGCAGGAATGAGTTGATGAATATTCATCACCTGCTTCACATTCATTATACTTGTTGACCACATTGATACTGTCCAGCAGAGCCACTCTTCTTTGATCTGAGTAGCTCTTCAGGTAGCTCAGGGTTCCGTGGTATGGTCAAGAGTGCTTGACTATTTGAACGTCAAAGGCGAGCGTGTAATTTCTTTAAGTAGAGGTATTTTAAGCAGAGTGAGTGACTATTAGGCCATGATACAACATGTAGATCCAGCGGAGGCCTATTCCTCATTAAGAGAGCATTGTAATCCTTATTGGAGTATTTTGGGAGTATTTTGAGAGTGTCTCCAAAGGGTATTAATAAACTGGCAGAGCCAAAGTGATAAAAGAGGTTATTTCCTTGATTTTTATCATACTTGCTCTGCTGCTCTTCCGTGTCTGTGTGGCATTCCTGTCTAACCTGCTGCGTCTCTGCTGATTGTGTCCCCTGGCATCAGATGGAGGTGGAGCAGCTCCTGTCTCTGTCTGGCTCAGCACTGGCTCAGGCTGTCAGCTCTCTGCTGGAGACCCCCGGCCTCTACGTGTTCTCTGACATCCTGGAGCTGCCTAATGTCAGAGAGGTAAACACACACTAACACACGTTATCGCCTCTGCCCTCGGGTCGTTTTGGATCCATAAAAGTCCACCTTCAGACACCAGCAAATTTCTCCAGTTTTAATCTATTCCAGAGTGAATAGAAATGATGAAATTAATTTATATAGTGGAACAATTGATATTTTCTCTGAGACATGCTATCAAGAAATATAAAAAAAAACAAACGTGGAAAAGGTGGAATTCCTTTTTTGAACCTGAAGGGTTTCCAGAAACTTGTCTTCAATGTTCGGTACTTTTCTTTGGACCGACAAAGTGGACTTTGAATGTCAAAAATTAATTGGAAAAACAGATCTCCCTTTGTGCACTATAGTGTATTTAAAGCAGTCAGAGCAAATAACCATAAAGCGATGTAGGACTTCACAGACAATGAAGGGAACAAACCATGCGACTTATTTTAGCTTCATGTAGTTTCCCTGTCTGCGTTATGTTCAATAGTTCTTGGGGGGGGGGGGGGACTACAATAACATTAAAAAAGACTAAAACACATTCACATGCGTCAGTGATGATCGTGACCATATTGTGTGCATATTTCCCGCATTAGTCATCTTTTTCACGCAGGAAATTGTACACAAATTTGTGCTAAAAAAAAAAAAAAAATCAAGGATACAACTCGCCTCCCAATCAACACCATCTCCCGGGTGTGAATATACCATCACAAGTGAAATAGCGTTTTACATACGTTATATGTTAAACTTGCGCGAGAACACACCGACAAAGACCCTTTTTTAGAAGTGCAAAGCTGCTGTTAAAGTACTGTGTGATTCTTCCATTACTTAAGTGAAGTCTGAGAAGGAATGCATAAAAAGCCACACCTGTGGGAATATGTACTAATGCTTTGAGCCCCTTTTAGTAGCTGCACAGTCAAATTGCATCTGTCTCATTTAAAAAGAAACGTACCAAGGTTTTCTGCAGCTAAAGTGGAGCACAAGCCGCTCTGTGGAAAATTGATGAGGACAGTGTGTCTAAAAATAATCGTTCGAGTTAAAATATATGTAAAATCTGTGGGATCGACCTTTCTCCGTCCACTAAAGACGGAAGGTGACCAGAAAGGAAATGATGGGAAAGAAACGCAACAAAGGAATAAGTGAGATTTCTTTATGATCCAAACAAAGCTTTGTACTCATTTGAAAAATGTCATCACAGAGAAACACAAATGACGTCCATGTATTATAAGACAAAGCCTCACCTCTCAGTGGTTTTCCGTCTGAATCTGTTTCTATCAACGATCTCACTGAAGGAGGTTTTCTGTTTTTAATCGAAGGAATTATATCAAAAAATCTCCCACGTGGATCTTCATCACTCGTTTGTTCTATTTTTGATCTTCAGTCGAAACGATCTCTTTAGCTAATTATAAATGTTGTGCGCAGAGTCGACCTCTCACAGGACAAAGAAATACATGTATTTTGAAAACTGTCTTGTTTTTCCAAATAGTGCTTTAAAACAAGGGCAGCAGGGAATTTTCTTTGTTTCACTGCTTTACTGACACACAACAGTCGTCAAACCAGGGTGGTTATTACTGAAGGCAGAGTGCAGTGAAATCCATTTTCCTTTTTGGTCTCCCAACCAAATATAAGCTTTGTAAAATGTTTAATCTATATTCCAACCCCAATGCTGCATGTGCTTCAGTGTTTTATTGAAATAATTCATAGTTCTACCCATAATTGATTATCTTTATCATGATTTCTTTTTAGAAATTAAATGAGGAGAATCATTTTGTCAAAAGCCCCCCACCCCCAAACCCCAGAGATTTGTCCTTTCCTCTGGTAGAGAGGCGGATCTATTCAATATTAAATTGAAAACTGAATCGGGATGTTTCAGAACGTCATCCACGATTGTGATGCCTCTTGTGATCTAACTCTCCCTTGGTTTATTCCGACATGTTTAACTATACATCGGTAGACTGGGTTTTCCGAGGTCCTTTACTTTTTCACAGACTCACAGTCGGACCTCTCCTCGGGGCTGCTTGCTGTGGAAAGATAAAATGCCCTCTTGTATTTGTTATGTGAAAAAATTGTCATCACTAACTGCATTCTGCCACATCATTGTGTTTTTCATTCTGCCTCTGTACACAGCTGGAGAATGGCCCTCATGCACCAGTGTACCAGCTCCTCAACCTCTTTGCCTACGGAACCTATTGCGACTACAAAGGTATTGGAGTGACAGCACAATGTAAATAAGAAAGGGGGCGGCCCTGCAACTCTTTTATGATGGATATCTTTGCTGAAACCGAGGCTTCAGACATCAAGCAGTATTCTGAGCAGTTATTACTCGCAGATCCATCTCTTGTAGCACTTCTATCTGTTTGAAACAATTTTCTGCCAAAGATTCTGATTGGCTAATGATTGTTTCATGACCTCGGATTGACAGCGCTGGACAATCACTAATCTTTTTGTGGGATACTTTGCTCTCCCTCTACTCAATCATGAGACTTCAACAAAAAGTGGAATCCTAATTATGTCTAATTTTATGCGGAATATCAACCAATAGCCTGGAAAAAGAGTCAGCCTACTTTATTGTTCCGTTTCTTTTTGGAGCTCAGCCATCAGGGAACTGGTTTACCTCCATAGAGTTGTGTAGTGGAGCTCTTAAAGGAGCTGTCAGAGCTGCTGTCTCAAGCGGTGCGAGTCCCGTCACCAGGGGAGCATGTCGGCTGGAGACGCCGTCACAGAAGAAGGACTTCCTCCAGATTTCCTCCCGAGTTTATCCTCTGACTGCTGAAGCAGCTTGACACCCACCTGTAATATCCCCGTGTAGCATCACACTGCAAAGTAAAGTGACACCTCGTTTGTGTGTGGCTGTTGGACCCTCAGCAAAGTGAGACTTACACACGAGTCAGATGTGTTTCTTTCTCTGTGTAATTATACAATCTTTTCTGCTTCCTCAGAGAGAGAGGCCTCTCTTCCAGAGTTAACCACGGCACAGAGAAACAAACTCCGTCATTTGTCCATCATCAGCCTGGCTTCGAACCTCAAGGTACAGCTCCATTATCTTTTCCTCCATTTTTTTTTTTACTTAGAGCATTAATACAGTATTGATTCATTTTTTTTTTTTTGTAACAAAAAGAGAGAGAAATAACTTTTCTGCTGCCATCATGGTACTGCAGGCCTCAAAGCGAGCCCTGGTATTAATCATATATCAGCGATTCAGTTTTTTAATAGGACTTTATTTTTTTCAAGCTCGTACTGCATTTTGTAAAGTTCATGTTACGTTGTCTGATTATAGGCTTGAAGCTGTATTTTTATCATCTTAATTTAGATGTAACAGCAGATGAGCCTCATGCCCCCCCCCCCCCCCCCCCCCCCCCCCCCAAAAAAAAAAAAGACAAACTGAGCTATTACTGTTGATATGACTTCAAGCTTGATGAAGTCTCAGGCACATGGTATGAAATTTAAAGTACTGAGTTGCTGTTTTTCACTCCGCTGCATGTCGTCTTCTGCCCTTTTCTTTCTCTGCTCCTGATAAATAATTGATTCATTATTCTCACTTGCACTGTCCTTTTTTTTTTTTTTTTTCTTTCTTCATCTTAATCTCATTTTCCATTAACATCACTCCTTTCAGTCCTGCCCCCTGTTTTTCTCCTTAATGTGTCACTGCTTCCCCTGCATGTGGGCCTGAACTCTCTAATTGCCCATTGAAAGAGTTTTAAACTTTGTACTCCTTCTATCTGCCTGGCAGCGACATTTAGACAAATAAGCTTTTTTCACCATAACATTTTTAGTCATTTTCTATCAAAACTGTTCAAGCGGAATCGGATCTGCTGCCTGTTTACCTGAAAAAGAAAAAAAAGGGAAATTGAAGTGTGTGCATGTGTTTTTTTTTTTCTCTCGTCAGTGCCTTCCCTACTCGTTGCTCCTGCAGCAACTGGAGCTGAAGAACGTGCGAGAGCTGGAGGACTTGCTGATTGAGGCCGTGTACTGCGACATCATCCAGGGCAAACTGGACCAGAGGAACCAGCAAGTGGAGGTGGACTGCAGCGTGGGCCGTGACCTCGGTCCCAACGAGCTCCCGAACATCGTCAACACGCTGCAGGAGTGGTCAGCATTCCCTTCACTTGTTCGCACAAACACTTCAGATTTCTGTGCCAATTGCTTGATTTCCTGATGCCCGGTCCTCTCTCCTCTCGCAGGTGCACGGGCTGCGAGGCGGTGCTGTGTGGAATTGAAGAGCAGGTCTCCAGGGCAAACCAGTACAGAGAGAGCCAGCTTAAGGTCAAAGTCCAAGTGGAAACAGAGGTTAGCTCTTCATTTCGTCTGCTTAGTTCTGTCTTTTGCCCCGAGAAGATTTAGTAAATGTGACTCTTTCCTCTTCAGCATCCACTGTTTTTTTTAAATTTCTTTTTACGCTCCCAGCTGCTTGTGATATTTTAGTTTCCTCCTCACTGTTTTTTTTTTCCCTTTAACATGCTCATACTGACCGTTTCGAGATTTCTCTGTGAGGCAGCTCTGCAGGATGAGTTCCAGCATGCATAAACAAAGAATGAATTGTTATATTTCCAAGTTCCATGTTAGTTTTTATTATTGCTTGAACTTAGCTGACACATAGCCGGCAGTGAAAGTTTGTTTACTTTTATTTCATTACCTTTGGTGCTTCACCATCACTGTCAGCTGCTGCCAGTCAAACAGAGACTCTTGACACATCCGCCTTATATTAGTGTTTGTCCCATATTTGTGATGTTTGAACTGTCTTGACTTGGCGAGATCAAATTTGGCATCTTCCAAGGTTGAACTGCTCTAAGTATGAAATGTCCTTTCAGTGGCTAAGAGCTGCTCCTCAAGGTTACAGACTGTCTGTGGACACACAAGGAGAAGTGCTGGGGAGATAATCACTCTGGGACAAACTCTGCTCAAGTGTCACATTGTGTTTATCTAAACTTTCTGCTGCATCTTTATGTCAAACAATGACTGGATTTAGAAAGGGATGGAAGATGGAGACTTTTATTACACATTTTCACTGCTTTAGCAGTCTCGGGGAGCTTTCACGATGAGCCGCATTCACCCTCAGACACTTGCAACTTTTAACAGTGGAAACAAAGCTACCATGCTCTGTGCTCGCCCTCCATCAGGAGAAACTTTAGTTTCAGAGGATTAGCCAAGGACATTTGTGCATAGCAGGGGCAGCGGGTGGGCCAACCTTAAAATTGGTATTTGGACCCCCCCACTCCAATATCTGAGGCATAGCTCAAACAAATATAGGACAATTAAGAAGTGGATTTTCCATTTACTTTGTTCAAACAGTGAAATATCGCTACATATTTTAGATTTAGTTCACATGAACTGAAATATTTTAAGTATTTTGTTCATGAGAGCAGATGATTCTATTTTTCCTCATGAAAGATCCAATTCATCAAAATTCCAATTTTTGAAAAAGTCTTTGAAACCTTAGGATTTCTACATTGAGTATAGCGGTAAGGGACAAAACGCTGCGCCTGGATCAACAGGTGTCAAAATGTGTATTTCTTCTTTTCAGTCAGAAATCTTTTTTCATTTTTCTATTCCAGGTCTCAAACCTACAGAAAACGTTAAAGGCCAGCGCCGCCTCGCCGTCATCGGGACCCGCCCCTGCAGGAGCGGCCTCCAATCAGGACGCAGACCAGCCGGCAGAGCCACGAGACCCCGCCTCCTCTCAGGAGCCACGACAGCCAGGCAAAAAGAGTTCAAAAGTGAAAGGGTGAGTTTTGTGACAGCATGCCTACTCTGTTGGACTCACACACAGCGAGCAGTCACTTGTTTGCCTAAATGAAGTTTTCTGAGAAAGTTGGGTTTTCTAGCTTTTCACACAGAAGGAACCACCAGGAGTTTGCATAGAAATTGCATTCATTCATTCATTTTTTTTTATTTTCTTTATTTTTTTCATTTATTTTCCATGACTTAACATTTCTCAAAAGGAAGACATAAAGTATGTTTTGCCATGTAGAATAACTCACTGAAATGATGTTTTATTCAAATTTGTTGCTGCACTCTAGAACGAGGTTTGTGTGTGTGAGTGGTGTGTGCGTGTGTGTTTTTAAAAGGAGAAATGTTATTCATTTGTGCTCGCCACAAAATTGGAAGAAAAAGCTGCATATTGAGGTTTTTCTTTTCTTTTTTTCGATTACATTTCTTTTATTGCTGTTCCTCTCTTTGTTCTGTGAGGCACTTTGTAACAGTGATTTTTAAAAAGGTGCTTTATAAATACAAATGTTCCTGGTTCTAACCGCAGGACTGCAGCGGCCACTTCGAACACTGAATTAAAGCCATTAGTCCAATGTTCTTCTGGAGAGCAAAAGTTAATTCGGCAGAGAACCACTATGTTTCCGTTTTTTTCAATAAACAGTAAAAAGCCAGCTGCTGGTCTAAGTGGCTTGTCTGCGTGCGAGTGTTTGTGTGTGCGCTTGCATGAAGCAGGTTCATTATCAGATGCACATCAGTGTTTCGCAACAGTACTATAACCCCGCTATCAGGCACTCTCTCTTTCTGTTCTGCCTCCATTCGGCCCAATTACCTCCGGCTAATATCACATCTGTCCTGAATTGTGAAATGTCACTAGATATACAAATGCCCCGCGTGTTTGCTTCCTGAACAACCCCCCCCCCCCCCCCCCCCCCCACCCCCCACCCCACCCCAAGTGATCAGAGGAGATGGTTTGCTTGTCTTCTGTTTGTGTTGTTGTCTCTGAGCAGAAAGCGGTGATTATTTTCAAGCTGCCTGTCACATTTTAGCGAAGCATAGCGCCCTGTAATTTTCATCACTCAGCACTGCGCTTCATTCATATGAAGATCCACTCAATGTTTTAAAATCCAAATTAATGATAGCTTAACCTCAATCCTCAAATTAAAATGAGTTTTGACAGCGTATCTTTATGACGCTATTTAAAGGATGGGACTGATTGTGCCTTAGTTATTATTAGAAAAAGGCTTCTTTGCTGAATTTCTTTATAATTTGCACAAACAGAAAATCCACTGAGATCAATTCCGGCATAAAAGAGAACTAAATACTGATGTTGGGGTATTCTCACAGAAGGACACTTTTGCACCCAGGTTGCATCACTAATGTGTTTTGTTCAGTGGAGGAAGTGGATAGTAAAAATGCATCCTCTTTAATTATTTAAATAAATTTAAAACATAGCAGCAAATCAGTGCTTTTTTTCTTTTTCTTCTATTTTTGTCCACACTGTTTTCCGGCCCAGGCTGCGCGGCAGTGGGAAGATCTGGTCCAAGTCTAATTGAAGGACAAGAGATTGAGATGTGGTGATAGCGACACTGATGGACACTCTCCTTAATTAACGGACACATGGACATGTTGACCGACTAATGGGTACATTAAACAATGTGACCCCTGCTCTCGGACGCCCCCTCCCCCCGTCACTGAAATCTCACCACAGTACAACCAGGAAGCTTCACGGGAACTTTTGTTGTCACCAAATCTCATCTTGGACGGACACAGAATCAGTCACAGGCCGATGGATAAAACAGGTGTGGCGTCCACTCTTGCCGTTGTTAATAGCCCAACAGGTGGACTGTCGGTGTAAATACACACGCGAAGCATACATGAAGAGAGAAGAGTCTGAAGCAGGAGTCAGTTGATTACAACCATAAAAAAAGATCAGTGTATTTGAAGCCTACGTGTTTGTGCAGTTTTGTTGGTTTAAAATGCACATTTTGGTTCAATTCTGTTTCTTTGTATTTTTCTTTTCTCTCTGCTGAGTTGAGACGTGTATAAAAAAAAAAAAAGAAAAATCTGAATATAAATTGTTGGGAAATAAAAGGAAGCCGTGTAACTTGACTGTCTCATTAATGTCACTGTCACTTCTTTTATTAAATCCACTTCAAAGTGCATCTCTGGAGGGCGCATTGCTAAATGTTAACTCGCAGAAGGGGGCTACCCGTTAGGAGGTCAAGCCATTAATTAGGGCACGTCCCCAAAGAGACTAATGTATTATACAAGTCAGGCTTCCCCTGTGCGCTACCAGCATGGCTACACACACATCCACACACACACACACACACACACACACACACACACACACACACACACACACACACACACACACTAAGGGCATTCATATTTTATATGAGTATGTTTTGCCCAGAGCTTCTATTTCAATGTCAAAATTGCCTGTTGAAATTGCACACCACCCTTCCTTGTACCTCCATCATAGTCCAAATTGCCGTCATCACGCCCGTCCAGTCCACCACTCACTCTTCCCATTCAGTTTTCTCTAAATTCTCCTCTGTCATCTCGGATGACGTTAATGGTGGTGATTAGCTGACCAGCCTCAACAGCTAATGGGAGAAAAGACAGGAAAATTATGATCCCCTTTCCGTTAGCATGCAACTCTTTAAACCCTCCCCCCATTCCTCCACCTCACCTCTATTAATAGTGGTGTTAATTTCAGTCGGTGTGATTGAGCTTCACTGGTTTGCGTTTTTTTTTTTTTTTTTAATCAGACTGGAGCTGCGAAGTCTAACAGCTGTACACCTCGCAAGGTGTTTGCGGGTGGCTGAGGGGTAGTTGCCATATGCGTAATTTGGAAAGAGAAGGAGTCGTGTGTGTTTTTATCATAGGTGTGAGCATGTGAGCGGTGACTGCACGCAGGAGTTCACGCCTAACTTTTCGCGCGAGTTGTTTATCCATCGTGCTGACAGATTGCTGCGGAGCCTGCTGCCGTGTGTGTGTCATAACTACACGGCCATTAAAACTTCCAAGTGGAACCCAGCCAATCAATTACTTTGATTGATCAGTCAATGCCCACAGGAGATGGAAACGCTCAGTGTGCAGCAGACGGGTGAGGAATCTCAATATATTCGAGTGGCATTTCCCTCTTCATGCCCTCCTTGATTTTTATTGACATTTGTTTGAAAAACTGTACACAGAGGAAATTCTTGCTTAGCATCCTGATAATCTTAGAGGAATCCATAGGAGGGTTAGGTGAGGAGTGAGGAGAAAAGGAAACGCTTCAGACGCATGCAGCTCCCTCAATGCTCCTCAGCAGTAAAAACATGATTGGCACATGTAAGTCTTTTTAATGCCAAACGGTTCAAAATCAATGCAGTGCAATGCAGTGGACTAAATGTTCACTTCAGGGAGGAAAAAGATTAGGATACAGGGGTAGCTTTAAAAATACACAGTGTAAGCTTTATCCTTCCCATAAAGCACTGCAGACCGCAGCGCTCCCAGGAGAATTCACTCAGCATGCAAAGAAATAAACGGACACAAAGCTAAAATGCCAGCGTTGAGTCTTTATTGAACTTCCATGGTACAAGAAGACCACATTTCTACAGGAATGCTACTAAAAATCACAAGACTGGATAACCGGAGGTTTGCACAAAGTACACATGATGCCACCAGCAATATGTCTGTCGTGGAAGTGTGTGGAATCGGACGGAGCTCATGTTTCAAAGCTGCTTAGAAAATCTGCTAAACAACAAACTGACATTTGGCTTTGAAAGGTTCTATAAGACACTGATAAAATAGACATTTTATAAATAATAGATTTGAAGCAACTCTCACAGGTTTCTTAAAGTGTATACATGCAGATTGGAAGGAGATACAGAAATGATGCTCCTTGATGTACTTATTTCCTTTGGTGCACCCAAGACGGTTTATCAGGTTATGAAGAGGAACGATGACGCTTTCGATTTCCAGATTGAGTAATAAAAAAAAAAAAAGAGAGAGAAAAATAAAAAAACATGTCACGGTAACTTCAGTCCTTTGATCACGTGCAGTTCGCTGATGCTCATTTCCATGACAATGTGTCTCTGTCTCTGTCGTGTAGCATCCAGGCCTTCGGGAAGCATTGATTTTTCAGCAGGAATGGTTCTTCTATTCCCATTCTGAATATTTTATCCCCACCACTGGAAGGGCTCTATGCCTAACAACGCACCTCTACACAGTCCAGCAAGTGTGCTCACAGAGGCTCGACAAAGAGCAGAGAACGTCAGCCAGATAATTAAGAGAACAAATCATGAGGAAAAACTGAAACCAAACAGGCTCTTCTACATACTGCGGAGGGAAAAAGCCACACTATTTGCATTTCAGGCGCCCAAAGCGGGGAATAAACAGCAGTTTTTGGAGCGTGACATGTTAAACACATTGCCCGTTGGCTACAGCCGTGCCAACCAGCTTTGTGAAATACCCCGTTCAGTGTTTGGAGATGCTGAGAATGGCTTTTTAACCGTTTACAGGCCAGATGCAAGTCTACTCACGTGTGCTGCATTTTTAGTGTCACTTGATAAAAAAAAAACAGTCTGCTGGATTGGCATTAATGCTGAACAGCTTCACACGTGCAGCTGAATCCCTAGAAACAGCTGTGGAAGCACAGGTAGGGCATTTCGTGGGGGTAATGGGATGTTGCATGGCTGTTAAACTGCTTGTTTGTGAATTAGTCATGGCAGGTCGAAGCGCAGAGCTGTTGGATATCTTGGCAGAGCTCGGGGCCAAATAAAAGGTGGGAAAACGGGTCACAGTGACGCAGGAACGCAAGAAAAGGAATTTACAGAGAGGAGGAGACAAAACAGAGGGGGGATTGAACTGCGGGGAGATGAGTTTGGATTTTTATTTTTTTTTTAGACCTCAGGGAAGAGGAGATTTTGTGATGGCTGGATACCTGGGTTCCCTGAATTCATTTCACAGTTTCAGAGAAAATAAAATGGCGCTGCGGGCAAACCCCCTGGTCGTGTTGATGTTCCTCCTCAGTCCCCCATAGCAGTGTTTATCATGTGGAAAAACAGTCACCTCAGAGGTTCACAACTGGGATCCTGACACAAAGAGAGAAAAGAAGGGGAAAAGCAAGATTGAATGGTGTAAGAGGCTTTGGAGCCCAAAAGAAAAGAGAAGTGGAGCACAAAGGCCTGAAGCTGATAAAGTGGTGTACATGCAAACGGAAAGCTGCATCACAGGGGACCGAGACAGGGTGGCGATGGGAGAGACGGAAGAGAAGGAGGAAGGTGGAGGAGAAGCTGACGGGGGGGGGGGGAGGAAGTGAATAAGAGCGCTGGAGTGCGGCTCTATAATTATCCTGATTGAGATTAACTTTAAATGCCCTCGAATAAAAGCATCATTTCATGGACGGTGGCTAGGCGCCTTTTCATAGGCCCACAATGACTCATCTGGAGAGGGAGTTTAAAACACTGATACATCTTACAGCAGCACCAACACTTCAGGCCTGAATACTCCACAGAGAATAGCTCCGGTGTCCAATTATACTCCATGTGCACCCTCTCGACACAGAAAGAAGCAAACTTTAAATCCAGAGGTGCTGGCAGACTCACACATGCACGATCAGACTCATATATAGACTCAGACTCAAACAGGCTGGGTCTGTGCGAGGCTGGTGAGGCGACTCATTACCTCTCCCTGTCGGTGAAGGAGGAGGAGGCGCTGTGCAGCGTCTGCCGGCTGTCCTCTGAAGCGAGGGAGCGAGGAAGTGCGAGGGTGAGCGGGGGGGCCACGCCACGGGAAAGCGGGGGCGGATGCTGGGAACAGCTGCGATCGTAACTGGGGGAGATGGATAGTCGGGCAGATAAATGGAGAAGAGAGAAAGTGAGGCAGAGAAGCGATAGAGATGGGGAGGAAATTTGGCGGGGGGGGTGGGGGGTGGAAAGAGGAGCGATAAGGATGGCGAGGAGATAGAAGAGGATGAAAACTTAAAGAGTGAGGAAGAGCGGCGCAAGATAAGAGTAGGAACAGAGCAGAATTGAGGGAGATGGTTGAAAAAAGAAGAAGACAAAGCGGCCGGGTACATAAAGAGATGAGGCAGAAAGTTGGAGTTTGAGAGGCACAGGTATTACAGTGTGAGAAGGTTAGAGAGGGAGCGGCAGATAGCAGACGATGATAGAGAGGGAAGGTGAAATGAAGGGAACAGCAAAGAGGGAAAAATGAGGGGAGAAAGCAGAAAAAAGAGGAGCGTGAAGCAGAGAAACAAAGTCGGAGAGCATCAGGAGCCATTTAGCATCAGCGAACACATTACGCTGCCACTGTGAGAGAGAATTACGGCACTCATCGGACTCATTAAAACGCTGTCAGAGGGGAGAGGGTGGCAGAGCGAGAAATGGGAAGGAGACATCACCGTGGGACGGGGGAGAGAGCCGGAAGGGGCGAGGTGAGGAGGGTGCAACAAGGCAACGAAGTGGACAGAGGGGTGACGTATCACCGAGGTGTCATGCCGTTACTTTTGTGAGGAGCGTGAGTTACGGTGAAGACACGGTGGAGTGTCACGGGTTCAGGCTCTTAAGAATACTTAAGAAGCACAACAAAGCTGTTCCTCAGACCCATTAGAGCCACGCTACACCCTCATCCTCCCCCTCATCCTCCCCCTCAG
Organism: Lipophrys pholis; assembly: GCF_963383615.2. Classification (NCBI taxonomy): domain Eukaryota; kingdom Metazoa; phylum Chordata; class Actinopteri; order Blenniiformes; family Blenniidae; genus Lipophrys; species Lipophrys pholis. Next base: position 21,297,063 of record NC_137639.1, on the reverse strand, counting down.
TAACACCTGTCCTCGTCTGGCCCACTCTCCTCAACACACACACACACACACACACACACACACACACACACACACACACACACACACACACACACACACACACACACACACACACACACACACACACACACACACACACACACAGACAGACACACTTGATAACATTAGACACACTGACAATTTTAGGGCCTGGGAAAATCGACTGAGCACATATGCTGCTCTTCTATAATCATAATGAACTGGACGATGGCCAATTTCCTCTATAGGCTGCTATGATTCGAGTCCATCTGTAGACCCCCTCCCTTTCATTCTGTGGCACTTTCTCCATCTAACACATGGTGTTACTTACACATTTATGACACTGAAGGACGAGCCAGCCTATATAAAGGAGCTGCTTGCCATGTCACCAGTATGAACCATTGTTAATGCCACTCTGAATTCAGCGGGAGCTCGTGGATTTCACTCCACGGCAAGGGCCCGGGAGAGTAAGTTATCGAAACAAGAGTGAAGGCCAGTCTCAGGAACAGAGAGAAAAGGGGGGCTTATCGTGTATCAGCTCACAGCAAGCTGGAGGATTATCTGTGGATCTGCAGCCAGACTGGCGGTGCTGGGAGAGATAGGAGACTGGTGAGGGAGATAAGAGGAGAACCGACTGTGCAGACACAGGCACGCGGTGTAGTAACGCAGTGACGATAACTGGTTAAAAAAAAAAAGTGAGAACCCTAAAGAAACGGAGCAACATGAGAACTCAAAGAAAGAGAAAAATCCTTTGGAGGTTGAGGGAGAATGGAGGGTTAAACTGGGAATGAGGGAAGATAATGTGGGAGTGTGGAAGCAAAACTAAGATTAAGAGAGAGAATGAAAAGAGACTATGAAGGAGAACAAATCACACAGATTCAGGCAATGAAATGGGGGGGGGGGGGGGGGTAACACAATTGGAATTTAGGTGAGATGTGCAGATAGGGGAATTACAGTGAGGAAACAGAAGAGAGAAAAAAATCTCAACGTGTGCATGGAAAAACTGAGAAAGAAGAGGGAGCGTGGATGCGTGGAAAAAGAGTCCCTGTGGTCAAATCAACGAGATGTTATTGGTTTGATCAGCAAACCGTGGAAGTGCTCCGGTCCATCACATAGATGACTCCCTATTTCCAGATAATGACCATGTGTGTTGCGAGCACCACCTCCCCGCCCTGAAAACGTATGGTATAAGCTTGAGATTCTCCACCCTGCTCCAGGAGGTTTAATGGCCGGTGTGCTCTTAATGCACACAGACACTCATGGAGCCTGCGAGGCAAAGGATCAGAGTGGTTTTTGTTCTCCCCTCCTTTTCCGATGGTTGTAGTAAATGTTTAATCACTGCAACCTCAATAGCTCTGAATGGCGTGTTTGTGCCAACTGTGACGTTGTTAACTATAAAGTCATTAGTTGGGAAGCGATTGCTGAGCTCTCACTATTTAAGGGGGACAAACTAGACAGATTATGTAATCTTCAATGTTATTCACACGGACGAGATGAATGCCTCGACGTGTGTATGGAAACACTATGAAGGGTTTCACAATTGTTGTCAGAGTTTTAAGATATCACTATTCCTCTTCCTGTTAGTAGTATTATATTTCTATCTTTTTTTGAGCAAAAACTAAAAACATCTGGATGCCTTATAAATCCCCATACATCTGTAAAGGTCTACATTTCCGTCTCTACCTGCAAGTCAATAAAACAGAAACCTGTATTTTACTAAACAGCATCATCAATCCCATTGTCACTATAAACTAATTCCTAAGTCAACAATGTGTTTAGCCAAACTCAGTCTACTCATCTTCACTGTCTTCTTAATCTTGTCCTGAAGTTGAGGAAATGTGATTATCAAGTAATTAACAAGATACAAATCTGCAAAGAGTTACCTATTTTCTTTGCAGCAGAATTATGTTTTATAAATTGTTATATCTCATGACACCTCAGGTTTAACTTCTAAGTGGGATCATAATTCCAAGGCTAGATGCCACAGTTCAGGGCAAACCTTCACTTGAACTCAGCATATTTGCTGTTCTAGTAGAAAAGAAACTACTATTCCAAAAAAACAATGTTATTGTATTCCCCTTCAAGCTAAATGCTGTCCTGAATGCCTCGGAAATAGCTGTATTTGAGTTACCTCATTTGACCCTCTGAGTTTTAAAGATGCAGTATATAAAGTTGGTGCCATGGCCCTTTTCCCCATTGGGTGGCAGTAGTAAGGTTTTCTTTGAGTTTTATCATTTACTGTGTTGACGCCTGTTTTGTCTCCACTTACGACATTGGCTCACTACATCGCCCCTGTGGTAAAAAGTGGTGTTATGAGGTAAAGTGACCTCGGAGCACTTAGTTAAGTCTATACTTCATTTCCCCCTCGTCCCTCTTATATCGCAATTCCAACTCATCATGGGTGAAGACAAGGTACGCACTTAACACTTTAAAAAGCTAAACACGTGCACGTGAACAAACACACACATACGTTCAATTTACAGTCAGCTATCACACTTCAACGCATAATTTTGGACTATCGGAGTAATGTCGGTTTGTACACAGGGAGAACCTGCAAACTCCATGCAGAAAGGCCCCGAACAAGGGATCGCAGTGTGTGGTGGGAGTGCTAACCACTACACCACCATACCACTTAGCTCCACACAGTTTTAAATCCCTGCAGCACAATACACAGATGTCTATGAGATAACTTAAATGATAACTTATGACATTCAAATGGTTAAAACAATCTCGCTTACTGTTGCTTAAAAGCGTCCAAATGAGTATGCCAATATGCTGACGTAATAATGAATGCAGATTCTTCTGGAGCTCACACTGAGCTGAACCTGCCTTTGTGCAAACCATAGTCTGGAAATTGTGCAGTCCTTAACTTTTGTCATGAAAAAAACAACAACAAAAACCCAAGAGGTGATTTAATCAGCAGAAATGCAGCTTCCTGCTGAGGCACAGGTGTCCAGAAAGCCGACTGATCATTAATTTATGTTCCGCAATAACCAGTTAATTTATATGTCTCATGCACACACGCACGAACAGAGTTTGGAGTGTAAAGGTTAGGTTCCTACCAGAGTTTGGCTGTAATGACGACTGCTGTCAGGATGAGCAGAGATGAGATGGTCACGGTGACGTAGAACTGAGGGTCCACTGTAACACAGACACACTCATGCAGTTACTAATCTCAGACTCTCGCCATGTATAATTGTATCCAGACAAAAAAAAAAAAAAGGTGCAACTAATGAAGCCAGCTGAAACATGAAATTAGATGTGCAAGACTCTGGCCTCCAACTATAACGGCGATCCGATGACGTCTTCTTTGTATTTGGTAGTTTTGACAGCGGCCGACTCCTCTCTGTGAGTGATGAGAACTTTATTAGGCATTCCCCCGCCACAGACACAGCCTGCTGCACACAGCAGAGTGTCAGCCTTCACCCTGGTGACAGCTAATTCCCTGGAGTCCTCCCGGTGTGTGGTGTGTATTCACATGAACTGTAGCTCATGACCACCCTTATTTAGAAATCCATCATGTGCGTCTCCCGATGCCCACCTTCCTCAGGCTCTGTTTCCTCCGCCTCTGTCCCTCCGCCCTCCACTCCCTCCTGGTTCCTGGACTCCAGTGGTGCCTTCTCTCGGGGAGGCAGGCTCGCATCGGGGTAAGCCCAGTCCTCCGACGTGGCGGTGCTGGCCTCCTGCTGGCTCCCGTGCAGGAGCAGGTGGTCGTTTTCTTGGCTGGAGAGAAAGTGGTAGGTCTCATCCTCCAGCGGCTGCGTGGGACCCCAGACCACCGCCCACAGAGGAGTGGGTGTGACCTGCGCTGTGACGGACAGCTGGACCGACAGGGCGTCTACCTGCTCCTCGCCCTCTCTGTCGTCACGGTTACAGGTGGAGGGCTGTGTCACCAGAGCAACCAGGAGGAGGGAGATGAGTGCAGTCAGTCGTGCGACAGGAGAGATGGAGCTGGAGTTTAGAGAAAAAGAAGGGGGGGAAAAAAAGAGGTGAGGAGAAAAAAATAGGAGGAAGTGGAGTGACAGAGGAGTTATGAGAAGAACATGAATTGTCCACATGCACAACCTCAACAGCTGAGACATTAATTCCCTATGCCAGTCATCACTCAGCATGACATTTTACACATGTGCATCCCATACATCCCTCCACCTCGAACTATTCATCTTACCATCTCTCCATCGCTTCGCTCTGTTCACTGAGACTCCTCTTCTCCGATCATCTCTCTCTGTAAGATTAAACACAGGGGCAGGAGAGGGAAAGAGAGAGGGAGAGAAAGGGGGAGGGTCCAGCTTTTGTCTTCTTCCTCTATGTTGTCACATTAAAAAAAAAAAAAAAAGAAACAACATGTAAACACAGACACCAGCAAGAGTATTTGGCAGGGAGCCAACTGTCACCTTTTACAGAAAAAGAAAGAAAAAGAAAAAAACCGACTCCTCTGGGCATTTTACATTTAACGCTCAATTATGCACCACATGTTCATGCAGAGTCCACATCTGCATGCCAAAACATCCAGAAATACCCACTCATTGTCTGTTCTGCCCTCTCACACACACTCACAGTGCACACACCTGAGCTCAGCACATTAATCATCATTAAAGGCATCATGCATGGAGCCAATACTCTCTCTGGCACTTTGAGCGCAGAGGCAACTTCCCATTTTCAACTACAGCCTAAATGCCACAGAAATGTCAGTTGGAGACACACGAGCACACCGGGAGACGGACACAGACGCACACACACACTCCGACATATATCAGTTATCATGCCTACCTCTGGCAGTGGAGAGAGGGAATGAGAGGAGACAGAGAGAAAGGGGGAGATACGGAGAGCAAGTGAGAAAAAAAAAAAAGCATCGGTTGCCTTAGCGACAGAGACATGTAGAGTCCGCTAGAGTAAGAGAGGAGAGAAAGAGAGCGGCGTGTGGAGGGCAAGAGACTGTAGGAAAGAGATTTAAATGCTAATTATGTTGTGTTTTTTTTTTTCTAAACGGGTTCAATTAAATGGACACAGAGGAAAAGAAATTAATTTGACAAGGCAAAGAGAAATGATACCGAGGACAACATTAATAAGCTCATTTTGAAGCTGGAGGTTCAAGAAAAAAAAAAAAACCCTCCTCAATTATGTTTACAAAAACAGCAAGGACACCCCGAAGAGGGAAGAAAGACTTAAAATATAGACGGAGAGGAGGAGAGGGAGAACAAAGAAGTGATGGGAATGAAGATGGAATGAAATTTAATTTACATTCTTTCACGGCGGTCGCAGCGCGAGGGCAGTGAACTTGTGTGTTAAGAAGCGCCAGGGTCAGGAGGAAATAAAGAAGGACAACAAGAAATGCAAATTTGGAGGTGGGAGTCACGGTGTGACAGCTTTATTATTGTGAAAATAATATTTACATAAAACGATCTGCCGATCTCACTCACACACGCATACACAAACACGCCGACTTTCTCCATCCATATGCTACTCCTCTAACACCGATACCCAGGCTGCCACACTCCACTCCCCCGAACCCTCCTTCTTCTGTCACGGCGCTCCCACCCTCTCATTTCCTCTTCATGTCTGCAGGCCGCGGTGTCCTCAGCATGAGAAACTGTGGAGGTGTCACTGTAGAATGCAACGGAGCCAATAGCCAGACCCTCCGACCTCGGCACCGTCAGACCTCTCGTCTTTCTCTTCATTGCCGTTGTCGACGTCATATTCTAAATTTGACAAGAAAGTCGTAAGGATTCGTCACGACATGCATCACCGAACACTAACTGTGTAATCCTCAATTTTATGGTAACTCATTAAGTGTGTGTGAGTCACCCAACAAAGACGTGAAAACGTGTGAAGCTGCAGCGTGTGTGTCTCTGTACCGTCGGTCTCTGCATCTTCTTCTGTGTCTCCCTCCGACTCCAGCAGGCACGAATCCATTCGACTGTCTCTCCTAACTGTGACATCACCCCTTTAACAGTTACACCAGCAGTTAATTAAACACATATCGATTGAGGGTGTGTGTCAAAAACCATTAGCATATCATAAATCCCAGTGTAGCTTTAGAATTAGTCCAGCAGTTGACCTCAGATGAAATCATGAATATTCAAATCAAGATAACAGCGGAGCATTTTAGATTGAAACCTTTTGAGCTCGGTGGTGCCGACCAGTGTTTCAACCCACCTCTGCCGTCCAGAATTGGGGAGCTGCTCCCATACGATGAGGTCACGACCTCCAGTGACCCACCGATGGTCTCCGCTCCCCGTAGTCCATGCCGCAAAACAGAGGATTCTGGGAGCTTCGGGCCAGGTCAGCGAGGCCAGATACCGACACTGAGGCAGTGAGAACACTGCAGAGAGGAGAGACGCGATGATGGGAGATGAGGTCAAGGGACAGAAAATGCTTTCGATTTTGCTCCAAGTTCCTTATTGTGTTTTCACCCTCACAGTAAACTGAGTAACTCCATGTTTACTCTGCGACTCACAATTTAGCGTGCTGTCTCCGTTCGCCACATCATAGCAGGAGCCAATTAGGAGGCCTCCTGTCTGGTGAACACAATCTGTTACACCCGTGATGCTGCTGTGATTGGTCAATCTGGACATCGTTCCTGTGATAATTGGACAGATGTTCAGTGGAAGAATAATGCAAATGTTCCACTTCTACCTTCCGTTCAGTTTTTCCTCTTCCACGCACACACGCCAGGTTTCAAGGCTCACCTGTCCTCCAGTGCAGGATCTTGATGCAGGCGTGACCGTGAGCCAGAAACACTCGGTCCCCTCTTGGGCTGAGGGTCAGTCGGCCGCCTGTCCCCCCTCCGACACCCGTCACCTGGGCGCTCCAATGCTGCAGCAGCCTCAGGGGGTCTCGATCCGAACACCGATTCTCCCACACAGACACCCCCCCCTCAGCCGAACCGCTGAACACCAGCGGACCCTGAGACTGTGGAAGACACGAGAGACACTGTTGTCATGGTGATTTAAATCTTTACAACATGTGTGTACATGCACATGCGTGTGAGAGGAAAGGAAAGTGTAAGTACGTTATTGCAAATGAATAAGAAGGGGCTGTGTGTGTGTGTGTGTGTGCGAGACAGAGACAAAGACAAGAAAGGATAGGAGAGAGCATGCATCTTTATGCAAATAACAAAGCAGAAGTGTGAACAGTTTAAAAATGTTTCTGTGCTGCTGTGGGTTATAAATGAATTGTGCGTGTTGCTTGATAAATAACAAAGCGGGTGACAATGACGTGTTACGCTTTAATGCTTTGGGCATATTATGTTGATTGCAAATCGAAAAAAAAAAAATTCATATGCAGCTTTGGGTTTCAATATTCATGAAAAGGCTTTTTTTTTGCTCAAAATACATACAGTGTGCTCTAAAATTGGACGAGCTCCACGGCTTACATCTCAACAAATATCTTTGATTTCCATTTGAAAGCAATAAACAGGGAAGGTTGGTGTGAGGATAAGAGTGTAGAAATACAGCCATTTGATTTCTTGAGAAGAGACTTTCTTCACAAATTACTAATCAAGAGTTCTAAAACCATTTCAGACAGTGTCTACAGAAAGAAACCAAAAAAAAAAACGTTGGCATGTCTTTGTGTCAGTCGGTTGGTTGTTAAAAATAGGCTGCAAATGAAAACAGCTTGAGCGTCCTCAGTGTGGAGAGAGTGTTGTGGTCAGCAGGTGGATCACACCCACCTGGATGGAGGTGACTGCTTCCTGGTGAGCGTTGACTGACTGACAGTTTTGGAAAGTGTGCCAGCTCCAGGCTTGAACTTTCCCCCCGTCTGCAGGGTGACAGAGTGTGAGGTTAATGTGTGCTGACAGGCGACTGGCAGTCATTATTGTTGGTCACGGTCAACCCACCTGAGCCTGACTGCCTCAACTACAGGTTTCCATCTCTCTGATTCGGCTCCGTGATACGTTTTCTAACTTACTGACACATGATGCCACAGTATCAGACTCTGCATACACATTAGTAAAGATGTAAAGACGAGCTGGAAGGAAACAATGCCTCACATCCAGCACTATGCTATGGCTTTAGGCATGTCTAAAAGAAATGTATCATGCAATACCAACAGGAAACCCTCCGATTGCTTCCTGGTTTCCTCTGCAGCGGAATACAATAATGTCAGTCAAACAGCTAATGTGATTATATGCTCTCTCAGAGTGATAATTAGGAGTCCTGGAAGTAATGGTATAGCTCCCACAGTCATGCACAGAAGATCTGTGCTTACTACTAAAAGGTCACGATCTAATTTTTATTCATTTTGCAAGTAATAAAAATTATGAAATAAAAAACTATTCTTAAGAGCATTCTTACTTTGTGATATCCTCTCTCAAACTTTTGCACAGTCACCTGCTGTCTGCACAAACTCTACAAAAAAACACACCTGATCCACTGATGATGTAGCCGTCTTCCTCTGGCACAAAGCAGAGCGCAGTCACAGCGTTGAATGTGTAGATAGACTTAACACACTGCCCTGGAGGTAACAGTAAAATTCTAATTTAATGGACAGGATGCAGGCCATCAGTCACACAGGCATACATTGATTATGATGTGCACAAGCTTCACAGGCGAAACCCTCAGGCTCCATCCACAATATATTTATATATGTGTGTGTGTGTGTGTGTGTGTGTGTGTGTGTGTGTGTGTGTGTGTGTGTGTGTGTGTGTGTGTGTGTGTGTGTGTGTGTGTGTGTGTGTGTGTGCGCGCACTTTAACGTACCAATGCTCAGAGCCCAGATCTTCACATAGCAGTCTGCAGAGCCACTCAAAATAAACCTCTCTTTGTCGGACAAAGACAAGGACCAGGCTGGAGAGAGGGCAAACACAGACAAAAGAGCAGGAGGGGGCAGAGGAGGAAGAGGAAGAGGAGGAGGGTGGCGAGGGAGCAGGGATCATAGTGAGGGTGAAAAGATGAGGAAAAATAGATTAAGCTGACAAGAAGCTCTAAATAAATGATGATGCACAAAATGAGAACGGACATCAGAGGAAGAAGACAAAAGAGAATAAACATGACTTTTTAAAAAGGAGGCAAATAATTAGTGTATGAACACGATGTGACGGTGGCTCATCATTAAACGCGCTACACTCCCAGACTTGGTATTTTAGGTTGGGGAAGCAGGTGGGGAGGGAGGTGTAGGAGGAGAGCCGGAGAGGGCTTTGGAGTTCAAATGATGGAAGGCTGCCTGCTTCAGACAGCGAAGTCTCTAAAGTGTCTACAGAGGTTATCTCTCACTGGGCTTGATCTGATGAACTGCTCCTATAATTACCAGCACACGGGACACAGGCATTACTCAGCCGCACGTCGGCCGACATGTAAGGCTGCGGACGCATGTCTGCATGCACACGTGTGTGTGTGTGTGTGTGTGTGTGTGTGTGTGTGTGTGTGTGTGTGTGTGTGTGTGTGTGTGTGTGTGTGTGTGTGTGTGTGTGTGTGTGTGTGTGTGTGTCTTCGTGTCCTCACCCAGCCTCTTGCAGTACTCAGGGGGAGGCGCAGACAGACAGGTGACCCCACTAGTATGACCTCCCATGTTCTTCTGCTCTGTTGCCGTGGGAACATGCCACACCTTCACAGTTGTATCACGACTTGAGAGGAGGAAAATATGGGGAGAGTGAGTGAGTGAGTGAGTGAGTGAGTGAGTGAGAGAGAGACAGAGAGAGAGAGAGAGAGAGAGAGAGACAGAGAGAGAGAGAGAGAGAGAGAGAGAGAGAGAGAGAGAGAGAGAGAGAGAGAGAAGGCGGAAAGTTAAAAGGCGTTCGACATAAACCGCAAGAGATTCACTTCAAGTCATTGGGGCGGGGGAAGAAAAACAAAAACGTGTCAAACAGCGAGGGAGAGAGCAGCAGCCTATTAAGTGATAAATTACTTGAAATGTGCTCATCCATTATGCAAATGAACTTCATGTCTCCCTTACCTTCCAGAAACCACCAGGTTGTCAACGGCAACCACGCAGGTGACTATGTCGTTGTGACCCTCCAGCACCCGCAAGCGAAACTTTGCCTTCTCCCACGACACTTTGAGGGATGTAAACTCAGCTTCTGTAAAAGAAATGATTTGTGCAATTAGCAGTGTTGACTCATCAGCATGCCGGCTGGTTAATCTGCACCGTTCTTCAATATGGATTAGTCTGCCACTGCAAATGCGTGGGGCTAATTTAGCTCCGAGGATGCAAACCGTGGGCCCTGTCTTCAGGGAAGCAAGTGCAGCCTGTTGGTTTTAATACTGGCAGCCACACCGGCTTGTTAGGACTCCTCGGGGCATGTATAATCTGATTTTAGATGTTAATCGCAAATTAGGGCACCGCTCTGTATTTTAAACTGCCTGCCATAAAGTGTAATGACACTGTCTTTAAGCCACCATTCTTAATAATGGCTATACCTTCCTGTCGCCGTTGCTGCTGCTCCTCCTCAAAGTGTGCGCAGCCTCCTGACGCGTCCCGACAGGGATCCGACACCTTGGCCGGCTCGGTCCTTTCCCCCTGTCTGTCTGTCGCCGCTTCCTCTCCCACCTCGCTCTGCCTGGCAGCCACTGCTGGCGTAGCTTGAGCTTTGGACTTCTTTTCTCCCTTAAGGATCTTGGAGGCTGGAGGCGTCTGTGATGGAAGGGCCTCTGGGGCATCCTCCCTATGCCAGAGCAGAAAGCAGGAGCTGAATAAATAATCGAGATGCAAACGCCAAACACAGCATCCGTTGTGACGGCGCGCCAAACGATACCTGAGGATTCTCAAACTTCTTGCAAATGAAAAACTCTTTCCTAATGAGCTCCTAATTTGTGTATTAAAAAAAATGCTACATCTGTTTAGGTGAGCTTCAAGTTACTGTATATATGATCGACTGCGTTGATTTACAGCCCGAACCGAGGGGCTGATGTTCAATAAAGCTGTTTACATTAGACAGGGGTAAAGTCCCATTTTCGCAAAAGTGTGACAGAATTTGACCTCCAATGTGTTTTGGATAGACATACAGGAAAGATCAAAAGCTTCAAAGTGAATGTTGTTGCTTTTGAAGAATTACACTTCTCTCCATCTGCCCCCCCCCCCCCCCCTTGCTGGTACCTCTCCCACACTTCCTTACACTTGTCTTTTCATCTTCTCCTTTTTTCCGTCTCCCACAATCCCAAGAGTTTGCTGCGGGCCAAAAAGCTGCAGCTGAAGCTCAGCCAATCTGGAACGCAGCTCCGCCTTCCTGGAGATCTGAGAGGGAAGAAGGCACGAGATTGGTTGTAAACCCAGCTGCTAAATCCACAAGTTGTTTATATGCACAACCGACATACTCGACCTGTCTCGATTTATTAGGGTGAAGCTTGCGAGCATACGCCGCACGCCTGAACCGAGACTCTGAGCTTTGAAATATGCATGAGTGAATGAGTGGGCATGTCAGTTTTACTGTATGTTAAATGGCTGTTTGTTAAAGGAGCACCCCACCGATGTATTACTGGGATTATTTATCACGTACTTCTCACCCTAAAGTAAAACGTGTTTTATTTGTCTTATGAAGTTTATCTCCTGCCAGTGTCACTGTGGACATTTTCTATAACAGGGCAGTGAAATTTATCAAGAAATTTACAGGACAGGAGAAACTTACTGGGCTACATTTAGGGAAATACAGTCTTTTGGCAGGGGAATAACCCCTGCCACTGTATTATTACGATATTCAATCATCATTATGCATGTAAGAGCAGCAATAATGTTTCTAGCTGACCATCGTTTGAGCTACACTACTTTCCACAGCCAGCAGCAGCACATTATATTTTTACAGCTTCTCATTTCTGTTTACTGCAAAACGGTTAAAGGACAACCTTTGATGCTTTCTTGTATTTTCCGACACACACCAAATTTCACAGCGGTGTTAAACAAAAACAGAATTCATTGCAAGCTTAAGTAACTCCGTGGATGAAAACAACATGTGGATGAGTTAATATCAGCTCTCTGCAGATATTTTCATGTGCTGGTTTACCGCGACGAATGATGATGTCAAATTACAAGCACAATGCAGCATATCGACAGGCCCTTTGCTGTTGAAAAAGAGGCTTTCTGCAAGCAAAGAGGCTGGGGTTAAATTACAATTGATTGCTATGCTACAAAGGAATTGGGAGATTGCTGTATAAAAAGTAGCATGCCAGAAGTAATGAGGCAGGTGTGAAATTACAAGCATAATGATGCACATCAACATGCTCATTGCTTGTAAATGAATGAATGTCTCATGGCTGGCGTCAAATTACCACGACAATATGACACACATATCTCACATTAGGCAAAATTGACTTTTGAATTGAATTTCTCTCTTTCTGGTGTCAGATTACCAGCACAGTTCTGCACGTCAACGGGCTCCTTGCTGGTAAAAGTGACCCTTTTTGAATCCAGTGAGGCTGGGGTCAAAGGACCACTACAATGCATGCAGCATTTCAGCCACCGTATCAGTTTTATTGAAGCTATCTTATCGGATGAAAGTCAACATTTAAGTGGTGAACCCTTAAAACCACAAACCAGTCACTATAACCTAAATGAGTTCAATGAATCACTGGAAATGACGAAAAAAAGCCCCATTTGTTGAATTCTATGGCATCCAATATCTGAAAGCAAACCCTAAAAACGTGCTTAGTTTTTGATACCAATAGTAACCTGTAAATATATCTGTTGGGTAAATAGAGTGAACAAATGGGAACAGAGAAACAGACAATCGAAGGATAAATACATCAAAATTGTAGTAAAGTACATTTTCAGGTGCATGTGTAAAGTACAAGTCTGCAAACATCTATGGAAGTGCAACACTAAAGAGCCTCGAGGCAGGGCCTTTAATTCTATGTGGTACACTTTGAGTTAGGAAGGTGTTTGTATGTTTTTAATCACTTGTTCACAATTGTTCACGGGTAAATTAATAAGTGAACTTGTGGCCTACAGTAATTCATTGTTGTGAACTTCACACAACTTTCACCATTACTAAATTATCTTCATCTGCAAAGGTGTGGGACTCCACGTGTACATTTATTTTCCTGTTGCCAATTAGGGAGCAGCCCAGTAAAGAAAAATCACTGTTGTAGGGCATGGCCATACTTCATAGCGTTCAGATCCTGCCCTTTAACAAGCCCAGACTTTCCAGAAGTTCCTGATAATTATTTTTCCTGATGCACTCTGCTCAACGTGTGATCGTCTGATCTCCAAAGTTCCTGGGGCAAAAACTGTCAAATTATTCATTGTACCTTTATTATTAATTCATACTAATCACTGCCTTTATGATGCCAACACTGTTTTTGCAGGTTTTAAGGAGATGTGTTTTTTTCCTGCACTTTGGAGGTACATCATCATCATCATCATCAATACACTACCAGCATCAATAAACCTCAATCATCTTGGTCAGTGTGTGTAAAAGCGGCACAGGTTTGGTTTGCTTGAAATATTTCCATTTCAGACAGATCATGTGTGTGTGATGCCTCCACAGTCATAATGCCTTGTTAATCCCGAGGGAATTTTCTTTTTCAGGCTTTGCCAAAGTCCACCAGTACACACCGAGATCACATAGAAAGCAAAACGCAGAAGTGTTTCTGTACCTTGAATCTCTCCTCTGGGGTGAGACTGATTTTTATTTCCAGATTCTCAATCTGTCTCAACTTCTTCTGCAGCTTCCTTACTTCCCCCATTTGACTCAAGGCGTCGCGCTTTAACTGCGCCTCAAACTGTCTGCGTGGCTCTCGGCTTGTCAAAAAAGCGTCAAAGACAAATCATCGTCTGCAAATGAAAAGCTGTGAGGATGTTTTAATAAATAAAGAGCCATCGGAGGGCAGAGCGGTGTTGTTGGGGGACGTGTCGCCGGATGTTGACGCTGCAGCGGCGGTGTGATATCTGTCCTAACAGCGACATCATGTGGGCCGTGAAGGAGGCTTGAAAGAAACGGCTTTTAATGAGGAAACTTCATCATGTACTGTATTTGCTCATTGCAATAACATGATGATGTGCACAGGGGCAATTTTTTTTAATGTTTATAATTCTCAGTCCAGACCTGAAACTGGCTTTTACCACCTGATGACGGAGGAGTTACACTGTGCTGCGTTCAAATGCAGCTCGTTTTTTCTCCTTCTGTCGGTTAAACTGTAGAATATGAGATAAGATAAGAACGTTGCTGATATTTCATTTGTACCACCACATAAAACATGGGAAAAAAATCTTAAAACGTGGTCTCGCAATTTACAACAACACCTTAGTTTTTTTCCAGCAGGTCTCATTTCTTGTCAGTTTTTAAAAAAAAAAAAAAAAATGTAAAGAAAAAAAAGATAAATGGAGCTTGAGCTTGGCACTGATTTGTTCAATAAAACACATATTTAGAAATGAATGCAAAGCTATGCGCCTGTGTAAAAAAAATCTGATCCTCTTTGCTAATGAAACAGCCTTAATTGCAATCATCCCCACCCTGACTACAGGTTAAATAATAATCTGTTGAGAAAGTCACCTGTGAATTTCGTGCACCAATCTTACGTAATCTACTTCACTTACAGCCTGCCACTTAAAAAAAGAAAAAGCTAATAATAATAGTAATAATAATACAAAATATGGTATAAAACTGAAAATGTTTACATCTCTTCTATCACCTATGAAATTAAATATTATCACCAGCAAAGTGACAGACCAATAAATGGACACACTATTATAATAGATGTCCTGTATATGAACAACTGAAAGCACCTGAAATACATAGATGTTATCATCTACATTATGACAATTAATTATCAGTTTTTCCAGTAACAATATATCAAAACACTCACCACTGAAATAACATCAGGGTGTGCATTAGATTAAGCTATTTTCTTTTCAGTGTCAAGGCAATATATGTGTGTAACGCATGTGTGTTATGAGTGAGTTTAAATACACTACAGCTGCAGGTATGTGGGTACATACTACATACACTGATTATAATTGTGTATACCTGAAAGCATTTCCAATATTTTACTTTACTGAAAGGTCCAGTGGTTATCTAATCATGAATACACAAACTGATTTGATAAATATAAATGTTTTGCATGAATAAAGCAAGGAATGCAAACTTCCTCAATTCCATGCACCTTGTGAAGAATGTACTGACTCATTCTCCCAAACTACAGTCATTTTTGAGTCAACTGGGTGGTTCATATTCTTCATATATGCTTGTTTGAGTAAGCCAACCAGGATTAAAGGAACACTGTGCCCTTGTAGCATAATTTTGTGGTGTTGTTGAGTCACTTTCGTGCCAGTTTGTCCTTCGTCAGACTTTAAGCTCTTCTTTTAAAGGCCGGCACACACTACAGGATAATCGGGCCGATTTAAGTCCCGATCTCCTCATCCTGAGCATGGGGAGTACAGGCCCGATTGTCTGATGTCTGCATAAATAATTGTGTCTGATTTTCCTGCAGTGTGTGGTCCGATCCATTCGGAAGGTCACGGAAGGAGAGATCATCGATGATGAACATGTTCAATATTTGCGACGAGAAGTCCTGTAGTGTGTTCTGCTCCGAGAGGAGCCGAGCAGCACAGTGTGTGACGTCATGAGTACTGGTATGAAAGCCAACCAGGCTGAAAGCAACACTGCTGCTGCAGCCAAAGTCAGAAAGCCTGATACTCTGCTGAAGAATCGGTTAGTGTGTGGTGTGCTCCGTAGTTCACCACACACCATCAGATCAGAGGAGGAAGATGTTGTGCGATCTGTCTTTTGTCATCATCAAGTGTGTGGTCTCTCGATATGTGAAGATTTTAAAAAATATTGCAGTGTGTGCCTGGCTTTAGTAAGAAGAGAAGTGGCTCTGTGTGGGTTCCGGGGGTAAATGCCTGCTCATCACAGAGACTATACAACTTCAAAACTTCAGGTATTGTTTGTGTTCTTCCTCCTGCAGCTCGACTGATTAAATCAATCTATCAATCAATCTTTCTAGAGCACTTTTCTTACAAAGATAGTGCAGCACAAACACAATATAAATACAAGGACCTCAGCTAAAATCAAGGCAGAGTCAAACTTGTGTGGTAAGACAGGATGGTGCAAGTTGAAAAACTTTATTTTTCACACTGACTTGTTAAGCTGACGCTGACTGGGGTTGGAGTGTGTGACACAGCCTTCTACAAATTCACCATTAACAGCCAAACAGTTCCAGATAGGGCCCTGCGTGCAATTACAGTAACATTACACAGTAACATCATCAACAGGGCAACAACACAACACTAAGACCACTATCTTTATGAGTCCTGTACCTCCTCTTTCCCACGGATCAGAAAAAGCTCTCATTTCTATATCTTTCCAGTTCAGCCTTATTCTTGCTGAATTTTCAACTCAGTCCTTGTGGCTGCGTTTCTGTTGACAACTGTTGCAGGCACACTGTAATGACATTTTTATAACGTGATTGAGTCAGATCATGTTTTTACCACTTCCTTTGTTCACACATCTGTCGGCCAGAGTGTTTCAGTCAGACAATACCCACACTAGAAAAAAAAAGTTTCCAGTTACTTAATTTTAATGTGTACATCAGTCCCACGTGATCACGTTGTTTTGAACTGACATAACTTTTCCCCTTTACTGCTTTGTCAAACCATATTTCATTTACATTAGACTGATTCAAATAATCATGTTGATTCAACACATTTTCCAATGAATGTAATAACAATTTGTTGTGTAACAATAAAGTGATTTTGTCATCTTCAGAGTACCTGAATTTCAACTGCAATGCCAAATTGATTTCTCAAAGGTAATATTATTCAAAAGTATTGTGTTACTTTAATGCAATTGTATTATGTCACTGGTAATCAATTTATCTCTGTGAATATAACTTGATGATGACGTACAATAACAAATCATTTACCAAGGAGGGTTAAGACTATGACTTTAATGACTTTAGCAGGTATAATGTCAGCCCATCATAAAATGGTCTTTTAAATAAAATTTTCTAAGTGGAGTTTGCATGTTCTTCCCCAACCCCAAATCAAAATACTTGCATGTGAAGCTAATTGGTGAGTCAAAACTGCTCGCAAATGTGAGAGTGTGGTTGTCTGTGTCTCTGTGTGTGACATGGTGAGCTGTCCAGGGTGTATCCTGTCCTCGCCCAGTTAATTGAGATGGGCTCCAGTGCCCCGTGACCCTGCACAGGATAAGGCGACACAGAAGATGAATTATATTGTGACACGTTAGGACTCATTCAGGTTTTGTGATGTTTGATTAAGCTTAAGACGATACTTATTGTACCTCTGAAGTTCAGCATTTTTAATCCACAAAAAGGCTTCCCTTCACAATTTACTAGTTTGGATAACACTCCATATAAAACTGTGGCCCCTGATCTGAGATGAGTTTGACACTTCTGACCTACAGACATCTATTATTTCCGACAGCACGTGAACGCACCACCGCTGTCCGTATTTTTTGTATAACTTGAATTTGAAACACATCAGAGAAAGAATGAGGCTTTATATCCGCGCAGAGCAGCTCTTCCACTGTAGCCGATACGACTCCGGTGATTTAAAGACATTCTAAACCATTTTTTGGGACGTATTTGTGAGTGATCGGCGGCTGTGCGGGCGGAAGTGACATCATCACACACACACTCCTTTTGTCTGACGACCTTATCCGGAGGAAGTGAAGCTCAGACGAAGCTGCGGGCTCACCGGAGGAAAAAAAACCAAAAAAAAAAAAAAAAAAAGAGTAAGCGAGAGTGAAGACAGGAGGAAGAAACTTGAGAGAATCGCAGGTATTTTCGGACAGATTTGGAAGCGGAGTCCCGGCGGTCGGGGCCCTGTGGAGGATCCGGGTCCGTCGGTCCCGGTGAACGGCGCTCCGCTTCGTGCAGTCGGTAATAATTTTGTGGCGGATTTGCAGACTGCTGCCGCCTCTCCACCCCACAGCCGGAAGTCTGTCAGGATGGTCTATTGGCTTTTTTTTTTTTTTTTTTTTTCCTCCTCGTCGCTTCAGTTTTTTTTTTTTTTTTTTTATCCTTCGGTTTTTTTTTTTTCTCTCCCCTCTTTGCTTGTTATTTTTCTCCCCGGGCAGGAGGCTCCACCGCCGCTCCGCGTTCAGCACAACAGGCCTGATTAACTGCTACATGCATGCAGATGAAATGGAGTCGAGCTGTCGAGTCGCGCTTTATTCTAAACACGATTTAGACCCGAAATCTATCCCTCTTTTTATTTATTTTTTTTAAAAAAACAGTTTGGCCTGTTGTTGTTTATTTAACGCGGCGCGACTCTGCAGAACAAAGTTAAAGCTGAGTAACTGGAGGCGCTCCGGGTGCCAATAAGTGAAACGAGCCAGGCTTTCTTTACAGGAAACAACACTGACAACGTTTCACTCCAGTACAGCCAGATCACTTCCCTGTACTGTCACTAACTGCTCAGTGCAAATCAGAAGATTAATAGTACATGAATAAATTAACAGTTGTTGGTGCTAATTGTGGGCCCCAGTGTCTTTTAGACGTCAGTACAGTTTCATTGTATACGTTGTACTCGATTACAAGTACCTTTTGTTAAATAGTCTACTCAAAGTAGGAATACGTTTCTTAAAATATCTCAACGTACAAGAAAAGAGTCACATCTATTAGGAAAAAGATCGTTAAAAAATGACAGGTGAAGAAAAGAAAGTTAGTATTTATGTTTATTGACTTTCATCCAATTTACCTGTGTGAGATATCCAGGTTAAAAGTAGAACAAAGTATATAAAATACAGAACCTGAAAATAATTATCCTAGTACAACTACTGTTGGATTGCCTAAAATGTACCCAATTACAAGGAGAAGTACTTTTATTAAATACGCAAGTAAAATCTTAACATTTCCCTTTATTATAATATATTAGACGTTTTATTAGTCCAACAGCTGGGGAATAATGCAGTACGGTAAAGGGGAACCATTTAAATGAATATAGTTCATTTAAATTGAGGTATTTGATTTAATTTAATTTGATGTAATGCCTACATCTCCGCAACCCTGAACAGGATAAGATGGTACAGAAGATGGATGGATGGAATTATCTACATAAAAATAAAAAATATCATAACATTATGGATTTAAAATAGATAGGGGAGATTACTCAAAATTGGACTGTACTACAACTACTAACCACTAACTAGGATAAGGTCTCTTTTCAATAACTCTTTAGTGTTTTCTTTTATCCCGACTTTTACATTTAATTGTCACTTGGAGGCATTTCGTTCAGTTTACCGTTATTTAATATCGATGCATTTCTCTGAAAACAATGACAGATACAGAAATCAAACTGCAGTAATAATAATAACAACAATACCTTAATGCTTACGAACTGGGAACTTTATACTGGAATAATGGAAAGTTTCCAAGAGTGCCCAGAAGCCAGTCAATGTGACAGGATGTGTGCTTGAGCGTAGATTATTTTCTAATTATTTACGCAGTAGGAAACTAAAGTGAAAACAGCCTGACTCTAATAATTTAGCTCCTGCAGCTTAACTCCCCAAAGCAGAAGTCATTTCATATATGTAGATGTGAATTCTATTAACTGATCGTGGCTTTACAGTGGTTTCATCACCATCTGGTGACGGTGTTACATAGAAGTGTAAAGTCAACATTCCTACGTTATTGATTATTCGTATAATTGTTTTCAAGAAAAACTGAACCAGCCATTTCCAAAACCTGAAAGGTGTCTTAAAACCAAAGTCCTAAGATAACTAAGGATGCTCAGTGAATCGTTGTGTTGAGCTTTGAGAAACTGGACAACACTTTCAGTTGAGAATCTAATTTGTTAAAATAAGTTGATGAATCCTCTGTGAAGCATTTGTCTCAATTATTTCAGTTATAATACACAACCAGACCTGATCAGCGTCAAACCTTCTTTTAACCTGCCCTTGTTGGTATTACCTCCTAGTTTCTTTAACAATCAGAGAAAGTGAAGCGACAATTAAATGAACGGTATTAGGAAATACTCCACGTGCTCGTAGGTCCTGACAGCAGTGACATCCTCCTCGTTCTAGTGCATGAGAATAAACCACATCAGTATCTGAGTTGTTCTCGTCTCAATACAGAAATAGAAAGTTAATGAATGCGTGACCTAACCAATCCTGAGCTTCAAAGTGTTCAACAAAACTGAACTTGTGGAACCAATTCACGACCTGGTAATAATAGAAAATGATGTGTTATTGTTTAATGTGCTGTGAATCAGGTTATGTTTAAGATTTTTCTCCATTCGTCTACAAATAACAGTTAAACACAACAGCACATTTCAACACTAAGATTTTATGTGATTCTGATTTAAACCGACAATGTTTTGCTTTAAAGCTGAATCTACTGAATTTACAGAAGAAAATTAAACCGACGTAAACTTTCACGCTTTAAAATTGTCATGCTTTTCTTTGTGTTCTTGCAGAAATGATGGAAGATTCTCACTTTAACTCATCATATTTCTGGTCTCCTGTTCCCACTGTGCCAGGACAGGTAAGGCTTAAAAAAACCCTCCTCAGTTCACAGTGTACTGTATTGTTCTGTTGTTTTTATGATTGGAAGCCATTTTCACATGGACATCATGTAAGAGTTTAATTTTAATGCACTTAAAAAAATAAATGGTGAATCATGAAGCGTTGAATCGGTCATCACATTTTCTATAAATTGTCTCACCTGAAGAAGGAGTGGGCAATTCATTTTGCTTAAAGAGGCCAATTTAGAATCAAACTGGGCTCATTGTGAAGGGTTAAGCTTTCACTGCTACTCACTTCTGCTTGATGTAAATATATCTTCTATTATGAGGCAAAATATTACACTGTTTTAACAAGCTTCTGCTTCTGCTCTGCGACGATCACCTCCTTGCATATCTTTCCTGATAATGGTCATTAAAATTGAAATCTTTCAGCACAGCTAATATAGGTGAAGGCAGGCCCACACACTGGAAACCATGCCCTCTAAAAACCCGACGCTGCCACCTTCAAAATGAAAGCGAATTGCTTGTAATGGATGCACATTTGATTTGCGGCTTTCGTTATTGCGATCCACACAACTGTATACTGAGCTGGATCTGTTAGATGATCCAGAACAATGACGGCCTGTGTCATCGGCTCACCAATGTCCTGTTTAACCCCACAGATTGAGAATGCCATGTTCCTGAACAAAATGAAAGAGCAGCAGGAAAAGAATGCGTCTTTCCCTTCGTCCTCTTCCTCCCACTACCAGACCGCTCTGCTCACCATCCCCACGCCAGGAGCCAAGACAGATGGAGGAGGGCAGGCCAGCAGTGCAGCACACCTCCACCCTCCTCACAGCACCCAGAACATCACGGTGTTGCCTGTCCCCTCCACCGGCATCATGACAGCAGGTGGGCCTGTTCCTGCACACGAAAAAGCCTCCGAGGACCTCGTTCTCCTTTTCCGAGACACAATTGACATGATATGTGAATTCGGAACAGAACGACGGCAACAACCGGGGCTGAATCCAGATCCCACAAGTTGAATTCGGAATCATAAAATAACAGCAGTGCATTAAATGATTTAGTTTATGAGAACAAACGTTGCCAGAGGACCTACTTGGGGTGAAGTGAGCAGCTGTGCCTCGCAATTTATGCTACATCCTCGGGGCTTTTTCCCAAATAAGGGAACACTTACTCTGTAGGTTCAAGTTGTCACACGAAAATTGCATTTGCCAATGCAGTTTGGAAGCAGAATGACATTTGGGGACACTTCATCTGAAAAAGCAGTCATAGGAAGTTTCCGTTTTCTGTGTTTGCTTGTTTGTTTTCTTATAAATTTAACCGAATTCCTTGTTTGTGGAATTGATTGTTTCGTTCTCCATCTCTGACGGTTTCTGTCTCTCTTCGTGCAGCTGGTCTGGTGATTACGACTCCTCAGGGAACGTTAGTCTCTCCCACCTCCTCTCAGTCGTTTGTCTCTGGCCATCCAGCAACAACCATGATCGTTTCAGCTCTTCATTCCTCAGGTGAGACGGAGACGATGACACTAGTCACTCCCTGACCACCAGATATTTCCCGCTGCTCTACACTTACTGATACCACACTACTGCTGCATGATACATCCCATAAGATAAGATCGGACTTATTCTGAGGAAAGTCAGTCATCAAAGCAAAGTTGTTGTAAATGACTCGCCAGTATTACAATATTATGAATAAACTGTAGACTCTTCAATAGAGGAAATGTAGATATTCACAGTGTGTAATTGGGGACGATGTCTGATAAACGGACTCACAAAACTCAATACGCAGATTAAATTTGAGAAGGTTTGGGGTTTCTTTCCTGGCACAGCGCTGTATGACCTGTTCTCTCTTTGTTTGTCTCACAAAGGAACTTGTAGGTCAACCTGACTCGCTTCTATTTTCCTTACACGTTTTAGGAACTCATTGTGTGGACTCTGTAAAGAGCCATTTGCATCTTTGTGGTTTCTTGCAAAAAAAAAATTGTTTTTTTAAAAAATATGTCAAGAAACCAGTTTTTATGAGTTTAAATCCTTCAGATTTATTTTCCTATGCAATTCCGGGTCTTGTCAACCTCCCATATAACTGTGATAATAAAAAAACAAGATATAAGGAAAGACAAAACGATTTACAAATATATACAATACAAAAATTCTAGTTAAAGATAAAACAATATACAACAGGGTTTAAAACTTTCAGGTGAATTTAGGCAAATCAGCATGTGCCGTGATCTCCTTTTGCCCAAAAAAGCAACATTCTTACTTCCTCATCTATTTTCTATTTGTGCCCTGCTCAGACGAGGATCATAGGGTCTGAAGCCTACATTAAAATAACTACCTCCATGTGAGCTGTAAAAACGAGGAACCGAGGTTCAGAAGTCACTGGATTGCATCACTGATCAAGGTTGCGTGAAAGTGTGACTTGAGTTTGTTTTAAAGCTCAAACCTTGAGGCTCTGATTCAAGATGTGATGCCTCAAGTGAAAGAAAAAACACATACGATGCTGCAGCTTTTTATGCAGTTTTAAGCCTTTTGAAGATGATCAAACCTGCTGTAAGAGAGAAAATACAGTTTGATTATGTTTTTACTGATATCTCTGAGCTATGCTATACACTGTAAAGATGGCGAGTTGTACAGCATCAATACCAGAAAACGAGCCGCTAATCTGAGTCACATATTTTAGAAGAACAACAACAACAAAAAAAAATCATAAATGCATATTAAACTCCCTCATAAAAACAGACTGAAATAAGAGATCATTGTTCCAGAAACGAGAAAAACATTTAGCTGCACAAGCTGGCAGTTCTACATGGTGGGAAAATGAATATGAGCATGAATAAATCGTACAAATCAGTTCAAAGGGTTATTCATCTGTGTTTTTGTTTGTTTTTTCCCTCAAGTATAGCAGATTGAAACTAGTTGTGTTTATTTTTTCTAACAATAAAAACATGAAATAATAATGAAGGCCTTTGCAAATGATATGATATCGGTTTTGTATTACCATGAGTTCTATTACCAGAATACTACCAAAGAACTACATTTGTATTATTAAGAATGAATGAATATCAAAATGTAAATCCATTTTCATCTGAAATTAAATTCATTTTCCAACAAGTAAAAAATCGGGAAGATAAATTCCAAATTTTAGGAGTGAACTGAAGCTATTTTTCCTCCATGTGGCCCCTGAACCCTCGCCGCGGACCAGCTGGCCGGTGACACGTAGACTTAATTGAGATTTTTTCCACAGGGCGTTTCCAAACTTCAACAGATGTTCATTTCCAGAATATTCGTTCCTCTTCATTTGCTGTTGTAGACAAGAAAGAGGGAGTTGTGGTGATGCCAGCGCCCTCCAAGCGAGGGAGAAAGAAAAAGGTGACGACGCTGTCGAGGGTTGGACCCGGAAGTGAAACTTTGATATTGGCCCATCTGACGCCTGGTGGCCAGGTAGGACTAAACTGTAAACGGCCATAGTATAATGACCAACAGTCTAATGTTATGCAATAAAACATATAAAAGCTGTTTCTTCTTTTTGTTTTCGTAGGTGGCTTCATTGCAGCATCATAGTGGCGACCCATATGAGCTGTCAAATGACGATGGCCATAAAGATAGCACTAAGACATACAGGTACGGTGTGAAGAATGCGAGCACCTGCTGTGCAGCTCTGTTTTTGTCTTTGCTGTGGCTGTGGAATGCGATCCAACTGTTTTAGTAAAGATATGTGCAGCTTTATTGACTACAACTAGGCACTGCTGAATATTTGCCTCTGACACACACCGACGCTTTTCTTCCGAACACTCCTCACTGCATGTCGTGGCAGAATGTGGCTGCTTGTTAGTTGATTGTATCCCTTAATATATTTGATAAAACAAACTTGTTAGTGCTTTGTAGATGCTCTCTGCTTCGACACACACACACTCGACATGAACCTGTCCTCTGCTGTCCTCTCGATACAGCATGCTCTTGGAGTCTTGTTCCTGTTGTCTTGCTCTTTCACTGTTACAGAACCTTCTCTCCCCCCGTTTGGTTTTCACTAACTTCTCCCTAAACGTCTTCCTATTTCGTCTGGATGTGTCTCCTACATTTGATTTGACCTACTTACTTCTTCATTGATTTCTCTTGTCTCATATAATTCTCTTCTCATTGCCTGTCTTATCTTATTTCTCTTTGTGGTTCATTGCTCAACTGTCCCCCCCCCCACCTCCCTCCCCATTTTGTTTTCCCTTTTCTTGTCTTCTCTTCTGTGTTTCCCTCCTGTTCTTCCATCCCGTCCTCCCATTTCTTTGTCTCTCCGCCTGTAGGTGCCGGATGTGTGCGGCGACCTTCTTCAGTAAGTCTGATATGCAGATCCACTCCAAGTCGCACACAGAGGCCAAACCTCACAAGTGTCCTCACTGCGCCAAGTCATTCGCCAACTCCAGCTACCTGGCCCAGCACATTCGCATCCACAGCGGGGCCAAGCCTTACACCTGCTCCTACTGCCAGAAATCTTTCAGGCAGCTCAGTCACTTACAGCAGCACACACGGTACTGCGGACCCCCCCCCCCCTCCCTCTCTTACAGCCCCTTACCATACTGCCTGTCCCCTTTTTGAAAATCCCACACTGCTGTCATGTTCTTTTCCCTCGTCTTTGGGGGGAAAGAGAGTAGAGTGATGCATATTACATTGTCATGTGGATATAGGCTTGCATGCTACCGGTCCATCCTGTGACATTTATAAAAAAAAAAAATGGAATTTAAATGACACCTTTTCATGTTGGGACTTTGCCTGTAAGAGTTTTCATAATTTATACGATAATCAGAATGGATATTTAAGCTGCATGGTGTTCTGTCTTAATAATCCTCCTTTCTTTTCTCATTTCTTGCCTTTCTGTGCTATCTTGTCCATGCCGTTTTTGGGGTGTTTTTTTTTTTTTTTTTTTTTGCTGTCACCTGCTTTTCTTTTCTCTGCATGTCTTCTTGTTTCTTCTGCCAGTTTCTTCTTCCATCAACACAAATACACAAACACTTTTCAAGGCACATAAAAAAAGAAGTTATTGACTTGCTGCCATTGTACCATTGGGGTATTGTTTTTGGTGTACTTACTCATCAGTGCTTCACTTTCTTTCATTCAGTGTTCATACGATACAAACCTTTTGCTGCAACACTCTGCTGTCATGCTTCATGTTTCCTTTTGTCTTTCGTCACCTTAAAACCGCCTCTCTAATCTGTGGAACGCACGTTGATCTGAGCTGATGCATTTGAAAACTTCATAAATGTAATCAGTTGTGCGTAAACTATGATAGAACCATTATGATCCACAGAAAACAATGGAAATGGTAAATTTTTGCCCTTAATTTATTTCAGACGGTGAAACTAGCATATGTTTTAGATCTTTTTTCTGCCAAAAATATTTCAAGTAATTTTTGCTTGTTCTTGATACATTTAGTTTACAAGTCATAATAATAAAAGATGGTGTCATAAGATCAGATGCTTTTCCTAATTTGTCACAATTTCAATTAATATTTGAATCGGTGGAGAAATATCCGACAAAACAGTTAAATTCTTAATAATGTTTCCAAATGTATTGTATTGAAATGTTTGAGATTTTGTTTAATGTTTGTGTGATAATGCAATCTTTTAAACTATAACCTTTGGTAAAATGATAGAAAGTAGTTTTTATATATATTTATCAGTTTTGAATGAAGTTTTCCAGATACGAGCCCCATAATTATTATTTTTTTTACTGCTGCGTCATATTTTGATGTGCATGTGTGGCATCCTACTACAATTGGATCAATGCTGGTACTAATTAAAGTTGTGTTTTGTTCTCTCACCTTTTCCCTTACATCCTGTGTGTTTTTCACCCTCTTGCCCGCCCTCATTAGGAACCACACGGAGTCGAAGCCCCACAAGTGTCCCCACTGTACAAAATCATTTGCCAACTCGAGCTACCTGGCCCAACATATTCGCATCCACACCGGAGTGAAACCGTACACCTGCACGTACTGCCAAAAGTGCTTCAGACAGCTCAGTCACCTTCAGCAGCACAGCAGGTAAGTCAAGCGCGGCTCTTGGGTTTCTCATGTGCTGGTGTTTTTCTGCGGCCAGGTGAGATCACTGAAAGAAACAGGAGTCTGTGTTTGTATATGCATTTGTTGTTTTTTTTGTTTTTTTTGCTTGTTTTTATGCAGAATTCACACAGGAGATCGGCCTTACAAGTGCACGCACCTGGGCTGTGAGAAATCCTTCACGCAACTGTCAAATTTACAGGTTTGGAAGAACTCCGTTTTCTTCCTCTGTGTATGATCTGTTGCTATTTTCTGTCTCACAGAGTATTTTATTTGTGCTTTAATACATTTTTTTTACGCAGTCCCACCGGCGTCAACACAACAAAGACAAGCCCTACAAGTGCACCAACTGCAATAAGGGATACATAGATTCAGCAAGCCTGGAGGTGCACATGTCCACACACACAGTCAAACATGCCCGGATCTACTCATGTGGTCTCTGCAATCGCACTTATACCTCAGTAAGACAAATGTCCATTTCTGGAGAGCATTTCTACATGAAACACTATGAATCGCCTCACTGGCATCAGACACCTGGCAGCTACTTTACACCGTGTAGTCATGTGTCCACTGTTTCCCCTTTACCTATCCTCCCCTCATCTCAGGAGACGTATCTGGTGAAACACATGGAGAAACACAACCCAGACCAGTTGACTGCACCAGCAGTCGCCGCAGCACGGGCAGCACAACAGAACCAAAGCCAGGCCCAGGGCCGGGCTGGAGCTCAAAGCCGGGTAGACAGTGCAGATGGAGGACCAAGTCGATCCGGGAGAGGTGGGAGTGGAGCAGCAGGTGGAGGCCAGCAGGGACAGGGCCAGAGCAGCTACCCCCAGACAGAGAGCATGCCCTGTCCATTTGACCTGCATCAGTATAAGACCGTGTCTGCCAGTGACCTCCAGTACAAACCGGTCAGCGTGGCTGATATTACTTCTCACAAGGACCTCTGTCTCACTGTGTCAGCGTCCACCATTCAAGTGGAGCACCTCAACTCTTAGTGGCGATGAAAGGAGGGTGTGTGGGATGTGGGGATGTTTGGATTTTATCAAGAAAACACAAAATAGACAATTGGGGAGTCTTAAGGATTAAAGCAATACTAAAATGATGCAGAAACATTGGAACATGTGACTGTGCCTGAATGACGGTTTTAGGCAGACGGGACAAATTATGTGAGGACACAGTATACTGAAAACTATATGATTTTGTTCTATTTTTTTAAGGTTGTCTTGCTTTCAATCTCAGCCTTGTTTGATATGTTTTCGTTTTGCTTAGTTGTCCTGTCTGAGTAGAAAATGCATGTAAAGGCTGCAATAAAGTATGTTTCAGTCCATCACAGTGATGGTTTTATAACAGGAAGCGTGTAAGACACAGTGCTTCTCTTTATTATCACCTCCTGCTCTTCCTTAAGACAATTTTGCAATTTATGGTCTCTCTATTGATGAAATTGGCAGTTAACTGTGAAAGTAATTTTTTATACTTTCATACAGAGACTTTCAGTTTTTACATCAATGTTATTACACCTCTGCAATGTTGTAACATACATGCCCGTAATCTTTTTAATCTTAAAAGGGACAAAGAGGTTATTTCTTCTTCAAGAAAGAAAAAGATAGCATCTAGTATATAAAGATGTGTACTCCCAGTTTCTCAAAGATGATTGTGTTTAACAGAAGTGGTCCTGTACGTGTAGACATACATATGCAGGCTTCCCTTTAAACTTTTAGAGGGGTAATGAGCCAGTTCATGTTTCATGTAATCCTATTGTACTGCTTTGTGTGTATGTCCTCAAAATCATGTTATCCAAACGTGCTCTTGCTATTCTACTACCATGTTAACAATGTTTATAATACTTCTTTATAGACATATTGACACATCTGAAGTTTGTTTTTTCTGCTTAAAATATAATAAACTTATGAAATAGGGGTTTTTTTCTGTTTGACTTTAGTGCCAAATAAGGTTATTCAAGTGTCTCAACAGCATTAACTGATGATTTGTTTGGATATATTGTGATCAAATTCATATTAATCATTAAATCTGTTAAAAAAACAAAAAACTTTCATGGATATTGGATGATACAAACAAAATTAATGTCACTTGCCTCTGTAGCTTTGAATGTTCATGAACAAATAAACCTCTGGATATAAGTGAAACCCACATGCATATTAACAAATATATGACACAAAATGATATATTCTTTAAATGAACTCTGAGGCAGTTCAAACATCAGTTATTTGAAATGATCATGTAAGTTTATATTTTTGTATTCTTTCATTTTTTCAATCTATTTGTGTTACTATATCTTTGCATGTCAATTTGGTTATTAGCATTCTGTTTTGAGTATTTTGAATCACACATGGTTTCTTTTTTCATCTCATTTTGGTTGCTTTGCATGTGTCATGTATTCGCAGCCTTTTTTATTTGGCCAATGTACCTTTGTTGTATGTCCCTTTGAGTCCCATTTTGTCGTTTTGTGGGTCTTTCTGAGCTGTATTAAATATTTTGGGGACAACAACATATCCCCCACCCCCATATTTGTGGATCTTGGGCTTGCTTGCTGAGAAATTCTGTCGGTCTCCTGTGCTCCAGGTATGTTTATTGTTTTATGGTCGTCTGCTCTGCAGGAATGTGCAAAACTGAGGTGTTTACAAAAATGGACTGTACCACAAGTGTGTCATGGGTGTGGAGGTTAGTATCGCCATCATTCCAGGATATATTTTCACATACTGTCCAAAACTGGGCTTTTGTTATTGCTGTATAATGTAATGCAATGTAATGGGGTGCTTTAACTAAAGCCCAAACGATAAAAGCGTCAGTTTCGTGGATAGCTGAAGTTGGTTCGGTCCGCCATTCTCCGCAGTCTGCAGTGGATATGGCGTCACTGAAAAAGTGTAGGAGTCGAGAAACTTCACCCATGTAAATAACGTCAGTAAGCAAACTGTGAGACGCTTTATTTTATTTTTTTGGAAGCGTTGCGTTGTTTATAGCTGTAATTAATAATACCAGCGATCTTATTTTTGTAATATGCCACGGAAAAAGCCATTCAGTAACAAACAGAAGAAGAAACAACTGCAGGTCAAACGGGAGAGAAAGAGAGGTAACAGAATGCTATTAGCGTGCTAATGCTAACAGTTAGCTGTGGGAGCGTGCTCCACGGCTAAATATTATTCAGTGTCCAAAGTATTCTGTCATCCGTGTGTCTGTGTAGCGTTAAGCAACGTTTCAGGGTTAAAGTATAGTCTTGGCCCTTTAAATCAACCCAGAAAAACGCGTATGTTTCTGTATTGCAGCGTGTTATGAAGCGGTGTGATATAACTTCAGACGTGACTAAAATGGACTAACAAGCTCTTAGTAATACGAAACTGCAGCATATATGAGTCAAATAATTCCTGATTTGGTGTAAAATAGCAACGTTGAGGGACAGTAATTCTTCATGTGGACAATGATGATTTGTTTGACATGCTTCATGTTTCTATAACGGAGTTGTGTCTAAAGTCAGTTATGTAAGTCTCAAAGCAAGTGTTTAAAGTGGTTGAGTAAAGATCCAAACCAGAAATGTAAATTCATAAAAGACCTGTATGGGTTCCCTGTCCATCCAAGGCCGCTGTTTCTAAGTGAGCTTCATTCTTGATTAGCCAGGAAACACTTGTTCTGAGGTTTGGCTTCATCTGTTTCTCTCTTTAGAGGCTCAAACATCTTCTCCATCATTTCCACATGCTTCTGTCAAGAGAATTAATTATAATTGATCTTAAATCAGTATATTTAGAGGGTAGGCATTGGTGACCAATTGAAAGCTTTGCAGTTTATTTTCTGTGTTGTGAAAATACATCCCAATATCTGACCCCATTTACATCTGGCTGGTTGGGAGGTTTTCATAGTTCATGAATGAGAACCTTTTCAGCTTCAAACAATCCCAGATGCAGTGATGAACTGACTGAACTGACTGAGGATGTGCTGCAGGACATTGTCAATAAATCAATCAAACAGTGATGTCAAACAGTTGTTGGCTTAAAATTGCTCGTGTGCTTGACATATATTTCATATAAGACCAGTCATGCTACTCCTAGTGTGTTTGCATATCTGGTCAAATGGTTTAATTATCATCATACTTAAGAAAAATGAATTGGGCTATCCTTCAGTAATGTTGCTGCATTCTAAAACGGCACACAGTAATTCACGTATTGTAAACTGTCTTCTGTACGTTGTCAACACAATCCACAGCAAACGTAAATTAAGATCTGCTATATCTAATTTGACCTTTCATTTAGTTTTTGCAAGTATGATTTCAGAGAAGGTTTACTTTTCGTAATAGTAAGAGTTCAGAACAATTTAAATAAAGTGAATTTAGTTTACTATATCACAAACATTCAGTACAGACGTTTAGAAATTTGATGGCTTGCTGGAATACCGGCATAAAATGTATCATGTCTTTGATATATTTTACAAGTATGACTGTTGCTTGTCTTTTAACGCCAAAAACTGTGTGGCAGCTACAGTAAACCACCAACAGTGTCAGAGAAATGTGTTGAGAATATTATATTGCATTTTCAAGTCATTCTGACTCCACTTTACCATGAGTAGGACAAATGATACTTTTATATAAAAGTTGTTCCTTTAGTTTTTAAAGAAAGCAATGTCGTCTCACATATTTCTCAGCACAAATGGGGGGCTGAAGCTTTAGAGGTGGAGCGAGTTGTTTGTCAAGTCCAAAGTTGGTGGTTTAATTTCCATCTGTGCCTGTCCATGCTGGGAAATGTTTTGGGGCAGTGGAGGGAGAGCACTTTTTAAGGCAGGTTTTATATATAGGAGAATATGACTGATCGTGTAAAGTACCACGAGGCTGCTGGTGTGATTAAAAGATATTTTACATTTGGTGTTATCTTTGTATGTATGTTTTTACATACAAATGTAGTACTTTGTCAAACGTTTAGGTGAAGGTGCCACTTAGCCTTCTAGTAGTACAGTCTGAATGGCATGCAATAGCCTTCAAATCATTTCTACAACAGACACCACCAAAACAAAGATATAGCCATTGCTACTCCGAATTGTATTTTGTGTAAAGAAGAACAGCAGGACCTGGGAGTGATAGTGTGGCCACAGCAGTGTGTATTTGTGGTTACAGGATGAGATGGAAGGATTATATCAAACTTGTATTATCTACAAAAGGTCTGAGGTTTATTCTTCAAATTCTTCAAGATGATTAGAACAACAACAACAAACTTCCTCTTCACACACTGTGTCAAGAAAGCACAAACTAATATTGTTGGGAGACAAGGAGTAACCTCATTACTGTGCTTCCTTCTGTTCATTCACTTTCATTCATTAATAAAAACACACCAAAAAACTATTGCCTCTTTTTTTGAAAGCATTCTGATAAACGGATGAGTAAACGACTAAACAATCATCTGGAAGAAAACATTTTGGTGCTCATTTAGTAAAAAACTAATCAAATATTATGTTAGATTAGTTGATATCCCTGGAGTATATACTACATTGGTTTGTGTTTATGTCCAGCTTTGTTTCTCTGGGATCCCTGACCTTTACTCTCACATCCAGGTGACACAGGGTCTGGGCCCAGCAGCCGCAATGCCAGCGTGGAACGAGGAGACCGTCAGTCCGATACCTCAGACAGTGAGACCACTGACATTAGAAGAATAAATCAGCAACCCTTCGGCAGAGAAGGTAGATATGACCCAAACAGGTAAGTTGCCAATGTTGGTGGTGTTGTATAGAATTTTATGAACGATCCTGCACTGAGAAAGTCTATTAATTTTATCTCAATATCAATCAGCTTTTATTGTGACAAAGTGAAATCTTCTTGCTCGGGGTGTTGATAGCCTTGTCTTACTCTTCAGGTTCCGACTTCACTTTGAGAAAGAAAGTAAAGAGGATGTGGAGAAGAGAAAGAAGCTGGCCATGGAGAAGGTGCTGCAACAAGTCTCAGACAAGGAGCTTGAGGTTGACATCAATGACATCTATCCCACAGAGAAAGGTCTGGGTGATTCCCCTAATGGCTTCCACATGACGCTCTTGAACTAAGTCAGACAGTTTAGCAGAGTGGGCTAATAGAGTGGGTCACTGTGTGACGCACTCAAACTTGATTATTCGCCTTCAGGTCTTGGTTTCCCACGGCGACCGTCCTGGAATTATGAGATGACACGAGAGAGCTTGCTGAGGAAGGAGGAGAAGTCGTACAGAGAGTACCTGGATGACTTGCACTCCAGAAACCCGCCTGGTTCTCTCAGCCACTTTGAGCACAATCTGGAGGTAATGTAGTGAGTTTATTATATTCTATAGGAGTTTTTAAGCCTACTAAACCATAAAGTTTTTCCCATCATCCATGGGGAAATTTTGTAACTCTGGTTTTAGTCTTTCTGACTGTGGTTTCTCAACTTCTATTAAGGTGTAGTACTTTCGTGAAATCCGAGCTGTTTTGGTGTTGTAGAGCAGAAGTAATCTAGGACCCAGCACTTTTTAATCGGTATTCTGAGGTTGAACTCAGGGCAGCTTTGAGTTTTTCAAAGTTCTGTTCCCAACCAGGCCGCACACTGTTTTATTCATGTTTTTATGGGGTGTACCTGATACAAAGTACTATGAGCTCCTTGCTTAACTGTTTTGCCACTGAGTGATGGTTGGGGCTCATGTTAGCTGCAGCTCCTGGCTCCACTGTGGCAGTACAGAAAACTGCTCCTGTGGGCTCTGCTCGTCAGGTTTGTTCTCCGTCTTCCAGCCTGTGTTACTAACATTGTGACTTAGTGCAGCGGAACATTTTAGTCGAAAGCTTCAGCACCTGCTTCCCACCAGCCATTCTCCAACATCAGCAGCGCCGCTACCACAAGAGAAATATGTCCACGGGGGATCCAGGCGGAGCTAACGGACCAACAACGCCAACCAGATACCATCGCTGTGATGCAACTGCCGACGCCCTTTCAGAAAGCCCAGTGGACCGGACTGCCGCTCAATTCCAGCTGAGGCTAGCTGTGACCACTGTCACTGTAGCCAGCAAGTGCAGCGTTTCTATGGAGCAGCTTAATGTCCACTCGCTCACAATCACAGGACATCTCATTCATTATCTAGTGAACTACAATAAACAGGACTTTCTCTGCCTCACTGAGATGTGGGATGACGTCGCAGCAGCCTGATGACCATACTGAGCTCAACCTGTCCACTCCACATGGCTTTGTTTACACCTGTCAAGCCCCTGCTTCTGGATGTCGGGGGGGTCTTGTGATATGTGATTCACTTGCATCCTTTGGATTCAAGTCTATAGAGCCTACTCCTTCAATTCTAGTCTGTTCGCATCACATGCTCTGCACCTTATTAACAAGTGGAGTTAAACCCAGGAAATCCACTTGTTTACATTTGACTGACGCTACCTGGACTGACTCTAGAAAAACTGGAGTCACTACTCCCAAGTACCAAAACCATCTACTGCAGTATAAAGATGCCATTCGCAACGCTAAATTGCATTGCTCTCATCTGCTCTGCTGAAGGAAATAAATTAACGTTTGTTTGCCACACTGACCAATACGCTACAGTCCCCCAACACATTTACTGCCCTTTAATTGAACCACCCTCTACAATATCCAAGTTGGACATTTTCACTATGAAAAAATGTAAATATTCATCATCACCTATCTCCTCCAGTCAACACTGTTACTTCTAAATATTGCTCCATTCCTGCTTTTCTTCTTGGTCGTCCTTCTAGTTTCGATCTTCCAACCATTAATGAAGTATCCAACATCATACAGAAGTGCTGCATGCAAACCTTATCAAACTTTGTTTTCCTTTCCCCATTCATCACTGGTGTCATTCACAAAATGGAAATTCTTCTTGTAGGCATCAAATCAGCACTCTGTAAATCTGACAGCTTTTCATCAAATATTTAGAGCTCTACTGATCATCTCTCCCCTCAAGTCAAGAGTCTGGGTCTAATCTTTGACAGCACCCTGTCGTTAACATCCCACATCAACAACACCACCAGAGCTGTTTTGTTCAATCTCCGGAATATCAACGGCCTCCGTCCATCCAACACTGCCAACGGCACGTCAATACTGGTCAATGCTCTAGTTGTATTCCGCCATGATTACTGAAATGCCGCCGCCACCTTTTTTTTTTTTACCATGTTAAACACTCAGATTCCTTCATAAACTTCAAGGGATCTTAAATTCAGTTTGGCATCATCATCTTCAGAACTCGCCTAACACAACATGCCACCCGCTACTACTCTGCTTTTACCAGAAGGCTTTAAGTTAGGAGTCACTGAACAGCAGCCAACTACTATCTAATCTACCAGCCTTTGTTTCACCAATGAAAACACCACGTCTACATTTACTCCACTTTTTCCTATTAGAGAACATATTCAAGTTCAGATGTCACTTGTTTTCTGGTAAATCAGGATTTTTTCCATTGATTGACATTCTCTTTTAGCACAAAAGTGTTTTGGTTTTTCTCCATCCTCAATTTTGCTGTTTTAATTCTCGTGGGGACCAATAGATTTAGTATTCAGCTATGGGACCATTTTCATTGTATTATAGCCAATTTGTTCGTGGGAGAACTTGTTCTATGTAAAATCAGTATTCATGAATCCTGCTGACTGCTTTTACAACAGATACCAGCAGGACGGGATGTTGGTTGGTAATGAATTGCCTGTGAGCTATTGATTACCCAGCAGGCTTACTTGTATCTCTCACTTTTAAGCGTATGGCTTTGAGATGAAAAAGAAACTTGAATATTTTATTGAGTAAAAGTTGTATCCTACATGGATTTCAAAGCACACACCTGCTTATTTTTCACTGGAAATGGCGCCGCCATAACTTATCTACATGCTGTGTGATTGTTCGATGTGGCTCGGATGATGAAAATGGTAATGCTGTTTTCCAAAGCCGAGGACCTTGCAGATCATTCAATTTCGAAGCGTGGGTTGAGCTCAGGAGCCTCATCACTGCAGAAGCAGAGCTCGAGCAGCTGGTGGTGTAATATGTGGCTCTCGGTGATCCAGAGTTGATAGCTTTTTAAGTGGAACTGAGGATGAAAATGATGGGAGAAAAAATAGCGTGTAGCTTAATACGCTAAACAGGTTGCTATACCCTAATGACTGAAGATGAATTTCATCGTATTTAAGTAGTACAGTACATTAAGCAAAATAATCAAAATACACTGAACAAAAATATAAACACAGCACTTGTTTTTGCTCCCGTTTTCCACGAGCTGAAGTCAAAGATATGAGACTTTTGGTAAGATCTAAGATCTCACAGTGACGGCAGGATTATTGCACAGGTGTGCCTCAGGCTGGCCACAATAAAGCTTTTGATTTTTTCTTCAGTGTATGAAATCTGTCCACCGTGTGAAATTAGGTCCACCATTTTCTTCCTGTCCTTTTTTCAGAACATTAATGCTGTTTGGTGCTGAGTCAATGATGTGCAGTGGGATATTTTGATAGTTAGACCCTTTTGGATTTTTTTTCCAAACATCTCTCTGCTGAAGCCAAATACTTAAAAAGAACTGAATGAATAATACAATCCACAATACAGTCATATGTGCCATTGTTTTTGTAATCAACTATTGGTATAGCCAGTTTGAGGAAGGGTTCACTTAAACATTATGAATATTCAACAATGTGAAAAATGATGAATTCATAGAAACTTTTATTTGGTTTTGCTATATTTAACCAAATCCCTTCTCCTTGTTATTTTCTTGTTATTTCTCACAGACATGGAGGCAACTGTGGAGGGTTTTGGAAATGTCAGACATCATCCTGCTCATTGTTGACATAAGGCACCCGGTAAGTGAACCAGTCAGCAAAAGTAACTTTAGCTGACCCGAGTTTGCCCACTAGATGGAGCTATAATCAAGGGTCTGTGCTTTATGAAGCCTTCAATTTCTGTGTACCACCCTGACATAGTTCTATGGTTAGTTACGTGTTTGTTGCACGTCATTTCTGCATACTATACGCAAAAGCTCGTGGTTTTATTTCTTATGAAAAATCTTTCAGAAGTGTGGATTTTTCATGTTTCATTACCCGCTGATTGTGTTGAAAGCACCTCGATAAGGTTTGTCCTCGTGTAAAACTCCAGGTGCTGCAGTTTTCTCCAGCTCTGTATCACTACATCACCGGTGAAGTACAGAAGCAGGTGATTCTGGTGTTGAACAAAGCGGACCTGTGTCCTCCTCCACTAGTGATCGCCTGGAAACACTACATGGCCTCTCAGTTCCCACACCTACAGCTCGTGTGCTTCACCTCCCACCCCGGGCAGCCCTACAGCACAGGTGAGGAGAAGGGAAGGGGAGGTATAAAGAAAAATACTGGGGGGAAATGGAGCGGGAGTACACAGTGAGATGAAATTAGTTGTGGGACTTGAAATAGACCTGCCAGAAGAGAGAAACTTATTTCAGCAAAGGTATGATTATAATAAGGTGGGTGATTATAACTCCTCACATTTCTGTCATACTTAGTGCTTCAGAAGAAGAGGATGAGGAGGAAGGCAGACTGGGGTCATGCTGGAGGTCCTACAGATATCCTGAAGGCCTGTCAGGAAATCACAGCAGGAAGAGGTAAAAGTCTCCTTGTTCTTCAGCTCCCGTCAAAACAGCCCAGCCACTAGGTTTTCTCCACGGCTGTTTCCATCTGGATGTTTGTACTGCCCCTTAAAATCCACTTCTTGGTGTTTCCCAGTCGACCTGTTGAGCTGGGAGCAGAAGATTCAGAGAGACGCTGTTGCTGAGCGAGTGGATGGAGGGGGACCAGACGAAGGAGCAGAATCGATTTTGGTGGAACATCAAAGTGACAGTGCTATGGAGATGACTAATCCATCACAGGAGCTTTATAAAGATGGCGTTCTCACAATAGGTTGCATAGGTAATTGTCTGAATTCTGTCTTTGACGAGAGAGCGCTTTAGATGCTGAAATGAGAACAGAGGTGACGTAGCCACAACGTTAGCAACAACCGTAAAGAACAGCAGCAGTAAGTTGATGAACAGACACCCCTGGAGAAAAGAGATGCATTTCATGTTAATTAAGTAGATACTTTATTGATCCTCCTTGGAGTAATTAGTTTTCTGCATTTAACCAATCCAATCCAGGCCAGAGCGGCTGGGGGTCGAGGGCCCTGCTCAGGGACCCGCAGTGGTAAACTCCCAGTTGTGGGATTCCAAAAAAAAAGCTTGCTTCTCTAACCTCTAGGCCTCACCCACCCACACAAAATAAGTTAAAAACTCACAGTACAGCTAATGCTAAGACCTTAGGCTTCACCATGTACAACAAGGCAAGATATTTAACATTTAATGTAAATTTGGACTCCATATGTATGAACATAATCTGATCATAATCCCCTAATCAGTTTTACAAATGATTACATCTCTGAAGTGATTGTAAATACATCAGATTTGATTATCACAGTTATTTTATTACTCCCAGTGATTTCATTTTTAAAGTTGTATAACTGGGCGCACCGCCTCTAATCTTACCCAATATTATTAAAATCAGATTTTAATAAGGAAAGAAAAAGGTTCCTGCAATCCACAGTCTACTGTGATGTTCAGAAGACAAAGTTAATAGACTGAAAGGACCAGGAGACCATGGAACGAGTCAACACTATAACAACACAATACAAATAATTGAGTCCATTCTTTCCAGGCGCCTGTTTTCATATTTCCTCTTTTCTTTTTTCCAGGTTTCCCCAACGTTGGCAAGTCATCGGTCATAAACAGCCTGGTTGGGAGGAAGGTGGTGAGCGTGTCTCGAACCCCAGGCCACACAAAGTACTTTCAGACATACTACCTCACCCCGACAGTCAAACTGTGTGACTGCCCTGGGCTGGTCTTCCCATCACGTGTCGACAAGCAGCTACAGGTACAGCCCCACTTTCAAATACAGATGTTATTGTTTTAGACATGAAGCAAGATGTGATATTGATTTCATATGTTCCCAAATTTCAAAGCACTGATGAATTCCACAGTTGTTGTTTTCTTCCTCGTGGCTGTTTGGTTCCTCTGTATCTCTTTGACTCTTTCTACTAATGATTCAATTGTTTTTTTTCTTCTCGCCTTTTATCTCTTTATTTTTTCTCTTCTGAAGATTCTGGCAGGCATCTATCCAGTGTCTCAGCTGCAGGAGCCCTACAGCTCAGTTGGTTATCTCTGCGAGAGAACGGCGTTTCTTTCTGTACTGAAGCTCAAACACCCCAACTTGGAAGAGAACAAGTCTCAGCAGGGACACCAGACCAGCGAAGAGCCTGGCTGGACTGCCTGGGACGTGTGTGAGGGTAAGACGATGCTTTGTGAGACCGTGTAAGTGGTTGTTGCCTTTCATGGTTTGGAAATCATATGTGCACAGTAAAGCCCCGACTTCACTTGTGCGTCTGCACATCTAAACCGCAGGAAGTAAATGGCCAAAATCCCTAAATGGGCAGTGCACCCAAGCCAAGACTCTCGGGGCGTGTTCTCACATGTCAGGACAGATCTGAATTAAATGAACCCTGCTACGATTCTTGAATTATTGCAGCCCACTGGGCCCTGCACTCATTTTTGTGGAGGTTATGATGCCATTTTTCAATCTTAAATGTCTTTTAAAAAAAAAAAAAAAAGACAGAACAGAAATTAAGATTTTAAACAAAGTATAAATCACAACTACTGACCAGTAAGCCGTATTCATTTCATTTTATTTTAAAGACCTGGTTTAATCATTTCTTTTATCTTTTGAAAAGCATTGCATATCAAATTCCCACTATTGCAACTGATATTGAAGAACATACCCCAGCTGGCCCAGGCAACCTACTGTGAATATAAACCTCCAGAAGAGCCCCCAAATATAATCTATAAACCTAAATCTTAAAAAAGAGTTCAGTAAAAACTTGAATAACTTCATCACGTGATTCTTTTGGAGTGTTTTCAGCTGCTGTGAGTTGAGTTTAATTGAATGATTAAAGACAAAAGACCACTGCCATCCTCGCCATTCCTTCACATGTGACTGGTTAACTGATGTGTTTGTAATAGTTTACAGACAACAGGCAATCTCTGCATTACAGAAGATTATTCAGGACATGGCTAATTTCCTGAAATCATTCTATTTTTGTGTGTGTCTTCTTCAGCTTGGGCAGAGAGGAGAGGTTATAAGACGGCGAAAGCAGCTCGCAACGATGTTTACCGTGCGGCTAATAGTCTCCTCAGGTTGGCGATCGACGGCAGGTTGTGCCTCTGCCTCAGACCCACCGGCTACAGCTGCCTTAGAGGTGGGAGAGACTCCGCTCGCTGCCTTTGTGAAGTGCGAATGCCTGGTGCGTAGAATTAATTTCTTGGCTTATTTCTGGTCTGCAGAACATTGGGAAAACCACCCGGACTTGCCGGAGATTATGGGTCTTCAGGGGAGGCTGACGGAGGAGGGGGGCGCAGGAGAGAGGGACGATGAGGAGGATGGAGAGTCCAGCACTGAACCGGAGGAAGAGAGAGACCGGGATGCAGACGACGATGAGGATGGAGACGATGAAGATGAAGGATTTGGACATCCGAGACGAGAGGGAGATAAGCCGCCCGGCTTCACTGTCAACATGTACAGCGTCCTTCGGGAAAACGAGTGCGAGTGATAATATCAGGAGAGACGACCGGGGGGAGATGAAAAGATCTTCTTCCTGCCTGTGCATTTTCCATTCCTTGTTTTTTTTCCCGCAAAGCTGCATTCCTCCTCATTTTTCTTGCATCTCCGCTCATTCTGTCGTTTCCTGCTCTGAACATTAACACAATCTATTCTAATTGAGCTTGTTTCCCTTCCCCTCTATTATACAGAGCGTATTCATGTATTCATGCTGTGCCTCTGCTCTGCTTCTTCATCCATGAAGCTTCTCCTTGAGTGTTGCTTCCAGGAATGGGTTTGGTTTGGTTTGGTTTGAGTTCCTCTTTTTATTTTATTTGCATGGAGTTTTTTTTTCCAAGACAAACGAACAAAGTAGATTCCCAAACGTTGGAGTTGTGGATGTGCGGGTTTTCAATCATTTCGTCAATAAATGACCTCATAGCTGAGATGCCAAAGTTCAAGAAAGGCTGGGCGAACAAATCGGATGCACTGTTGAGATGTTGTCATTCCCTCGAGCGGCCGTGCGGCTCTCAGGGCAGCGGGAGACTGAAGAACTCGTCTCTAAATCTTGTTTATAGACCAGGGCATGTCTCCGCTTGGGCTAGAGGGTGCCGGGTGGGATCTGGGAGATTCAGACTGTAAAACTCCAGCCGACAAAACCAACATTTCACACACGATTCTTCCCGTTTCCAGTATTGTGACTCAGCCGCAAGGATGATTTATCGGAACTTGGTTTTGATTTAGATTGTACTGTATCTGAGAGTGATGTATTTTTGCTGACTATTTCAGTATTTTTTTGGGGGGGGGGCGGGGGGGTGTATTACTGAACGAGGCAGTTTCAGGACGTTAACCTGTAGTGTTTTAACTACTACAACAATTTTTCATTTGATGCTGACGAGAGATTCGAAGCATTTAGTGCAGGCCCCACTTACGAAGCATGTGACATGCATCGGTTAAAGGCAGTGCTGTTGGTGTCGGAGCCATCTAAGATCCATCTGCCTCACAAGTTAAAGGGATAATCGAACTTGTTTGTGTTCTGGCTGAAAGTTTAAAAACCACTGATGCTGTTGTGTTTGTACTGTGAATGAAAAGCTCTTGCCAACAGTTTGTTAGCACAAAAATTTGCAAACATGTAAATCATTGGAGCTGTGATTATGACTATGGCCTCCCCTAATAGTAACCGTTACCAGAAAGCCTTTTTGTTTTTTTTCTTCATTATTCTCTGGTGGCACATCTTTTGAGGATAGTAAACCTAAAGTTTGTGAATCATATACTGTTGGTCAGGATAGAGAAAGGTTGAAGCTTTTAGAACTACTGGTTGATATCGTTCCTTGATTAGTTTTTTTTTTTTTTAATTTGAAGTAAATTTGAACTAATTGAGAAAGTTCACAGCTCTGTTAAACTTGTTTTTTCTCCTGGCGTTCAGCTTGAACAGACATCTTCGGTCTTTTGTGTTCCATGTTTGCGCTTTGCAGCGCTCACAGGCTGTTCACTGCAGCTTTCTACAGACAGTCTGAACACGCGCATCAGAAAGCAAATAAGCTTTGCGAAAACTGTTCCTTTTAATATTTTGCCATCGAGAAGCTGGTCACTGCGGTTCTAGTGTGTCCATCATTATAAATACCATCACACCTCCTGTCTGTCCTCCGAAATGTTAAGACCGTCTGCTGTCTGACCAGCCCGTCCTGGTCTCGCTCTCTTTGGTGTGTGACGGCCCTGCTGCAGTCCTGAGTGCTGTACCATCAACATCATCATCATCATCATCATCATGTGCTGTAGTACCTCATGCGTGTGTTCACAGAGGAAACAGTGCTGTGTTACTGTGTAATGCATCACGCTGCAGCCGCATACTGTCATTTTCAGGTCCCCGGTACAATGGAAGCACTAAACACTACCAAGCTGTTAGAAACACAACCAAGATTCAGGTGTGTTAATGTGAATTTTATCCCCCCCCCCCCCAATCCTCTGGGAATATTTAAACTGACAGCAACCGGAGAGTGAAAGCTCGAGGTGTGTTCAGGGTAATAGCTGCATTCCTCATTTCATTCCTAGTATGATGACTGGACTGCTTTCTGCAATAAAAAAAAAGTGATAATCCTCTGAAGCTCTCTGCTGTTCGCTTTGTTTTCTTGCTGTAATTTATAATTTTTTTTAAGGGCAGTTAGTGACACAACGAGCTCCACTCATTTCAAATGCACATGATTAGATTTTCCCTTGAAAAGTTTTCACGGCACCTCGGAGGGTTGACATCACAGTCGATAACTCAAACGTTTGCACCTTCTACATAAAGTTGTGTTTAAATGAGCTCAGGTACTTCTTTTTACGAGTACCCAAGATGGATGATTATCATGAAGAGATCGATGCGAACAATCAGCTGCAGTCAGCTTCGATCGAATTAAAGTGCTCATGAACTACCTCACTGCTGAAATTTCAAGTTGGAAACATTTGAAATAGGAAGCGTGAAATGAAATGCAATAAACTAAAAAAAAAAACAACAGTTTAATTTGACACTGGAGACTCAAAATATGTTGTGCTATCTTCCTTAAATTCCATGTTCAGCTTTCATTTATTCTTAAAGAAAACTGTAAAGACTCTGTAATATCACATCTGTGATGGATCAACAGTTTATCACAGTCACTGCAGTTTCTCTTAACGAGAGAGGTTTTAAGTGGCCAAACTCGGATTATTTCGACATGCTGAACAGTGAGGATCAAAAGAAACCCTGAAAGGTTCACTATTACATTGAGGGAGACCTGGTCAGTCTCTTTTACTGGTATAGTTTGGTTTCCACTGCAGGTCCCCTTGATTTTTCAATGAAGCATCATCCTAATGAAGACATTCTCTTTCAGGCCAGAAGCTCCTCCAGCTCTTCGTTCTTCTCACTGACTGACACATCAGATCTACTGCTGGTGAACATACTGTACATCTGTGGGAAACATTGAACTGTCCACTTAATGCTCTACCAAACCGTCTTCACAACCTACCACATTAGAAATTTTAATTTCAGAATTGATTTTTTTTTTTGATGGAGTTTACATGTTCTCAAGCTATAGTGCATAGTTCCAGAAAGTGATTTCTGGAGTAAAACCTTTTTTTTTTTTTTTTTTTTAGTTTTGAACAAGTTGTAAAAGTACAACCTGAGTTCATGGTGATGGTTCAACAGGGATCAGAGAAGCTAAGACGCATTAAGAATAGAAGACCAGAGAATCCCAGTCATCTCTGCCCCCCTGCATTTTCAAACAGACCAACTGAGAGATATAATCTCCCCAGAGGATCCGGGGCATCCTCCCAGTGGGACGGGCCTTGTGGATCTCTAATTGGAGGCAACTCTGGGTGTCCTCATCAAATGCCTGAGTCACTTCAGCTGGATGGTCTCAATGTGGAGGAGGGTTGTTCCTCTCTCTATCACACAGAGTGAGGCAAACTTTACAGCCTTACAGCTCAGCTACTTCTATCTCACAGTACAGCAGGACATTACCACCACATTACCACAAGATCCTTGGTTGTAGGAATCGGATTAAAAGATGGATGAATGGATGATTGATCATAGGATTCAAAGTTTGGCGGTGCATCCAATCCATTTTACACTTAGTGGTAGACTGCTATGTGACACGCTGAAGGCCAGAATGTGACGGAGCCAAAAGGACAACTTCATCTGCAAGGAGCAGACGCCATCTTTCTGGCCTTCCGACGCAATACCCTCTTGACCTCCACTTGGCAGCACCACCCTGTCCATAAAATCACAAACATCAGTCTTTGGATTAGAAACATCTGTTTTCCTCAAGTGAGACAAAAATGCAACACACAGCATATGACTGCTTTTATTTATAAAATAAAATCATTTTTATTTCATTTTTTTTATAACTACATTTAGTAAGCTTGGAGAAGGGATGCTCGAACATTTAAAAAAAACATCACTAAGTGTTGTCCACTTCACCACAATTTCTTTTCTGAAAAAACTCAAAATATGTTAATACAACCATTGACATAGTCATCAGATAAAATGTGAAGCATATATCAGAGTTTCATGTCTCTTCTGAGCACCATACATCCATTGGGATCTCTGTGGTAACAGCATTGACAGAGTTTGGTAAATCATTTACACTCCTGACGTCTTTCTAATCCTCCTGCCATGGTGACCCTGGCTTCTTATTATCTCATTATGTTTATAGTGACCCAGTGGGCACCTTTTACAAGGAGCCAGTATGATAATAATCACCCCTGAGAACTGAAACAACCATTCTTTACCACATTTTGCATAATTTGGATTTCGTTGCCAACATGTGTGCTTAGCTATTTGCTGACTAGATAAGCCCACAGGGGTCGAAAGAGAAGAGTCATCTGGAATTGTTTGCGATTTGCAGCCGGAGCTGTGAGCTGCTTAATTTCCCCTGTCAGGACTCTAACTATGTTGTGGCCCTCGAACCTGTATGGCAGTAATTACAGCCAGACAAAGACCTGAGATTTACTGGTGCACATACACCGTAAATTTTCTAAACTGTTAATTAAATTCTGCTGCGTTAAATGTGTTTGCTGCCAGCATCCGTCATGGCAGCAATGCCCATGTGTTTTGGATTTGTTCGTTACTGTTTCTTTTCTTTTTTCTTTTTCTATTGGCTTCGGAGAGCTTTCTCATGACGCAATCAGGTTGTTGTGGGACTCTTTTTCTGCTTCCCTCCCGTCCCCTCCCATTCCCCTGTCCTTCCCTTTCTCCTGTGTGCCCTATTCCTGCTCCCCTGTGTGACCCCGGCTCACATGTGGGTGAGACCAAGTGGTAATGAATTGGTTTCATATGAGCGTCTGAGCATAAGCAGAGCAGAAAAATTCATTAGTCTGGTTTTGTTATATCCCGTGGGCTGT
The DNA here is from genome assembly GCF_963383615.2 of Lipophrys pholis. Classification (NCBI taxonomy): domain Eukaryota; kingdom Metazoa; phylum Chordata; class Actinopteri; order Blenniiformes; family Blenniidae; genus Lipophrys; species Lipophrys pholis. The sequence goes on along the minus strand of NC_137639.1, from coordinate 21,252,224 downwards.
GTAGACACACACACACACACACACACACACACACACACACACACACACACACACACACACACACACACACACACACAAACACCCACACACACACAAGAAGAAGTGTGTTTTCGAGCATTTCAAGAACAAAAATCAAATGTCCCAGTTGGCTCCATACAAGCTGCCAAACTGCAATGAGTCTCATTATCCTAAATTATGGTTATTCAGTGTATCTCAGCTGGTAGGTACACTGCTGTGGTCACTAGAGGGCTATCAAAGCCAGCAGTGGTGTAACTTTGAGCTTTTGCTGCAGTTAATAGTCAGGTGCTTTGGGCTGATTGCACACAGGCTTCTCATTTGTGGTGTGAATGTGTCACATGATATTATAAGCATGTCGGGCATTATAACCTTTGTAAAAGGTGGGTCACAAACTGTTTTATGGGTTCAGGCATGTCTGTGTGAGTTTCCAGAGAGTGAGAAAGTGAGAAACTACAATTTCCTCCAGTTTAGACATCATCAGATGCTTTTTTCCCCCCCTCACTGTGGTCAGGGTGCCTTTCTATTGCTGTTTGAGCAGAGTCACTCGTACACGACATGCATATCCAGAGACCACACAGACACAGGGACACACGCTCCCTCTCTTTCTATCACAAACAGGCTCACACACTGATTTACAGCTCGGGCAGTTGTCCTCCCACTCGGTGTCCTGGTGCTGCAGCAGCGCTGTGGGGGGGCACCGAGGTCCCAGCTCTGAAGATTGGATGTCTGCAACATGCCACCACTTTATGAAAGACAAGTCATTTAAAAAAAAAAGAAAAAAAAAAAAGTTTGGGGACACAGTTGGAGGCCTTTTTGTCATCTCCGTTGCTTCATTCAACTCAGATCTATCTTAAAGTTCTCTTTATTTTAGATCAGTGATCACTAAAGAGGAATCATCAAATTTATTAAAACCAAACATCATACTCAGAACTCTTTAATATACGGTATGTTTAAATTTTGTTGCCTTCATGTTGAATCTCTGAGCATCAATGGCAATATCGTCACATCTTACTTGTAATTAAGAAATTATACTTTATTTTATTGGTGCCTCTCATTTGGTATTATATGTTCAGCGCATCAGAAAAAAATTCCCACACCGACAGAGCCTTTAAATCATTTCTAGTCTCTGAATATTTTGGAAAGTTGACTGACATTGAGTGACATGTTTGCTGCTTTTAAAGTAAATCATATTATTATACCAGAAGGACAAGTGTTACACTAATGCCATCACTTTTGGCAGTGTAGGAGTTAACAACTGTTTACTATAATTAATTTTTAATGCAATTGTAGGGTTGCAGAGCTGCTGTGTCCCTTTTTCTCTCCTCACTACTGAACATGTTGTCTTAATGGATGCTCTTTCACTCAGGTATTCACAGAAGAAAGAGTGCCTCATTAATCCTCAACTGATTCTGTCCTCCAGCAACAAGACAGATATCTGACGATAAGTAATATTAGTTTTAGTCCGTATCAACAGCATCTCTGACTTGTGTTCTTTTACTGATAAGACCTGTCTGCAGTTGTCTGCATGTATATTCATCTTCCCTGTTTTGTTGCTGCTTCTTCAGGTTTTATATTAATTCTTTATTAGTTTGAAAATCCACTGATGCAACTTCAGCTGAACTCCTCGGCCCTTAATGAGTCAATCAATCACGAGACTGATTCATACAATGATGAGATCTCAACTTAATGTATCACTAGAAAAACATACATAGAATATATACATTAATGCAAACACTTTGTTGTTATAAAAGACCCCCATATAACCATATGTTAGCTGTGTACATTTCCGAATAATCTAGTGTATATTTTCCTCATATGATCAATGCTTGGCAAACTGTCCCAGCAGCATGTCGGTGTGGAATAAACTCAACCACAATATTTACCACAGCGAGCATTCAACGCGATGTGTACACAGTGCAGCTTTCCCATACTCCTCCCGTGGAGGGTCACAATATGGCAGCTGCATTTGTTTGCTCGGTGGACTTGTGCTTGATTGTGTGGAGGGCCTGCTCTCTGTTTGACACAGAGCTCTCCACAATATGAACACTGCCAACACAAACCCAGAGGGATTCAATGTTTTATTGTTCAGTAAGTCTCTAAGCAGTGGAGACATTATGTCTTTAATGGGTGAATTAAATGTTGCGCGTATACGTGTGTGTGTGTGTGTGTGTGTGTGTGTGTGTGTGTGTGTGTGTGTGTGTGTGTGTGTGTGTGTGTGTGTGTGTTTCTCTGCCTGGTGATGCATGAATGAGCCCTCTCTTTGGTTACTGGCTTGTGTGTTTGTCTGTCTGTGACCCTGTTTGTGAGCCGGAGCCTATGTGTCAATAGGTATTTTTAGCACCACCTCTCACTGCATTGCAATGACACTCATTCGCACCCCTCCAAGTCCCCCCACCCTCCCCAACACACCCCCCTCTGCTGGCTTCTTCTTCTCCCCTTCTCCCCATCTCTTACCCATGTCACCCACCCTCCTATCCATCCCGTTTCTGGCTTCTTTCAGTTCTCCAAAACATTCACTCTCGCTGAAAGTAGCCGCCAACAGCATGTCTGAAAGTTTGGAAACGGAGCTCAGGAGTTTAACACAAGATACATAAAACATATAATAAATACAGTACTTGAATATTGTCCCTTTGTATTTACCAACCACAGCACCCTGTCACACTGCTGAAGCATTGTATTTATGTACATGTTGGCCTATGTGTATATGAATATATTGTATAGGTATGTATACATCAGTATAGATAGATAATGATGTCAAAATGATGAAGGTTGTACTTTTATTATCATTACTATCACTACTAGTTTCAATGATAGTTGTAACATTAGTCTTATTCTTTGTCACAGCAACTACTTTCTTGCTTTTACTTTAGTGATTGTTATTCATGATAGTTGTGTTTTTATTATTATTGCTATTTGGAACAGATACCATTTTTATTAACATCCTAAGCTACCAAACATCGTATCCAACAAACCAGCCCTGTTCTCCTTTATGTATGATGGTGTTGATAGTTGTCACGTTGTTTGTTATTTTGTTATTTCGCCAATAGAATTTAAAGAAGTAGAAGACGCCCGGGGACAGGGAATTAAATCAGACTGGAGTTGATGAAGACCTCAGGCATTTATTTCAAAATGACTGCTGTGAGTCTCGTCTCTTCCTTTAGGCTATGGCTAATTTAAATATTAATTAGAATAATTAAAGGATCGCTAGAATTATATGTCTTCTCACACAGTCTCTGGGAACATGACATGGATGTTTGAGATAAACTACTGTTTGAGCTGAAGCCTGCAAGAAACCACAACATGCAATTGGTGAAGACAACAGGGTGGAGTGCCAGGCCAAGAAGATTCCCTCATCAACAAATGGTTTCATTTAATGCAAGAGGAGAGAGAATGGAGGAGAGGGAAAAAAACAGTAGGCTGTTCATTTAGTGGCTGGTTCAGACAGGTGAGGAGAGGAGGGAGGTGGTGGTGGTGGTGGGGGGGAGGGGGGGGGGGGGGGGGGGGGTTGTTGAGAGAGAAAAGGGAAGTGAATCCAACAGGGGCTGCAGTGACGGTTTGAACAGAGGGCAACAGTTGTAGAAGAGCCTCCCAAATACCACAGCAGAGGCTTTAGTCCTACACACTGTTAGATGTGTGTGTACAGATGAACAGAAGGGGATTTCTGAAGGAGGGGGGTAGAAACATGACTCCCAAAAAGAGTCTGCAACCCGCCCCCTCCAGCTCCAGACAGACGAAGACGAGGCACAAGTGCAGCACTACAGCTGAGAGGGACTCCAGAGACTCCTGACTGTGTGAGGGGTCATCTGGAAACACACCCTCTCCACCCTGACACTCCACACCCCCCACACCCCCAGCGCCCTCTCTCGCTCCCCCTCGAACTGCCCCGACAACACTGAGCTCATCACACTTCACACACATCCAGCTGCACCATTACAAGGACACTGCAGGCAGCACTGGATTTACCCAGCAGACAGCCGGATACCTCTCAGACTTGCCACTGCCAGCCTGAATAACTGATCAGATAAAAGCTCTTTTTGATGAGTGCACAGAGATTTGCCTTCGCAAAAGTCTTAAAGCTTGAATAAATAATATATTTAACTTATAATATGATCAAAACCACAAAGTTTCAGCACAAGAAGGGGGATTATGGCTGCGTTATGAGACTGTTTTTCTGTTGTTATTTTGCAATAATATAGTCGGTCAATGTGATATATATCTCAGAGCCAACTGGATGGATTGTCATAAATGTATAATAGACATTTAAAGTCCCTGGATAATATGTTCAGCTTACTGTGGTGACCCTCCTGACTTTTTCCTCCTGTGCCTTCATAAGTTTTATGTTTGGGGTGTTAAATCAAACACCTCAACAATTTAATGTACGAGAGTGAATTTTGAAAAAAGGTATTCATTATCTGTTTAAAACTTTACTGTGTATGGCAACATTAAGTTGAATGTTTTCTTACCTTATTATAACGATACACCTGACAACACTGCTAGTTTCTGCTGTGTGATAGTTAACAAATGATGCAATATTAATTATTTAGCCATTAGCAGCCAGGTGACTAACTGTAGTCTCTATTGTGTCAAAGAATACAGAGAATTGTTCAGTAATTGGGGTTTGCAACCGATATGATTAAAGGAGGTGTTTTTGCCAAATTACCACCAAATTAATTTCATTTGAAGATGAAGCTACAACAGCTGATAAACCTGTTTATATCACAAAACTGTAGCCAAAGTTGCATTTATGAAACTTCAGAATACTAAAAGTAAGAATCATAGACAGAGATACCATTTCTAGCAGTTCTGTTTCAGCTGATTTAGCTTTAGAAGCAGTTTTATCGGTTTTGGTGGGGTTAGCATTTTTAGCCAGTCAGTGCTCTCAGCATAATCTTTATCTCTATAATTGACAGTGAATTCAGTCTGTCCACGTTGAAGGAAGATTTATTCTTCCTGAAGACATTTATTTATTTGGAAATTAGGAAGCAGCCAAGGGACATGTGATGCATATTTCGGTTTACAAACGACTTTGGCCAGAGTCACCTGAAAGATAGAAGAGCGATGGATGAACTTGTCTCCTCATACTTAAGAAATAGCAATAAAAAGATTTATTTACACATGATTTGGTGAGCACCACAGGGAGGCAACACAGGGGGGCTGGAAAGCAGCATGTGGTTTTAGAGATACAGGTTACAGATCACTGGTTCAGGAAATAAATACACTAAAAAGGACCTGTTATTCTAAGTTTCAGGATTTTGTCACATAAGGTTTTTGTTAATCACAGATTAGCAGGTGAGTCTAAGCAGATATCAGGTTTGGCTAACCGAGTGTGTAAACCTATCCACGGCTTTGAACATGTCAGTAAAATCAATGGCCAATGTTTATTTTTCCAGGTTTAACACAAAGAGCCAACCTGTTTTGGTCCCCGGATTATGTTTGCGGAACAACGGCAAGGATCATCTAAAGGACAAAAGAGTCAGAGGACTGAGTGGAAAGTGAGAGGAGCTGATATGATCACATTCCTCTCCACACACCTGAAGGCAGGGTTCAGAAGCCTGTGACGCACACTGTTAGACCCTCACCCAGGAAACTCTCCCGGGAGCTGACGTTGACCCTGTGACCCCTGACACCTCCGACACCCACAGATCCTCTCCAGAGGCCGGTCAGATACAACTTGCCCGGGGGCCTGTGACACTGATACTGACAGAGCACAGTAAACAGACATCGGGGGAAACACAGGCGCTCCTGAAGAGGTGAACATCTATAAAAACACTCTCACACACAAACATGTTTAAATGCTGACCTGATGTCATGCATGCATGTGTAAATTTGATTTTCCTGTAAAATGACCTTCGGGTCTCAACATGTCGACCATAACAAATTGTAGACATTTACTGGTATTTGAATATTTCCAGTGAAAAGCCACTGGCAGAGACGTTTCAGAGGGTAGAATGCCTGGTATGTGGTTTTACGCCGGTTCCCAACGTACTGCAAGCTTCACATTCTGCAACTGATCTGTGTTGTCTGAATCTTGCAGCCCTGCACAGCTGTCAGACCACAACAGGGGGTGGACAGGCTGCCTGAGATATAGTGTGTGTGTGTGTGTGTGTGTGTGTGTGTGTGTGTGTGTGTGTGTGTGTGTGTGTGTGTGTGTGTGTGTGTGTGTGTGTGTGTGTGTGTGTGTGTGTGTGTGTGTGTTGCCCCCTGAAATGCCGTTGTATTGAAAGCTTCCATTTCTAATTCGGATGTTTGTGTTTTTGGACCAAAGTGATGTCAGAGGGCTGATCAATTCCCGCTGTATATTCACAATGACTGGCGATAGATCAGCAGTCAACACTTCTCAATGGGAAATGGTAATTTTCAACTGAATGCAATCGTCCGTTTCAAAAAATAAAGACTTAAACTTTGAACACACTTTTTTCTCAGTTAAAAGCCCTTTCTTCTTTTTGACAGAGCAATGTTGTTTCAGGTAACTCAATCTTTTCACCTTTTCACTTTCTCTCTCCCTCTCTCTCCCTCTCTCTCCCCCCCCCCTCTCTCTCTCTTTCTCTCTCTCTCTTTCTCTCTCTCTTTCTCTCTCTCTCTCTTTCTCTCTCTCTTTCGCTCTCCCTCTCTCTCCCTCCCTCTCTCTCTCTCTCTCTCTCTCCCTCTCTCACCCCCCCTCTCTCTTTTTCTCTCTCTCTCACTCTCTCTCTCCCCCCCCCCCCCACTCTCTCTCACTCTCTCTCTCCCTCCCTCTCTCCCTCTCTATCCCTCTCTCTCTCCCTCTCTCTCCCTCTCTCTCTCTCTCATCTCTCACTGTGTGAATTCCTCACAGGATCAGACCTGCTTTTTATGCTCCACTGGCTTTCACTCAAAGCAAGTAAAGAAGTAGCTAAAGGGGGGGAACGGGGGGGGGGGGGGGTTATAGTGACAACAATCCAAACTCAGCAAAAGGAACTGAGCAGCTTTTGGAGAAGAAGAAAAATAATGGTGCAAGAGAAAATATGAGAAAGGACCAGGGCCCAGAGAAACTGAGACACAAAAAGAATAGGGGAGAGGCGGTACGATGGGGTACAAAGGAAATAATGCTGAAAAAGGTCATAATTTCTGCCAAGGGATTTGCAGTTGCCTGGACAACGAACAAAGCAGAGCCAGTTTGACGATGTGCTCAACAGAGAGAGCTCAAACGAGAAGGGAGAGGCTCTGGGGAGTGAAATAACAAGAGCTGAGAATTACTGCACTCATCAGCAGGATCATTTTCATGAATCAGTTAATGCTGCGCCGGTGATGCCATGGATAATAACTCTCAGATATTCACAGCAATTTCTGCAGTATCCCTGTAATTTCAGATTAACTGCACCACCCCCTTTTTTGTTTGCTTCGCGTCACTGAAAAACAAAGTTTAGCAAGAAAAGTTTGTGTGTGTGTGTGTGTGTGTGTGTGTGTGTCTGTGTGTGTGTGTGCCTGTGTGAAACTCCAGAGAAGCACAAAAATGAATAAGTTATGATAATACTGTGGCTAAACTAAAAGAAAACTTGGCTTGTAAGGTCATGCTGCATGCTAAGAGATAAGAAGAAAAGTGTAAACATTAGACACAGAGAAAGTGGAGTGTTTTGGTTTGGTTCAGCTCTGAATTGAGAAGCGATGAGAGAATGTTAATCGTATGCAGAGTGAATGAGGCCGGGCCAGATGAAAGTCCAGCTAAAGCCTTTATAAACACATAGAGAGCTGGAGAGAGATGGAGAGAGATGGAGAGAGGGGTGAGGGAAGGTAACGAGGTGAGAGGGGGGGGGGGGGGGGGGTGGGCTGCAGGAAAGGTGGCATTAATGGAGGAGAAAAAACACACGAAAAGAGCAAAAATTCATTTAGTCGACGGAGAATGGGGGCTGTGTAGTGGTGAATACTCTCGCCAGAGCAAGAAAATCCCGGGTTTAAGGCTGTGCTGGGCGGGCCTTCCTGTGTAGACAGAGTTTGCATGTTCTCCTTGTTCATGCAAAAACATGCAGTTGGGGTTAAGCAGAGACTTAATTTCCTGTCGGTGTGAATGTGAGTGTGTGGCTGTCTCTCTGTGTTCGCCCTGGGATGGACTGGTGACCTGTCCAGGGTGTTTCCATCTGCGTCCACAGTCGGATGGCTCAGCATCAGCCCCTCGTTACCTTAAGATGGATAAAGCCGTATAAAAGATGAATTGGTTGGATGGACTGAGAACATCATTGAAATACTAGATATAGTCAGGGTGGATTTGAGTTCTTACCATTTTTTTTAATAGCATGTCATTTCCAGAAGTTGATGCCATGAATACAAATGTGCACATCACTTCAGGCTAATTAAATAGTGTTCTTGGCACATTCACATTCTGCAGGCTAGTAGCAGTTTTATATTTACGTTTGTTCTCGAAAACCAAACGGAAAAATGTACAATGAAATAGTTCCATTCCGGAAAATACGATTGAATGTCTGCTGTTCATACAATGCCAGTAGTATAACAAATGTTAAAGGTCGCTAATAAAAACAGCTGATAATCTACGTAGTGTTTGAAAAGAGTATTTTCATCAAAGCATTTTTTGCTTTTACTTGTAATTGAGTACAATTTAGACAACGGGATAGGCGTTGGAAAAATCATTAGGGCTACTTTCAACTCTAATTTATGAAAGAGTGCGATGAGACACAGCAGCATCAACACAAAAGGCATGTTTTTTTTATATATTGAATGTTTTGTTGAAAACTGACGACAGCTGTTAAACAAACATAGTTGAGTAAAAAACAAAGCACTTCTTCAGAAACTCTGAGTTTTGCACTGTGTTTGTGTACTGCTTTTGGATCAAAACATTTCATTTACTCTCAAAGAAACCTCCCTTTAAGACCCGACTGAGCCAAAAAGTACAAGTTTAAACATTAACACAGGCGTTACAAGAGCAGAGAGTGTATCAGTGTTTTCTCTGTTTCTTCCCTGTTTATCCAAGGTGGAGCTCAGAGTGCGTTAAATGACCTTTATTGTCCCTGGCTGCTGATTGAGCGCCTCCTAAAGTTTCCCTCCCCTCAGCCAGACGGGCAAGTAGCAGCAAGCAACCTTGACTTCTCCACTGCCTGTTTTCAGTCTGACTCCTTCAATTTTTTTTGTAATGCTATTCTGCATAAACATACACATATGTGAATCAGTTTAAATATGAATTCTCTCTCTCTCTCTCTCTCTCTCTCTCTCTCTCTCTCTCTCTCTCTCTCTCTCTCTCTCTCTCTCCCCTGCTTTCCTCTATGTCCCCTATCAACAACTGTCCTGGTGACAGCAGTGTTTTACTGCAAACCCTTCAATCTGAGTCATTATAGCCCGGGGCCAGTAATGGTATACAGTTACACCACCAATACTCTGTAATAAAGTTTCCTTCAGAGGTAAATACCAAGGCAGAGCGCTGTGGGCCTACATTAAACGGCCCTGGCCAGATGCTTGGAGGTAGAGCAGTTTATTGAACTGGACTTTATATTGTCAAACATTCTGTTCCGAAACAGAAAAGCAACATTTTTAACAAGGTGAAACCATGTTGCCTGGTGCTGTATCACATGTCATATCCTCCATTGTCTGGAGCTGAGAGACTCTCCCACTGCACTCAAAGTTCTCACATTGGATTTTTATTTTTTATTTTTTTAATATATATATATATATATATATTTTACAGTTTACATGTCCCGCCCGAGGCGGCGTCTGATTGGACGAACGGCCTGCTGGAATATTTAATCAGACACCTTACTGGCGGCTGTGATTGGACGCAGCCGGTGCAGTTATGTAAATGAGCACCTGGTGGCGCCTGCTGGCCCGGCCGAGGAGCCGCGGAGCCGGACTGAGCAGGAGGCAGGAGCCGTGGGTGAAGCAGAGACACCGGGAGCCTTCACCGTCTCATTCCCCCTCCTGGTCAAGTTTAATACTCTTCCTCCAAAAAGACGGTGCGTTTTCTACCGGTGCGCAGTGTTCCTCTGTTTTTTTTCTGAGGTTCATTTTTATTTTTACATTTTTTTGAGCTCGAACCCCTGAACGCAGCAACTCCTCCAGAGCTCAGTTTTTGGATTATTCGACTTGACGCGTGTTTGTTGAGGACACAGCTCGGCAAATACAGAGTTAATCGCAAAGTTTTCGGACTGCTGTCAGAGCTCACTTCTCCCCTGTTCTTTTTAGGTAAGTGTAAGTGACCAACTTGTGTTTGCCCTCCGCTGCGGCGTTGCCTTTCCGAGCGCGTTACACCATAATAAGCGGCTATAATAATAATATTGCAGCGGATATTTCCAGCTGTCTGCGTGTGTGTGTGTGTGTGTGTGTGTGTGTGTGTGTGTGTGTGTGTGTGTGTGTGTGTGTGTGTGTGTGTGTGTGTGGCTTGGCGTCTCCGTGTCTCGGTGTGAACTCCGGGCGCTGATCTGGACGCCGGCCACGGACTCTTGGGGAGCGCATGTGGATTTTATAACGTTTTGTGCGGCAGATACATCGTGGTATTTATTGACTGCGTGGCTGAAATGTTCTGACAGTGTACATCATGGGCTGCACTTACATTCGCAAACTGCGCTGCTCCGCATCGCGCTAAATGTGGGTCCCTGGCTGCGGAGAAGACATTATCCAGGGTCGTGATTTGTCACACGTTCCAGTGCAATTTGGACTTTACTTTCCTCCAGCTTCTCCAATGATTAAACCCTCTCCCTGTTTAAAAAGTTACACGCGTTTGGTTGAGTGGTCACTGGTCAGTCTTCTTTTCACCGTCTCTTAATCTCATTGTTTGCTTAACTTCCTCCACAGAGCATCCATCCATCTTTTAAACCGCTTTTCCAACTTTAAGCCTCCAGAGGCGCAGGAGCTGATCAGTTCATCACATTGATAAAACACGTGCATATATAGAGATAAAATCGCACACATTCTCACCAACTGACAACTTAAAGTCACAGAGTATAGGCTCACACGCATCTCCACACTGTTAAATCGAAAGAACGTGCACAGGGAGAACATGCCAACTCTGTCTGAGCTTCACCAAACATCACATGTTAAATATGCCTTCTCTGTGGGCCGAGCCATAACTCTCCACCAGTCCTGATGAATGGCTCAGTACATTCACCATCTAGCCTCCACACATCCAGCTGGTGGTCGTCAAAACCTGTGACCCCCGGCGCCATCGCAGGTGACCTCCAGCAGGACTGTCAGCTCTGGTTTCACTCACCTCTGGCCCTGAATGAGGTGGCTCTCCACCAGGGAGCTAATCAGTCACCTGGAATGAGCACCGGGCAGTGGTCCACCGGGGAGGAGGAGCTGTGTTGATACAGAAAACATTTCAAACCCTGGGGATAATCTACAAGGGGGTTTATACTTAAAACAGGATGTCGATTTATGTCTGTATATGGTAAGTTAACTTCAATCGTATAGTGCATTTTCACCACATTTTGACTGTTTGTGTATGCTTCACACTGTTAAGTCATAGTCAAACAGCCACACACACAGTCACGCACACACTCATTCCACTGATGATGGCTGCCATGCATACTTTGGGTTCAGTATCTTAGCCAAGGACACCTCAACACATTACAGGAGGAGCACAGATCGACCCACTGATAACGAGAGGCTCTCCCATGTCAGCCACAGCCACAGCCACATTATGGGTAAAATAAAAGGAATTCAAGGGTAAATCATTCATGGGGTGCCACAAATTATGTTAATCTTTTCTGAGAACAGGATGCAGGTGCAGTTCTCGAAGGCTATGTTCAGAAATGGCTTGTTTTAGATTTCCCTTTTCCTTACTTTGGTATTGGAAGAGACTGAAGGAGTGGAGTGAAAACGGGGGGGAGTTTCATGTGTTTCTGTTACCAAGCTTGTTCCTGTGTGTTTGTGCGTGCCTTTGTGCTGCTCCCAGGGAGGCGGAGGCGTCCTGATGGAGGAGTTAACAATGGTCTTCAGTGGGTGTGCAGTGCAGCGGGCAGTCACCTTTCCCACCACGTACAAAAAAAAAAATGGGTACGCGCAAGTTTCTTGGCCAGGAGACTGAGCAGGCAATTCGGAGTGGAGTATTGTTAAACTGTTTGGAGAAGGAGGTGGGGGTGCTTGTGCAATTCGCCAACAGAAAGAGGCAATAAAATGCCTTTTCCTCTCTCCCTGTCCCTCCCTCACTGCCTCTATTGCAAAGGCAGGGGCATAAAGTGAGGAGGAGCCCTCGTTATTGATGCATAGTCCCTCACGGCATGCTCATGTCTGCTGGATCCCTGTCTAATGGGCAGCTAATTTTCCCACAACGTCCCATGAGAGCCATTGGACCCACATATCTGCTTTTTATCAGCTGTGCAGTCCAGCAGACGAGCTGGAATATCTTAGACCACTGCATCGACCTGTTATGTGAGTATTAGTGTGCTCACAGTCACTCAGCACTTTGAGAAAAGTTTATATTCATTGATTTGTTTTTTATCATAGCGGTAAATGACCTTAATTGCATAACATGATTCCAGCAGGATTTATGCACGGAGCAAAGTAACCCGTCACACAGTGTCTTGTGAATATTTATCTGTTGTTCTGCCACAAACGTATTCTAAAGAAGTTGGCTGTTATTTTTATGTAAAAGATGAGAAAACCTTTTTTTTTTCCTTGTTTGATTGAAAACATATTGATGCATGCCAAAGGGAAAGCTTTTACAGAAACAAAGCAGAGTTTGGAGTCTATGCTGAGACCTGGTTGATCATTGACCTCAGTCCGTTCTCCTCTGTGTGGCACATTGTTTTAGTCGTGACCATATGTTTGTGTCTATTTGTTTCAGCTTGTTGACTTTTCTGAAGAGAATTCCTGCAGGTGGACAACAGCAAACTGAGAGGAGGCCGATCGACCACAGTGACTAAACTGCAGCTTTTGCACAGTTGCCTGATCTTTATAGCGCTGTGGCTAATGCGGCTAGTTAACCACATAAAGAGCACAATGATGATAATGGTGCTTCAATCCAGAACCGTCTCTTTATGGGATTTCCTTCACAGAAATGATGTATCAGGTCTGTTTGCTGGTAATTGGCTCCCGACAGACCGGGTGGGAAGTCCAGTGAAAGAATTCATTTCGGGGCACAGACACAAAACGGTCGCTTGCCTCCTTTCTCCTCTGTCTCCTTTTAATGGGAAATGAAACCAATTGAAGGCAGGACTCCACTGTTCCCCCTGTTTTCCTAAACCAATTTCCCGTCAAGTCTAGACAGCTGGACTTTTCAATTGCATTTGCCGTTCGTGTGGTCACATGCGGGGCGAGCTCGACAAGACTGTCAGGCAAACAAATTAATCGTGTAATGGGTGGTGACACTTCAAAGCGGGATGTAGGGTGTTCTTGCACTTCAGTTGTCAGCGAGTTTTCGAGTCTTTTTGATGTCCTCTTCATAAATCTGCATCTTTAAAGGCCAGCCTTTTTTTTTTTCAGATCAGCTTTCTCTTCCTTCATTCATCATCTCACTCCCTGTCCCTCCATCCATCCTTGACATCCAGCATACTTTTGATGCTCTAATTGATCATTCAGGCAATCTGTCTCTGCCTCTACATCCAACAAGGCGAACAGATTCTTCATCTTCTATCTTTCCATTCCCTTTGAAGCAGCACTAGATGTTTCATCCGTCCGCCTCCACTGCTCATCCATCTTACCCTTGGCCTCACTTCTCCCATCATGCCTGTGAGTCTCCTTATTTATCTGTTTGCTCTTTCCATTAAGGGTGCCCTGGTTTGATATCTGGGGGGAAGATGCTGTCTAGATGTAAGGGAGCTTGGCTTAATCCTTAAAAAAATTTGACACTCATCAAAGCAAATCCGGTTTGTGTGTTTAATTTGTATGCCTTTGAACATGTTTCAAACTAGTCGATAGATGCATTTGTTTACATGCACGTCTATGATACAGATCAAAATCAGCATGCAATAATATGCAGAGAACTAAAAGATGACAAGTACTACCTTCTTAAAGTCCAATCTGTCAACTGTAATACATAATTCATGAAATAATTCAATACTTTTATTAAAATATTCACAGATTAATGGCTCGGTGGCACTCCTGCCATCAAAATACAACTCGCCACAGTTACTCTGTCAGAATCCCCACGGGAGGAATTTAAAATATAGGACCAAGTTTCAGGTGTTGATGTACATCTGTAATACTTCGTCAATACGTCTTATGACGAAAATTCGCCATGACATGCATACAGATGCTTATTTCCAGCATTCAAATTTCATGGAACATCTTCCAGTTTGTTGACATCTTGGCAGCCACAGAAAATCCCGAACATTCCCGAGGCATTGTGGGCAAGTTAATGGTCTAATTAGAAGAGGACAATGCTGAATCCAATGAGCTTAAGGCAGCTGTGGATCGTGTTATGTGCTGGCATGTTTCACCGACTTCTGGTAGAAGAAGCTCTCTCTCTCCAGGATGAAGAATATGAAACTTATAAAAGATGGAACCAAACTTAAAAGCCAGCTTGTGCTCTGTTTCTCCTCCAGTTTTTTTCTTTTTTCTTTTTTCATCTCTGTTCAAACCCTCACACTGTGGTGGTGTTTTACCCTGAGCTGCTAGCGCACACCGGGCCTCCTGTGGCTCAGTACACCACTAATAATTACCCATGGCTCCTGGCAAAGTCAGAGCTTTTGAACCCATGTTGCCACACGGGGGGAAAAAAAAAATGTGTCGAACATCAAAGGTTACCTTCGTTTTCAATATGTCGTCTCTGCACATGATAGATATGAGCTTCAGCGACGTCCCCATTGAGTGGGCTGGACGTGTCTGTCTTTCGCTGCGAGGAGTTTGGAGGGGAACATTAGCATCAGGAAACTGTTGTGTGATGTGTAATTTAGCTCTTTTTAGGAGGCTCTTTTCTGCTGAGAGGGAGGAGGAGGAGGAGGACTGCAACTGTGATAGAGGTATCAGCCTCTGCCTGAGGCTTTTAACGGAGAAGAGAGAAAGACAGAGGCGAGACTTTCAGCTAAGCTCAGACTTTATATTACCCAGGTCTCAACGCATTTTTGGATCTTTTTGAGTCTAGTAGTCTTTTCAGTTGCTGCAGTACCTAAACATTGAGCCGCCCTAGAATTTCTGAAAGAGTTTTCCTTCCCCTCAGCTACCATTCATTAGGAATGAGAATAAGACATCTGTTGGAGGGCTGGGTTAGGCCGCACTGTTTTTCTCACTCTGACTCAAAATGCTGAGTCTGGCTGAACTCGTTCCTGTTTGACCTGATCTCTCAGTTTTCTCTCTGCTGTTTCTTCCCACAGTACCTCTCTCCCTCCCTCTATTATTCCCCCTTTCTTTCTCTCCCTCTCATTCTCCTCCAATCGCGGCGCCGTGGATGAATAATTCTCAGCCTCCGGCTGGCAGAGTCGCTTTTGTCCCACACTCGCTCTGTCGGTCGTATTCTGTTTGTCCGATTGATGCTGGGAATTTTCCTCCGTGACATTCTTCTGTCGGTCCGTCTGTGTTTCAATCTGCGGCTGTTTTCTCTCTGCCCATTGTGAGACTAGCACTGTGCTGTCACATGCCTCTCCTGTTTCGCCCCTCTTTCACCCAGCCTCCTCTCTGCTTCACACTTGTTCTCTGACAGGTGGCGGTGAGACTGTGCAAATTGAATTCGAGGAGTTGAGCTGCGGCTGGCCATCACACTGCAGCCCCCGAAGCGGCTTGTGTGTCAAACTGGAACCACAGATCCTCATAGACCCCGCCGCGCTGCTGCCATATTAACATGTTACTGGTACCTCATACCTGCACAACTCTCATTATGGTTTTTACACCCACAGTCCAAACGGAGGTCAAACTCAGGAGCTTTCATCACGGTAGTGGTGAAGGTTTATTTTCAGGCAGTGGATAACGTGGCTTTCACTTTTCGAGGAGGTGCGAAGGACTTCTGATTCATTACCTCACGTTCACCTGAAACTGCAAAGCAGCTCTGCTCATTCCAGATGGCTTCCATCCAGAAACCAGAGCTGAAGACGGTTCACCCTCATGTACTGACACGTATGGAGATTCAAGCCCCGAGACAGAAAACAGTGTTCCAGTTACTGTCAGTCACCCGCAGTTTCCCACAGGGATTCGTTGCTCACTTTCTACTGGTGTTTTTCCTTTGCGTGCACAGCAAAAGCACTTTGCTCTTTGATTCACACGATGCAGCTACTAATCAGTCGACTCGGTGTAAGTCAGATTGGCTGCCAGAAGTGCTAACAAGGCATTCACTTTTTTATGTGCTCGTTTTTTTGTTGCGCTCTCTGTTCTTTTTTTTTTTTTTCATTTTTCAGCTTTCCAGAACATCCTCTCAAGTTTAATTTTGGCTGTTCTGTAGTTATTACTGAACATTTCATACAAGCAATCCACCACTAACAAGTTTTGTGTTATTACTCTTTGTGTGTTTGTGATCAGGCTTATTTCCCTTTGATTGCCTTTGCAGATGCCATAATATTAGAGCATGGTGATGGGCTATGATTAAAAAATTGGTCCAGACTAAATATTGTGTTTGTACGGCAGGTCTGTAGCTGGAGGGGATGTTTTGATCCTACCTGATTATAGGCTTTCTGCTTTCATTTCAGTTTACTTACTTATGTAATGACTGACAAAATGTGAACGTACAAACTTACTTTTTGTATATAATTCACAAACTTTTGATTGGCACAAAAGGCAGACATGTCAGCTGTCAAATGTGAAATAACGACAATGTTGTGAGACTCTGTGGTCTGCAGAAACTCTAACATCATTTTAGTGTAGTATTTCCTTCTTTCACAAGTGTTTTAATTTCATACATGAGCTTCACTCAAAGTATTATATATAATGTTTTTTAATTTCAGGATTTAAGGTCACTATGGGCTTGTGTGCGCAGTGTTTGTGCAAGCTACTTTTCTAGAAGGCTTACATGAAATATATTTCTTAAAATACTTCAATACATAATAATCTGTGAAAAGCTGTGTTCAGACTGTCACACAACAAAAAACATCCCTTAACCACTCAGCTAAATTAAGATGTTAAATTTTTGAAAGTATGTAAAATAAGGTCTGTAAATGCATTGATAAAGCCGCCGTCAGACGATGGCGATATGTCTGCTAAGAACACTGAAACTGAAAAGGAAATTGCAGAATTTCGATGATTATCACCCACTAGCTAATAGAACAGGTTGACATTAACATATATAGTGATATGTAAAAAACAAGTTTTATTGTCACCTACTGATGGAGCCAAATGTCACATGGAGGCAGATTTGCTTCAGTGTCATTCAGCAGTAACAGCAGGTAATTAGTGAATGCCTCTGAACAAAGTTGGTAAAATGACATTGCATAAAATATGTCTTCTGAATGCCAGTGAAGCCGGAACCAGTAACAGTAATCTCTTAAACACAATCTACAAATTCTATAATGTTGAATGGAGAGAGCTTTTCTGCAAAATCTGGCATCAAGAGAAGATCCCAATAGAGTGAAGGCAGACAGCAGGTTTTCGCTGGAGCAAGCAGTATGATGGAAAAACCCATTGACACTAATCCATCAGTGTTTAAAGCCCCCGTTAATTATGATTATGATGTTTTTATCATGCCTCTATGGGTTTGTTCAGTCACTTCTTGATCAGTCTCATATCCTCCCTCTGTCTTCATGTGAAGCACTTTCAGAGTTGAGATGATTCATCCTTCACTTTCAGGCCGTCACTGACCAATAAAGACACATGCTTTTTATAACATGTCTTACACTTTCCCACAAAAAAACTATATATTGTAGATATTTTTTCTACGTTTGCAAAACATGTGTTGGGCAGTTTTCTGTTGGACATGCCTATAAAGAGTCTTGCTTGACAAGAAAACCACTACAAACATATACAGTGCGACTATTGCAACTGTAGGAACAGAAGGCTGACCACATCTTAATTAACTGAGTTTTTCCAATGTTTTTTTCTTCTTCAAGGCTTTGTAGTCCTGGATTTATGGTTACAGGGTATATTTCACACATGTTGTATATATTTGTCTTTGGTTAAAGAACGTATAGGCTCTGTCTGCAATGAACACTGACCTAAACATAAAGAAGTAAAATGCTTTGCTGATTTCCGCTTCTTCTCAACTCCCACACTAAATGGGTTTCTGGCTGTGAACATGGTGTTGTGCTTTGCTGCCTGCTCAGACTTGCAGGATAGCAAGGTTTTTGTTGATGAAGGAATTCTTATTAGCGAGAGCAAATGG
The DNA here is from genome assembly GCF_963383615.2 of Lipophrys pholis. Lineage (NCBI taxonomy): Eukaryota > Metazoa > Chordata > Actinopteri > Blenniiformes > Blenniidae > Lipophrys > Lipophrys pholis. The sequence goes on along the minus strand of NC_137639.1, from coordinate 21,234,067 downwards.
TTCTAATCACCATTTGTCTCTGTCGGCCATGCAATGCTGCAACAAGTACAGGGTCAGGAATAAATTGGGTCTATGTCCAAGTAAAAAATAAGCAAGAGGAAGATAATCGATGGAAATTTCACTCTTTAGCGCCATCTTTGAAGCCGCATATAAATAACCCTTACTTTATTATGTTTGTTTTATTATGTTTATTCTGGTTTTTCAACTGTCTTTCTGCTTCTACTCTGTCTTAAACTGGTGAGCTTGTAAATTAGATTTGTTAGGAGCTCTGCTGTTCCACATCACAGTTTTATGATTCCACCCTGCAGTGCCTCTGCCTTCAAGATTGTGGGTTTCGAATTGGGTTTCAAGGTAAAAGCTGAGCTGTCCTCATGACTGAGTCAGTGTTGAGCACAACTAAACTATTCCTGGAACATGTTTTTCTTTAACAACCTCCATCTTTATAGTGATTCACCATCCCGTTCAGTCATCCTTCAGCCACATTGCTTTACTTTCACCTTCTCTTGTTGCTGCTGTTTAATTTGTTTTTCTGACTCGGCTGCTGGAACTGTCTTTTCCTCACTCTCCAGTGATTCATGTATTGTTTCCTCCTGCTTCCTCTCGAAGACTCAGCAACATCAGATTCCACAGTGATGAGTGGCACTTCCGTGTATAGATGAATATGTGACTCATAGAGCTTCCGCTTGATGACCAATGTGTGACCAGCACCTTGATTAACAGCACCAGTCACCCTGGACTTGATATTTCTTCATTTGTTGATTCTTTTAAAGATTGATATTCATGTCAGCCAACATATTTCTAAGTTGAAGACCAAATTACTTTCCTTCCTCTGTAAGAAAGCCCTCAATGCCTCTTCATTGCCATGCAGGTAATATCCAGTTATATTTATCTGTGAAGGCACATGAAAACAACTCGGCTCGTCAAACTTTAAGCACTGAACCAACTGGCGAATAGACTATATAGCACCTTCTCAAAGTGTTTGAGAGAATGTGAGTGAAGTGATTATGTCAGACTTCATTCGGAGCTTCAGTGTCTTGCTCTAAGACACTGATACACAGCGGAGATGGATTCAAATGTCAACGTTGGTATTGTGAGAGGACTTTGCTCTTTAAAAGCCCTGGATGTCCTGTTCGCTTTCACGTTCTAGAAAAATGAAGTAATTGTTTTTGGCCTTTGACGCCTCAGAAACTAACTTTCAAACCAAATATTACGTTGAGTAGCTTTTCTTCGTCATGCCTTACAACTTCTTTTTAAAAAAATTTTTTTTGCTTCTTTGCTCTCATTTTTGCCCAGAATGTTTGCCCAGAATGTGTCTTTTGAAAGATATATTAAGAAAGTTTCAAGGGCTGCCTTATTTTATCTGCACAATATTGTGAAAGTATTAACAAGATTATAGTACAGCTGAAAAACCGGTCTATGTATTTGTTATCGCAAGGCTTGAGAATTGGGATTTCTTATTGCTATAGTGTCCCTTAACAGTTGATTTTTCTCTCGTTGATCCAAAATTTATCAGCTGGAGTGCTCACAGTGCTCACAGGAGCTCGTGGGACAGATCGTATTGGTCTCCTTTCATTGGTCCCAGATAAAATCACGAGGAGAATTCTAAATCTGACTTACAAAGCTGTTCGGCCCTGGGCTCCATCATATATTTAAGACCCTATATTACCATTTTGTGCTGCCTTGAATATCCAAGAGAGAAATGGGTGGCAGAGCCTTTTACTGTCAGATTTCTCTCCTGTGGAAGAAACTTCCAGTTCAGGATCAGTAGGCAGATATGCTCTCTATTATTGAGAATTGGTTTGAAACTTTACTTTCTGATAAAGCTTGGGCTGGCTCAGATGATCCTGATCCATCACTTGCAATACAACCTTACATAATGCCCTGGACGCCTCTCCTTTTGTGCTTTTTCTTTCATTCTTCATGCATTCATATTTCACTATCACACACCATTAACCCAGGTCCTCTCTCACTCCCGTGGTCTGTTTTCCCACATCAATCCTTTCTCTCTGTGTACCTTTCTGCAGACTTCTACCTCTCTGCAGCTGCGTACTCCTAATCTGCTGTTAGTGACCTCACACACCTGCCACATTTTATTGTTTGTTTCTGTGCACAGTCTTTTTTCTTTCTCTGCTCTCTGCTCACCCCAATTAGTCAAGACAGACGGACACGCACCTCTGGGTTTGATACTCTCCGGGTTCTTTCTTTCTAAAAGGGCTGTTTTCTTCATACTGTTTCTTTCACTACTCACAGAAAAGTTAGGGATATCTGGCTTTCGGGTGAAATTTCTGGATGAACCTAAAATGCACTGTAACCTGTACAGGTGAACTTAATGTGACCTTTTCTTAACTTTTGAACGCACATATCCAATTGTTCAATGTTTCAGTTTGTTTCTGCACAACTTGCTCTGACAAGGAGCTTAATGGCAAAATTCACAGCAGGTGTTTGATCCATGAATGGTCCAGTAAAGTTCCAGGTTCAATTAGAATTGGTATTTAAACAGTCCTGCTCGTCATGCTGTTCACATTTTGACACCATGAGACTAAGACCACGCCTAACGATCAACAGTACCTTGCCACTGGGAGGCTTCTAACAGGAGTTTCTCACAGGGAAGTGGCCACAGAGCTTAGAGTTGAACAGAGATACAGAGAGACTGGAAGAATCACAGAAAGACATTGTACTCAATGTCTGTTTGTCACATCCCACCCTGATGACCGCTTCATTGCGAACAGAGCCCTTTGGAAGCAGATGATTAATGCCTCTCAACTCCAGGCAAATTTAAAGGAGGTGGAAGGCTCCAAGTGTCACGTCAGACCATTTGAAACGGTTTCCATCAGTATGACGGCCACCAACAATGTTAGAGACCTCAAGGACAGTGCTATAATCAGCTACTGTTGTAACTAGACAAGCCTTTAGTGGTGGTTTTACAGTGTGTGCAGGTCTGTCTAGTCAATACAGAACTGCGCTACACTTTGTGAATGGTACAGTAATAAGCGCATACTGTACAAATATTATTAATCCAATGACTGTACCCCTGCATGACAAGCACAGGCCTAATTTCATCTTCATGGAGGACAATGCTCATTGAGGTTGGATCATTAGAGAACGGCTGCTGGAGACTGTGGTAAATCAAATGGCGTGACCTGCACTTTCGCCAGATCTGAATCTCATAGAAAACCTCTGGAATCAGCAGAGTCATTGAGGACACTCTCATAACTCTCTACCCAGAAACTTTATGACCTGATTGCTGCCCTTCAAGAAGACTGGGATGCCACAAAGCCTCAGTAGAGAATAAGTCGACTTGTGAACAACATGAGACGGTGTCAAGCTGTAATTGATGCTCTAGGTGACATGACAAGTTATTGAGACCCTGCCATTCTATGTTGTGGTAAAGCCACCACTGTTGTTGGCTTTTGTTTCAATAAATTCATTACGATGAGGAAATCACCTGTGCATGCTTCTAAAATGCCATATTTCCATGATATAATATCAGTGGAGCGAGTTTTTTACGTTTTCCATAAAGTGTCAGTAGGAGTTGGTAAATTGCTTTCCTCCCCCTTTTTTTTTGACACCTCAGTTTCACATTTCCATCTCGCCAAGCTCTCGGAGGATCAGTGGTCATCATAGGTGTCTCTTTTTTGCCTTTTAGTGAGAAATCACCAGCTTTCCCTGAAGGCGAATGGTCGCACTGTATCGTTGCTTACTCTGAACTTGGCAGGGTAGTGTCACACCACAGTGTGTGTGTGTGTGTGTGTTAGGGGATTACTAAGTGCTAGGTCTACAATGGCACCGGTGGTCTAGATTTCCACCAAGATGACAGATATGGTATGGATGTAGATAGATATGGATATCGGTAAATTGCTTTCTATTTTTTCTGTATCTTGTGGTAAGGACCTAACAGTGTTTAGTGCCTTGAGATGACTAATGTGATTTGAAACTATGTAAGAAGGAAATGACTGTTGGGGCTGTGTCCTCAGTGGAGGAAAGGCTGAGCAACATTTTTGATATTTAATCTGTGTAATCTATAGGTAATGACTTCCTTCATAAAAACACGAACCTCTTCTACAGGTTCTGATAGGAAAACATCCCAGGCTCGCTCTCTGAGTAGGTCCGTATATCAACAAGGAAGCTGTGGCCCCACGGGACCCAGTACCTTCCTCTGAGTGTCCCTGTGCCGAAAGAAACAACCTTGTTTTCAAGAAAGCCATTGAAGGACTGTGTTTCAGCCGCTGGAAAAGTCTCACCCTTCAAAGAGTTGTAAAGATTGGAGATTCATTTGTGTTCCCTCATCTGCAGAACTCAGCGGTGGATAGTCGTGCGTATAACCGGCTTCCTCAAACACTGACGGAAATCCAAAACAAAGAGCTGGATACTCTTGTCTCCCCAGTGGCCATTAGTCATGTCTAACTGGCAGCGTGTTCACTGTTACTCTATCTGGCCGCGACTGGAGACTTCACACGTTGTGATCTCAGTATGGAAGACGAAAGATTTGGAAGAAACAGAGCATGAGGTTTATGTTTGAAATTGCATACATTATTACGTTATTGCTGGACTTTTTTTTTTTTTTTTTTTTTTTTTTTAAATGAGTAACACATGATGAAACAGATGAGATCAGGAGCAGATTTTTAGCCATTGCATATTTTCTCATACAGCGTTTCACGTTTTTGGGTGTGAATAACAAATAGAAAACCTGCCCTCATAATCTAGTCACACATCAGGTAAATCACTTAATTATTGGTGATGCCAAAAGTTCACCTTAACATTTCACATTAACAGTTTGAGTGAAACATTTAAAGAACTTCTGATATTTTAAAGTTTTTGATACTGACTTGTTAACTTTGATACTTGAATTCCTTTTCAGCTTAAATAGAACTGTTGGCTTTTTCAATTAGCACATTAACATGGGCACAAATGAAAATTTCCCATGATAACATACCAAACTAATGTAAGAAAAATGGAAATCATTATTATATGTGCTAAATAAAAGCTTTTTTGCATTGTTATTGTGAGCAGCTTAACTTTTGGTTCAAAGTATGTTTATCAACTTTAAAACTGCTGTGAGTCAGGTTTGGATCAATTCACAGTTGTTTTCAATTGAAATGATGGCGCACCATGATTCAGTGCATAAAACTTTAGAGTTTGGCCAGCAAGTAAACCCAAGTAGTTTTCATACATGTCCTGTATTCCACAAGTCAGATCAATGAGGTGGATTGAGTAAGAATAAGTAGATTAAATAGTTTGTTAAATTTCATATTCTGGTTCTAAAATACATTTTTGGGAGATGAAGGGTTTTATAATTGCACTTTATTGCAATGCAGCATAAAAAGGTTGCGACTGAAACAAAACAAACAACTTAAACTGATCAAATGTACAAATGTTACCGTTACATTCACGCAACCAAAATCTAAATGCATCGAGTTGAAGCACGTGTTTCGAGAGAGAGAGAGAGAGAGAGAGAGATCCTTCCTATTTGTTAGGCCCAGTAAAACTTGATAAATACAGTATTTTCAGCTTCTTGGTTGAACTGAGTTGGGAAAATGTGATGAGGTAAGTAAAACATAAAAATATAAATGTACATTATATCATATGTATTTCTCTTTCAGAAGAACTTGTAAAATGCTCACATTTGTGATTTCATGGATGCTTTACAGTGAATGTGTTTGGTGCTTTGTTTTGGCACTCAATCTGTATCGATCAAGTGGTGCTAGAATTGGTAGGATGAGTTCTACAAATATGCGAAGGTTGCTTTTCTGCAAGGCCTGAAAGCGTAATCAAAAACTGGATTGTGTCTTCACAGTAAGCTTTTAAAACTTTTAGGTGTCAGCTTAGAAAATCTAATGGTTTTCTACAGTCCGAGAAACGATACCGAACAGAGTTATAGTAGGCGGTAGAACAGGGTCAACGCTGATATAAAACACAGACTGTTAAAACGGGCAAAACTACCTGAAAGATCCTCCAAGTCAGTACTGACATCTGAAGTAGTTTCATTGAACAACTGGAGAGCAGGACCAATATGAAGGTCCGGCATGAGGGGCTCTCTAGAAAAGACGCTAACCAGAGCCAAGGCGGTCGTCTTGCCAGCTTTTCACCGGGGTGATCTAATTATAGAGCCTGGCAATGTATCTGTAATGATGCAATGGGCGCTCAACTAAAGGAGTGTGTGTGGGTGTGTGCGAGAGTCTAGAGTCGCTCTTCTCAGTTGTGTTTAGTTGTGTGGGACCGAAACAGCAGCTGCTCATAACTATTCATTAGTCCCTCTCGTGGATTAGCCAAGACAAAACGTGAGAGTGTAGATCGGGCTGCACACTGTGCTGCCTCCTCCAGAACACAGCGGGCCCTTCTCCTCCTCTCTGAGCATTGACCACAGCTGTTCAACGCCACTTGACTTTTCCAACAACAATGTTCTCCGGTGGTTGTGGACACTTTTGTTCCTGCTGGCTGAAACATTGCTCTGATTGGGTTTTCAAGTCATATGAGGAGTGCTGGACTCGTCTCTTCACATGTGTTCTCCCTTGTTGACCAAAAACACTGATGAGACATCGCCGAACGTTAATGTTTGTTGATGTGGTTGTGGTTGTTATGGTGATTGTTTCGGATTTGTAGCTTCAGCCATCAAATTCTCAGCTCTGATTTTCCACACAGGGCTTAGTCCAGTAAGTCCCATATTTCACTATTTTGTCATCTGGCATGTGTGCAGGCATACTTACTCATTTGGACAACTCAGACTCGGATGCTTTTTTTTTTTTCCAATAAAGGAAAAAAAAAATGTCAGCCTCTCTTTCTCTCTCTGTTTCTCTCCACACTTGGAACACATGCACCCTGTATCGGTTGCGCGGTGTGTCCCGTTCAGGACAGCTGCACTGGCTGGCTATCCTTGAGCCCTTCTCTTTGCCCACATACGCGCCCCTCGCACCCATGCAAACACACACCGCAAGGCCATAAGTCACCCTCTCCACACCGCCTCCCTCCTAAGAAATACTCACACACATGTACCCATGTCATCGCTCCCCTTGTCCTGCCGTCTCCGCCCTGTTGTGCCCCGAGCCAACGCCGTCATTCGCTCAGTTTCTATGCATTCCCTCGTCCTGCCTCTCTCGGTTTACCCCCCCCCCCCCCCTCCCCTTTTCCCCTTCTCCTTCCTGATCTTCTGTCACTACAGCTGTGTGTCAGCTGTCGGCCGGTCCCAGTCTGGTCAGAGATGAAGCTGAAACACAGAGGGTCTACAGGGAGGAAAGCATGGCCTCTCTGTCTTCAACAGCTGTCACTCCCACTTCAAACGTCCACTTATCATGGAGTTTTCTTCCTCCCTCCTGTTTCACCACTGGAAGTCTTCCTCACACACACTCATTAGTTACATATGCAGTGATAGAACTTTAAAAATGCTCCTTTTTTGTTTAATAACAAAAGAATAGTGTCCTAAAGTTTCAGTTGTATCTGAAAGAAATGCTTCTATTCCACGAGCAATACAAACCAGAAAATATCTGATTGGTTACAGTTTTTACTCCACATCATAGTATATTAATGCCAATCATATAGCCAATGTCTTAAGGCATTATCTAGTCAAATACAAATCCTGAAATTAATGATATGGCCCCCAAAGTCTTGATCTCAATCTCATAGAGTCCGTTTTGGTTTTGCATGAAGAGACAGAGGAATGTGAGCAAGCCTACATCCACAGAAGATCTGAGTTTAAGTCTGAAAGGGGTTTTAAACAAACTTCCTGCTGAATATCTTGAGTAACTTTCAGCAAATTGGGGCTATTTCGGGTGCAGAATAGTCACGCTAAAATCTGATTTCTCTTCATTTACTTTGCGATGTGTCAAAAGATAGAAATGAAATTAAGCATTTTTTTCCGCAAAAGTATTGTATGTATGTTTTTATTGATTACTTTAGCGATAAAACACTTAAAGATGAAAACAATGTATACACAGTCCTAATTGCCAGTGATGAGGCACTCACCAAACCTAACAATACATCCTTGTACTGCAGACCTGCAGTAAATCCCACCGTTATGAAGGCTATAATGCACTGTTTTTGTTGAAACTGGAGTGGTATTGATTTTTACTTTATGGTCATTTTGGAAGTTCAGTATATCACAACACAATTCAGCAGCCACACAGACTGCAGGCCCCTAAATGATCATAAAGTTGAATCAACATCAGGCACACACACACACACACACACACACACACACACGCACACACACAGAAAGCACTATATAGTTGTACTTTTCACCAATAAACATGCCGTTAGAAGTTGGTATTAATGGACAGGTGTTTTTGTCTTGAGAATGTCTTGAGATTTTTGTTGTTGTCATGAGCAAGTTATTTTCTTGTTACTAACCGACCATATTTGTATTCTCATTTACGGGAAACACTTTGACATCTGTCCTTCTGTTCTCTAACACTTATCGGCTTTCGTTTCTCCATTCTCGCTGCTTCATCTGTTTATTTATTCCAGACAAACGCCTCGAACCATGCTCCAAATATGCTCCATCCTGTTAAGCGAAAGTAGGTCTGAAATCAGTAATTTGGAGAAGTGACTGGCATTCTGAATACTGAACGAGAGAAATTCACTGCAACCAGATGACGATGGCTAATTGTGCTGTCCTCAATTATCAAGCTGTTTGTATTCTTTCTCCATGCAGTAAAGTACTGTTATATCGTGCCATACTGGCGCCAGAGAGAAAAACAAATTAGCCTGAGAAAGTGGCCTTTGTTGCATGGTTGTGCGCTCGCTCCTTTGGGGTTTGGCCCATCGCTGAGCTTGGCGTAGCAAATGTTAAAGAAGAAATGATTGTGAGACATGCAACGTGCTCTGAAATATGAGGGTTTGATTGAGGGAGTTGAGTTATCGATGGTGAGCCTGTGAGCTTCTCAGCCTCAGGCAAGAGCTGTATGTAAATAACTAATTTTGGATTTGAGTTAGATTGTTGTAATTCCCCAAAAAAGCACAAGCAAGAATTCTGAAGCGGCTGTAACTGAGAATATCTCTCTCCTTCTCCTTTTCTCTGCGACAGGTATGCCTGTGGTCATCAGTGCGTCCCCGGACAGGTAACCAGGTGTGTAGTTGCCGTCATGGCCTTGAAAACCCTGCGGCTGTTCCCTCTGGTCTTGGTCTCGGTCTCGGCTGTGCTGGTGTCGTCTTCAGGGGAACATGAGTGGCACTTTAATCCAGGTGGGTTCATCCAAACACATGCAAAACAGAATTGATGACGGACTGTGTCTTCTCTCCTATAGTACTGACAATTTTAACATCCCGGCAGCTGTTGGATTTCCATGTTTGTTTGTTTTTGTTTTTGTTTTCATTATTTGTCTCAAACTCAGACATTGCGTTTCCAAACCTTCTACCTTCCTCCTGAGTTCAGTCACAGCAAACATCCGTACCGCTGCTCTGACATTCTCCTCACATTCTCAGATCAGTAAGACTCGTTCTTCGTCCACTATCAACAGGCTATCCTGTGTCCTCCCCCTGTCTGCCAGCCAGTCGTGTGTAATAGGAGAATGAGATTGCTGGGCGGTCCTCCCCCTTCCCCTGTGGCTCGTCAAGACCACTAATGCGCAGGCAGATCATGAAAGTGTCAGTCAAAATGTCGGTGAAGGGTGCAGGAAGTGAATGTGAGCCAGCCAGCCAGGTGTAACCAGAGGAGAGTGTTTGCAGTACGTGTCACCCTTCCTACTGCAGCAGCACCTTCTGACGGCAGCAGCTCCCTCCAGGTTATCCAGCCACCATCGATTATTGTTTTTAATCATGTGGCGTTTAATTATTAAAGTCTTTGAGTCGTTTAGGGAGGATTTCCCAGAGGCCCCAATGGCATCTTATCTAATAAAGCGTTGAAAATCAAAATGCATGACATTTGAATGATTTAAAATGGAGGACATAAACAAAGCGCACCTCAGAGGATTTAAGATTTTTGATTGATTACTGATCTGAATGAGTCAAATAGGAATCAGTTGTTTATGTCTGTTTGTCACCATAAGTTACATTCATGCTTTTTTGATTATGCTTTTTTTTTTGCTCCATACTATAAAGCCAGTAAATTGCCAGAAACGTACTGATCAGTGGTTTTCCACGTTTGGTTCTGGACCCCTTTTAGGCAGTCAAAGACAACCAAAATAAGACACTTCCTTAAGCTCTGGAGGGGACCTGAGACACTGCCCATTGCAAAGGTCTGATTTTTGTATGTTGGAGAGAGTGGGAGTGCCCACCAGTGTTTGGCATCACTGAAGGTCTGGATATGTTAAAACAAGGAACCACTGATCTAAATGAATTTGCCTGAAATATTCAGCCAATTTGTTAACTGCCATCACCACTTTATTCTAGTAATTCAGTAACTGTCTTGCTGTTGCAGTCAGAGTTATTTCATAGTATGATGCTCACTGTGGGCTACCTGCTACATAACCTTATCTTAGTATTGGTGAAGCCGTATAGGACTACCCTTCAAACAGAGATACTTATAATGTAATCTCACAATAAACAGGATGAAAAGGATCCATAAAACAATAACAACAACATTCTATACTATCCCAAACCTGTCAAAATCTGGGCTTCTGACATGATGGTCAGTTCTGCATCATGAGACATAAAAGCATCGCAGCACTCTGGTCAGAGATTGTGAGATGAAAGTCCATCAGAGAGGAAAACCAGCCAGCCTTTCAAGTCAGAAGCATGGAGTCTAAAATTAGCTTCAGTGAACCACTGCTAATCAAAGATGCTCACCCATCATGCTCAGGTACATCACAGCATCCAGAAACGCAGCATGCATTGGGTTAAAGATGTACAAAACACAGGAGTTGGGTTTTTAACAACCAAGTACATTTTTGTAGTTAGAACAGGCCCTGCCGCTTCACCGAGAGCTTATATTATTTACCAAACTGTTCCACCTCCCATCTGCACCTTGGTTTACGTGTTTTATTGAGGTTTACACGTTGCCATTTCAGTTTAAAGCATTGCTCACTATCACAAGGCCTCTAGTATCGCTCGAGGCTTTTCTGAAAGCATCAAAACTTTTCTTTCTTGTGCTTCTTAGATGTGAGAATTTGCTGTTTTTATTTCCTCACAAGGTAACAGCTGCAGGCAGACGACATGTTTTCAGGCTGTCCCTCTGTCCCTCTGTCCCTCTGTCCCTCTGTCCCGTTCCTGTTCAGTACAATATCTCCCAAATGCACTGCAGGAACACTAAAATGTGCACTTTTGTTCACTCTGAATTACTGATGATCTGATTCTAATGCCTTCATTCAGTGTCAACTGGGATAGCCTCAAGTCCCCAGTGACCCATCTCAGAATAGAGAGATATCAAAGAGAGACGAATGGCTTTATGTTTGGCCCATTTGTCTGAACACAATACTCCAAGAAATCCTACTCGTTTAAACTTTTATTACATTTCCGAACGGCATGCACTGCAGCCATGGCCATTCAGTACAAATGTGTTTCTCAGCTGCAACTTCTCTGGTTATCAGAGGCACCGCGAGAAACGCAAGAAAGTAAATCCATTTCCCAATTCTGTTTGTTGGTACGTCGAATAGTTGCATTAAAAACAAATGTCTACCTTGAAAAAGATTCAGTGGGATCAGTTGGAGGGTCAGGGGAATGCCTTTTTCAGACATGATATTTTCCTTAAAATTTTTGAGCGGAAAATCTGACATTAAGTAGTTGGAGAATACTAATTATTATTATTTTTTATTTTATTTTTTATTTATTTGGAGTCACAAATACAAAACTTTCATCTTAAAATTTACATTAGAAGTGATCCTCCTTTTCTTTTTAAATAAAGTAGAATGAATAACACAAATGCAGAACATGCACATCAGAACATGGGGTGTTTTACACTGTATGAAAAAAAGGGGTTGCACAATGCTTACTTTACAGATAAAACAATTACAAAAATGAGCAATCTAAGTGGAATATATTACAGAAAACTACAAAAAAATGGATCAAACGAAAGACGGTCGTTTTGGGGAAATGAACTTATTCCACTCTTATCAGATTTTGTCGAATTTTGCTTTCTGTAGCCTTATTGAGGAAGTGATTCTCTCCGTTGCAAAGATTTCATAGGTGATATCATGCCATTCAATAACAGATGGGCCATCTGGTTTAAGCCATTTTCTTGTTATTGCCTTTCTGGCCGCTAGAGGAGAATTCAAATTTTATTCAAGACTTTGCCCTGAGTGAGATGGGTTCAGCTTTAGTGCCGCTAAACTGAATGAATTGTTGTAGGAAATTGATGGAATAATGGATGGACCGCCATTTTGGAGTATGGCCCAGTTGGTCAAGGTTGGAGGTTCAGTCATCCAAACCCTGTTGAGACTGCTGAAGGAGTAAAATGCACTATAAAACATGTACATTTCTAAAACTCTATTTTAAAATAAGTGCTACCGTTGTGTTCTATATAGGAAGACTTATATTTTAAATTAAGTGTGTAACTGAGTAATGCTTTTTTGACCATTCCAAACAACCGTTAACAATAATAACTTATAATAGGAAATATATTTGTATATTCCTCATGTTTGGGAAAACACGATGGGGCACCACCACGGTGAGTCTGGATTTGAAGTTTGGGTGATGAACTCAAACATGAACTCATTTTGTTTTGTTGATGGAGCTGAATCGAGCTCGACAGTGTGAGCAGATAAGTGTAGTAGTCTGGCTAAAGTGTTGTGAGAGATGACAGAAAGCGAAGGTTGAATGTAGAGGACGCAGACCGCCAGAGACAGTGAGAAATGAAAATACTGCAGATGGCGGGTTGTTGATTGGGGATGTGCTATCATGATGATGTAATTATACAGGCACCTGTCCTCAGGGTGTGTGTGTGTGTGTGTGTGTGTGTGTGTGTGTGTGTGTGTGTGTGTGTGTGTGTGTGTGTGTGTGTGTGTGTGTGTGTGTGTGTGTGTGTGTGTGTGTGTGTGTGTGTGTGTGTGTGTGTGTGTGTGTGTGTGTGTGTGTGCGCGCGCGCTGCACCCGTCAGGGTTTTTAGGGTTTGTCATGCAGCCCAACATTCCTGTCCACTGACTCAATGACAGAAAGTGAGTTAGACCCCCACCCCGCCCCTGCCTCTTTCTCTTACCCTCAGCCAACCCTCCGTATCACTGTCAGTAGCCATTTCCACTTTATCACTGACCAAACACTCCCTCAGCCGCTTGTCCCCCCACCCCTTCCTCATGACTGACTTCAGAGTGGATAGCTGGCTCGTTTGGTAATCCCTGCCTGGGACCACACTATCTGGATCATTTGATAATGCTGCTGCTGGAGCAGAGTCGGTGCAGATAACTGAGACCTGTCTGCTTTTTTTTTTTTTTCCTTTGCCCTTAGTTTCTTTGACTCTTTTGTTCTCTTCCTGCAAATCCCCAAGTTGTGGTAATGGGAAAGGGAGCAATGCAGGAGCCCCAGGGAGGCGGCTTTGTAAGCGATGTAGAGCAGGTTGGAACGATGAAAGTGAAAAGGTGCAGTCTTTTAGAAGACATATCACAGCGATTCACAGGGGCGATATAGTCAGAGCAGCCTATGTGAATAGCCTTAGGAATAAAACTATGTAAAGCAATGCATAATTATTTTCCCTAGTAACTTTAGTTACTATAATATTAGTAACAGTTGTGATTACTGAAATTTCAATGGGCTTGTCGTATTTGCGATGCGTTTTCTTTGTTATTAGTTCTTCTTTTGTAGAATTTCTGCCATCCAGATTATAAGGCATCTCCCTCCAACAGGCTGATGTAACTTCAGCTGGATTGATTGAGTGACTGAGTCATTAGACCGACCCACACTGTGCTGACAGCTTTAGCTGCTCACAGCAGCAGTACAATGTTACAGCTATGCTCACATTATTATTATAAGGAATTTTTAGCAAAAGAAAGAATTCCAAGTTATACAACAGTTATTTCCACAAGTAATGAATTATGTTTTATTTGCAGTTACAAAGTAATTCTACCATCTTTGAAAGGAGTAATGAGTAACTAAATGCTCAAAACACTGACTATTGGAATTAGGCTGCTTTTGTTGTTGCTGATTTACTGATATAAATGATTCAGAACGCTGCATTTCCAAGTGTCATGAAGTCACTACTTATCCTCAAAGAGTCTGCATTAAATAACAGCAAAAAGAGCGCTTGTATATTATTCTCGGTCCACTCCCTGTCTGTGTGGGCTATGAGGCATGAAATCCGGAAGTTTTCCCAGAGATGACATAACGACAATATGCTCCATGACTAATGTTGGCGGCTGGCTGTCAAATAGAAATATTAAGTTTCCTCCGGACATGTATCCCTCATGAGCGAGATTTTTGTCATATCTTTATCTGGCCTCTGTCTCCATCTCACTTGCTTTGTCTATTTCCCCCGGTGCTTCACTTACAGCTCAATGTCGTTACGCCCTCGGGATGGAGGATGGCACCATCCCAGACTCTGATATCACTGCCTCCAGCGCCTGGTCAGACTCCACCGAGGCCAAACATGGAAGGTAGGACGTGTCTGTGTGTGTGTCTGTGTGTGTGTGTGCGTGTGTGTGTGTGTGTGTGCGAGCTGGAAAGGGATAAACTACATTAGTGTAATTAAAAAGATTTCCTTGGAGACAAACTTTATTTTTTTTTGGAAAACTGTAATTCATCTCCCACGTAAAAGAGTAATTGAACACCCGGCTTAAAAAAAGCTGTCAGCAGCAGTGATCTCATGACTCACTACACACACATCTACATCCCAACATCAAAGCTTAACTGCTAAAGTCCAGCAAACTGATTGGCTGGCCATAAACAGCTTGATTTTTATCCAAATATTGTACCCCGTTACGGACGAAAGTTACGAACAGCAGGGCCAACACTTTGTTTTAGTTAAGATGTCATGATTTAAAAAACAACAGCCATGTGGTTTACATTTTTGCTGACTTTTTTTCCTTTGGATGTGTGCCCTACAGTGATGGATTACAGAGGTTATTTTCCTGTCATTGCCGTTAGTCACAGATTTGTTGTTGTGAGATTACGCAGTGCAGACGTTACCTGGCAGTGTCAGTGTAAACCTTACATAAATTAATCCGGAGCTGACGTTCACTGAATTGGGTTACATAACTCAGATGACTTCAATGCAGAGCATTTGAAGTTATTTTCACATCGTTTTGAGATGAATGGAAACCTATTAGTTTGCTGAAAGGGTGAAAAGAGATTTTTCAAATTTGCAGCACAAAGCAACGCTCTAGCTTTGAGAGAACAATGATGAGGGTTGATGCAAAGTGTGTATCTTTGGTGGTAAATGTATTAAAAGCATGCAAAGCCACAGGTGGGGCACTTCCAAGTTCCTCTTTTTAATCCAGCCTTTGAGAGAACTTCATACATAGAAAATATAATTACCACTTTAAATAGCAGCAACCGGCCCCACAAACTGCTGCCCACAACTCATTATGCACAGCAGAGTCTATTAGAGGCAACAAAACAGCAACTAGGTGTGATTATCAGCCGGCATTATCAGTGTTGTCATTAAAACAGTAAAGGTCAGCATGTCACATATTCTGTTGAACAAACTGGACTATGTGCTCTGTCTCTGCTAGAAAAATATCTCCTAATGCTCATGGGCATCTTGTCACTGAGAACCCTTGTTGGCAATACTGCGTGATCTCGTAACCCGTTACTGTAACATGACTGCTTTAGACAGTAACTTGTTAGTACGGGCTTACTAATATATAATTAATGATGCTGTTACAATGACTGAACTTTTTGTGAGGCTGTGACTCACGAGAGGCGAGATTCTTCCTAACAAGAAAGCCCCTACATTACATTGTTTTAAAAAGCATTTCTGAAGAGGTAATCATGTTTTAATTACCAAATAATGCTTGACTTTTACTTTAAGATACCTTATAATTTCATTTTAATTGAAGTAAGTCTTCTGTGTGGACATAAAATGTATTTATATAACAAAATGAACTAACAATAATATAAGAGCTCTAATTTCATGTGTCAAATAAAATGGACTTCATTTGTTAACCTGTTCCAACCTGGTTGGTAAATGGGAAATTCTTTTGTTCTCCTCGTCAGAAAAGCAGCACTTGTGCTTTGGCATTTGAAAGAAATGCTGCTCCAAGGAGTATCTGTGAGTTTAGTATCGCCGCTCACGCTAAACAGTACTGCAGGCCCTTTTAAATACAAACTCAATACTCTCATGAAACCAATGAAAATCATACATTTTCCTGAAAAACAAAAAAAAGAACTTGAAAATATTTTTTTTTTTGTCTTTTATTATGCTTAAGAAGTGGTCTCCATCCCTGGCCCACCATGTGTGTTTGAGCAGAGTGAGCTCTAACATCCAGGACATTTGATCTAAAGAACCAGGGATGGATACTGCTGCTGTAAAGCGTCTCAGAGTTTTATCTGGGTTTCAAAAGTGTTCCATAAATAGTAATGAAATGTATTATTGTTGGTGAAAACAGTTGGAGAGCTGCTGTCCTTAAAGTGGTTTTTAGTTTTTGCCAACATTAGCCTCCCTCACAGTGCCAGAGATGTATCAATAAATTATCTCCTGTTTAGAAGCGACGTCTGCATCAATTTGTTTCTTTCATGAGCAAGTGTATTGCAGAGTTCTACACGATTTCTGCGAAGTGTATTACTCTTATGGGAGCACACGAGGTTGAAAATACCCGACTGTCATAATGATTGGTTTATCCAAAACAAACCAGAAAAAGCATGTGTGCATCACCATTTGATTTCCAACGAACTGATATAACTTCAGCTGAACCTGATGAGAGAATCGATTTGACTGGCGGTGCTGACTAATGTGTCACAGAAATACCAATACATGCACTCCATTAAGACGTCCTCATTAAGACTGACTATTAAAAGTAAACTTTATCAAGTGACAACATTTTCTTTTTTGTCAGTAACTTGTAAAGTAACTCAAATGCAAGTAACCACTATCTGTGTTCAAGTATTGTGAGTACAATACCCAACAACGCTGTTGTCTGAGTTTGTCTGTATGTCGTATTTTCAAGCTGTTGGCGGCACGCAAAAGCAATTTTCAGGCATTTTATTAGATTATCATCGAAGAAGATATTGTGTGTCTCCATAAAACCTGCTTGATAATTACGTTACCATGTCATCTGTCTGGAAGTGAGGTCTGATTTACAACGGCAACATGCTACAGCCGTGTGTGTGTGTGTGTGTGTGTGTGTGTGCGTGCGTGTGTGTGTGTGTGTGTGTGTGTGTGTGTGTGTGTTCATTTGTCTCCATCATTGTGTTGGGCTGGGTCTCTTGGCCGAGTGTCTAAACATGTGGAAATGATTATTAACCCAAGCTATGTTTAAGACACATCAGGGAGACCCAGAGAGAGAAAACAGAGAGCGCAGCGGACATAAAGTAAGAAGAAGAAAAAAGAAAAAAAAAAGCAAGCGAGCGGGGTTTAGCTGCAATCGCGTGCTGAAAGCTGGGGAGAAATTAATTTAAAAACAGGGTTTGAGGGAAGGTGTTGTGTGAAGTGAGAGACTCAGGACTGCTAGGCATCATTTCGCCGCTGTTATTACTTTTGGCCAATTGAATATAGGCATTTTGCTCGATGCAGTGAATTGAGAACAATGAGATGACTAAAGAATTGGCTGGTATATCGGCAAGCAGTAAAAGGGATGTGGAGAAAGAAATAGGAGATAGATGAGGGGCTGGGGAGAGCAGGTCTCAGTTATGGTAATCCCCCCCCCCCCCTCCCTCCCTCTATCACAGGACTCTTGATGGCGCACTAATGTGTTGATATCATCTCGTTGCTCGCAGCCGTATGATCTCGCTGACTGACTTGAGGGAGGATTGATTGAAATTCAAGCTTCGCTGTCAGTGGGTGACTGAGTTGATATAGTGATTTGTTTGGCGGTCAGAGCAGCAGCTTGCATTTCGAGAGGAGCTCCACAGTGGTCAGAGCGTGGTTGTGGCCTGGCGTCTGTTCCGAGGCTCCTCGTACGAGTTGCGAACGACACACTGCCAAGTCTGTGGTCTGCATGCGGCCGACGTGTGGTGCTGGCGTGACCTCTTCTTCTCAGGCTGCATTGAAGGAGGTTGCAGCGAGCGAAAATCTTTGTGTGTGGTCATGGCGAGGCCCGCGGTGCTGCGAGCAAACATCGGTCCACGCCATATCTTATTGTGAGGTTTAAAGAATGCTGAGGAGCTAGTAATTTTCACTCTTTTCATGGTTGTTTCCTCTCTCCATGAGCCCTGTGTGTTCTCTATATTTTCCATCTGTCCACAGTCTCTCCCTCGCTCCGAGTTTTTAGCCATTTCCAGGTCTCCTTCTCTCAGCTTTTCTCTTTGTCAGGCAGCCTTGCTTTATTTATCTGTGAACATTTGGCTGCTGTGGAATCCAATATATGCTCTGCTAGACGAGGAGGATTGGACTGTTTGTACTGAATTCTCACTTGTATTTCTGCACACTGCCGGCACCGAGGGTTTTGATCTAGTCAGTATTGTAGGTGTGCTCGTATCTGTGTGTGAATGTTTGTAAGGGACTGCAGGTTTGTGGACTTTTCGCTCGTGTTTTTGTTTTCAAAACTTCAAGTTAGTACTTCTTACTGCATTACGTCACATTAATTTCTCCCGTTCTCTCTGTGTGCGTCTCAGGTTGAGCACTGGGGAAGGCGATGGCGCGTGGTGTCCAGCAGGATCCGTCTTTCCCGGCGGATCAGAGTACCTTCAGGTCAGATACTCACTTTACTTACTTCGCACTACAGGGAATGCTTTGTTTATAGAGAGACTAATGTTGAATGATGGGGTTGTTTTTGTTAACCCTTTCATTCCTCTCCACTCACCGCTGACAGGATATAACATTCTTGCTCCCCTGACCCCTGGATCAGAAGTGTCAATCTCATAAAAACATAAAAAAACATTTCATCTCTGGTGGGCCGGACCAGTACAATGTTAGTACATTATAAAAAGTCTACATTTAAATAACCTTCTTTCTACAAAATCTAAAGAAGCGCAATTTTGATATAATTAACAATATTTCCTGCTGCAAAATAAATGAGAATAGACTTTCTCCGGGAGTATTTTATCGTCCGAAAATGCATCATATTTCTTAACTTCATGCTTTATTTGTCATTTCAAATCCACAGATAGATCTGAAATCCAACTACCACAGTGTTTGTCTTCATTCTAGTCTGAGTTTGCATGATTTCAGCAGCCTTCAGCAAGTTTTTCTAAATCCGCCCTCACAAGGTGGATTTAAGGCAAATGCTACGTCGATAGCAGTGGGATAGCTGCCCTCCAACTGCTGCATCAATAATCTCTCCACTTAGTTTACAGATACAGCTACTGTTATTGAAACGTTAAAGTTAAACTTGGCCTTGTGATTTTCACACTAAAACTCTTCCTGTGGGCTGAATAAAAGCCACTCACAGTTTTGGCACTCCGGCCTTATGTTTGACACCTTTGCCCTTGAATATTTATTGTATCTTTAAAATACCAGAGAGCAGAGAAATCAAACTTTGTGCCCATATACTTGTCATTCTGGTGGCTGCAAGGACTTCCACAGTACGGCCAGCTAATCACTTGCATGATTCAAGAGCATTTCAATCATTTCCCAATATCGTCAAAAAAGCACAATGATACAAAAAAAATCTGCCATATATATAACAAGTTGACATTGTCTTCAAAAAAGAGGCACAGACTCTCACTCATTGCACAATAAATCCAGACTTTCTGAATATAATTAGTCATAGGAGCATTTCTGTACTTATGAAAGTAAAAGTAATATATTGCTGTCATCTTATAAACTGTTACTGTACTTAAAGACATTGCTTTGGCATGGCATCCAAAAACATACCCAAAACCTTTTGGGAAACATGTAGTCACTCTCTTGTAGATAATCATTTGAATGAAGATGCATCACTTTTACATAACAATTAAATCAAACATACAAATCGAAAACAAAAAAAAAAGCAAAACAATACAGTGGATTCAATTTATATGACAGTAATTGCTTTTTTAATAATGGATACAGTGGGTTCTGTCTTAGCTGCCAGCCATCTTGCAGCAATTTTCCTTAAACAGAAATCTCCATTTTAAGGAGCCAGCTTGGCAGGTCAGCCTCAGACATCCAAAACAAGTCAGGATGATTCAATTGAATCTTACCAAACTAATTTAGTTCTCAAGTCATTATACAAAGGAATATAATGAAGTTTCTTCTTCTACGTTGCCAGCTGTCATAAAATTGATACCGATTTTGCGCGTACTCTTTAAAGTCAAAGTGCTGAATCAAACTTCACTGACTGTTTCTGCTTTTTTATATGCAACAGCAGTGGACAAGGTGCTGTACCTGCGGGTGAGGGGGTGGCGATGGGGTATTGTTTAACACACTCGCAATCAAAGCCAGGGACATGTTTAGATGGATGTTAGTCTTAGAATTCAGTGACGCTGGCAAGCTCGAGTCTTTGTGAGTCCTTGTCATTGCAGATGTTCAAACAGGCTTAAAGCAGCTGGCGACGTGTTGAGCAGTTTTTAACCAACATCAACGATATCCATCTGCAGCCTACAAGACTAACACTGACACCTAGTTCCAAACACACCTACTGTCGACAAAACACTGAAGCTTATACAGTCTGTGTTGAAATGTAAAAAATAACTAATAGCTTTTCAGTGATATTCCTATTTTCTATGTTCTAATTTATTTTCAGTGAAGGACCAGTAAAAAGCTTTTTAGCCTAGACAGGTTTCATTACTTGAAAAAATTCATATTGCGTAATCATTGCATGTAAAGTACCCAACATCTTCTTTACCAATACAGCAAGTTCGGATTGAAAACAACTGAAGTCACAAGATAGAGAGAAAAACATTTATTCACTGATCTACAGATGATCTAAAGTCACAAATTAACCTAACATGCATATCTTTGGACCATAATAGGAAGCCCGACTTTTAACAGTTGCTATGAAAACACTTCATCAAAGGAAGAAATATTGTTTTTGAGTTAGTTACTTGAGAAACTGGTGTTGCTGTGTTTTTGGATGGACTCAGAAGAGTCAAAGACCTGCTTTTGAATAAAAGTTACGGTAGGGCACCTTAAGATATGCCCGTGTCTTGTCGGCTGCAGAATGAAATATAATTTAAAAAGATCAATAAATCTGCCAGTTTTAATACCAGTATTAATCCGTTTCATTAGAGCACGGCCATATATTACAGTTTATAGCTCAAAAGTCAGAAGTGGGAAAAGTAACGTCCCGCACTTCACTAAAAGTGCATATGTTTGTGTCAAAGTTCTCTTAAAAGCGCGGGTACTGAGCCAAATAACTCATTAGAAGGAAGAAAGTCCAAGTTCTGTAATGTACTTTAACACCAATGTATTTCAAAGTACTTAAACAAATGTGAATTTTTAACTCCTCTTTTGAGGCACCCTGAACCGTTCTTTGATGATGATGACCCTCAAAAGAAAAAAAAGACAGTTGTAAGCTCATCATCAAGTTGTTTTAAATGTCTTGGAAGTTTTCCTACCCTGTCTAGATTATCTTTTTTCTGAATCACCTGAACTTCCTCCTGCTGTTTCTCCTTCTGTATTACAAACTGTACACTTACTGCATTAGATACTTTCTATCCACTTCTGTGAAACACCTTTTACAGTGTGCTGTACATCTCTGGCGCTTCTTCATACATTTGTGTACCTCAGTCATGTATTTAGGTTTGTCATGATCATCTATAGATTGACCTGCGCAAACTTCACTTCCTGGCTCTGGTCGGCACCCAAGGCCGCCATGCCGACGGACACGGCCAGGAGTTTGCTCGTAGTTACCGCCTCCGCTACTCCCGGGACGGAGTGAAATGGAACACCTGGAAGGACCGCTGGGGCCAAGAAGTAAGCTCAGGTCTTCTTGATGAGGGTCTCCCTCAGGTCTGCACACAAGTGGAGGTAGACGATGGATTGACAGTGATTAAGTAGCCTTTGGGTATCAAAACCAGGAATGTACAGAAGAGGAGTGCTCTGTATTATTTATTTAAAAAAGATCTTAGTGCTGCTGCGTGTTATGTAGAGTTAATTACAGCTGACTGTATTACTCATCTGTTTTCAATGAAGTTATTCATTTGGAGTTGGTG
Source organism: Lipophrys pholis (assembly GCF_963383615.2). NCBI lineage: Eukaryota > Metazoa > Chordata > Actinopteri > Blenniiformes > Blenniidae > Lipophrys > Lipophrys pholis. The sequence continues at coordinate 21,212,041 of NC_137639.1, read as the reverse complement.
CAGAACTTTGGGAACAATGTTTCTGTTCTGACAAGAGCAGCCGTCACTATCTGACTTCTCAAGGGTGCAGAACAAGGTACCTCTTGTTCTATTTGGTAACTCACCAATATTGTCTTTGGTGATAAGTCCTGCTCTGTGTTTTGTATCACTATTTCATGATAGCGTGTCAGTTCAGACCTCCATTGTTAAGAGAAGGGGTCACTCTGTGCGTTTCCAATTTTGGGCAAGCAATTCTGAAACTGTGAGCCAACGCATTTCACCTACACTGAACTGCCCGAGGCATCCTATATAAAATCTGCTTTCTTCCTACATTTGCCTGTGAAGAAAAAATGAAATCAGTTTGTTTTAGTACTGTTTGGATGAAATTAATCTGAAGACACACGCTGAATAAAGAGTCAGAAGCTTCAGGCGAGATTCCTCCCTTCCTGCAGTTGAAGCAAGACTGAGCAATGTGCTGTGTGATTGAACCGTTGTTCTTCTCTCCCACAGGTGGTGTCGGGTAATGAGAACACCTATGATGTTGTGCTGAAAGATCTGGGACCTCCCATTGTGGCCCGCATGGTTCGTTTCTACCCCCTGGCAGACCGAGTTATGAGTGTTTGCCTTCGGGTGGAGCTCTACGGTTGTCTTTGGAACGGTAAGTGTTTGGGTGGTAGGTGATGGACACATTAAGAAAGTGCAAAGATAAATAATGTGCCCACTGTTTTGGACATTTAGCTCATTATCTGGTCATTAGTTGGTCATTAACTTGCTATCAGAGATGCCCTCGGGCTATGTTAAAGGTTTTCTGCTTTGCAGATGTCAAAATTATATCTGCACAACAAAAAATACAACATTCTAAGACACTTAAATAACGTAGGCAGACCTTGGAAAACCTTGTGATCCTGCTTTTCTGTGTTGGTTAAAGTGGTGTCTGCCAAAGTTTAGTTTCATTGTAATGTCTCCTACCCCTCTGGGCTGAGAGAACTACTAGTTAGAGACAGAGAATGTTGGAAAATGTGCAAATTTTCAACGCAAATGTTGCAAGAATGTGGCATGAACTCCAGGGAAATAAAAAACAAAACTTGTGCCTGCCCTTGCATGTATTGTGCAAAAACACTTGCTTATGATTCAAACAACAATTTCCAGACTGTCTTGCAATTTGATGCAATTTTATTTATATACCAACAATAAAAACAAAGAGGAAAAACTCAACTATTCCACATAAGGGTGTAAAAGTGATGGTGGAAAGGAGAATCTCCTGTTTTTTGTCAAGAACCCTCTGCATAACCAGATTCAGAGGTGGCGGCTTTTTACTGTTCACTTTGGAGGTTAAGGGATAGAAAGAGAGAAAAGGATAAGGACACCGACAGAGTAATCGCTCAAACACAAATTTTTGTCATCAGACAATTTGTCAAGCAAAATAGAAATCACAAAAGAGGTGCAGACGCTGCTGAATGGGGAACTTTCTGATTTCCAATTTTCTGAAAATTATTCTTAATTTCTCAGAATGAATAATTCCCCAAAACTAAATTGAGAAAGGTTTGATACTTCTGAGAGAAACATGACAGTATCCAGCAAAAAAATTATCTACAAATTTAAAAAAAAAAATATTCTGAATATTAAGCGACAGGTTTGCAAGACTATGACTCATACAGGGAAGATGCAGCCCCACTGCCAATGTTTCTAGATGTTTCAGGAGCTCCGTGAGCCCAGTGAGATAAGGGATAAATGCTTTGTCAAATAAGAAAATACAGTTTTTCCCCAGGGAAGCAATGTTTGGGAACCATTGACTTGACAGAGCATTTGATGGGCATACTCAAAAGCAGATCTTCAGATCTTAATAAACTTGATGACTTCTCTTATGTTGAAGGTGACAGTTTACTACTGTCCTGGATTGATTCCTCTGTCGGAGGGCAGTGATTAAGAGTGCATGTTTTTTCCATACGTCCCATACGCAGGGTTGAAGCATTACATCAAGTTTAGAGCCCACAGGATTTGCCCGGATGAAAGAAGCCACACTTTGATAAATGATGTTGGTGGCTGTGTTTCCTGAAGCACAACACTGACTAGCGGGATATTTACGACTGGCTCACCTCGTCTCCTGGCCCATCCGCCTCCCTCATACAGCACGAGGTTGCCTGTAAATCAGAGCTGTCACCAACACTAAAAGACCCCGGCCCGTGTCTTCGGGGAGGCCATCTCTGTAAAATATGCTCCGCTGTGGTTTGTTGAGGTGCTGCAGCCCGGTTCATCTACAGGACAGAGATTACGTAGAATCTGCACAGTGTTTGGTTTTGCACACATTTGACTTCATCTCACCTCAGATTACAAAGAGGCAGGACAGAGTTCTTCCTTTGCTTGTTTTTTTTAAACTTTTTGCATCCACTTGACAGGCGAGCACTCGGTCATTGGCGCTCAGATATAATCACATCCACAGACACTCGTTTATGTGCAAACAGAGCGTACTGCACACATACTGTAAATGTTTATTATGTGTAGCAGGCCAGCGCGCTTTAGCCAGTGTCGTTGACGTCACCACTCGTCTCAGGGAGCAGGTTGATTAGCTGTATATTATAGCAAGGAAGCTTGGGTTTCGCCGATAAATGGTGGCTGGAGCCGAGTGGGCCCGAGGAGCTGACCCCTTTGTTTGTTTTATTACTAAAAAACCAGCCGCAGCCATTTCCCCGCTGCACTGATTTCTGTATAATGCGAGCTTAGAAGACGTGTAGCTGCTCTTGATGAAAATGCAACGCGCCAAAAGTGAAATGGGACGCAACTCAAACTGCAATTTACCAAAAGTATGTTCAGTTTCAACCCCACGACGGTAAATTCCTGCCTATCCATCTCTGTCTCCCCAGACGGGTTAAATGCTTACGCGGCTCCTGTGGGTCACGTCATGCACTTGCCTGGGATGCCTGTCTACCTGAACGACTCCACTTATGATGGCAGCACAGAACAAGGGTAAGAGATTCAGCTGCTCCAGGTGTAGTTTCCATTTCCATTTTTATGTGTGAGTAGGCGTCTGATTTCCATACAACCTCTAAACTCATTGATTTTCTTTTTATGGAAATGTACAGACGCGGTTACAACACTGTTGTGGTAAATATGATCATGATGAGAATTCACACATTTTGTCCTGAGGAATGTGTTTTGAAAAATGTGTCTCAATCAATGAAATACCAAAAACGTCCAGACAGCGCTCATCACATCTGCCGCAGTAAAGTGAGGCCTCAGCCGAATCCTTTCTTGAAAGATTTTTCTGCCTGCCTAATCGAAAGGGAATGACATTATTTTTTTAGCGGCTCTGGGATTTGAGGCGTGTTTCCTGGCTGTAATGTTTTGGCAGGGAGAAAACGGGTGGGGGGGTTGAGGGGTGGGTAGGGGGGTTGAGGGGTGGGTGTCCCCCCACTTGCATGAGCTGTGCAGTTAATGGAGCTGAAATGTTTTGCAAGCGGGCGAACCCACAGTCTTGATGTAATCCAGACGTACTTGAAGCAGATGTACGTGTGAGGGCTCATATGGCGGGGAGGGAGGAGAGCTGTTTTGTGACTCCATTGTGTGTGTGTGTGTGTGTGTGTGTGTGTGTGTGTGTGTGTGTGTGTGTGTGTAGGATGCAGTTCGGAGGCCTGGGTCAGCTGTGCGATGGCGTCCTGGGAGGTGACGACTTCATACAAACCAAAGAGCTCAGGGTGTGGCCCGGGTATGACTACTTAGGCTGGAGCCGGGAAGCCCTTGGGCAAGGCAGTGTGGATATTGAATTCCACTTTGAGAAACCACGGGTCTTCCACAACATGCAGGTAGGCACTGAAAGTAGCGTTTGTGTGTGTGCTAATCGGTGGGTTAATGATCATTGCTATAATCACTATGAAACCTTAAACCCAATATCAGCACATATCCTGGTATGCAAGAGATTTTTTAAAGCTGTTTGAAACTGTCAACTGATGTTCCTAAAAAGCAGTTTCAAAGAGCTCCAGACAGGTAAACTTTACACGGCACCATCACTTTGTGGTCAAGTTATTTATTGACGGGTGAAAAACTGAGTGGATCCTTTAGTGTGTTTTGACCCATTGTGTTAGTAGATCATGAAAGGAATGTATAAGATGCAAATAATGACAAGTTTGTTATATTTAGTAAATTTACAGCCTTGACTTAGGAATACCGAAGACTGGAGCACTTTCAGAAATCCTTAAATAGGGAGACATTATTTATTTCTCTCTCGACCAACTTTATCAATGAAAGAATGGAGGAGAAAAGAAGAAGCTTTCATCGTTCCTTTTTTGTTTTGTTTCATTGGATTTTACATAATTTATTATGACATTTATTCATTTATATGCCATCATCTTCTTAATGTTTTTTTCTTTCAAGTTTTTCAAAAAACAAGCAAAATATTGAATCAAACATAGACTATCTAATATGAAAAAATTGCATTTCCTTGTTATTTAGACTAAATAATCAGATTATGTCACACTTTTAACATAGGCTGTTATACTTTGGGGATAACATCTGTTCAACTAAGGACGGAGGCTGTTTTACCAGAGGTCACCAGTGTCATCTAGAAAAGTGACTTAGGCCATTAGTTCAGGAATGCTTCTTTCTTTAGGTCTTTCTGTCTTTTTTGTCGTGCTGAATGTGTTGTACGTGCAATAGTCACCATTTCTTATGAGGGAGGACAATAAAGGAGCCATAACCGTACATTTACTAGATAAATGTCTACAGCAATGCGCTTCTTAGTACTGTAATACATTAGAGTGAACGCAAATGATAAAGCTTCGGTTCTTATCTGTAAATAACTGCGAGGGTGTTAGACAGGACTGCCTGATATTCAGACGGCATCGAGCTGCATGTGCAGAGATGAACTGATGTGCACTGATTCTAGGAAGATTTTTCTTTTCAAAGTTTGAACACACGATGATACTCGACAGCACTTCATGCACATGCAGTCTTTTCGTGTGAGATTGCACGCAGCTGTGCAATCTAAGCGAGATTCAGCTGCCAAATTCTCTTTGTTCATCAGTCTAATTAATAGACGAGCTGATGAAAACGTAAAGCATCTTGATGCACTAAAGAATTAATTTAACTTTTGTAGTAGCTCACTGAGATTCCCTAACATATCATTTTATGTAAAAAAGAAATATTTGATGATTAAGTTATTCTTTTTGGTAATGAATTGTCCCATTAGTCCAAAACAAGCATACTGTTGTTGGGAATCTGGTGAAGCTCCTCACCTTCAAGCTGAGCTACAAGCAGCAGAATCTCCTAAACAAACTCCCATCAGCACGGTTGTGTGTTTACCCCCTCCTTTTTTTTTTTGGAGAGGGCACAATAACTCCGTTAATTTGCTGTTTCGGGAAGTATCATTTGACTGGAATAGCTCTGCAGCCATTTAATTAGTTTGAATGCGCCATTGTTTATCATGGGACAGCGCGTCTGTGCTCATCGCTTTGGGATCCACCGGATTACATCACTGTGTGTGTGTGTGTGTGTGTGTGTGTGTGTGTGTGTGTGTGTGTGTGTGTGTGTGTGTGTGTGTGTGTGTGTGTGTGTGTGTGTGTGTGTGTGTGTGTGTGTGTGTGTGTGTGTGTGTGTGTGTGTGTGTGTGTGTGTGTGTGTGTGTGTGTGTGTGTGTGTGTGTGTGTGTGTGTGTGTGTGTGTGTGTGTGTGTGTGTGTGTGTGTGTGTGTGTGTGTGTGTGTGTGTGTGTGTGGCTTTTGAGGTAAGCTTTCTGAGCAGCCAGACAGATAATAATATGAAGCAACTCGGTTTGAATTACATCTGTGTCATGTTGAAGCTGGGTAAGAATGTTGGTTTGGTTGAGCTGTGCTGTATTTGTACTGAACTTTTATTTTTTTAAAGGCATAACTTAATCTTTAGATGTCTTTAAATGATTTTAATGAATGTTCAAGTTTTCAAGATGTTTTTCATGTATTTTTGTCATCATTATTCCCACATACCTCAGCTACCTTTTAACGCCTCTCCCTGTGGTATCCCAAGTGTTTTCCTAAGCTTATCCTGTTTTTCCTGCCTTTTCCCTGGTGGTTTTCCCACACTAACCTCAGCTGACATACGCCATTATGCTGGCCTGATGGAGCGGATGTGTCAGACACACAGGTCAAATAAATAAAAAGTGGGAACCTGAAGCTAATTCTGGCCTGACTCGTCTCTGCAGGTCACAGTTCCTTTAACCTGTGCCCAACTGCCGCCCCAACGGGAAATCTGCTCTTTCACCTTTTGTCAGTCATAACCTGGAGTCCCCCCTCTTTTCACAGAGTGAGGATGCACAGTGCTGGGATTTCAAGAGCTCTGGTTCTGTCCTCTGGGACTTTTTGTCCAAAATCATTGTATCTTAATGTGGAGCTCAACCAAAAGATCACAGGGACTTTGTAATGCAGGTTAGATTTATGGTGAAACAGGAGAAACGTAATGCATAATGGTGTGTCATGTTCTCGAATTAAGCTTTTAACCGTCGGCTTTATTCCCTGAAGGAGTAGTGGATATCCATGGCTCTGCTGACTTAATAGACCCCTGCTATTACCAACAACATACCACACATACCTCAATTTGTACTCCTCCAGATAGTTATGCTTACACACAGAGTGAAATTTGTGATGAAAGCAGATTGATTGATGCAGGTTTGTTTTTGTATTTTCAAATGAATCTTAAAGCTAATCCTTTATCAAGTAAGTTACAATATTATTAACTTCCTCGTTTCTTCCAGTTTCCCCTAAACTGCTCAGTTAATGACAATTTCAGCATACTTGAAAAAGATGTGCTATTTATTGAAATCGGTGAAGCCTGTTATTGTTTTGTAAATAATGACAATACATGACACTTCTGCTTTAAACGTCCCATATGCCAACAAAACACTGATGTTTTTTTACTTACTCCAAGTTAATGCACAGAATTGATGCCTTTTCCTCTGAAGGTTTTTAAAAATCCTGTATTTAATCAAAGGGATAACGACACCGTGGAGGAATGTTTAGCAACCTTCGTTGCACATTATACTGTAGAACAGCAGTACTGAATAATTTGCAATGTATCTCTAAGATTTTATAAGCTGAACAATGTGTCCTGTGTGGAAACTTTTTTGAGCTATAAATTATATAAATATGTCACATTGGTCCCTTTTATATTGTCACCACAGATTTTATTACAAATAAAAGCCATGTATTGATGTCATTAACTTTTGTCACTAAAATATCTTGGGTGAAAATTGCCACTTGAATTAGCCTTCAAAACGTATTTCAGTGGGTCAAGAAACTGATATTGTGAAAAATGTATGTGATAACTGAAATTAGGTAATGCAGACAAAATAAACTTCAAAAAGTTGATAGTGTGGCGGCTTGGTTCGAGTGAGTGTGTAGTGCTGAAAGGACCAATACTGCTGCAACAAGGTCGTGCAGTTACAGCAGCTCCTCTTACCACAAACAAACACTGACCAGGAATTAACTTTCTCAGCCTCACGCGCGCGGTCTGTTTCGAGTTGTTTTTTTTCTCCTCAAAATTTAGCACGCGCTCTGTTGCTCTTTGGTTCGTTTCCTGTATTTGCTCCGCCGGATAGTCCGCTGGCATTTCCCAACAAGGGTACAGTTGAGGTTTCCTACCTACATTAATGAAGCAAAGTATTTAGGAAACTTAGGAAGTGAAATCTGATGTGCTTGAAGCAGGAATGATGTGAAAGCCTACTAATAGCTTTCATTTCACGGTGAAAGCCTCCAACTCCCACACTTCAACTAATGCAATATATTGCCAATGGATCAGCCTTTGATTGGTATGTATTTTATTCTGAAAACACAGGAATAGATATATTTTTACCCTCTAATTATTCAGCAGAAGGGCAGATATGGAGACCAGACTGGCGGGTGTATGCCTCCATTTGTGTCTCTGCAAATCCAACCCTTCTTCCACGTGAGCTGAGCATCTGGTGCAGCTGTTTGTCTTGCATCTCCTGTGTATTATTTACATGTGGATTAGTTTAGAGCGGCTGGAGCTGCAGCATGTAAGATTAATATCTAACCTGTCAGAACAACCTCTGCACCAACTCCTCTCTCTGAGGAAGGGAAAAAAAACAAAAACCTTCCACCATCTCGTCCTTCATTTTCCAGCCCTCAGATCTATAGTTCTGACCTCTCACTCGCTCATTTAACCAGCCTTCATCTTCCCTGTCATCTCTCTCTCCTCTGCTGAAGCCTCTCTTTCTCCTTTAAACCACAATGACGCCTCATATATTAGATCAACCTTTATGGATTTTTCTCTCTTTGGCCTTTACCTGCTTGTAAAAACAGCAAAGATATATCCTCTGATCTCTTCTATCCGTCTTCTGTCGCACACAGGCTTTCTCTCAATCCTTTCTCTCCCGTTCTGTGTTCTAATTTTGTAAATTTGCAGCACTGCTCACTTCCAGGTTGTGGCAAAGTAATTGTGGCTGAACAAGAAGAGAATTTGTCATTAATTTTGTGTGTTGATTTAATCTCGCTCTCTGCTTCCAAACTAATAATAAACGACGAAGGCCTTCCAGGTATCAGCACCACAGTGTTGAGCCAATTCAGATGTGTCAGAAGTTGAAGGATTTTCTAATTGATTGCACTTATTTCTTGTTTTATCTGTCCTCTATATATTTACGCTGCATCTATCTCCTCTTCGTAGGTGCACAGTAACAACCGCCACACACAGGGTGTGCGCGTCTTCAGCAAAGTGGAGTGTCTCTTTAAGCCTGGCATCCTCCAGCCCTGGTCGTCTCCCGCCCTCACCCTGCCTGTGCCCCTCGAGGATCTAAAGGACCCCTCCTCCCGGCCCATCACTCTCCCACTTGGCGGCCGGCCGGCTCAGATCCTCCGCTGCAAATTCTACTTCGCAGACCGCTGGCTGCTCATCAGCGAAATATCGTTCCTCTCTGGTAGGAAACAGATTTGAAGTGGTCAGTTTTTTTGTTTTGTTTTTTCATTTGTGAGACATCTGCTGGACAGGCGGTGTCGACAATATGGAGGCTTTGCTTTTACGTCACACTTACCTGAGCAACTATGTTCTGTTCTGCACTAGTCCAACCCAAACAACATCAAAAAGGGTCTCAACAGGTTTGAGGCCATTGCAGCTGAAAATAGGTGAGGTGAAGACACATGCTGGACAGGTCACTAGTGAGTCACAGGGCAAACAGCAATTGGCCTTAAGTGCATGTTTTTGGTCTGCGGGAGAAAATCGGATTACCTGTATAAAACCCACAAACACACAGGGAGGATGTGCCAACTCCAGAAAGAAAGGCCCCAAAGCCTGGAATCGGACCAAGGACATTCTGACTGTGAGGACTTAACTACCATGCGGCTCTTTTAAACACTGGCTGGGAATTCATTTGCACTGTACTGTCTGCAGGTTCTCTTCTGTCACTGCTTCTTCAGCCTCTGATTAACTGAACCACCAACCAACTATTATCTTGTTGAGTGAAATGAAAAATACAAAAAAAAATCCAATTCAGCAAAAAAAGAAAAAGGAAACATGTCAATAGATTTTCTTCGATATTTTAAACAGCTTTAAGATCAGATATCTGTCTTTTCCCATCATATTGAGAGGCAGAGCTGAGAGCATGTCACCACCTGAAGCCTATGTGCCTTCAGTTCATCGTGGAACTTATTCAGATTGGTAAATAGTTTGTTCTTTGCTTCATCTGTTGTCATCACCTCCTTCCTCGTATGCGCCAAAACCGACCCGTACAGCCGAAAGGTCTGAAAGCTGAGATTTATGCCTCTCTGATTGCCGGGAAGATAGGGGACTCCAATGCTCCTGCTGTGATCACTGTGACTAATTAAAGTGTCCTCTCTGGTCAAAAACACTGTCAGTTGTGATAGGAATCAGCGAAATGCCTCGTAATCAGACTGAATTCAGGGGGCTGTGATGACTTGACCCAGCTGTGGTCTGACACATCTGGACTCCTGCCAGACAGGTGATAAATGGCCCGTGATTGCTCGTACTCTGGCATAGTTCGAGGTCCCGATACTAGTACTGAGATGGAGTTTACACCGCAAAAACCCCAAAATCATGAAGCCATTCAGTATGTCTTTCAGTTCACTTCGTCCGTTCACATCTGCTCGTCAAACTTGGTTGGTTTTTAGCACCAATTGCATCGATTTTGCTTCCTGGGTGACAAACTGAATTTGTAAACTATCCCTCAGGCTAAGATTATGAGATAAGACAGTGATCCAGACAGGCACGTAGCCGTTTTCCAGTCAGATATTCACCACACTATCCAGTCATATATGTCCATGACCCATCTCTCACATCAAGGGGGCCATATCAACATTTGGTCATTCAGGCTGAATCAACAAACACGAGCCCTGCATGCTCACAGCAGTCTGCAGCTTTCAGAAACTGAACTCCCTCCAGCTCTGAACTCTGCTCCTGTGTTATCATTTAGTCATGCAGACACAGAAAACAGCAGACGTTAGATGACTCTGATTTTATTCAAATTTTATGAGTGTAGAATTTTAAAAAATGTGCAGTGAGTGAATGCATCTGCCGTTATTTACAGGCTAACTTTAAATTCCAATATCTGACAGTTGTTCAATATTACTTTTTGTTTTTCACGGTACTGAAAGATTCAGTTATAAGTGCGATATTGTGGAGAATCGCTTATGCCATTAAATGGTCATACTGTTTATGTCATGGAGGCCAACGTAATGAGTAGTATCTATATATGGAGCTGTATTTCTCCTCAAATGCTTTAATCTCTCAGACATCATAAATGATCTAGAAGTTTATAAGAACGTGGATATTTCTAGTCTGAAGTTGTATGAATATAACTGCTGTCAGGCATCTTAAGCTGTTTTCACACTGACCTAGCAACCTGCTAATTTTAACCCCTCATAGTGGGAGTGGGGTCGGTGTGAATGCAGCAGAGTCGGTCTACCCAAAGACCTTCCAGGTTTGATATCTGGTATTCTTATTCCTTTTGATTTAAACATTATTCTCTCTCTTTCTTTCATTTCATTTATTCAGAGCCACATGGGAACGATGGCACGGACACCGATTCATTTCGTCCCAATCCTCCAGCTGACTCCAGTCACTCTCCCCCTCTTGTTAACCTCACTTCCTCCGCTCCCACATCGACACGCAGCCCCACAAACGACACCACCAGACCCTCAGGTGAGTCCTGCTGATCGGCCCCTCCTCCGTGTCCTCGTCTGCCTCACCCCCAGAGCAATATCCCCTCCCTCTTTTCACCCCTTGTCCTCTCTCCCTTTCACTTCCTCCTCAAGGCTTTTTGAGTCCGCTCATCTCTCTGTCATCATCTTTCTTCTCGGTGCCCATCTCCTTTTATCCAGTTGTGCTGACTGTGGGCATGTTGACGGTGGGAATTTGTCCCGTCTAAAGCAAATGCCAAAGGAGGCCTGGGATTGACTAGCCCTCCTTTTTTAAGCTCTCAACCCGAGTCAGTGCCAGATTCATGTCATGCACATTTCATTTGAAGGCAGGGAGAATCTGGCCTTAAATTACAGGTGGAAACTTTTAGTTCCTAAAGTCACGATTTAAAATGATGGCGTCAACCTTTGGAAATTTTCACTAAGATTGACAAGAAAACCACAAAATGCTTCACCCCTGCTTTCCATGATTTTCTCTTTTCATCACTCCCTCCATCATCTCTTTTCTCACCCATTCCTCCTTTGTGCATCCCCCGCTCCTCCAGAACCTCTCAGCACCACCTTCATGATGGACACCACTGGTAACTGGACGCTGTCAGGTGAGAGACCAAAACCAAAGGAGGGAGATGAAGCGAGAAGGGTTGGGGAGCTCGCTCCATCTGCTCTGGCGATCCGCCAGCGTCTTAAAAGTGTCCCACTGCTCAGTGGAGAGTATGAAGTAGAACGGAGGAGAGATTACAGGGACAGGATTTGGCGCTGGGCTTCGTCCCCTGGGTTTGAAGATATACAGCTCGAGGAAAAAACACTACCAGAGCTATAGTAAATTTTATTTATGTAGAATAACAACTTGGCTTCCTGTGGTCTCACAAGCTTGCATACGTTTCTTTCTGGAACTGACTCTTGGCGAAACTGCTAAACAATAACAGGCTTTTTTAGAGAAATGGAAATGAATTTCTGTGGCATGTTTGCTGCTTGTGTGTTGTTGGACGGCTTTGTTGAGGTTTATTTATTGGTGTTCTGACAATGTCTGTAAATAATTGGCTGGCTGGTCTATATTAGTGTGGGTTCTCATGTTTATTAATAATGTATTTATGTGCTCAACTGCACATAAATCCACCTTGTTTGGTGTGCACGTCTTATTGGTTGGACCTTCTAAATTGACAAATTGAGCCTGTAAAGAAAAATGGTTTCATGAGTTTATAGATGAGCAAGTTTCGCATCAAAGTGTTGTGTGAAAACTCAACTAACACATTACATTTGACCTTCACAGGAAGGAAGTATATATAACTGAACGATATAACACCAAGAAGTGTTTACATGCTGTGTTCAAATCAGTGGGCTGGTAGAAGCTCTCTGGTCTTTCTGAGCATACTAAATGTGCACTCACACAGACTATTCCCATCTGATAGTCGGTAAGCTCAATTAAACTATGTTGGTGCGTGACCTCGGCGAGTGCGTGTCTGCTGAAAGAGCCAGTCAGATTCAACAGTGCGTCCCACCGTGTGTCTGTACACAACCCACACGTCGAGGCGCGGCGTTGCATAGTGATACACACACATCAGGGCCTCAAATAGCAGCGGATTTGAGGAAATCATGCATGCATAGACATGCGTACCTAATGTTTCATCCTCTGTTTGCATTCTCCAGGGCCTGAATTTGCTGCTGTCACTTCAAGGGCGGGACTTCCCGTGGCCAAAGACGACAGCAGTAATACAGCTATTTTAATCGGCTGCCTGGTTGGCATCATCTTGCTGCTGCTGGCTGTGATCGCCGTCATTCTTTGGAGGCAGTACTGGAAGAAGATATTAGGAAAGGTACGCTCAGAGGTCACATGCAACATTCTGGTTCCTGTCGTTGGTAATTTGTAAGTTTAATGTGCGGTGCTGGTCCCCAATGACGACAATGCTTGCGGTTATGCTTTTCAAAGGTGAGTTATCGCTGTTGAACCATGTGCATAAATGTGCACAGCTCTCTTGCTTGAGATGCACACGCATGCCCTGCAGGTGTTTGCTGCTGCAGGTGTTTTATCAATGCAAAGGAAAGATGCCAACAAACAGCCAGAAGTAATAAGCCACCTGTCAGCTCCTGTTTATGTTTTGCCAAAACCCAGATTACATGAATTCTTAATGAATGTCATTAATCTGCATCACAGATCTACTTTCACCTTGTCATTTTTAGCACTTCTGGTCTAAGTAGACCTTTGTCAGTTTGTGTTTATTTGAACACGAGTTACATTGACTATTTTATGAAAAAATCTTTGTCATGGTTTGTGATCTGCCTTTGGCGAAAATTAGAACTCAGATTTAAAGATGTATATTATATAAATAAGCACTTCTTTTTGTGTGTGTTTTCAGCCTTATTATTTAATGAGAGCCTGCTAGTTTCTAACTTTGGAGGTCATCTCCATCTATTTAATTCTATAAGAATTAAAAATTAAATCATCTGTCAGATTTTCTACATACGTCTGCAGCTGCTACATAATTTAAAAACCACAGGAATAAATCCATATATTTTATCATCTTTACGTATTCCTGTAATGGTGAATTTAAGTTCAGGCTGAGAAGAACATTTACAAACATAGCTAAACAGTGCTGCGGAAGAAAAAAACACTTAAGAGGATCAGGTTGCCCTCCTGTGAAGTACAGGAGGAAAAGTAGAAGGTATCTATTTTTTAAGTAGTGGGGGTCACACAAGTGAATGTAATCTGTTAATACCAAAGCATGTCAGGTAAAATGAAATGAATAATTTCTGTGAACAAATTCAGACTCATGTTTCTTCCAGTTGCTGCTAAATATATCACCCTGTTATATTTACAACTTATCCAAATTGTACTTTTTACATGATTTTGTCCTAATTTGACATTGAGATGTTATGAGTAGACGCTACACACAATTAGGTGGTAAGACTGTGTGACTTGTTTCAGTTGCTTTTTTTTACCACATTTAAATAGAATTTTGCCACCAAGTCTAGTTTGTCGTGATCTAAAACCATAATTGACATTGAATGAAGACAGTGTCAACCAACATGGAAGTCCGGGGTCACGGGGGGAATAAGTTAAAGCACGATCCAGTTCTGACTTGTTCTAATAGCAATGAAAAGCTGTTTTGGTTGGAGTTTGCATGTTGACTCCATGTTCTCTGGTTTCCTCCCACATTCCAAAAACATGGTTTCTTGACTAATTGGTGTCTTTAAATTGTAGGTGTGAATAAAATAAAATAAAATAAAATGTAGCGTCGATTTACTCGGGTCTTCACAGAAGGACATTTGAAAAACTGTCTGCAAGCTTTTCTTTCCAGGAACAATGTGTCCAGTAATCCACACTGTCGGTACATCATCCTGTTATTAACAGTTTTCAGGGGAGCTACATCCTACAAAATAAAATGGCCCTAAGTAAGAAATGTTTACGTGCTTGATTTAGCTCAATCGCCCCCTTAAACCAATTGTAAGTGATGGATAGTAGCCTGAGATAACTACTGCCAGTTATTTGGCAGAGCAGTCCTGAATCTCCATCTGGAAGTGGGAGTCCTTTTACATTTACTGCTAATTGCTCAAAGATTACAGCCTGTTACACTTTGAGCACTTTTATCACGCATCTACTAAACTTCAAATGGTGTGTTTCTATCACCTGTATTGATGTGAGATCTCTGCCCCACCAGGCTCAAGGCAGTCTGTCCAGTGACGAGCTGCGAGTGCACCTCTCGGTGCCGTCAGACAACGTGGTCATCAACAACACCCACAGCTACTCGAGCCGCTACCAGCGAATTCACACTTTCCCAGACGACCGCGACCACGACAGAGAGGGAGAAGGGGAGTACCAGGAGCCCAGTGCTCTGCTCCGGCCCAGAGATCACAGAGACAGCACGGGTAAGTTCTGAACACAGAGAACCACATGGGTCTGATGTACTTTGTTTGAAACGTTTGAAACCTATAAATTGAGTGGGCCAGCCCAAGAAAGGATGGATTGTTTAGCAACATGAAGTAGCGTGACATAAAACATGCAGTAAAACACGCCACAAACAGCTGGCATGGCTTCAGTGGAAAATGTGAAACAGTTCAAACTTCCATATGTACCGTGTTTAAAGTGCTACCAGCACATATGTGGTTTGTATTGGATTCCTTTGTTTGCACGCTTATGTTTGTGCATTTGCACACTGTTGATCATATCAACAAGCAAATTTTTTCAGAGAGGACGAACGGCAGGAGAGGGGGAAAAAAAGAAGCTGCATGCACATCACATACACAAGGGTATTTCACCACGCCAAACACGAGTAAATCAAACCAAACACCCCGCGAGGAAGAGTGCCTTTATGAAGATGCACTTCACAGAGGGGGCACAAAAGAGCTATTGTTCTGAGGAAGGAGGAGGAAAAGAGATGAGCGAGGGAAAGTAAAGAAAGGAAAGGCATTCCTCCGCTTGCTTTGTACCACGGGAGGTCGGCATGCCGGTTTTTACAAGGCGGCTGTGTGAGTTTGAAATAACATAAGTAACAGAAACATTATTTCATCCGCTGGATTTTGTTATGTTTGGTTGTGGCCTGAGTTTTAACTTGCCTGTTTCTTGCAATGTGCCTGTGTTCTGTGCTCCATGTGTCCATGCAACTCCTCCATCCTTTTGTTTTACTACTGATGTGCTAACAGTGTCATGTTAATGGTTGCTGTCCTGTTTTGTATTCCTACGTATGACCTGTTTGTGGTGACCAAACCTCGTCCTGTGTGTCTTTGTGTGGATGTGTGTGTGTGTTCATATGTACATGTCCTCCCAGCCTTGCTGTTAAACAGCCCAGCCAGTCACCTGCACGAACCAGATCACAGAAAAGGCTCCAGAGCCGTAGTCGTCTCCAGCTCCGCACAGGCTCCAGAAAAGAGCCTCAATGTGCCCCAGGGTAAGAGAGCTCAGACTGGGCCCGCTCAGTCAGGATCCCCCCCCCCCGCCTCTTCTCTACCTGCTACTCTAGAAACACTGTGGTGGGGCAGCACGGGTGGAGTCATATAAACCTCCTCCCAGGTGTGACTGGGTCTTTGCATGCGTCTGACCTTCATCTGCTCTTCTTTTTACTCACAGATCAAGTCGCTCTCCTTCACTCGCCACTGAATTAGCTCAGCCTTGTGTAAAGGAATGGTTTAACTCAGGGAATTTGAAAAACAAAGTTCACACTTACCAAGAAAGTAACTAATCATTTGATTTTTGTTGTTGTCTTTTCATATAATTTTCCCTTTCTTTCTAATGAGTGAGTAAGAGTGACACCAAACTGCTGAAAACATCAGAAGACTAAAAAATGTTGTGTATATCAAGACTTTTTCAACTCAAACCATCTGAGGAAGCAGATAGACACATGAAGTACTACGAATACAATCCAGAAATCAAAGGTTAATTCTACTTGTAACTGAGTACAATTTATGTAATGTGAGTGTAGATGTATTTGTGTACAATATTTCAATTGTTTTTAAAGTATTGTTGTAATATTATTTACTTTTTTCAGACATTTTATTGACTTTTCCTGCTTCAAGCTTCAACATTTCTTACACACACAATGAGTATATAAAAGTTGTATTATTTCAGTTTGCTTTGTGAACAAATATAAATTTAAAGCAGGATTTATTTTTAAAAAATAAGGTTTTTGGCTGCAGACTTGAAGATCAAGAGGTTATAATCCATCCATCTTCTGTGCTGCGTTATCCTGTTCAGGGTCACAGGTTGCTGGAGCCAATCCCGGCTAACTATGTGCGAGGGCAGTGTACGCTCTGGACAGGTCACCAGTGTTATAATAATATTTCAAAGTGTTGGTGTACTCAGAAGCAACTTATGGTTTTAAAAGTTGTAAAGTAGGATACATGGTGTGAATTGTACTGCATCACATACATACATACATACATACATACATACATACATACATACATACATACATACATACATACATACATACATACATACATACATACATACATACATACATACATACATACATACATACATACATACATACATATACTAACAACTCAGATAACCAAAAGTAAAACATCCATAACTATTAATTCATTACAGAATTTGTTATTACTTACTTTCTACTCTACTAAAATTGAGCCTTATTTCTGTAAACTACCAGTCAGTGATGAGCGAGACACCAAAATTAGTACTTGACTACAGTTACTTCTTTGAAATGTTAGCAGCACTACTAGTTATCAAATAGCAGTCAGTGGTCTTAATGTTATAGACACTTGGTGTAATACAATTCATGACACAGACATCTACTTTTTTATACTTTTTTTAACTTTGAAGCTTTTAATGGAGGCAATTATGTGTCTCTCGGGAAAACGTAACTTTGTGATGGACAGCGGAGTAATTCACATTTAATCAGGACAAGGTCTTTTAACAACTTTCACCTTCACAGCTAAGATTTATAATATACATTGTATTGAAGGACACTTTTTTAGAACTATATGTAATTAAGGAAGATTAAAGCGTTACTATAGTGGACAACCTTAAGCTCAACAGGTATGACAGTTGCAGATTCTCACCAACTCACTTCTTCTTTCAAAGTGAAATATTGTGACTATAAAGCTACTTATTATTGCCGAGATCCCAACAGTCATTTAAAACAAAATCTTTTCATGTGATATTTCTTGAGAAGTCCCACTTCAACCAATATTTATTGCTTGTGATCTCAAAAGCAAACGGCATAACTTTCACTCTTGATGTGTTTGAGTCGGTGGATCTGTTTTTATTGGATTTTAGAGTATAACCCCCCACCCCCATACCCCAATCCGGATAATAGCACCCTGGTGTGACGCCTCTATTTCATGCACAAAACTCAACAAAGAAATGCAAAGAGTTTAATTTTCAAGTGAAATTCCCTCAGAATACAAACTATCCCTTGACAACAAGATGCCTGAAGTCGTTGTTGTTGTCGTATGAAACCAGAATGAAGGTGTTTGTAAACAACACAGCCCGGCTCTCACACTTATTTCTCTGTTTAATCCACCGCCTCCCTCTTCCACTTCACACCAGCCTGTGGTTTGGACATGGACATGGAGAAAGGTTTTCCCCCGGTGCACGAGGAGCCTCCCCCTTACCCCGGCTCCCCTCCTTACCCCTCGCTGTCCCCTCCCGTGTCGCCCCCTCTGCCACCGAGCGTCCCTCACTACGCAGAGGCAGACATCGTGAGTCTGCAAGGTGTGAGCGGGAACAACACCTACGCCGTGCCTGCCCTGACCTCGTCGAGCCCCGGGGCCGACGCCTCGCCGCTGCCTGAGCTGCCTCGCCAGTGTCTGATCTTCAAAGAGAAGCTGGGAGAGGGGCAGTTTGGGGAGGTGAGGCCATGGATGATGAATATTATGTGTGGTTGACGTTGTGGAGGAGTGACTGTGTTTCAGCTGGGTAATTTTTTTCTCTCTTGAAAAAGGTGCACCTGTGTGAAATTGAGAACCCTCAGGACCTCCCAAACTTGGAGTTCCCCTTCAATGTGAGAAAAGGTCGCCCTCTTCTGGTAGCTGTGAAGATACTGCGGCCAGACGCCTCCAAGAACGCCAGGTCGGTAACATCAGGCATGCAGATCAGCCTGGACTCATGTGTCTGTGTGATTCACAGTTTTACTCTCTGTTTTTACAGCTTTTCTCATTGAACTGCACGCTATTCACTCATCATGGTGTTATAACAATATTAGCCAATATTTACTAAAATTTACTCTTTGCAAACAAATTATGTGCGATCCTTTACTTAAGATAAGATAAGATAAGAGAAGATAAAATAAGATATCCCTTTATTTATCTCACATGTGGAGAAATTTGCAGTGGTACAACAGGATAGTAAAGAGAAAGAAGCACACATAGCAGAAACTGAAAAAGCAGATAAAATACAATATAATAAAAAAAATATGCACACAGTGCCTATAAGTGTGGACATGTACAGAGTATGGGGGTGGATGTATTGCACAAAAAAAGCAGTTAAAAATACAATATAATAAAAATATGCACACGATGCCTATAAGTGTGGACATGTACAGAATATGGGGGTGGATGTATTGCACATAGTAATACATTTTTATAGATTATTATAGTTATTGCACCACTTATTGCACAGTTGAAGTGGAGTGATATTGTCCGGTTGTGGTGTGCAGTGGTCTACTGGGGGCAGGCTTGGTTGGAGAGTCTGACTGCAGTAGTGTCTTCTTCTGATAGTGTCTTCTTTGTTACAGTAGTATGATTATTAGCAGTATAATGGACTACGCCTGGATTCACTAGTTGTTTGATCAGACAAAGGAAGCCAGGGGGCATTCTCACATATCTAACAATTAGACTGTGGTACATTAAGAAAATGCTTTAAAGAAGATGTGTTGTACTGAATGTTTCAGCTTATCTCAGTAGTTTATTCATTGATTCATTTAAAGCAAATTAAGGACAACAAAATCATGACGACAAGTTATTTTCTTGTGATTTAAAATGATATCTGCAGTTGCTCCTACCCGCAAGTAATTTCGCTGCAAGACAATGAAATATGTTGTACCATGGTATAAAAGTTCCTTAACTAACCCGAACTTAAAAGTTTCTCAGAAAACTTTGAACTTTTCCTTATTGAGCAAATAATTATGATATATGTGCCTTTTAGAAGGCATCTCCTTTGCAGCTTTATCCCATTTAGAGTCGAAAGAGGCCGGAGCAAATCCAAGCTGACTAATAGTGAAGGCATAGTTTATGTAGTAAATGTGTTACTCATTGATCTGACCAGAGGTCTCGTATAATCTCACATTACAGCCCCGGTTTGACCTTTTGGCTCCAAAGAAAACACTTCTTTGTCTCTCCACCAGCTGTCTATTGACTCTGCCTCTATCTGAGCTATGCATCGAGTGGGTAACTTCAGAATGCATGAGCTCAAGGTTTCAAGGTGTTTTATGTGAGAGCTGTTGTAAGACAAACACATTGACCCGCACAACAAATCAATGGAGGAAGAAGTGCTGAAAGTCACTTTGACCTGCAGACTTTAGTGGCGATTCTTCCAAGAAATGGGAACATTCCTCTTAATTCAGTGGTGAGGTCAAAAGAATTACTTGATAATATCGTCAATTTAAGCTTGCCAGAGACAGAATCCAGACTCTGCTTCCTTCTTTCAGTTCTTTCATCTTTTAGTTAAAGGTTTTTTTCTGCTCTTTAGTGGAACTCCATCTCTCGGCTGTTTCTCATGTTTCTTGTTCTCATTCTCCAGAAATGACTTCCTGAAAGAAGTGAAGATCCTGTCACGCTTGAAGGACCCGAACATCATCCGGCTGCTTGGAGTGTGTGTGAGCAGTGACCCCCTCTGTATGGTCACAGAGTACATGGAGTGTGGAGACCTGAACCAGTATCTGTCTCACCGAGTGCTCTTGGACAAAACCGGGCCTTCACACAATACTCCAACCATCAGGTGACCACTGTGGACAAATGCACACCCATAGGAAAGAAGCACACATGCCAGTAGTTATTAATTATGTCTTTCCTCTTGTTGTCTTTTCCCCAAAGTTATCCGGCACTCATCTCTATGGCCAGTCAGATTGCTTCAGGAATGAAGTTCCTCTCATCCCTCAACTTTGTACACCGAGATCTGGCCACACGGAACTGTTTGGTCGGGGGCGAGAGGGGTGACAGCGCGGAGGACCCAGGTGGCGAGCGTCACATCAAGATCGCAGACTTTGGCATGAGCAGAAACCTGTACGCTGGAGACTACTACAGAATCCAGGGCAGAGCCGTGCTGCCGATACGCTGGATGGCCTGGGAGTGCATACTTATGGTGAGGAGCCAGGGGTGTGTGTTTATGTGTTTAGTAATGCATGATGTAATAGGCTTTGGGGCATCATTTTTTTTTATTATTTTACTTTAAAATGCCCATCTTTATTCAAAATCCCAGTCATGTTTTCCAGCACAGGAATGAAGTTCAGTGTATTACCAATATATCAATCAAACTGTATAAATAAAAGCAATTTTTGAGATTTGGCCTATTTTGTTGCTAGTGTTCATAAGAAGTTTAATAGTGATGGTGGTGGTGATGAAAATGAAGGTGACTGTCGGTGGTTGTTCTTGGTGTGTTATCTCAGGGTAAGTTCACGACAGCCAGTGACGTGTGGGCTTTCGGAGTCACTCTGTGGGAGATGCTGAGCGTCTGTCAGGAGCAGCCGTACTCCAACCTCACAGACGAGCAAGTCATCGACAATGCTGGGGAGTTCTTCAGAGACCAAGGCCGACAGGTGCGTTTCTGCATTTCAAGCCATGGCATTAATGTTAACAATCACAACAACAAATGTTTAATTCTAACCTTGGAGCTAAAACTACATTTCAATGCGAAATAACACACACTTGTTTCACATGAATTTGACAGACACAATATATATATATTTTGCTCTCAGCAACACTCAAATGCTTCCAAGTTCTTTCAGATAACAACACAAACTTGGCTTGCTTTCATAAATTGTTCTTAACTTTCTTTAATTCCTCATACCAAGGGATTTGCTAGATTTTATGTTGTACTGCAGGTTCCTATTAATACCGACTCGGGAGCTCTGCTGCCATCTGGTGGTTGTTATATAAAAGGCACCAGACAGTTCTATATTGGAACAGCTCCAGTAATCTGTGCCTCTTGTCCTGCAGGTGTATCTGAGCAAGCCGGCCGTGTGTCCTCAGGGTCTCTACGAGCTCATGTTGAGCTGCTGGAACAGAGACTGCAAGCTCCGCCCCTCCTTCGCTGACATCCACTCCTTCCTCACCGAGGACGCCATGAACATGGTGTGAAGAGCGACGCGGGGGGAGACGCCGAGGAGAAACGTGAAAGAGAGAGAATGTTTGGTACTTTCTCATAGCCTTGCTGCGGCGGTAGTCGAGGTGGTGGAAGTTGCACACTCGGGTCAGATGGGGAACGAGAGTGGGTTACTCGCTTTTTTTTAATTTTTTCACTTTTGGGGCAGAATGGGGCTGAGAGACCGCTGGTTCGGTTTTTGCTTCCATGTCAGACCCCAGGTATGAAACTAATCACAGTTTCTGATCGGTCCGAGGTATATTTTACTGTGGGTGGTGGTGGTGGGCGCAGTCTGCATAGGAAGTTTCTCTTTTCTCAGATTTTTTACAATCGATGATGGTGTGTGCTACTGCTGATTAGAGCTGCAATGGTAACGCTGTAGCACGCTGAATCACAGAAAATCTCCTCAACTCTGACCATGGCAAAGTAAGAAATTAATGGCTAGAAAGTTTAATAACTTTTTTTTTTTTTTTTACCAGCATCTCAAATGCTACATGCAGGGTAACAGGTGAAGGTGCGCATGTGCTGTGAACGCTGCATATGACACACACACATCAGAGCACCTGTTGTTCTAAGATCAAACGGCACACAGGATTTGTCTTAGTATTAATAGTATGTATAGGTCACCGCACACATTGTAATCAGTCTAAATCAGGAGGATTGTTCCCAGCTCCAGACCCTCTGGCCCAGTGAAATTCCCGCCGTGTAAGAAGAGATCCCGGCACACAGTGGTGGAGGATCACATGCTCAGCTGTCAAAACCTGAGCAAAAGATCTTACGCATCGGTTTGTTGCCACGTGATGTCCCAGCATCTCCCTCTCAGCCAGTGATAGTGAGACGTTCACTAGCAGCCACTGAGGTCCCTTCTTCCGGTCAACAAGTCCAGGAAGCATCTCAACTCCCGTCTCCAAGCCCCAGAGGAAAGTAAACCTGCGCACGGCGTGCCAAACGGACTTCTCAGCCTCGAGAAAAAAGGCACAGCTACGGGAAACGTAGCCCACTGCTACCACTGAGACGCAACCCACAAATGTCTCCGGCCAGCAGAGACACAATCCTGCCGTGGACAGGACTTCTTCAAATGCACCTGCTCAGGTGTCTCAGTGGTGAGTTACATTAAGATTTTGTATCAGGCTGTGACTCGGGTCACAGAGGATAAAATTCCACAGCCAGCTGCACTTTAAACCCTTCATGTGTAAATCCCCGACCGCCAAGAAGCTCCTCTGTGACGGACCTGATCGATATGATTCCTGTCCTTGTGGTTGTGAATGCATTTTACTTGCAGTGCTTTCCAGGACAGAGCACAGATTTGACTAAATCTGTTCACCTTTTTAAAATGCTCCCCAGCAATTTAAAAGGCCCCACTATTAGGTGTAACTTTAGTTTTTTGTCTTCAAAAAGATCCTTCAGTCATTTCAAACGTTTTGAGGTTTTGTCTGAAAAGCATCAGTGTGTTGGGAGACGTTCACTCACCTGGCAACCTGAACGCTTGGACCGGTCCCACGATCAAAAATTAAGATGATGCTTCTACATTTCTGACTGTACAGCGCTGCAGATCAGCCCCGAGATGATTATGAAGTTATACATGTTTACTCATTGTGAATGGATGTGCCATTTGAGTCTTTTTTTTTTTTGATACACTGTAGTTCAACTAAACCCATATTTTTTATATACATATATAAATACTGTACGTACTTAGACTCTCCTTGATGTTTGATTTCGTCCTTTTGTGTCTTTGAAGCTGAACATTACTGTTTGTACATATTTTAAAGACAGAATTGTAATTTCCTTTACTAATATATCGAAAACTCTTGTTACATTTGGGGTCTTCTGTGTCTCTGTAGAACGCTTGCTACCTTGATGCTATTGTAATTCAATGTGTTGTCTATTTTTGTAGATGTTTTAATAAAGGTAATCTTTTCAAATAAAGAAATGTGCGTCTCGTTGTGATAAGCGGTGTTTAAAATGAACTCTGGTACGCTTGTATAAGTGGAGTTGTGTGAACACTTTGATGGTCTGAAAAAGAAGAAGTTTGTTTTAGCGGCTGGATGAGAGTCGGATTAAAGTGTGACTGGATCACCGGGTGTGTCGAGGCCCGATCTGGTCAGGGGTTGGCAAAATTAGATTTGGAGATTTCAAACCATAATAAGAAACGTTGGGAGACTCTAGAGCAGAGGTGTCACATACCTTTCAGTTCAGCTCCCAAATTTCATTTCATTTAGCCAGACAGTAAAAAAAATACAACAATAACTCTTGTAAAAACAACTCCAACATTTTCTTCTACTTTTAGTGCATAAAACCCAAGTATTTACTGAAAATGCTCTTGATTCATGCACTTTTTTCCATATTTTTGTATGAAGTAAGTTTTTTTGAGGTGCACTGTGAAGTCAAAAGTACCGCAGTTTCTTTCCAAACACAAGAAACAAGTTTTTCATCAGTTTATGTTTTCCCTTGTTTTTCCTTCCGTCAACGCTATCGTTGCTATTTTGCTTTGCAATGTTTCCTTGTAAGTCATATAGAAAAACCTTGCAGTATAATTTTGACCCACATGTTGGACAGTTTTCTGGGTTGTCCAAAGTTTCTTTTGAAAGCCTCTGCGTGTTGTGTCCGTCTGCCAGCGTTTGGCTTCACTGTGACGTTCTGAACAGTGTGATGAGGTCTGAACAGGCTGTGAACCGATGAGTTTAAAACAACAGAGTTGCGCTTCGTGATTACAGAATATTTTATTATGTTTACTACAGATCTTCAGCAATAATTGATACAACTTGCACAATGTTAGGCGTTTTTTCTTTCTTTTTTTTTTTTTTTTTTAAAACAACTAAGCATAGTCATGCAACCATTTCTTTGAAGAAAAGTATTAGTAACAAGAATTTACAAAATGAGTAGTGGCTAATTTGGCTTTCTTCTACGGCCATCAAAAGTGATGACCAATGGCTTTAGATTGGTTGAATAAGAGGAAATAATCCCTGACAGAAAAAGGTTTGAAAAGGCTTAACAGCAGACAGAGGTTTCTGACCAGGCACTTGGCGGTAACAAAATGCATAAGGCTCTGGAACTGGAACGTATTGGACATTTGGTGAAAGGTCTCGGAGAAAAAAAATAAAAAAAAACTAAACACAGAATCAAAACTCTCAACAATACAAATGCTCTAAAACTACAAGTGCTAAAATCAGCCAAATACCATCGAAATCCCGTATATCTGATATCATACTCTGTCAAATTAGTGATTCTGAGCACAAGGCAGAAAGCACATCGAAGCAGCAGGCTGGTTAGTTAGTCAGTTATCGTTCTCACTTAGTTTCCCAAACGCGGCGACAGGTGGAGACTCAAACAGCAAAGGAGAGAACACTGCAGCACAGATTATAGGTCAACGACGCTCTTTTCCACCACCACAAACTTGATTTTCTTCTAACAGGAAACCCACATTGCTTGTTCCCACCAATGACTTCCTCCCCCTTCATCTCCAGACAAAGTCAACCTTCCCCTCGCAGCCTTGAACGACGACTTCGGAGGCAGCGACGGAGCCAGTTACCCCCAACGACGACGGCTAAACTTCATCCTTGCTGTGAGAAAATCACGACCAACAACATAAACGTGAGCCTGACCGAGACCAACAACAACAACAACAACAACAACATCTCCATGACAACAACTGGGGTGATCGGAGCTCAGCCAGACAACACACGAGGAAGGAAAGAGTTAAATATGCATTAGTGTTTGCTCTCTGATCTCCTCGTACACAAGACAAATGCAGCTCTGGTTTAGGCACACCGCCTGGGAAGGTGTGTGTGTGTGTGTGTGTGTGTAGGATATGTGTTGCAGTAGTTTGTCGAGCAGGCGTTGCAGCAGACTACGTCTGGGCGGCTTGAATTAGTAGGATTGCTTTGCATCAGTTAATGAATTAAAAAGGCACAGCAATATCTGACAGCAGCCGAAGAGTCTTCCTGTTTTGCATGAAAAAGTAAAAAAAAACAAAAAAAAAACTAAAGATTTTTCTTTCTTTTTTTTTACCCGCTTCCTAAGCAAGAAACAATAAAGATAATCACATTGTAAAAAGTTGCATACTGAATGTCAGATATAAAACAGAGGATGCAATGTCTATTCATGCACAGAGGTTTAGTCTTTCAGATAAAAATATTTAAAACAAACAAAAAAAAAAAAAAACATCAATAGCTGCATTCCCTGTGGCTGTTTCTGAGGTGACTGGCAGCAATGAACACAACAGCATCAAACAGGAACACAAACTAAAAGGAGAAGTGATGGTCTCAGCTGGAGGAGGAAGAAAAGAGACAAAGTGAAACACATGCATCCACACAGGTGTTGAGACGGGACTACAGCGTTACTGAGTTAATACGGTGGTTACAGGCACCAGGAGACGTGGAGCTCAGCGACATCGCTCCCCCCTCTTCGTCATACACCGGAGACGTTTATCTGGTCGCCTGCGGGGACAAATGGAGAAGCACAAACTGACGCACGCCTGCGGGACTTCTTCTGTCTCATGCATTTTTTTCTTTTTTTAACAGCGCGTCCTCCTGCGTACCTGGGAGATGTCCACTCCGGTGAGTTTCTCCACGGCGACCGGCAGCCTGGTCATGATGTCCAGAACCTCTCCGGCCAGTTTGGCTGCTCCGATCTCTGAGCCACCGCTGGACACCATGGTGATCTTCTGCGTCTTGGACAGGGGCTTGCTGATCTCCTCTGCAATCTGCAAAACGAGAAGGATCAAGCAGTTAGCGGAGAAATCTGGAGGTACCGATCAGGGCTGTGTTTTATCGTTATTCCTTTCGTCGTCTACAAACTGACCAGCGGCAGTTTCTCCAGCAGCATGTCCACCATGGCGCCCTCTTTGTACTGGATGAACGCCTCGGCCTTTTTGGCCATCTGCTCGGCCTCGGCGCGACCTTTGGCCTCCAGAGCAAAGGCCTCGGCCTCTCCCTTCATCTGCATTGATACAACACAGGTGAGTGAAATTCACCGAGGATGGACAGGACTCCGATTACAGCTTCAACAAATGATAGGAAAGACAAAAAAATTGAAACAATCTGAAAGAAAGGAGCAAAACCATGTGACGGGACACTCACCTTGATGGACTCTGCTTCGGCCTCGGCCTCCATGATGAGCTGCAGGCTGCAGGACAGCAGACAAACGGTCACACAAACTGCTCTCCGCAACTGAACGTGGTATCAGGCGGGATTTATTAGAATCCTCTCAAAGTGTGGCGAACTGCACGCTCACACTAACAGACTGAGGTTTCAGTTTGTCCATGTGATCAACTCAGAATAACACCAGGAGCAAACAGGAGCATTCTGTTTGCTCTGTTAACGCAAGAACGCTCTGCTGGAGAGGTTAGTCTGCTTTCAATCCACCGTGTAGTGACTGGACGGAGCTCAGAGCTCCCACGAGGGAGTTGGACACTTTGGTGGAAGAAGTCATCTGACATATTGGAGCGTCACAGCAAATATATCTACATTTAGTCGAAACAACTGAAAAATAAACAGCAGTGCAATGTGGGAGATGATCGGCCACAAAGTAGAAGCTGGAAGGAAAAAAACTGAAAGATCGAAGAAAATATCTAAAAAAAACAAAACAGCCAGCTGCTAAAAGTTTTTATGGGGACAAATGTCTCACAGATCAGGTCCATAACATGGCAGCACTCACCGCTGAGCCTCCGCCAGCTTCTCCAGCCGGTACTTCTCGGCGTCAGCAGGCTTCATGACTTTAGCTTCCAGCTCCTTCTCCTTGCGGATGATCTCCTGATCCTGCAGAGTGATCTGCTGCGTGCGCTCCACAACCTTGACCTGCATCGTCTCCTCCTCGATGCGCTGCTTGGTCTTCGCCACCTGGCGCCGGAGGCAGAAGAGCTCCTCGTCAGTCAAAGGTTTTCACAAGTAGCGTTCCCAAAACCAAATGGAAGGGAATAAGAGCTGACAGCACAGGAGAGCTGGCATTACCTGAAGCTGATAGGCCATTTCGGACTCCGCTTTCTTGGTGTTGACCTCAACATCGTACACCGCTTTCTTCAGCTCGTAGTCTCTCTGGGCTTTCGCCATTTCAATCTCATTCTTGTACTGAGCAGAGACCTTCTCCTGCATCGCGTGGGCCTCCTGTGGAAGGAGCGGAGCAGGACAGAGACAGAAACAGGAAATCAAAAGATGTTTTCTCCCCCCCCCCCCCCCCCTCTTTTTTTTTTCCAGAGTCTCAGTTATAGATATATTAATCATTTACCCTGATGACAGCGTCACGTTTGTATTGAGCCTCTCCAATCCTGGCATCCTTCTGCACCTGGGCTGTTCTGGCTTTACCCAGCGAGTGAAGGTAGTCCTGTGAAAGAGACGAAACCCGGCATGAGACAACCCGGCATGAGACAACCCGCCATGAGACAACGCGGCAGCAGTAGTACGGAAGAAGGCAGAGCAGAAGACAAACAAAAGCAGGAGACGATGTGGTCGCAGCAGAAAGCACTTAGTCCTAATCCATCTTTGTAGTGAGGTTGAGGGTCTGTTGAGTCAGACACAGTCAATATCAATCACTTAAGTGCATCACTGTAACGGAGGAAGCCATCGGCGGCTGAAAGCTTTCATATAAAAGAAATCCCACAGGAAGTCGAACTGTCTTCAATCGCATTTCTGTCATTTTTGCTGAAAGAACATGGACTCAAACGGACGAAACACACCTGATCATCGTGGACGTCTTTGAGAGTGTAGCTGACGACGCCAATCCCCATGTTGACCAGGTCGGAGGAGGCCACTTTATAGACCTGCTCTGAGAACTTCTTCCGGTCCTGGTAGATCTCCTGCAGATAAATATTCATACACATCAGAGGAAGTCATTTCTGCATCATGTAAACAGATTCAATCTGTGCTTAAGGAGCGCAGATATAAATCCACGATAGCCAAGAGCATAAAAAGAGAAATAGATCAAAGAATTGTGCGGATTAGAGAACGTTGCCACACTGACCTCCACAGTCAAATGGGCAATAATTGCTCTCTGATGTCCCTCCAGTGTCTCGAGCGCAATCTGGGCAATCTCAGGCTCCGACTTGCCCATAAACATCTGACAGGCGGTGGCCAGCATCTCCTTGTTCTGGCCCTGGATCTTCACCTGATGAAAACAATATTAACAGATCCGGCTGGAGTCCATTCTACCACAATTAAAAACACATGTCCAGTGATTTTTTTTATTTTTAAATCCTATTCTAGATTGCTGTTTTCAGTATCACAATCCTTAGCCTAAAACAATCTCATCCGCCATTTTCCTTTTGCTTATTTACATGCACAGCTTGTTTTTTCCTCTGTGAAATATATGTGTACCAGTTTGTTTTTTTTAGCTTGTTGTCCAGTATTTACCGTCAGCATGCATGTTTTCCAAAATAATCACTTCTTGTGGTAAAGTATGAATGAATTCAATTTCTTTTCCCATTGACAGTTAAACCAATCAGAGTTGCCACAGCTGCACATAAACAAATTAAAACTATTACTAAATCGCATCACTCCCTACTCAGAGTGACACAATCTATCTATGAATTAAGACTGATCGCACACAGACACAGTCTTGATTTTGTTTTTTTTTGCAAACTCTGCTACTTTTCAGCAGGTTTGACCAAATCTTCAAGCGTACCTGTGCGATGCCAGTCACAGAGATGGGGACGCCATGGCGGGTGTAAACTTTGTCGCTCTTCACATTTAGAGTCAGGGTGTTCAGTGTGATTCTGACAGAAGCAGTAAAGAAATGAAAAGGGGATGAGATTTATGAAAAGACGGCAACAACTTCAAATAAAAAAATGACAGCAGTCCGGGTGATGGTCATCGATGACAGACAGCTGTTGTGTCATGTTCTCAAATATTTACGAGCCGTTTAGGCTTGAAAGCGACGTTAGAATAATAACCGACAGACTGAAAATGGGATCACCTCTGGATCTGCTGAATACATGGTAACACAAACACTCGTCCTCCGGCAATCATTAGTGGTGGAGAACGGCCAAAGCCTGAAAGAGGAGAAGGAGGGGGGGGTGTCACATAACATAAACATTACACGACTACTGAGTAACATACAAGAGGTTACTCATTACTTTAAATGGATGGACTCACTTCATCTCACACGAACCAAAATGACAAAGTAAACGAGTCATTTCATCCTTACAAGCTTGAGCAAAAACACGACAACTGGAAAATTCCACCGTTGCACCGAGCTGGTAATACGTGTTGTGCAATCTCATCCATCAAGGGGACGTGCAATGACTAAATCAGTCACATGACACTCGTTCAGTGTACACAAAAGTTCACTGAAAGATGATTACAGCAGCGCGTTAGCACGATGACCTTCCGGCTTCTATTAAAAACAAAACATCACTGTGGCTAAATGGTTTTAATACCCAACAGGGAATATTCAGGTTTTCTAAACTTCCTGTGATGATGTGGGAAATCAGTACGGTTCCATTACCAGACACCACCATGGCTTCATTGGGTCCACATGTGTAGAACATCTTCAGTCCTGATACAAGACACACACACAAAAGAAAAAGACCGTATCAGACATTTTAACAGCTACTATAGAAAAAGATTGTAGAAGTGGGTTCATAACAGGGATATAAATAAGCTGGACGTAAAATGTTCAACTGAATAACATCAAACAGACTCATTCACAACAACCTGCTTCGCTCATAAAATTATATTTTTTGACCACCATCTCAAACAGATTTCTCTATTTTGTAAACTCAGATAATCCTGATCGTTCCTGCTGTGACATTATCGAGAGGCAGTTCTTAACATTTACTAGGCCTTACCTACACATACAAAATTCTACAGGTGGAACTGACTCCAACCCCCTACACACACACACACACACACACACACACACACACACACACACAATAATAATACCAGCAAGAAAGCAACGAAACAAGAATCTATTTACATTCAGGAGGGGATCATCAGGAAATTGCGGATTACTGATCCAGACTACTAGTTGTATGAACAGGCTTGTTGTTAACCTCGTTAACGTTTTTTTTTTTTTTTTAATCATGATATTTCTAATATCATTCATTATCAATAGGGAGTGAATTAACGGGTCCACGATGAGCTGTCAGCGATAATTAAGGTATCAAATGGTCAAGAGTAAATTTAAAGAAGAAAGGTTTATGCGGTTACCATGTGTGCCTGTCCGTCATTTGAAGCGAAGATCTGATTAAATTTCCACTGAGAAGCCCGACGCCCCCTCCCTCCCTCTTCCTCCCCATCAAGCCCAGGACGGAGCACTTAGCTCGGCGTCACTTCAACCAGCTTCGCGGAAACATAATGACTGGAAGCAGCGACCCCCACACATCGCAGCCCCCCCATGTAAACGCGGGACAAACACGATCGATTGATTATCGATCAACGTTGTTCGCAGAAGGCTAAAGTCGCATGCTAACGCTAGCTCGGTCGATAACGTCACGACTCCTTTGGGCAGGACGGGAAAAAAACGCCCCAGTATTTATTTATACAACAAACACACGGTGGAACACGTCAACCACGCTTCAACTTACCGATATGTGATCAGCAGGAAAAACAAAACTCCTGGATAAATCCGAGCAGTGAGTGTATTGCTGAGAGACTCGTTCCCCGACAAGTGGATTCACAAAAATGTCAGTTAGCACGGAGAACAAGCTCTCGACCGCTGGCCACGCCCATCCGCACTGGACCAGCAGCACCGCGCTGTGTCGCCACCCAGCGGCCGTCACCTAGAACAGCACGTTAATCACGCCCTGCAAATTACATTATGCAGTATGGCAGCAGCTTTCAAAGCTAAGGTTTTTTCGGGCATTTCCAAGGGGAAGATGTTTTAATTTCTGTTAGATTGAAACAGGAAAAGATGCCTTCCACTCATACTCCGATTACCTATCTATCTATCTATCTATCTATCTATCTATCTATCTATCTATCTATCTATCTATCTATCTATCTATCTATCTATCTATCTATCTATCTATCTATCTATCTATCTATCTATCTATCTATCTATCTATCATCCGTTGAAGGAGGATCCTTCACATTACCAATTTTCCAAGTCCACTCAAGATTATGTAGGTGTCTTATTATGCTTTTCTTTAACATATGCTAATCTGATTTTGATAACGTCAGAGCATGTTCAGTCATTTGGTGGTTACACAACATGACTATGAATAACTACATTTATGCTTGGACTTCAGTGTAGCATAAATACAGTATCTCACCACTATTTCATCCTCTGAATATTTTTTATTTTGACAATCTATACAGAACCATCCATGTTATAGTGAATTCTATTTTGGCATTAGACATTACAGAACAACATGTATTTTATTTGAACAACATCATAACAAGGGGGTTTCTCAACGATCCTATGACATTATCAGAGTAAGAAAAAGAAACAAAACATCTGGTAAGAATGAAGTAGTTTCCGAATGCCATGCATTTTGATTTTGATTAACTTAATACAGAACTCTAACGTCTCAGTCATTGAGTAAAACTATGTCTGCACTGGGGAGAGTAAACTGTTTTGGGGGATTTCCACTGACTCTGGTGACTTTAAATGGCCCAAGGCATCAGTCGACTCCTGGCTCAGCAAAGTCTCTTGTCCTGTCTGACTATGAGCTGTTACATAATATTTAACACTCCTCTTTTGTGCACTGATTAAATGCTTTCGATAGGAAGATGTAATACACAATACAAAATAATACAAATTCAGTGAAATATAAGTTCAAGTTATGAGAACCTCATACTATCAATATTGCGCGAAAAAAGAGCTTAATAATTTGAACTTTTATTGAATAAAGGTTTAAAATGTGCTTCTTAAGGAGAATATAGTTAAAGAAAAATTTAAAAAGTATTTTAGGTTGCTTGCCTTGCTAGCTCTAAGCCCATTTTACATGAACAAAAATCTCCCCGCATTAGTATTATATTTTGATTCTGTAATCTTTTATTTAAGCTATAATCTGGATTTGCTCATGTTTGCCCACATATCTGATGAGTGCTGTTTATCCCAATTTCAGTTCTTGCAGTTTCTGCTTTGCTAAAGGTTGTTATGATTATGCAATAAAATGTAGTACATTGTTTTAGTACAACTAGTTCCATTTTTTGGCAACTCCTTTCACAGACGTTCCACAGATAATCTGCCTCCATCTCATAGTGTCTTCTGCTTTCTCACCTATCTCAACAACCATCTCAGCATTCTCCTTCACTACATCCATGGATCTTCTCTGACTTTTTCTCCTGCTCCTCCTGCAGCTCAATTTGCAACATATTTGTCCAATTTATCCAGTATATCTCCTCAGCACATCTCTGAACTCTCTAAATCTGGCCTCTTGTACTTTAAACTGACTGTACTTTTTTGAGTTTAAATATTGAAACATTACAATGTTCCTTTATAATCTACTCAATGCATCCTATAATATATTTCAAACACATTCATGTCAGTGGCAGGAATCTATTTAATTTGTAATGGACAAATAATAAAGCATGTAATAGTTACACTATCCCAATTCAATGTAGATATAAAGCAGGGTTACTCAGTTTGAAGATTAAAATCCATAGAAAAGCAACTGATTTATTACTCACTATTTACTAAGAGGATCTATATAATTGTGAGACAGCTTTGTCAATATATACCGAGGAGTATATATGTGCTATGATGCCCAAATACTCTGCGGTGGTAAATTCATTTCTCTGCGCAAGAGGAGGAGCAATGATGATTAGTCATCTTACTCAAACAGCTGGAGCAGCTGTACATTATCTTACTGGGTATTTCTGGAGACCAGCTGGTAAAATTCTGTATTTCCACTCCCTGGTCTGCAGAAGTATCGCTCTCCTCCTCCTCCTCCTCCTCCTCCTCCTCCTCCTTGTGCTCGTTCTGGGCCGGTCTCTCCTCTCAGCCAATCCACGGCGGCGACGGCTGTGTCTGGGTGTAGCCCCGCCCCCCGCCCCCTACCTCGCGCCGGCCCGGACCCTCCCTGGAAGCGCTCCAACCTTATAAATCCATTGTCCGAGGCGCTCGCTACATGTCTGCGCTCCCCTCCTCGTACTCCTCGAGTAACGGTTCTCGGCACGTCGTTGTAAAACTTTTGCATCCACAATGAGGGAGATTGTGCACATTCAGGCCGGCCAGTGCGGTAACCAGATTGGTGCCAAGGTAAGAAAATGAATAGAAGAAAAAACAGACCGTGAGATGTATTCTTCTTTTGGAATATCTAGGGCTTTTATTTCCCTCTCCTGTCAATTGCAGGTTTATCATTTCAGACAGAGCTGATACACTTGTTAGAAGAAAAAAAAAAGTCTTAATGAAGCTGCTCATGCATGAGGACAAATGGATTGTAAAGTGTTTGAATACAATTATTTGTTTCAATCAGAATATAAGTTTGAGTTTGAAAAGGGTGTAAATGTTAAAATGTCCCTGGAAAGCGGTGAAAGTCCTGAGTTGGTGCTTGTCTGTCCCCGTCCTGAGCATTGCGGTAACTGGTGGGTGGGTGTGCGCTCCCCATTGGAATAACCGGGCTCTTGTGTCTCGACGGGTTTTTGTTCACGTCGGGCGTGTCTGCGTGGATCCATCTGACTTCAAGACATTGTCTGAGATACCAGAGAGACAGAAGCAATAATCAGTCTTTTCTTTCCCCTGTCAGGGTCCTTCACTGAGTGCACCGGCTCTCTGGTTCCTTTGTCCTGCACTGGCTGATGTGACTGACTTGTGTTTCAGACAATGAGAAGGGGAGCTGGGATCAGAGGCCCAGTTTCTTTTTTCCCCCTTACTAAATGACTGATTAATCAATATTCCACATCGATTAGTTTTTATTCCTGCATGCTGTAAAGGCAGAGTGCAGTTTAAGTGGAGAGAGCAGGTCTGTGACAGGGTGTGGCATGGATAATTGATAAAGGAAGAGTGGGACCCTCTTTCAAAGAAAGCCGGTTGCATTTTCTACCATCTGCACCTTTACTACATGATACTAAGTACTTCACGATTTTAAAGGATTTTAAAAATCACGTTAGGTTAAACTCTACCTAATAGCAGACCACATTCGGCCGTTTCTCACTACAATGCATCACACACCCAGGTCTACAGTAACAATTGCAGCCTGCTAGAGGCTCATCTCCCCCCAATCATTATCCCTGTCTCATCATCTCCTTTTGTTTTACAGTTGATCATTTGCTCCAGACAGCATATGTTTAAGTCTAGCCTCTCTGCATGCAGGAATCTCACCCTGGCATTCAGTCATAATTTAGTCTGCCTGGTAACAATGGCCCATATTTTACAGAAAGTTATTGTGATGGTGCTCTCCTGGCAGATGTTCATGTCCAGCAAAGCAGGGCCTTTCTTTGTAATCTATGTCTTTCCTCCCTTAACCAAATTAGGAGAAGGGTGGGGGAGGAATGGAGAAAACAGCTGATGCACAGTGGGTGAAGTCACTGGATTCTCAGTTGAGCAAATGTGGAATTGTTGGCAATGTCGAGCTTGTAAAATGTTGGACTTATCTGCACTTTATGTGCAATTTCATTTAATTATTTTTGCAGTGCAGTTAAAGTATGTGTACAAACTTAATCTTTTTTTTTTTTTAACTTTTTTTAAGGTACACTACTGTTTTGCATTGTTGTGTTTAGTAAATGTGAATGCTTAAATAAGAAATGATAGCCTGGTAGTGAGGACATCCATTTATGTTTCGTCCCTCCGGGACCCATTGACTCAGATGTCCAGTGGATATGACTGACAGAATCGCTGAAGAGCGACATTGTAGTGAATTAGGTCAGGGTGTGGCATTGCTTCCCTGCTTATTGTCCTCATTCTCTCAGTGGGACGATTTCCATTCTGGACTGATAGTCATCACATCACTGTCAACTTCTCAGTCTTTACATTTTTTTTCCCCTCTTAATCTTTATGCTCCTTTGTTCCACTGTGAGATGATCTCCTTCCTATTCAGGTCACTTATGTTTTACAGTCTCATTTAAATGTCATGATACTCGCTCCACAGCTGACTCCCAATCTCCTAAATACTGAGCTGAAATTCAGCCAGCTTATCCAGATTACTTTAAATCCTCCTCTTGCTGCTTTTAGGTGAAAATCACATGCAATATTGTGAAGAGTGTGAGTTGGAAGATGTTGAGGAAAATAAAACGTATGTGCATGCAAATGACTGCTCACTGTATGGGACAGTCAGTGCCACTTGCTGGGTTTATTGCATACACACTTTTAAATGTGTGAGTGTGGGCTTTAAAAGGAGAACAAGACGGGAATACAAATCTTAAGACAATCAGCGTCTTCAGTGTAGTGTGAGCCCCGCAAAAGGAGTTTATTTTCTGTTTGGCCCGCAGCGAGATCTGTAGCTTCTTTGTGCTCCCTCCTTTGCGCTCCCCATATGAAAGAAGTGCATTCTGCTCAGTCATCAGCCGACGACTCTGGAAATATTAACAGCTGTGTTGTCGGGAATGGGTTCAGGCATATCTTGCTGAGATGAGGGAAAATCCTGTCATTTCCATCGGAATCCAAAAATGCAAACCCGCTGCTGGTTTCCTCATTTAAAGTCCGAAGTCTTGTGAACCGCATGGGTATTGGGTGGATGTACAATTCCTTTCGCAAGCAACTGTCATGTGATACCTTCTATGTGTGTCTACAGTTCTGGGAAGTGATCAGCGATGAGCACGGCATCGATCCCACAGGGACTTACCACGGAGACAGTGACCTGCAGCTGGACAGGATCAGCGTTTACTATAATGAGGCAACAGGTTCGTGGATTTCCAAACAAATTAAAGTATTTTTTGGCTTTTTAATTTTGACCCTTAAGAATGTTAAAAAAGTTACTACCTTCAAGTTTGGTCTCTCATGCTCTAAAACTTCACATATTTGATATTCTATAAAAAAAATAAAAAAATTCTTGCATTATTAAGGTGATATGCTTTGTTTCTTCTTCTTTTTCTTCCTCTCTCTGTCTTCTCTGGTTAACTTCCTTGTGAAGGAGGTAAATATGTGCCTCGAGCAATCCTGGTGGACTTGGAGCCTGGCACTATGGACTCTGTGAGGTCTGGACCCTTTGGGCAGATCTTCAGACCTGATAACTTTGTGTTCGGTGAGTGAAATAAAGACACATCTTGTGTTACTACAAGACATGAACCCGGAAAAAGAGTGGCTCATCTGTATGTCTCTCCTGCACCTTCAGGTCAGAGCGGTGCTGGAAACAACTGGGCCAAGGGTCACTACACAGAGGGAGCCGAGTTGGTGGACTCGGTCCTCGATGTTGTTCGTAAAGAGTCCGAGAGCTGTGACTGCCTGCAGGGCTTCCAGCTCACCCACTCTCTCGGTGGTGGAACCGGATCTGGTATGGGAACCCTGCTCATCAGCAAGATCCGAGAGGAATACCCCGACCGCATCATGAACACCTTCAGTGTGGTGCCTTCCCCCAAGGTAACATACCCTTGTGACAACAACACATGCGATTTATACGGTGCAATTTTAGCTTCTTTTTGCCCGAAGCATCTCGTACAAGATGGAGGAATGAAAAAATGCTTTCCCTGTTTCTTCACAGGTGTCAGACACAGTGGTTGAACCTTACAATGCCACCCTGTCGGTCCATCAGCTTGTAGAAAACACAGATGAGACCTATTGCATTGACAACGAGGCTCTCTATGACATTTGTTTCCGCACACTGAAACTGACCACACCCACCTACGGTGACCTTAACCACCTGGTGTCCGCCACCATGAGTGGGGTCACCACCTGCTTGCGTTTCCCCGGCCAGCTCAATGCGGATCTCCGCAAACTGGCTGTCAACATGGTGCCTTTCCCCCGTCTGCACTTCTTCATGCCCGGTTTTGCCCCGCTGACCAGCAGGGGCAGCCAGCAGTACCGCGCTCTCACGGTTCCCGAGCTCACCCAGCAGGTGTTCGATGCCAAGAACATGATGGCTGCCTGCGACCCACGTCACGGTCGCTATCTGACCGTCGCCGCTGTGTTCCGTGGCCGCATGTCCATGAAGGAGGTTGATGAACAGATGCTCAACGTGCAGAACAAGAACAGCAGTTACTTTGTCGAATGGATCCCCAACAACGTCAAGACCGCAGTCTGTGATATTCCACCTCGTGGCCTCAAGATGGCAGTCACTTTCATCGGCAACAGCACGGCCATCCAGGAGCTGTTCAAGCGCATCTCTGAGCAGTTTACCGCCATGTTCCGTCGTAAGGCCTTCTTGCATTGGTACACAGGCGAAGGTATGGATGAGATGGAGTTCACTGAGGCCGAGAGCAACATGAATGACCTGGTGTCCGAGTACCAGCAGTACCAGGATGCCACTGCTGAGGAAGAGGGCGAATTTGAGGAAGAGGCTGAAGACGATGCTTAAAGATCATGATGTGAAAGCCAAGACATCGATGCCAAAAGAAGAAATAGGACAACTAGTAAACCTGGACCCTACGTAGTGTCAAGAGCATTGGTAGAATCATACTTTAGTATTTCAGTAGTTCTCCCTTGAAATTCAACGCAAATAAAGATTTCAAACAACAACGTGTCTTTATGTCATTCATATGTACCTCCAGTGTTATTTCTCGGAACAACAATTTCTGAAGTTCACAAACCCAAGCGTCCTAATTTAAAGATGTGAGGGATATTGCAAAGTTGAGACGACTTCGTATGACATTTATTCGATTAAAACAAACAGGCTTATTCACTGCCTGCATTTTCAAGTCTACATTCAAACATGAGACTCACAAATGAAGTAGAAAACCCATTTGTCAAACGTACACAAACACTTCATTTCATGACATGTTCGAACGCCACCTTAGCAGTAGGCTAGTGGTTTATTTTTCAAGAATGGAATTGGCAGCGACATGCATACATTCAGCATGTGCAACTTTTAAAAAAAAAGAAAAGAAAAAGCCACAAATGCATGGCTTTGAATGGAAACTAAAAATGAGCCTCACATCAATCAACCTGGTTTTACATGAATAAGTGATTGTTGTCAGTTTGAGAAATTACAAAGTGGTAGTCTCCAAGAAAAATCTTTCTGCTTCAGTTTAGTTTTGTTCATTTGATATGGATTGCACCCCATATTTTAATGAGGTGTAATGCCTGGGTTTGTTCCTATTCCACAGCTGTGCCTGCAGTTTCACGACCACTGGCCCACAACCAACCGTTACATGATACTAACACCAAGACTTTTTCAATCCCACAACTATTCTGGTGTTCAAGATTCAACCTTTAAAAACATGTGTTCTGTGCATCTTGACAGATTTTTCCATCCAGCTTTGTCCAAGTTGGAATTGCTGGGGGCTGAAATAGGGTACAGCCTCAACAGGTCACCAGTTCATAATTCGACTCTCAAAGACATAAACCAATGGAATCACTACTGTCAAAAAACATGTCAGGATCACTTTTAGAAAGCAAGAGTAACAGGAACAAACCTATTAAACTACAAGGAGATGTGATTGTGAAAAGTGTTTAATAATCATGGTTGCTCCTCAATCAAAAAGACAAGTCATGCAAGAAAAAGACTTTCCCCAGAACCCCATATTTCTCCTGCTCTCTATACTTGTCCTCACTTTGCAAGTGGAAATGCCCAATTTGACAGTAATTCTGACGTATTTTTCACTCTCAGAATAAGTACTTTTGTCACTTTTCAGTTACTTATGCCACCATGTGACAGAAACAACAGGAGCTGTGAAAAAATAAATATAATCTATTACAGCATTTAGATATAAATATACAGTGTATACAAATGCACAATGGCTTTGATGCTAAAACGGCATTATTAGGTCAGTAGTTGGCACTGCTGCATTGATGATATGCCTTCTCTTATTAAACAAGAAAATTGTGTTATTTCTAAAATTGCCATTGACTTCTTAATCATTTTTCACACTTTGTAAAGCTGGCTGGGCTGGACTTTCTTGTGGGCTGGGTTTGATTTGTTTGACCGTTCTGCTTTTGTGAATGGCAATTAGGAAGGTCTTCAGTCTGGTTGTCCAATAACTCAAAGTGAAATTTGACATAAAAAGTATATATTTTTTTGTGAGTGGTATTTTCTTATTTCCACCACATAGACGACTACAAAACAAAACCAGAAATCAGAAGCCTTCCAAAGGCGGGTGCCCCATAGACTCCATCCATCGACCTTCTTCATCATGTGCAGGGTCTGTGGATGCTGCAGCTGATCCACGAGGTGAGGCTGCGGGCCAATGGGATCCTCACTATGTACCCGCGAAAGTAAACGTATGAACAAAGGCGGAAAAGAATTTACTCCAATCAGAGACGGTTTAAGGAGACGAGACCTCCAACTGACCAATAGTAGCAGCTTTTAGCATAAGTGACAGTTGTCTCAGCCAATCAACTGCGCCTAAAACGCCCCTTATATACCCGGTGACTCTATACCCGGATGTGGACGTTTTCATTTGTTTATGTCTAGGGAGGAAAACAAGGTGTGCGAAGGTGCGTATTAAAGTACGATATCTCCATTTAAAGTGTATTTTATGGTTCACGCAAACGAGTACAGTGGCTAAATAGGCAATTATGACAAGTGATCCGTGATTTTGAGGCTTGATTTTCTCAGATGGGCGTGAAACATTTTTAGTTTTTTGTGTGTAACTGCCGTGATCAGGTTCTGTCCAAAACGACGTTGAATTAAAAGTTGGCCCAGCAGTGTGAAAATACTTTTAGATAACTGTCACAGGCTTGATGGATGGTTTGGATCAGATACTTTGCAGTTCTCGTGGAGTTAACGTTAAGATTGAAGTAGTAAATTAGCACAGATGCTAACGAGTAGCTGCACAGCATTTCCCTGCAGCAGAGAGAGAGAGAGAGAGAGAGAGAGAGAGAGAGAGAGAGAGAGAGAGAGAGAGAGAGAGAGAGAGAGAGAGAGAGAGAGAGAGAGAGAGAGAGAGAGAGAGAGAGAGAGAGAGAGAGAGAGAGAGAGAGAGAGAGAGAGAGAGAGAGAGAGAGAGAGAGAGAGAGAGAGAGAGAGAGAGAGAGAGAGAGAGAGAGAGAGGAGAGAGAGAGAGAGAGAGAGAGAGGGAGGGGGGGGGGGGGGGGGGTCTGGATTTGTCCCGATGGCCGAGCCAATGTGGTGGCTCCGGCAGTTAATTTGCTTGTCCAGTTAGCTTTGTATCCACTTTTCCACAAGCAACAGTCGTCCTATGTTATCATCTGTCAGGAATGGAAGCCACACAGATGATCAACGACTCAATCTTGGAGTCAGATGAGGATGAAAATGAAGAAGATACAAATAAAAGAGGGCAACCTTTGGCCAAACTGCGAATCTTGAAAAATCCGCACATGTCTGAGACAGGTAAGTGAACCACAGCTGCAACTTCATTCAAAGAAAAGACAAAAAACTTCATGCACAGTGTAATATGAGGCACTTTACATCTGGAACATATTACTGCAACATACAAGATCATTTGTGTCAAATTACACATTGTGTAAACATAAATAACCCAGAAAGAAAAATCTTTTTGATAAATTATGTGTCACAACTCTATTAGGGGGCTGATGCTTTGGGTTACACCCACATAAACAACAATACTGAGTAACTCAGTTACAATCAGCCAGACAAGCATTTGTTTGGATTGCAGGAGGAACTAGGGTGGAATGATTTTCTGTCTAATGGAACACATTCTCATAAAAGATTCCTGCTTAAGATGATACTGCTTTTGTTGAGTATTTCTTGGTGGTCAACTGTATTCAGTTTGGGAGAATGTGCCAGTGAGGTGCTTTCTGAAGAGCTCAAATTAATCAAACCTAATCATTTTGAAATATTTACATATGAACTTGACTTGACTGAAATCAATGTATAATAGTTATTGAAACTTTGTCTTTCAATTAAAAATGCAAAAGTTTGAAAATCAAGAAATCACGTCAATTTATTTGGTTTAAAAATAAAAGTGCTTCCTCATCTGATGTAAACTATTTTTCTGAAGTCACTTTGATTTTCTATTCAACAACTTGGTTAGGCATTGATTTAAATGATTGACTGTATTTATTATACTCTTTGTCTCTCAGAGTTGCCCCTTTTCTTGGGTGATAATGTCCTGGGCCGTGACCCCTCCTCCTGCACCTTGAACTTGCCAGCAGCCTCTGTTTCCAAGCAGCATGCCACCATTTGCATATCGGTCTACCGAAGAAGAGGTGGTCAGGGTGAAGTGGACATGGAGGCTTTGGTTTGGGATCTTGGGAGCATGAATGGTACTCGTAAAGGGAACCTGAAGCTGACTCCTAAAGTGCGCTATGCCCTTAGTGAGGGCGATAGGTTGGTGGTGGCCGACATCCCATGTCAATATGTCAGCTGGAGTGCACACACAGCCTCTTCTCAAGGGGACACAAGGACACCTCTGAGCCAAAACTCAGGAGTCAAGGCCCAGTTTCCAGATGCCCCAAGGGAAAATGAAGGCAACACAAGCACAGGCAGCAAGAAATGTGTCGACAGGGGTACGAAACCTCCGGTGTCATTGAAGAGCCCTGACAGAGGCAGTTCCTTGTCCTTTGAGCAAACTCCAATTCAGTCACAGGCAACTTTGGTCCCGGAATCTGACTCGGACTCAGACGGAGAAAGAGGTGGAAAAGCAGGCAGAAGCCGCAATTGTCTAGGTATGTAAATTAAATAATGACGTGTTGAAATCAAGCCTTTTCATTGCTTTCTGAAGTTTTTGCTTTTTCTTTATACAGTGTCTGATTCAGACTCTCATAAATCCAGTCCCAACTGTTCCACATTCTTGAGTCCCGCAAACAAAACCATCCCTGAAAGGTACAAAGTAATCCATCTGCTCTTTTTGTTTTTCTTTTACTGTCACAGGTGTTTATTAATGCCTTTGCATATCAATGTCAGCTGATTCCAGTGCTCATTTATTGACTGTAACCCTTGTCACTTTGTCTTCCACGGTTTTACAGTGAGGATGAAAGTCTCATCACACCGTCTACTTCACACAAAAATAGGCCACACCGACATGTCAGCTTCACCACGGAGGAGACGGATGAAGATGTGGGGCGACAGGAGCTGCACAAAGCAAATGCAGTTAAAAATATGAATGCCTGTGAAGTGGAGGAAGGAAGACAGGAAAAAAGAATATCTGAAGGAGGATTACTTATGCCAGGAAAAGAGGACAGCAATGTCAGTCTTTCAGGGGACGTTGAATCGCCTGTTTCCAACCCAGTGATTCCAGCTTTTAACATGGACAGTGACACTGACGTAGAGGGAGAGGAGGAAGGGGTCATGTCTGCAGGGGTCGAGTCAGCTGTGCCCATGATCTTGAATACAAACCAACAAGCTGACAGGCCACCAGACACGGTGCAGTTTCACATGGACAGCGATACAGATAATGGAGAAGATGAGAATGAGGATATCCTCAGTAAAGCTCCTGAAATGTTGCCTTCTCGTGAAAATCCTCCAGTGATTTCAGTATCAGTCGTCACTATGGACAGTGACACTGATGTAGATGAAGATGCCGCTGTGTCGGATGCTGCCACAAAAGTGAAACCCACAT
This sequence comes from Lipophrys pholis, assembly GCF_963383615.2. Lineage (NCBI taxonomy): Eukaryota > Metazoa > Chordata > Actinopteri > Blenniiformes > Blenniidae > Lipophrys > Lipophrys pholis. The sequence goes on along the minus strand of NC_137639.1, from coordinate 21,168,723 downwards.
CATTTCAGAGTACATGCTCAGCTGACTCTGCATCTTCAGCGCAGCTAAAAGAGTTCCACCTTGACAGTGACACAGACGCCGAGGAGGAAGAAGAGGAACGTGGAGCAAAACCCCCAAACTCTAAAAAGCATGACACATCCAACAAATTAGATATTAAACTTATTGGTCCCAATTCCACCTCTGCTGCCCCAAACAGCCTTCACCTTAATAGCGACACTGATGAAGAAGCTGTTGCCGCCCCATCTGCCGATAAACCCTCATCGGCTGCTACTGTGACAGAGTTAATTGCTGCTACGGACGTAGGAGCCGATTTGGATATTCATTCTGATAGTGACACAGACGTAGAGGACAATGTTCCCCTGGTTACACCTCCTGCTGTGCAGACCCTGGCAGGCACAACCTCAGAAGCTACAGGGCCTGATTCTGATGCAGACACAGATGTGGATGAACCCAATATGCCCCCTGCTGGGGACCTGGCCAATCAAGATGAAAGAGTGGACAGCGATACAGATGTGGACGATGAGGACGCGAACATCCTAGTGGCAGGTATGGACCAGAACTCCAGACTACAAGGGGATGTTACACCTGGGATACCGGTGCCTCTTCCTCAGCTAAACTGTTCTACTCCTCTACATTTGCCAGGTATGTTTGTATGTTTATATTTTATTTATGTAGGTAGGTACAGTTGTTTACAAAAATAAATCTTTCAAAAGGGAATCGTTTTTTCAGTTATTGCTGCTCTTACAGAATTATAAAAATGTATATCTTTTTTTTTTTTTTTTTTTTTGAAATATGATCATCTGGAATTACTTTAATAAAAGGAAAAAGAACATTCATCTTCATTACTGCTTTATCCACCCTTGTGTCACAAGGGACTACAACTGGTTATGAGCAAAGCCAGGGTACATTCTGAGAGATCACCAGTCCATCACAGGGCAAAGACAGAGACAGAGACAGAGACAGAGACAGTCACACACAATCACATCCACACCTTTGTGCAGTTGCCAGCCAACCTCAAATGCATTTTTTTTTTTTGCTTTGTTGGGAACAACCTGCACCAACAGAGACCACAGGCGAGCTGCAGACAGAAGTCCCTGCCTGGACTGAACCGATGACATGTGCAGCCCGATTAAAGGCTTAGAATATTAAAATTTATTGGCATTAGATCTAAAATGTGTGGAACCTGACATGTTTGGATTCAATTATTAAACTGCATGTTCATTTCAATATAATGGACTGGCAACCTGTCCTGGTCTTCGTCAGCTCAGCTCAGCTCCAGCACTCAGAAACCTGAAGTTAGATCGAGCGGCACAGATTGGTGAATAGATACATTTTCACGTTGTTAAAACTGCAACTCTGAAGAAGACAATAATACCACTACAGCTTTGATTTACACAATCATGACTTCATGTCATCAGTCATTATTACAATATATACAAGATATAGGCAATTGATGCATTCTAACTTTAGAAAAGCCTCTCATACTCAAAGCCTTTATAGCAGTTATTTAATATACAAGTGTGCTTGAAGACTGAAAAAACCAAGTACAAGTATGTAAAATGCACAATAACAACCAGTAAAAAGCCATACAGTTATAAATAAATCACTGGAGTCAGAAAAGTTTTCCACATAATGAAGAACATAAACCTCAGTAGTTTGATACAAAGGAGCTGCCTAAAATTATCTGTGTCCTAATTAAGGCATCATATTGTTTTTCTTGATCAGCTATGGAAACTGTCGTTTTTAACCTAAAAGGATCTTTTTTTCTCTTTTTTTGGTTTCAGATGAAGTGGCCGAGATGGACACTCAGGCTTTTATAAATCCATTGGCAGGTACAATTAGATGCGAGGACATATTTATTAAAGTCAAATGTTTTTTCTTCAAAAGGGAGACAAACACTTTTATTCATTCATTCATCTGATTTTGTTCCTTTTGTCTCACAGCCCCTTCTGTAAGACCTGCTGTACTCCCTTCTTTCCGAGAATGTCTGGAGGATGAGGACCTTGCCGAGGCTGAGACGCAAGCCTTCATTCCTGATACCCGGGAATGCAAGAACTCAAGCCAAACATTTGTACTTGATTCCTCGGTTGATAAAAAAGACCAGTCCAGCAGAGGAGAATCTCTCCGGCTGGGTTTGTCGGACAGCGGCCTCCTGCAAAGTCGGGACCAAACTGCAGATCTGCAGAGCACGCATGTGGAAGAGACCCAAGCAAAAGCATCCGTCTCAGTTGAGAATGACCCGAAGGGCCCACAGGCCTATGAAACCGCCGAGCCACTTACCAAATCTTCATTAATGCCTAACACAGAAGAGCAAAGGAATTTGGACCTAGAAGACACACAGCCATATATTTCAGAACTCTGCAGCAGTGACCTGGAAGACAATGCAGATGTAGATGAGGATCAGAACGATGCTCCCACTGAGACTGAGACTTTGGAGTTTGGCATTCCATCTACGATATCCATGGCCGAAACCCAGCTAATGTCGTCCACAGTAGGAGAGGAGATTATGACCACTACCAGTCACATTTCCCCAATCCAGCAAACTAAGCTGGTAATACATGACATTGGTGCAACTCAGCCCATGGCAACTTGTGAAGTTGACAACAGTGATAGCGAAGACTCTCTAACAATACCACGAAAAAGGAAGGCAAAGAAGCTTCATATTGAAGACGAAGAGACACAAAAGTTGACAAATTCTAATGTTTTTGTTGCTGAAACTCAGCCTCTTGCTCCAAGTGAAGATGATGATGATGACGATGATACAGATTCAATAATTGGACCACGCCAAAGAAAAGCAAAGCCACTGCAGATTGAAAATGAGACGCAGTCCCTCCCCTGTTCCGAAGTTTTTGCTGTTGAAACTCAGCCCCTAGGTGCCTGTGAAGGTGAGCAAAGTGATGAAGAGGACTTCAGTCCAGGTCCTCGTAAAAGAAAGGCAAACCACCTAGAATTTGAAGACGAGCAGACGCAGCCCCTGACAAACAGCGATGCTTCTACTTTGGAGACCCTGCCATTATTGACACCAAATGATGAGGGAAGTGAAAACAAAGCCTCATTTTCAGGGAAAAGAAAAGAAAAACGATTGCATCTTACTGAAGAGGAGACGCAGCCACTTAATAATTCAGACATCTCTACAGTAGAAACTCAGCCTCCCAATACAGAAACTTACCCCCAGGCTGAAGAAGAAAATGTGAAACAATCTGAAAACGGCGAAGCCAGTACTAAAGTTCAAAGACAAACACGGGCAAGCATAATAGAAGTGCAGGAGCCGGCAGAGTGTTCAGTCCAACCAAAGAGACAGACGAGAGGGCAGCGGAAATCTTTGGCAAGTACCAAAGCAAAGAAAGGAAACACAAGCGTTGATGAAGATAAGGAGGAAGTTGATCAGACTAACGGTGCTCGACGGAAAAACATTACAAGGCTGCAGAAAGGTGAGGACGGGGGGCTGGAAATGGAACCCACTGTAAACAAGAGAGTCACAAAAGAAGGAGAAGAAGAAAACTTGGGAAATAAAAATAAAGCAGAAGTACAACAAGAAAGACTGCAGGCTGAAAATGGAGGGAGGACAAGAAAAGAAAAGAAGGAAGAGCAAAAACAAGTCGAGCCACAAACTCCTGCAAGAGGGCGAAGAGGTAGAAGAACAGTTGCAGCTCGGAGCACAATGAATCTTGTGTCAACATCTGATGACGTCCCTGCAAGAAGAACCAGATCACGCTCAAATTCTTCAAACTCGGTCAGCTCAGAGAGGTCTGCATCAAGCGTGACTAATCAGGAGAGCAAGGGAAGAGGGAGAGGAAGAGGGAGAGGTGCAAAGAGGACCAGTGAGATGCCTCAAACAACCGTCAGAAGCACCAGGAAGACCGTAGCTGCAGGAACAGCTGAACTGGACAAAAGTGACGTTGGTCCTCAGGGCCTCATTTCCACTTCCATCATGTCCAATTCCCTTAATGCTGAGACTCCGAGCTCTATTGTAAGCTCTCAAAACAAAGGAGGAGGAGGAAAGCACCGAGAAAAAGAGACAAAAACTGAACCCTGTTCGGAGTCTGTCACTCCTGTTATTAGTCAGAGTCCTCCGCTTTCAGCTCCCACAACCAGAGGCAGGAAAAGCAGGAAAATTGAAAGATCCTACTGTGAAGTTATCCATGAAGACAATCAAAGCAAAACTGATTCTCAGCCGTCTTCTGCCACTAGGGGGCGACGCCAAGCCAGTGCAAATGGTTCTCAACCTTCAGAGAAAGACCACACAGATCAAGAGAAGGAATCACTTCTTCCGAAAAGAAATACCAGGGGTCGAGGTCAGAAAATAGAAAAGAGTGAAACTGTGGAAGAAGCAGTGGTCCCTACGGTCAGCGGAAAAAGAAGGCAGAGTGAATGTGGTTTCAACCATATGGAGAAAATCCCAAAAAGTGACGCTGCAAAGGAAGAACGAAAAGATATTATCGAAGGGAAGACGAGCAGTGCAGCATCTGGCACTCAAGCAAAGTCAGATGCAAAAACATCTTCTGTTGATGTAGAGGTGACAGAGAAAGAAACGTGTGAGACAGAGACCCTTCAGAGAAAAGTCAGGGGTCGACCTTCTGTGGCTGCAAAAAAGAAGAAAGAGGAATCAAGAGAAAGTGAAGCGTCAGCTTCCTCAATGGAGACGGATGCATCAGAGGTGACCTCAGTCTCTTACTTTGAAACATAACTCAACATCGTTGTCTTAAAAGGTATATTTTGCTTGGTTTCTCATTCAGCCACCACAAATGTCTGTTTCAAAGTGAAACGCTGATATTTAGGCTTTAAGTGTCCGGTATTTGTCTTTGTAAAGAGGAAATGGCTGATGGCCATAGTCCACTTCTGTCTGACTCAGCCTTTTCAAGACTCATAATGTACAACCATCAACATCATGGTCGGTCTGTTTTCTCCTCTCACGGCACAGAAGGCTAACCTGCTCTGCATCACCATTCATACACTCATGAATTAAGTGGTTTAGTGGTAACACAGCCTCTTCCTACTCTTAAACATTATGGTCTTAACATTTTCCTCCCCCCTCCTCTCCCTCTTTACTCTCTATGTTTGAGTTTTGTCTTGGTCTGTATTGATACTTGCCCCGTTTTGTTTATTCTGTCTCTCTCCCTCTCCTCTTCCTCTGCTGTCTAGTTGCCTGAGACTCCATCCAACCGTGCATCCCGGAAGCGACAGGCAACCGCAGACTCCCCTCTTGCAGCAAAGAGTCTTCGATCTTCCGCTGCTTCCCCCGTAGCCAGTGGTCGACGGCGATCTCTAAGCCAAACCTACAGGGTCTGTGTGTTTGTTTTTGGGAACCTGTAGGCTTTTCTGTCAAAACAATCTGTGCAGAAGGGATAAATGGCCCCGAATATAAAATGTTACAAAAAAAGGGAAATATGAAATGACACTTAGCCACTTTTTTTTTCTCACTAAAGTATTCAATGAAAATATGCCTGAAACCAACAACTCTGTCTAGCAGCTATCGGTAAGGAGGCGGGCGTGAGGAGCCTGGATTCGTTATTAGAAGGAAACTGCTTGACTCACTCCAAAATATAAAATCACGTCTTCTGTTTTGTGTGAAACTGACTGTTTAAGAGCTTTATTATTGGTGTTAAATTCCTATGGTTTGCTTGCTGGGTTATACAAAAATCAATATGCAAACTTTATAATATCTGCGAGAGAACATAGTTTTAAGCTTGGGCTGTCCTTTTCGCAGGTGTTGTTCACTGGAATGGAGGACGAGGCGGGGAAGAGAGTGTTGGCCCGTTTAGGGGGCGTGATGGCAAAAGGTGTGGCAGACATGAACTGTCTGGTGACTGATAAAGTACGAAGGACGGTCAAATTCCTTTGTGCAGTGGCTAAAGGCATCCCGGTCGTCACTACCGAGTGGCTGGAAAAGGTTAGTTACCTCCTCAGTTCGATAACTTTGTTTTCGATTACTGCAGACGTCCAGTACAATACAGTGCAGAAGTTTGAGGCAAGAGTGACTGAATGTTACAAAGAGAGAACTCTCAAACATTTAGAGGTATTAAGTTTTTTTTTTTTTATCATTTAAAGGTAAGTGAATTAACAGAAGAGTGATCAGTATTTAGTGTGACCACCTGCGAATAATGTTATAATTTTTACCAATTTAAATGCAATAAAGCCAATAATGTAATAGGGTGTTTGCAACATTTCCGTATTAACATTTGACCAATATTCTAAGTTTGTGATTCTCAAATTGTGTATCACAGATCTGAAAGCTCCCTCTAGTGGTACAGAGAGCAAGTAATATCTCTTCTTTGAAGGAAATCGATTGGAAAATATATCAAATTTATTTGTACAAAACATTGAATCAAAAAAAAACCAACATATGAAATTCATAATTAATATAAGTATTAAGTCCATAGTTAACAGGTAAGCCTCCTTGACTGTTTGTTGAGATTGGCCATAACAGTGGTACTTGGAGAACTTTATATTTTCTTTGGTTGCGCACACTGAAAGGTTTGAGAACCACTAAGTTATTACATTTAAGAGGAACATAAAAAAAATAATTCCCTTCAAAATGTAATAACTGCAGCTGATAACACATAAATGCAACTGCATTTCTTGGTAAATCGTCTTTTTTTTTTTGTTGTGCAGTTTCTCAAAAATGGTTACAGTCATCATTCTCATTCACTGAAGAAATCTACTATTCAGCACTAAATAAGTATTAAAATATATTGCTATCATATTACATCATTTTCAAGTAATCACCTAAGCCTCAATCATTTCTTCTCGGTAAACGAGCAGACAGTTTGCAGGAAGGTTATTAAGCGCAGATCTGTGGATATTGGTCGTTTCACATTCTTCTGTCTTTTCATGTATTCACGAACCGACTCGATGATAGCAATTTTTCCAGTCATGCCTAAACACATTTGCACGTATGTACACAAACTCAGTACAAAAACGCACTCTAATACACGTCTCTGCATACTACAGAGTGGTAAATCTGGGAGCTTCCTGTCAACTAGTGCTTTCTTAGTGAAGGATGCCGACCAGGAGGAGAAGTTCAATTTCAGCTTGGAGGAGTCTCTGAGTGCTGCCAGCAGTCAGCCTCTTTTACAGGTACTCACTCGTGTCCTTTATTTCTGTGCTTGTATTGTTTGCTGATTGACAAGTTCACGGTGCGTCAGAGCCGCATGTCCCCCTGCGGACGGCATGGGGGTTGGTGTGTAATATTGATGATGAGGAAGAGAAAGTCATGGTGGGAATCCAGAAATGTTTTGCGTCTTCCTCAGCTTAAATCCCATCTAATGCTTAGCTCCAAGCATTTGCTTTTAGCTCAAGGCTTTGTTTTGGGGTTTTTTTTATTCTTGAAGGCACTGATATCTTTAATAGTGCAGGGAGTTTATTGCTTTTCATCACACTGTGCCTTGTGGAAAGTAATTTGACATTTACAGTTAATGTACTGGTTGTGTTTAATGTGTTTCATCTCTTGAGCAGCGCCGTTTCTTCAAAGCTGCAAGGCATTAGTTTGAGAAAGGGTATGACGTCGGCATCAGCTAAAATTAGGGTATTACACATGCAGTATCAAATTACAGTCCTAAATATCCTCATTGATTTTCTTCATCTTTATAGCAGATATCAACTGAAAATAGAGATGAAATATATTTGTATACATTGTGTTCTCGCTCTCAGGGATATGAGATCCATGTCACGAAGTCGGTGCTGCCAGAGCCAGTTCACATGAGAGAAATCATTGCCTGCAGTGGAGCTACATTTCTACCAAAGATGCCGTCCTCTCACAAGGTGCCAACTAAATTATGACCTCAGAACACCTCTACTGTGTCCTAATAAACACGCAAATCCTGAAAATCGTATACATCAGTACTGGCCATTTATGCTGACCCAGTCCGTTTTGTTTAAATTTCTGTGCTCGATTTTCAACGTGTGTCATTGTGACATGGTTCTTGTTTTTACCATCGCCTTGTTCTCTCTCAGCCTCGGACGGTGGTGATTTCCTGTGAAGAGGACTGGCCGCTGTGTGGACTGGCTATCTCTGTGTCTGTCCCCGTCGTCACCGCCGAGTTCATCCTCACAGGAATCCTACGGCACAGAATTGATTTTATATCCCATGAGCTCTGTCTCCCTGTACCAAAACCGCGAGCCGCAGGGGGTAGAAGGAGTAAGAAAAAAATGTAGTGCTGAGGGTCCGTGATGTTAAAAGCGGCATCGAATGTCCCTGCTGTACATAATAGTGATAGTTCGGACTGTCACTTGCGAGGAAAGACAGTTCAAATGGAAGTTGATTATTGTCTGAAACATAAATGTAATTCCGTATGATTTTATCAAATGATCATCAAACATTTTAAAACTACTTTAACAGGTTTACCAGTGAGTGAGATGAAATTGGTGATATTTCCTCTTGGTCTCTTGTCGATTCACACTTCAGTGTTAGAAATTCACTCTGGGTAAAGTCATTTCCTGACATTCTGATGTTTTGCCTTTAACATACAAAACCTTTGCTGTTAATGTTGCAAACTTATACATACTAGAGCTGCTATCCAGAGTGGGAAATAATTACCTATTGTCATTTCTCCTCATTCTCTCTCTTGCTCTCAGTCAACAACAGAAGAGCAAGGGTTTTTATAAACTTTTGCTTCGACTCAATCAGGCAGTTTGGCAGGTCACCAACCATGCAGGGAGAGTTGTGTCCCTTATATCTGGATGGTGAAACCGATGGGATCAGTACTGAAATCCATCAGCTGTAGTGGTCAGTAGATTTTAAAAAATAAATAAAGAAAGTCTTCCCCGCACTGAAAGGAATGCATCGTGCCTTTTTATACTGAGATAATCATGAACCAACTAGTGTGTCGTTTCCGTTTACCACCAACTCCATTAAGGCTTCATCCCATCCTCTTATCTCCAGGGAGAATGAGTCTCTATAGGTACCTCACTGCTGATGCTGCTAGTACATCAATATCTTATGGTGTTTGTCCTTCACATCCATATATGTGGTCTTTTCCCATCATGTAGAGAAATACAAGTGTAAGGAATTTGCATTGTTTCCCTCCTGACATGCCGTAAGCCTTTAAACTTTGTCTGTGCTGTGTTATATTTTAAACATGCTCGGCTATCCAATGACTTAACGCTTGGATTGTGTTTGTAAGTATTCAATAACTGTGCCAGTACATTCAATGATATTAAACATTTTCTATCAGCTGTGAACACATGAATGTTTACTCCGTTCCATCTAATGTGCATATTTTGGTGCTTTATCACTGTGTTCAAATCTATAGCTCAGGATCCAGTATGTTTTAAAGGTGCATCCCAGAATTCAGAAGAGCATTGACATGGTTATTGTTTTATTTTTGTTCTAATTTAAAAATGCATTAAGTTTCAAGCATTTTTTTAATTTGATTTGTGATAATTATGACCTAATGTCATAAACAAAACGATGGAAGAAGCAACTGAACTTGAAGAATTGATAAAGGGGAAAAAAAGCAACCCGGAAGAAATTCTTGAAACGTGTCAGAATATATGAAAGTTTGACAGATTAAATTCAAGGAAATGGTGAGCTTGTATTTTCTTAATAGATCTTCTAAATGACTAAATTGTTGAGCTGAGGCTAAAAGGATTTTTGTACTCTACTTTTTGCCAACTTTGGGTAGTGGGAGGGCCTGAACTGTTCTGACAATAAAAGCAGGCTACATAATGGACAGATTACCTCACCAGTTCATCACAGGACAAACAGACATTTACACTCACACTTGGTATACAGACGTCAATGAACCTCAAACTTGTGTTTTTTGTCTGTGAGAAGAAAACGGGAGTATCTGGTGTATCACACATGCTTGCAGGAAGAACATGCAAACTCTGCACAGAATGGCCCCTCAGTCTGCTGATAAATTGGGATTCCTCACCACGACACCATCGTACGATTCCATTTAACTATGGTCGAAGGCACGATACAACATGTCGCCAGTCCATCACAAGGCAAACACACTCATATTCACGCTGCGGGGCAATTTAGGGTCACCAGTTAACCTTGCAGGCATGTTTTTGGATTGTGGGAGGAAACTGGAGTACACGCAGGGAGAACATGCAAAGTCCACACTAAGGCCCGGCCAGTATTTTCACCCATGACCTTATTGTTGTGATACGAGAGCTCTGATAATTGCTCCTCCAGGCGGCCGCCCCCAATCGATTTTATGTGGAAAGACATTTACATTTTGAAAAGTGAAAGTTAAGGGTTATGACGTAAGTTCAAACCGAAGGTCAGGGTTGAAAGATTTCTATCTGAGTTTTAAGATCTGCTTTGAGGGTCTTTTATCAGTCAAAAGCATGACAATCCAAATAAATCCAGTGCAATAATATTTCAGTGCAACATCCAGCTTCAGTATTGTGATGCATCTTGGCATTTTACCACTGTTTTAATGTGTGTTTTTATTACCTTTTATTATGTGTTTTTATACGTTGTATTGTTGTTTTTAGACACTTTTTAAAGCCTAAGTTGTGCCTTTTGCAATAGAAATTGTGCTCATGTATGTGTCCATGGTGTATATTTCTGAATGACAAATAAAGATTGACAAGTGACCTGACTGGAGTTTATGCTGGCTTTCAGTCTCCATAGGTTTGGATTGACTCGTGACCCACTGACTGTAGTCCAGGTAGGCAAAAAGAATGGTTCTATAAATTAATAGGATTAAAATGCTTTTTTTTCTTTCTTTTTTTTTGAATTCACGTTTAATGCTCCAGTTAGGTGTCCTGAAGAAATGTATATATATATATATATATATGTATGTATGTATTTACAAATGTAAGTAAAATGAAATAATGTAATGTAACTAAAGCAAACGGAGTATATTGATATCGCTGCGTGGAGTTATCAATGTGTGACTCTGGCCATGATATCATGTATTAACGTGTTTGTATTAACGTGTGTTGTGAGACGCGCAGTGTCCTGGAGGCGGAGGGCGGCCGGTGTTTGCCGACACGAGTCGAGTGTCTCCGAGTGAAGCGCAGCCCGACATATTCTGAACATCTTCCAAATGTTGAGCCCGAGTCGTGAAGTGCGGCTCTGGAGGGGGGCGAGGTTAGATGGGAGGGAGAAAAACCTGCAGCATCCGCACTGATTTCCACCTCTGAGCATCCCCGACATTTCTGCTGTGACCGCCGCTCCCGCCGGACACGGAGAAGGTAGGTAGCGGATGTTTGTTTTTCTTTTTTTTTCTCCCTCCTCTCCTCTCCTTCATCATACATACATCATGTGCGGCCGAGCGTCCCGGATCTGACCGGAGAGGGACGGGTTAAATTCTGCAGCTTTTTGGACGCGCTTGTCGGCTATCCCGGCCCGGAGGTGAGAGCTGGAAGGTTTTTTTTGTTTGTTTGTTTTTAATTATTATTATTTTTTATCACCTACACGTTTCACTGTGATCCAGTAAAGGTGTGGAAATGTTTAACGGATCCTGTGTAAAATAAAATGCTTTTTTGAGGTTGATGCCATTTGTCCCTGAGAATTTAGACTCCTCTGATTGGACTAAAATCATCATCCTCAAAAAGAAGAAGAAAAAGAAAGAAAAATGAACTGTAAAAATGCAGGAAATGTGATTCTTTCATACATGTTTTTATAACAGGCAGACTCTTTGAGCAAAAACAAAACGTTCAACAATTACAATCATAGCCTATAATTTACATCTGGTGCACTTAGTCTGAAGCTGCTTCTCAGTGTGTTGTCTTACCACTAAGCTTAAGAGCCTCCATTATGAGAGGATGCTGTGGCCTGGAGGCTGCGCTGCCTCCACCTGCAGTGTCCTGCTCACAAACTGCAGTCGGAGCTGCATGATGGCCCCCAAACACCACAGGAGAGCCCTGCTGCTGTTACACCCTGCTCTGCATCACAAGATCACCTTTGCCATCATGCAGCTTCACAAATACTCTCTTATCACCTCAGATCGTGTGTTTGTCAATATTGCACAGCTGCTCCATCACACCCCAGCCCCCCCCCCCCACTCATGTCCAGTGATTTTAATGAATCTGACAGGTGCAAACAATATGGTGGAAAGCTGTCATATCTTTTAGTTCTCTGCAGTTTGGAGAAGAAATGGCCTGACAGCTCCTAGAAGCTTCCTCTCGAAGCAAGTCTTGGGAATTTATACATTTGGGTTCTGTTCAGAAATGCTTGCTGACTTTTTTCCATGCTGATCTGAAACATGGGAATAATGGAAGTGATAATAGTTAGTTTATTTGGTGTGTGTGTGTGGGGGGGGGGGGGGGGGCACCTCACAAGTGCATCCAGAGTTTCCATCCATGTTATCCTGACATAATATTTTCTTTTCGTTTTTTTCCCTGAGGCCTCATAATTTATAAATGTTAGGCTTTGGTGGGAACAGGGTACAGTATGTGCACTTCTTCTGATGCAAATAACTCAAGTCTGGTGAAAATGAAAGAGAAATGATGAATAGTACGACACAGAACTTGCTTTGTGGCTGCCCCACATCTGCAGTCATTGAAAGCATTTCCGCCTCTTTAAAGGCCAAGGACAAAGACCTGTCTGTCCCTCACCTCCCAGTAAGCATTGAGTTTGGAGTTTGAGGGAATACAGGCAGTGGCTTTGATTTCGGAGTGGGATGCTCTCTCTTGTATTATATAAGATAAGGAGGAAGAAAGAGATGCAAAGAAAGTGAGAAATGAGACAGATATCCCAAGACAGGGAGCCTGCTATATATCGGCTGAGAGGGGGTCTTAGTGAAAAGACACAAGAAAGAAAACGAGAGAGGAAATTTAAATTGTATTTTAAATGAGATGAATATATAAGATGTCCCTTGGGATATAACAGATTGTGTTCTCCTCCCTCATCTATAAGATGGAGAAAGTCGAAGCCTCTATTTGACAGATCAGGAAGGATTTGATGAGATATTATGAATCCATAAAAAATACATTGAAAATGAAGCATTTAGTTTGGGAATACACATGCTTCTTTATAAGTGTTAAAACTGAAGTGAGTGGTGGCTGCTATAGGGGCGACATGAAAGGCATAGAGCAGTTGTGAGATGTGTGTTAATATTTGTGTGCGTTGGAATGACGTGTTGCATGGGATGAATGTTAATGAAAGCGTTTGTAACATGTAGGACATTCGACCATGCATTCTATGTGGTCCAAGATCAAATGAACACATTGATTGGTTTGACAAGAACAAAATTCTTCAACCACATTTGAACTTCATTTAGTTGTGAATACGGTGTATTTACAATATCAATTAAGGAATTTGATGCAGATTTTCATCAAACGTGTCGCCATGATACTTATATATCTTTGTGGCAGAAGTTCTTGATCTCTGGTGGTGAAGATGACATTATTATGACCATCGCAACAATAAAATTCCCCCTTCCCAAATATTAGGAAAACTGTCTAGTTTTTCCTGTATCAGTGTATGAATAATTTGATGGTTGAGGTTGCGTGACATAATTCCATAACATGTTATACAATATACGTGTTCATAGACTGAGTCAAGATGACCACTGACATAGAACAAGGCTGGAATGAAGCTGAGTAATGAAGCGTCATGGAAGGAGAGCAGATGGTTCGCATGGCTGTGGTTTGTAGCCTGAAGGAAAGTTTATGAACGAGCTCTTTGCTTGTTGGGAGTGTTGCCTCCTTGCATGTTTATTTTTAGTGGGGAGGGGTGGGGGTGGGGGGGGGGGGGTCAAGGTGCTTGTGGCATTGTTTGTTGCTTCAAATGCTCAAAGTCACTGAAACAGAGGAGATGACTTTGATAGTTTTTGCTTCAGAGATCTTGCACAGGAACACCAGATTGTCCGTGGTGACTCCGTGAGACCAACTGCTGTGACAAACAGATGGACATGGGTCCCGTTGACCCCCCCCACCGCCCCCCCAGTCAATCAGTCCTGACTCTCAGATTGCTGCATTAATTAAATACTGACTTCTTCAAGGGTCAACAGCCAGTTTAGGAGTCCCAAGAAGGAAGCACAAAACAAATCAAGAAACCAAAATGGGACCTGGTGAAATATGAGTTGTACAGATGAGAAGACACTGAGGATTTCTTTATTGAGGGACATTGTTCTGTGCGATACAGCTTGGTTTCACATTTTGTTTCAGATACAATCGAATCAGTGGGCTTTTAGGCTTCCTGCCCAGAGTGTGGCACGAGGATGTGGCAGACATAGCCGGGTGTTGAATGAGGCCTTCTGTGAGACTGCAATTCTGGTTTGGTACAATATGACACGAAGAAATGGTAATCATCCCACCATTTACAGACAGAATGACTTGGGCATCTCCTGTGTTTAAAAAAAGAAAAAAGAAAAAGAAAAGAAAGACACTTTAATCTTCTCTGCGTGTTTATTAGCTGCTGCAAAGTGCGACTGCAGGTGTTCCCTCCAAGTCCCCTCCTGGGCTTTGTAAATGAAAACTGCAGCAAAATTGTCTTGCACAAAGTCGTGGAGTGTTGCCGCAGACGCCTCAGTGTATAGCACAAAGTTGTTCACATCATCATAATCCCCTTCTCAGTGTTCCAAGAGAGATCTTCTACCACAACCACAGAGAATGATTGTGGGTTTTTTTGAGACACTCCGCTGCCTTTACTGTTCTTCCACATTTCCTAATGGGAACCCGGCCGAGCCCTTACACAGATCGACATCATTTGAATTATCTTGTGGTTCATGAATTATTCTGCATTTAAATTGAGGCAAATAATCAATAGACAGTCACTGACAGTGATCCAAATCCAGGTGGCCCTCATAAAAATGCACATATCGCTAAAAGAGCAGGGCTCAGTGAGGCCTTCAAACCAAACAATCTAAACATATAAAACCACTAATGACCCTGATTTTAAACCCTGCTCAGGTATGGTATTAACTCCTAATGGATTGCTAAAGAAAAGCTGCATTACAGGCTGAAGTGCAACAGCAACCTTGAGGCTTTGGCACATAAATTGAATTTTCAGGGACTACAGGATTTATTGCAGATAGTCTCTTTCATGGAGAGGGTTGTTTAGATTTCAGTAGGATTAGATAGCCTAATGGAATCTCTGTCCCTTGTGCTGATAAGAAAGAAAGAAAGAAAGAAAGAAAGAAAGAAAGAAAGAAAGAAAGAAAGAGAGAGTCCTGCCATCGGAGGAGTACAAGTTTAGACACTGCTTCGTATAAATGATTTAACATTTTCATACAATTATAATGACTTTGATGCTCGGCATTCCAGTATATAGATAACCTCCATGCTGCACCATCAAACTGTATTTACTGCAACTTTTCTTTTTCTTTTTGCTGTTCCCCATCCTTTCATGTGTTGCTTCTGAAGTTTTGCTTATTCATATTATGAATATCTAACACATATAATCAGGATTATTTCCTGAAGTGTTGACAGAGCTGCTCATCCTGTTCATTTTCTCTTCTTGTATTTATCCACACAATTCTTTAAAACACAGTTTGTTTTATAGTCCAGTGGAACAGTTTTGCAGCTCTGGGCATTTGACAACTTCATGTCAACTTTGGAGAAGATTGGGGTTTTTTCTTTGCATTAACTCAAAAAAAAAAGTGCAGAAGGACACTAAGATGATGTGCAGGAAAACACATGTTTGAGGCCAAATTCAAACTTCAAAATAATCTGTATTGCAAAAATGTAAAAAGTGCAATGGAATGAATTGTCACTCATGCTTACAGGTTATTTCAGGATACACTCCGCTCAGAACATCTGACACTGAACACAGTAGAGGAAAGATTATGTTAAAGACCTGTATGTCTTACACTGTTGAAGATACTTTAGACTTTACATTATTGACTGTAACATTCCTGAATGGAGCGCTTCAGAATAATGTCTACATTTATCGTCTATTGGCTGCTGAAACTTTTACATTGATTTTACAATTCGTCTGTGGTTAGTGTGTGTAAGTGTCTTTGGACACGTCAGCCAGATTCCTCCTCGGCAATGGAGAGATTTTCAATAAATTTAGAGCGATAAGCAACGCGAGCTCATTAACTTTCGTGTATAACATGAATTAAAGATTTCAGCCAAAGGATTGGCTTTGAAAAATAACTCAAATATCATTATATTTACGGACCCGGGGAAACTAGCGATGCCTCGGTAATTGATTTAAGTGCTAACGTTTTCTGAATATGTGTGTCGTCCTTTTTTTTTATCTCTAGATTCAAAAGAATTTAGGCAAGATGGTGACAATCAGTGTGATTGCACTCAGCTTCCTCATCAGCACAGGTATGTCAACAGCAGCTGGTTTCCTTTATGCTTCCTTGAGGAATAGAAAATGTGTGTTGATAATTTACTGTTTCATAGACTGTAGGTATTATGAGCAGTTTGCATGCTCTCCCTATGTCTGCATACTCTGAGGACTCTGGCTGAAAAGATGATGACTGAAGATTAATTAGTAAAATGATGTGTGTCAGTGATTGTCTGACATTTTGTGGTTGTCCTCTCTTGAACCACTTTGTTGTGAACCCTGCATTTTGATTGATGTGTGCTGGGATTAGCTCCGACTCCCACAAGCACGATATGCAGAAAACAAGTAAAATATATTGCCAGTATGCATTCTTTTGATAATTTACTGTTTATGATGCTATACTTTAATTACCAATTACTTGCATTGATGGTGTGTTTATCATGTTAAAGCATTTCCAAATATTGCTGATATGACCTGATACAAATATTATTTTTGTGTTTATTTTTGCAGCTTATTCTGCTCCAGTAAAAGGTAAAATGCATGCCATTGTATCATCACTTAGTAATCCTGGAGTATTTTTGGCCTGTTAAATCTTTGTTACTTTTTCTGCTGTATGATCTAGTTGATGAGGACAGCCTGACCTTATTCCACGGTGAGGATTTCCACATCCTGCTGCCGTCGCTCAAGGTGGAGGTGATGTTTCGGAACAGGTCCTATCCTCAGTCAGACGTGGTCCTGATGAGGGGCATCAATGTGGTCAGTGGTCGGGCCAAACTCAACCGCCACCTCAGCCACCTCGTTGTGGAGAACGTGGGCGAGGGCGACGAGGGGGTGTACATCGTGAAGAATCCAGAGAAGCCCGCAGACGTCAAGCACTTTGTGCTAATCGTCCGAGGTACTGGATGACACGACTCATTAGGAACCGTAATGAAGCAAAGGGCCGACCGCAAGACTCAAATCCATCAAAATCTTAAAGATGAATATATATCACATGGGGGACATTTTTGAGTTTACCACATTTCCTGTAACATTACACGAGAAATCATGCCAAAAATTGAAATGATTAAATTGAAAGACACGTTTTCGACCTTGATGTAATGTCAATGCGTTAAAGGCAAATTCACATTATAAAATAAACCACAGTGAACATGCAGAAGTGAGACAGGTGCCGGCTTCAATCTACTGTTCAATTTGCAATTTAATGTGAGAATATGTGCAACATGTGATCCTGTAGTGTGACTTTTGCTATTCATGCATCAGAGATGGGAGCCCTCATGTACCTGGAGAATTAATTCTTTTTTTCCTGTCAGCGAGTGAAGTAAGTTTAATCATTGTGAAACTGCGATAGATTTTATCGCCACGGTGTTAAAAAACAATTATCATAATAAGTACACCTAAATGTGTCTGGAGATATTCACATAACTGTCAAAAATGGGTCAAAAAGTGAAAAAAGGAAAGTTGAAAAGTTGTATTGGAAAAAGTCAACTTTCATTACAAATTAATTGTAAAATGTTACATTCAGGTCATGGAATGTAAGAGGTGATTAGTATCATTACTTTTTTTTTTTTACATAAAAGCTAAGTGAAATCTGTTTCTTCAAAAATAAGTTTTGTAAATCTGAGGCTTTAAAGTGATTTAAAGATGTTTTGGGATTGATTTTTAAATTGTTTCTGTTCTAATTCTGCAATATTCATAGCATATGTTTATTAAGGAACGCTTCCAGGTGCTTTTATACTTACACTTCTGTCCTTTCACTAGAGGAATAGTTTTAATGCTCGACTTGCACTGAGTCAACGATGTGAAAAATGAATGAGCTGAAGCGAGCCTTGATCAAGTCCATGTTTTCAAAACAACGCAATCCCGTATTGTCACATTATTTTGTTAGTTCTTTTTATTTAGAAATGGAGAGCAGTCTGATCTGAACTTAAAATCCACGTGTATCATTTCACCAACTCCAACCATAGAGGAACCACACATTTCCATGTCCCGTTTGTCCTGAAAGTCATACAAGTTGCAGTAGTGTTGACTCTGAACTCTGAAAGACAATTCATGTGAGTGTAGGGACACAGAAAGTACATGCAAGAAGAAAGGGGTCATTTAAACATGCAGAGGGAGGAATATAAATGTAACAGTAGAGGAGCAATATGTGGATAAAATGCCATATGCAGGGACTAATGTGTTGAGAGGTGTTGAAGAGGTGTGGGTGTGTTTGTGTGTGCGTGTGTGCGTGTGTGTGTGTGTGTGTGTGTGTGTGTGTGTGTGTGTGTGTGTGTGTGTGTGTGTGTGTGTGTGTGTGTGTGTGTGTGTGTGTGTGTGTGTGTGTGTGTGTGTGTGTGTGTCTTTTGCCAGAATGTGAGAGCCTGTTGGAGCTGCCAGGCAGTAATTATGCAGCTTTTAAACCAGCAGCAGCCTCCTCTCTCCTCCTCTCCCTGCTGTTTTCCTGTCTTTATCTTGTGTTTACTGTCCTTCCTTCTCTTTGGTTTGCATTTCTACCCTTTCATTCCCCCTACCCTGATATTTTTGGATCACTGCTCCCTTGTTTCTCTGCAGTCGGTCCTCTGTTCACCACATCTGTGAAGCCATTCCCTTTTCCTCTCTCTTTGTTTCTGCTTCACCCTCAACTATCATTTGTCTCAACAAAGCTTTGGTTCATCTTTCTTGCTCTGCATTTACTTTCTCGCTCTTCATTTGCTGCCCACTCAAATTACTAGATTGATGCATATCCTTCTGCTTATTGTGTCCTAGATTGCACAAACGAACAGATCTTGAAATATGGAGCCAACTATCGCATGCCTTTATCAGGGGTGAATCGTCCAATCACCCTGGAGTACAGGCCCAGTGATGTGGAAGCCAAAGACACATCCAGGTACACACAACAAAACTGCACTGATGTTTCACCCCAATTACATTTTCAGTTGTTCAGACAACTTCATCCGTCTCAGTCGTTGTGACTCAGCTGGTAGAACTTGACATCTTCCAATCCTAAGGTTGGCGGTTTGATCCCCCATCTGTCCATGTCCTGAAGGGCCCTTGAGAAAGACAGTGAACCCCAAGTTATTTTCCAGTTGTGTGTACGGGGCCTTGTATAGCTTCCTCCAGCTATTCTGGGAGGATGCAGAGTTACTTCCAGACTAATCAATAGATATAACATCATCAAGGAGTCTTGGGATGAGCTTGCAGCCTCCTCCCCCCTACCTGGCCAGGGAATACCATCTTATGTCTCAGGGGAAACGGTCACTCTTCATGTCCTCAAGAGACATCTTGACTGGTCTTGACTGTCGGTCGGAGTCTCTTTCCAATACTCTTGTATTGAGTTTCTGGGCTGAGCTGAAAAGTGTAATTACTTAAGTACATTTTTTGGGAGGTGGAGCAGAAGAATGGACCACCACCCCTGTCTGCCAGTTCAAAGACACTGAATTCTACTGAGGCATGTCAACCAAGACATTCCTACAATATCCAAGGTCTTAAGCATCTCCAGGTGTATCTCATCCATCCCAAGGCCCGAGCATTAATTTATTTTGACTGCCCTCCTTCTTAAAGTGCTTCCTTCAACTCCAACCTCATCTGGTACAAGGGAGAAATAAAATCCTTTTGATTCTTTGGGTTCTCTGCTAGTTTCTCTCAGAAAGACCCATGCCCTCACATGTCCAATATATCAGCAATGATAAAATCAACTATTTGCTTCTCTAAATGTGTGTTTTCTCTGTTTTGTTTCGCCGTGTTAATAACAGAATGAAATCTGGACGAACCATTATTTATGTATAAAATGACATTGTAATTACCAAAAATAGGTTGATAAAACTTCCTCCTATCTGACTTAACCTCCTGCAGGCCTGCTTTGGTTGTGCTGACCACAACAGGGACGTCCCCGGAGCCCTACCAGGGTCGAATCAGCATTAGCGACCAATACGTCACTCTCAACACTGTCACTGGTGGCGATGAGGGCAGCTACACCATCTGGGATAGCGCAGGAGTCATTCAAAGGAAGGAGTGTCTCAATGTCAAAGGTGACAGCACAAATGAAGACACAGTCTTTGTTTTGCTCTGCTCTGCTTCACGTGTTTTCAACTATCAGAGCTTTCGTTCAGGATGTTGTTCTTGTCTCCCTTTTAGTTTTTGTGCTGCTCTTGTTTGCCTTAATGGCTTTTTAAAGACTGAAACGTTAATGGCTTCTGCGGGCTAATGCATTTCAGATGATCCATGAGGCTGGAAACTGCTCCGTGAAGTATTTATTGAATGTCCTCCTTCCTCTGCTGTCTGTTTGTATCACAGAACATCACAACTTTGTGACCCTGCCACAAGGTACAAGGCTGAAGATCAACCTGATACTCAACAGCTCTTTGGTGCACCTCTACTACAGCCCCAAGTCTGACCCCACACCACATCTGATGTTAGACAAGGGGGAATTTACAAATGTAAACAAAATCTCTTGTTCTCTTAAAGTGAAAGTCCCCATTAAAAGTAGAAAAAATAAATCTGCTAGATAGTCATATGCCTTTTCTTTTGAAACATGTGGAAAGTATTTGTAGTTGAAACTGCAGCCACCACACAAACCACTGTTATAAATAATTGTGTATTCTAACACAGACGTCTATTATTTTCTGTATAGGAGATTTAATGCTTACTCATAACAGCAAAAACCCTGTTTACAAAATCATGTTCAAAATTATAGTATATTTCATGAAACACACTCTTAATGTTGTGTTTTCTCTCAATTGTTTGGCCCATTTCCCAGTGCATTATCTTTAAATCTTTATGTACAGTGAGGTAAGAAAAAGGAAAAAGCCTTTATTTTGCATCTCATAAAGCTCACGCTTGAACTGACGGAACTGATCTTTGCATGCAAAGTAAAGCAATTTTAGTAGCAGTTTGATTAATACACACAAGTTGTAGATAAAATGTATACAAACTATATACGTTTCTGCCATGTTTTCTGTAAGAGATACTACATCTGCTGCTTGTTCTTGAGATCTACTTAAGCTTTACTTTTTTTAAAGGGCTATAAATGCCAGTGATGGACAACTATTAACTATCCATTTCTGTACTGGTATATACATTTTTGTGATACTTCAGACCTAAATGCTTTTATCAGTCAATCATGGGTGGACTTTGTGTTGTAGTAATTGCTGTTCTGTGTTTGCTGCTCTGATAATGATTCAGTTTTTAAGGCCAGCCTGTGTTTTTATTCTAGGCCCCAACTGATCTGGGACTGGAGGACCGCCTCTCCTTGGATGGTTCAGTGGTTTATCTGGATCAGGTCAAGCGTACAGATGTGGGCCAGTTCAAAATTACAGACTTGCAGGGATTCACTGTGTCCATGGTCCACCTGGAACTAGAACGTGAGAGAGGCTTTGTTACAAGGCTAAATGATTGTATTATTAGATTTTGGTAGTTGCTAAAGTACAGTCGACCAAGAGCATTCTGTGACCCAGTGAGGTACAAAATCAAGTAATCCCTTTTTTTCTTCTTCTGACATGCTTAGGAACTTCAGCAGATTAATGAAAGGTCATCTGAATTATTTCCCTTTGTTCTCTTGTCATTCTCCCCTCTTTCCTGCTATGTCTTCATGTAGCTTACCGACTGGAGTCGCTGTATGTGGCCATCATCGCCCTGTTGGGCCTGCTGGTTTTCCTTCTGCTTGTTTGTCTGCTTTCCTGCCTGATCAAAGTGAAAAAAAGGGCCAAGAGGGCCGCTGCTTTAGAAAAGATTGCCCAAGGCGCGGGGAAAGAGGATGAGGGAGAAGCCTTCAGACAGGTGCGAAGAAAAAAGATAGACTGTGTTGATGATGATGATGATGATGATGATGATGATGATGATGGCACGTATTGGGATGCAATGAATCATGTTTCTCTATCTGTGTGCATTTTCTCAGGTGGTCAAGAACATCACCAAACTCAGTGAGGAATCAAAACACTCCCAGGCTGACAACACAGAGAAATCTCAGAGCACCGAGGTGGACATCAAAGTGAGAAATTGTGCAGTTTTCTTCTCATCACCGAAACATTCAGAGGTTCTTTCATAACATCTCAACTTTTATGATGTCTTCTGCGTCTAGACATTTGCAGCTTATTCAGAACGCTACTGCTAGAGTCCTCACTAAGACCAACAAAGAGGATCACATCAGTCCAGGTCTCAGATCTTTGCCGTGGCTTCATGTGTGACAAAGAATGACCTTTCCTTTTTAAATACAACTCTTGGTTTATGAAGTATTGAATGGTTCAGGGTCAAAATATATTTCTGGTATGCTGCTGTGTTATGAACCGTCCTGGTCTCTCAGGTCTTCTGGGAATGGTTTGCTTTCTGCCCCAAAAACAAAAATAAAGAAACAGTTTTCTGTTTTTCGCAAACAATCTCCCAGAAAACCTGAGGTCAGTCCCAACTCTTTCTTCTTTTGAATCAAGGCTGAAATATTTCTGTTTGCCACTACCGTTTATTGAGTTGAACTTCTTAAATCCTTGCTCTGCACTTAAGCTGGACTGTGATATATGTTCTCCTATTTGACCTTATTATTATCTTCCAATTTCTTTCATTATTTAAAAACCTGTTTATGTGATTTCTTTATACATGCACCTTCTCTGCCTGTTACCTTTTTAAATCACTTAATATTTCTTTGTTTCTAACGGTTGTACAAATATTTCTATTGTCTGTCTGAACTCAGGGTCTTGAGGTTTCTTCTAAGGAAGTTGGGGTCGGTAACCTGGAGACCAGTGACTCAGGGGTTGGCTTTAACACTGCCCTTCCACTGGACACTGACACTGATGCCCCTGATCAAATCCCTGACTCTGAGGCTGTGAGCATCTCTGCTGCTGAACCCAAACCAAGTCCTCCGCCTGCTGCTGCTGACGCCAAGCCAAGCGCTTCACCAGCTTTGGAAATCAAACCCAGTCCAGTACCTGAAACTAAAGTCAGCCCTGTCCCGGAGCCAAAGAAAACCCCTGATAAGCCCATGGAAGCAAAGCTGGATGTGCCCAAACCAGCAGAAGTTAAACTCAGCCCAGCCCCGAGCCCCGAGCCCAAGTCTGGTCTGAGTCCAGCCGAGCCAAAGGCCCCCGCACCCACTCCAAGCCCCGAACCGAAGCCGGCCACTCCCAAAGCCACCACTCCAACACCTGAGATTAAGAGCTCTCTGACTCCCACAGCAGAGTCCCCCAAACCGACCACACCGGAGCCCATTACCAACGGTACACCCGAGCCCGGGCCGGATTCCAAACCGAGCCCAGATCACGCTGAGATTATCGGAGGCTCAACTCCCAAAGCGGCCCCACCTAAAACCCCTGAGGTGGAGATGAAATCGAGTGGTGCCGCAGTCGAAGCCAGCAAAGATGGCGCCGTGGCTGAGGATTCAACAAGCACTACTTGAGAACCGCCCCTCAGAAAACACAAAGGAAGTCCCACAGATCTCCTCCATCTACCACCACTGTAGACAATCCAACACCCCCCTACCAAATATCAAGGAAACCACCACATCTGGGGCTGGGATGGCATTTTAATATGTCCAATGGCTGAACACTGTATTACTCTGATAACGGTAACTCACTTGTCTATAAATAACACTAAAACCTTTGAGACTCTGGCTCAAAAACACTTCATATAATAATTGTGGCTGTTGATTGTTCAACATATTAGTTGTTCGCACCTTGCGGCCTCAATTTTTGGTAACTTTTCATTAAAACTGCCAGACTGCAAATGAAAGCCTTTGCAGAGTTTACACTTAAAATGTTAACTCCACACAAGGTCTTTTCTTAAAAAAAAAAAAAAAACCCTGAAAGATTTACAGCATTTTATTATAACAACATGCTGAAGGTCCTCGACCTCCCACTTCGATGTTTTCTTCTGTGCCAGCGTGAGTGAAGCAGACAAAAGGTCTTTTCAGCCAGTGTCATCTCAACCCCTGTGATTACACTTGACACAATTGATTTTCTACTCACTTGTGCCAGACGTCCAGCTTCAAAAACATTTTTATCTTTGCCCACACAGTAATACTAATAATACTAATCCCTATAACTTAATTTATAACCTTAGATTGTGATTCAGACTCCCAGTGGATATCTCAAATCCCTCATGTCTGGATTAACAGCTTCACTGTCTTTGTTCTGGATTTCTCGGTGGCTCTATAAATATCCCAGTATTGTTAGTTTCTCATTCAGGCACCTAAAAGGACCACCCTGTTCCTACAGTATGTTTGACTTTCCAAAGATGAAATACTGAATTATGTGGTGACTTCAAATTTGTTAGGAAAATACCCCCTTGGTCTCCTTTTTTCTAGCCCTTATTTTACCTCATCTTCTCTCCCTCTACTTCCTTTCATTTGCTCTGTGTTATTTTTAAACAAATGGCCTTTTAACAGAAATTACTATATAGACTGATTTATTTTTTTTCAAAGCATATATTTCATCTAAAGTATTACATCATTGTTGTGTCTGTAACCCTGTAAAATTTAGCAACAGCTTCAATATTTATTCCTACAGTATGAGGCCTTTACCATTGCCATGACACTCTCCTGTCCAGAGCTGGTCTGTGTGAGTTTGGAAGTATGTGGATGTCCAGTAAACACAAATTAATCTCAGCTGAAACTTTTGTGTGGTACTTAGGAGGTGTGCAGTTACATTTTCCTGTGTGAAAAAAATGCACGTCTCTACCTCAAGTTTTAACTGACCACTGGAAACCCAACAGCTGTTCGGCTTTGACGCATTTCAAAGTTTGTAAGGAAGCACAAAAAAGACCATGAATCAAACTGATAAGGGGAATGAAGGATAGAAATTCTGAGCAGATCCATCTACAATCGACTGGCCTTTCCAAGTAGCTTTCCTGAAATACATCATTAGAAATGCATGCGCGTCAGCATCTTTAAAAGCCATAAGAGAAGTCAGACTTAGATGTCAGATTTGATATGAAACTCAACGCAACATACTAAAATGACAAATAAATTCATGTGAAGGTCCCTCAATGTTTAACGGATTAACAGTATCAGATAGATGTTTTACACATTTAGAAATGTATTTCAGTGGAAAATGTGGAAAACTCTGTCTCTGCCTTGTTTGCTGCCTGGATCTGTGAGGAAAGCACAAACTCATTCGGCAATACTGATAGTGCTCTTTATACTGACATGCATACACAAACACACACAAACACACACTCCCGCCTTGTAAATATTGCATGTGTATGCCAGTTTAACCCGGCCCTCTCCCATGGCTGAATGTTTTTAGTGTATAGAACAGTTGTTATATTATACCTAATTATATAAATAAATTTCTCAACATCTTCAAATCTAATATATAAAAATACACTCATATAATATATATATATAGTATACATATATATATATACATATACTAATATTCACTAACGTCTTGAACAAATTTAACAACCAAATATTGTAAAAATCCATTAAAGCCCTATATGAGCTCTTTTTTAATTATCACCATCCCAACCTGACAATATTTACAGCATACTGTATCTCTCACCGTATTCACATGTGGTATTACAATGTTTAACCAGTCAATTAATGCAACCACAGCATGTCCACAACATGTTCTGAATGATAGGCTCTCACAGGGCAAAAAATCTAACTCTTACCAAGTATTTGTTCATATAGTGTTTGTGGGAAAATGTGGAAACTCCTGCTGTAGAAGCATATTGCATTCTTGTAGGACGGAAAATACAGTTTTTCTGAATTATAGAAATCATTTCTAATTGATTAATGGATTTATCTACATCACTGAAAATGATGACGTGACAAATATTTGTGGTTTGGTTTTTACAAGATTTAGATCAAAACAGCAAACCTCCTACAACCTTCCTCAGTTTTCCATGGGCTCAAAATCATGACACGCTGAATGAAAGTCAGCAGGCCACTCTAAAACAGCCGACACTTACTTTATCTTGTTAAATCAGAAATTAATCTTCCAAAAAAATTCCGTTGCCAAAGCAAGTTTCTGGTTGTGACTATATGTCATACTGTGAGCGAAACAAAGCTGGCAATAAGCTAAATAAAAATATCTGCAAATAAAATTGATGAAAATAAAATAAAAAAGTCCTCATGTCTCACTGAAATTTTGCTTGTTTGGTTATAATGTGTGACAAAATGAATTGACTCAAACATTTAAGAGATCTCCTTGGTAAGAGTCCGAGTTTTTGCGGAGTCTTATCCAGACATTGTGTCTGTGTGGTATGTGTGTGACCAGAGGAGTGATGTTTTCATGTTACCATCATTGTGTGTCAGGGATTTTGTTTATGCTTCAGTTAATATGCATGTATCTTTGAGAGTGTGAGTGATTTATGAACGAGTGAGTGGTCAATCTATGAACAAGTGGTTTGTACAAAACGAAACAAGCTTATTTACTTTGTGCTTTTCTGTCAGTGGTGAGGTATCCATGTATGTGCCTGCATAAATCTCGTCTTGCAATGTGAAGAAAAACAAGTGCTGTGTTTTAGTCATGAGTACGAATGTGTTCTCAGCCACAGAAAATTGTAAAAGTTAATGATATTCAAATAACTGGTGTTTGTTTTAGTGCCTAAATGTATATTGGATAGTTGGCCTGTTGTATGTGATTAGCCACTTCCTGATGGCACCTTTCTTTTTATTAGGTTGGATAATCAAAGTCGCCAGATGCATCCTGCACATCTAAATGAACAAAGTGACAAAACTAACTGGCCTGAGATTGTGACTGTAACAGACTGTGTTATTGTGAAAGACGTTTGTAAAGACACGATGAAGGTGACTTGACTGGACTATAAGTAGCAAACCGACTTCTGCATGTGCTTTGTTAGTAGGTGAGGGTGTTTTCTTGAACCCAGTCTGCGGCACAGTTTGCACAGTTTGGAGAATGTGGATGAGTTCATGGTAGCAGCAGACGAATGGCACAACTTTTTGTGTGTAGCTCTCTGGGTCATTGTGTGGTTGGCTATTGATGAGAGACAACTAAAACCCCATCTTCATGCTCCATCACAGCTGTATGATGTCAGAGATTGAAACACTGCGCCACTCAGAAGGGCGCTAAGAGAGACAGACCATGAGTGGTGAGTATGATGAGCCTTTGTTTTCCACATTGCCAGCATCTCAAACAGGCTCTGTCGAGTGGGATCAAAGTTATTGATTCTAACTAGTGCCAGAGGGATTCTAGTTTCTCAACCCCTTAAGACACTTATAGGCACCACCACTGTTAAAACCACTGGTACTTCTTGCACGATGTGAGTCGTCTCTGTTCTCTCTGGTTACTGCTGCTGTTCTGGCCTGGTTGTGGTGTGATGTCCCACATGATCTCTCTATCCTCCCTTTTTGCACAACACTTCACACAAATGTTTTGTAAAGACAACTGTTTTTTTTCTTTATTTCATGTATAAAGGAATACTAAGAATAAACAAAAGAACCTGACGCTCGTATCGTTGTCTTCAGTCACTTTGAGCTACAAACTGGCAGAAGGGCAGTTCAGTCTCAGAGCTGTCCTTCGCTGCTCAGTCAGTCACTCAGTGTCAACATAGATTTGTTTGGAGTTTCGCGAGACGCGTCCCACGACTCCCGCTGCCTTGTTCTGAACTTCCATAACTTCTCCAGGACAAGTCACAGAAGAGCATGCACAGAGTTATAAATACCCAGGACAAGGTAGCATCATAAAGCTGTTCACGCCTGCTTTAGATGCCAAAACGGCAGGGCGAATGCAAATGGTTTCACCCACTTATGTGCAATGGATTAAAAATGATCCTTGAAAAATTTGAAAAATATTTAAACAGATGTTTATGAAGTGTTGCTCTTCTGCCAGATGCAGCCTGGATGTATTTACAAGATGCCACCACTTTTAAGACAAGCAGCCGATACAATGGGTTCTAATTTTTAGAAATACACATTGGAAAAGGGAGGATTGTGTCTCAACCACGTGTCATGACAGAAGCACAAAAACTACACAGATGATGTGTGCGTTCCTAAACATTTGTGCTCGGTTGCAGTTACGTCTTTAGAAAATAGTGGAGTCACCGCACTGAAAATAAAAAAAGCAACAAATTTCTTAGAAAAGTGAGTTATGTACTACAGTCTAGACATGAGCAAATCCTGAAAGAAACAGATTTTATTCACTAATAACAAGAGAAAAGGCAAAAAAAAATAAATCAGCTAAATAAACTACCCACAAATGGTCAGGTGCCTTAAAGGAAAGCGAATGTTTATTCAAGGCCACAAATACATTGCAGGTGCTACGGATACAGGCTAGTGATAGCATTACAGTCAGAAAGTGTTTTTGTTGCTGTCCGGACTGAGTCAGTTGGTAATATATGAGGCAGTTCCAAACAAATTTTGTAGCGAACAGTCAGAAACAACAGCTCACACTCTCCCTACATTAAACACACTTCAGTAATTGTGACTTGTGTTCATTTCACAATAGCAATGCATTACTTCTAGAAGAAGTTATGTCACACTAATGAGTTACTTTATAACATTTTACCCGCAACACTGAACCATTCAAATAATCCTAAGGACTTGCTACAAATGCAACTTCTTAGAGTGAAGGGGTGAAAACTTGAATCGGTGCCGTGTTCTTTCCATCGTCTGCGTCACAGGGGTTATAGAAGGGGAAGAGTGGGACCAATACACTTTCCATTGAAAATGTGTAGATCGGTGCCATGGTAAGAGCGTTGTAGAAAGTGACCTCCTCCTTCTCACAGTCTAAAAACACACCAATGCGAACAAGGCGGAGGGACACGGTGACCTTTGTGGGCTTTGGGTCAGTGCACGCTATCACAGATCCGCCCTTTAGGGCCAGCGTCCAAAGGCCATTGGAGGTTCCCGTAGTATGCGTCTCCCCTCTTGGGACATCTTCTCGTGCCACGCCCAGCCTCCATGCTGTCTTTCCGCCCACTTCCACCTCCCAGTAATGCCGACCGGTGATGAAGCGTTGGCGGCCCAGCACGCAGTAATAATAGTGAAACCGTCGTGGGTTGGCCTGGCAATCTGTTGTGTCTTTGTCCTCGTCATACCAGACTGAAGTCAAGGATTGGGACAGCGACAGGTTCGGATGGGCCGTTTCAGGATCAAAGGTCATTGGCGTGATATCTACGTGTGAAAGCAGATTGGTGACAGTGAGTTTTCCCGTGGGTTGTATGTGTGATGTTTCACATCAAATCTGATAGATCTACATACTTGGGTACAGACAGCTCTTCATGTGCTTCCATATTCTGTACTGGATGGGCCCCACAAACTGACCAGAGCGCACCTCAGTGTCCACCTCAGCTGGAGGATTGAAAGTAATCTGAGACCTGCTTGGACACAGTGGGAAGACGGATGGACTGAGTGATGGATGATACGATGCCAATCTAACAGACACACTGCAGTGAAGATTATGGAGACAAATTGACACCAAGCATGCAAGTACACATGATTGATGAGTTGGGAGGGACATGGTGAAGGCAGAAAAAGAAAACATTAATTTGACAAAACCTGCCTTTTTATGAGCTCTTGGATTTCCTGCAATGAAAAAAAAGATGGCATATTGAGAGATTGGGCAGCAGTTAGTTAAAATAACACTGCAGAATCTTTTTTATTGTCTTCCTTTTTGCTGACCAGTGCACCGACTACCTTTCATCCTTTCATTTTCAAATTAGAAATTGATTTTGATTTGTGCAACCAGGATTGTTAATTGTTTTGTCAATAAATGTCTTTAATTGATTGATGGGCAGTCAATGAGGTGCAGCACATCAGCTAACAAAGTTACAGTTCTGCAGCTGGGTCTCTCTGGTGAAAATCACTTGTGATGTTACCAAGCAGTTTCTGATCAAACAGGGTGAGTGTGTGTGTTTTATCCAAATATAATGTTCAGATGAACAGGGAAGAACACGGAGGGCCTGCAGCAAGTGGTGTGGGAGGCAGATATCCCCCATCCATCGCATCCACCCTAAGAGACATTCATACTGGCTGACTACAAAAAAACAAAACAGTGCAAACTGTGTAAAATTACATGTGGTTTTCCAGGGGAACCGTCGGTCAGCTTAATTTCTGATGTGCGTCCTTCTGTAATTAGGCCACAGTTTTTAATGGTTATGCTGCGAAAACGGTAGCCTGAAATGTAAAGAATTCTAAAAGTGTGTCTTCTTTTCCAGTGGAAATGCTTCCTCACTTTAATTAGCTTCGGACTGTCCTCCTCAGTTAGTTTGCTGTTGAGCACCATGATGGCTCTGTCCAGGTCTCTCCCTTGCGCAACTATTTTCTTTTCTCTCTCCTTGAGCTGCTTCAGTTGTTTCTGTCTCTCCCTCCTCAGCCGATCGAATTCCTTGCACTCCTCCTCATCCAGGAAGCGATGAAGGTTTTGAAACTCAGCCTTGATTTCCCGTTCCAGATCATCAAAACTGTTCTGAAGGGCACAGGGGGTAAACACAAAAATAGTCGATTCAGTCCACGTTGAACAAAACTGCTATGATCATTGTCGCATTTAGGGTGATTCAACATAAATGAATGTGTCTGAAAAGTGTGTGTATAATAAGGCAACAACAATACCTCTACTTGTACTGCATCTATGATTGTTTCTGTCTCTGCCTCTTTGCACTTGTCTACCTCATGCTTGATTCTTTTAATAGCCTGGAAAAGCTTTTCCTGTAACACACACACACACACACACACACACAAAGGAAAATTCAAGTAGGTGATACGTGGAACCGAAATAGAACAATGTAATAAGTTGCAACGTGTTTTTGTTTGCCAGTGAAATATAAACTTTCAAATAAGCCCATTCACATTGTGACACATTGCTCATGTTATTTTTGTTCAAGTACAGTTGCAGGTGGAAATTATAAAACTTACCTTGTGATCACAAAGGAGGCTTTTATTGCAGTTGTTGTTGGTGTCTTTCATGTGGTTTTGGTACATTCCAGTTTTCTGCATTTGAGGAGAAGACAGTTACTAAAAAAAACCCAAAAAAAACTCAGAGATATTTGAATAAAGGTGATGGAGAGAGTGGGACACAGAGACAAGGTGAAGGACACAAAAACACATCAATGCAAGGCGAGAGAGAAACGACACAGCAAAGACAAAAACTACACACACACCATTTAAAAAAAACAAAACAAAAAAACCAAAAAAACCCAAGGACATACATCCAAGCAGAAAATTAACAAGCGAAAGCGTATTGACAAGCACAGATCAGTAGCTGCAGCGTGACTTGAGAATATATGGATCCATTAAAAGTAGGGGAGGCCGACGAGGGGTGGGAAAGAGGCAGATGACTGCAGCTGCCAGGAGAGCTTGCTGCCTGGCTGGATGGTTGGCAACAACGATTTATGGCTGCAGACTGAGGAGAGTCTATTTCTGTCCACCGGTGTCTTTGGAAACAACGAGAGAGGCAGTCAGCCTGCCAGCCAGCAACCTCACCATATATATGTGTTTCATAATGGCAGATGTTTTGCCAGGAAGGGACACAAAGCTAAAATATTTTTGTGAGGTGGATCTCTAACATCTGAGGGGCTGAAAAAAAAAATGCACTACTGTATTTCTACAGCATTGCTTTGGAAGCTGTGTTAGGGGATGCTGTTTGGCTCTCTGTCCCCTGCTGAGTTTCATATTGTCTGAGAAGGGGGTGCATTCGTTAAATCCAAAGTCAGCATTTCCCTGCCCTTCAAGGAGCATTATCTGTATCCCACTGCTCATCTACAAATATCTTATCTTTTTAATCTCCCCAGGATCTGCCCACTTAAATTCTAAACACATGTTTGTTTTTTTCTGATGTCTTCCTCCCCCACAGTCATGCAGACTCTCCACCCCCTGGTTTCCACACAAGAGGGGGCCCTGGCTATTGGCACAGGGTATGTGCACTGAAGCAGCATCTCTGCAAATGTTGTTCATCTATAATTCATGGTGCTGGGTCCTGGCGAGTCACTATGCTGAGCTACGGTTGAGCAGAAAACTACAGTATGCGGCAGGTGGAGGGGACACCGAACGAGCGATTCTGTGAAGCATGAATGTTGCTGCATGAAGTCATGAAGGCATGGAAACAGCAATTCAATAACAATTGAAGTTGTTAATAACTACTGTCAATCAAATATGAACAGTGAATTCTTGCTTCGTCTTTATTACATTTGGTACAAAGAAACAAACATGATAATATCACTTGGGCTATATAGAATAGGTTGGATGGATGGATGGATGGATGGATGGATGGATGGATGGATGGATGGATGGATGGATAGATATTTTAAAAACATGACAGACTCCTTGTCCCTTTTCTGACTGAATTAATTATAATACATCCATCCATAACTAAACACTCTCACAACAGTACAGGCTTAAAAAGAAAAATGATAGTAAAAAAAAAAAGTTAAAAAGCTAATGTCAGTTGTGATATAAAATATACATCACAGAAGTTTGCTGTACACACGTATGGCTACCGGGACAAATGGCTTCCTGAACCTCTCAGTGTTGCAGCACATGGAGAGGAGTCGGTCACCGCGGTGGCTTCTCTAAGCAACCACAGTGCGGTGCAGGGGGTGGCTACTGTGCTTGAGAATGACCTGCATCGTGGTCGTCATCCTCTTCTCCACCAGCTCATGGACAGTGTCGACCCCCTTCCCCATCACTGACACACACTTCCTGACCAGTTTGTCCAGCCGGTTCTTTTCTCTGGCCGTCACACAGTTGCCCCAGCACACAACAGCAAAAAATAGTGCACTTTAAGAGAAACGGCATATAGTAGTGGTCGCCAAATGACAGATTAATTGAGAATCAATATTTTAGAGCTGAATGGAATTTCATGAGTAAAAATGTTGACATATAAATAAGATTGAAGACGGCCTGTCAAAATCTGAGTGGTGATGAATGGCACGTGGACACGTGTATCTATTCAAAAGAATTACCATAGAAACTAAATAAAATGTGGTCAGATTACATGATGGTGCAGTGGTAAACACTGGTGCCATACAGCAACAATGGTGTACTGACAAAATCTTGTTGTTTGGTGGAACCTTTCTATGTGCTATTTGCATCTTCCCCCTGTGCTTGTATGTTTTCTCTCCAGTTACACTGACACTCACAGCCAAAAGACAAGCTTGTAATGTTAGGGGATGGCTCGAAATCACCCATGGGTGTAAAACCTAATGTTTGCATGTCTCTTGGCTCTGAAAAACTTTTTCTGTCCACTGTAACATACCAGTGGTTCAGAAAATTGATGTATGTTGCTGTATGAATCTATATTATCCCTTTTAGATTTGAATCTGATAAGATAATATAAGATAACATTACCTGAGTTGAGTATTAATTCAGATGTACAATATTCAAAATATACAAATATGAACATCTACCCATTCAAATAAAAATGGTATAATACTACTACTCTATATAATAATAATAATAATAATAATAATAATAATAATAATAATAATAATAATAATAATAATAATAATAATAATAATAATGAGCTTGTTTGAGTTAGTCAGGATAAAAGAATGTATTTAATAAATAATAAATAATCTTTCAATAACGCGCTCACACAAGCTGTCGCGTGAAAATGACGTCGCGGAAGTAAACAAAGAGCATGTCGCACAGACAAATTCAATCAAAAGGTAACCGACTGGCTTTTAATGATCAAATAACCTCTGTATTTCAGGTCATGCATGAGTCTGAGAAATACTCGTGAATATTTACTTTCCAGGGGTATGCTAGAGCTTCGGTTTTGTGTATTTTTCAAAATAACCGACCGAGCTAACATTTGTATCTATAGCATCGTTAGCTGAGCAGACTGTTTCATCGTGTCAGTTCCTCACTACAGTGAAATCAAGTTGTTTCACGCACAAATTACTTGTTATAAAATCAGTTTAACTGCACGTGCTATTGTCCGCGTGTCTTGCAGAGATGAACGGTCAAGCAGACGTCGAGGTTGACTACAAGCGAAAATACAAGAATCTCAAACGGAAGTTGAAGTTTCTGGTTTATGTGAGTGTTTTCCCTTCGAGCAGCTGGTGCAGCACGGCCGATGTGTCTGTCTTCACGTTTGAAACGTTTTGTTTTGCAGGAGCAGGAATGCTTTCAAGAGGAGCTGAGGAGGGCGCAAAGAAAACTCCTCAAAGTTTCCAGAGACAAGAGGTGAGATCGTGTTTCAATTAACCGTGAAACGACTTTTACGTGAAAGCTGTAAATATGTGTTTCTATGTGTTTTTGTCAGCTTTCTCCTGGACAGATTGCTGCAGTATGAAAGGATCGATGAAGACTCATCAGGTGAATGTGAAACTTTCTGTCATTATAAATAAAAACAAAAACAACGTAATCTAATGTTGTCTCTCTAGAATCACTGAATTATGTGTTCTTGTCATCCAGATTCTGATGCAACAGTTTCTTCAGAAAACAGTGAAGGGGAAGGACCCAGAGAGAGGGAAAGAGAACGAGAAGTAGCAAAGAAGTAAGATTGAGATTTAAATAGGTGAACATTTTCTATGGCATTGAACTACATAACCTGCTTTTACTAAACTGTTTATTCTCACAGTACATTATATGGAGCAATCATCTTTTCACTCTATCTTGTTTTTCCTCAAATCTCATTGCTGGTTCACAGAGGGGAACCTGATAGTTATGCATAATTACCCAGATAAAAATGAAAATTTTCCACTAAGAAATTGTATTTAGTCCCCTAACTGTGAAATCAGTAGATATATTTCAACAAGTCAACACAACAATAGTCTAGTAGCACTCTCTCCTTGGAGTGAGAATGTCCATGGGTGCAGGTTGAGTTTGCATGTTCTTCATGTTTGCTTTTGCACAGGAGTTCCACAGTCCAACTATAGATGTGGGCATAGGTGTGAGTTTTTGTCAACTGTCCTGTCTTTCTAATATCTTCCAAAGTGATGACCTGGCCCATGGTGATTTTTTTTCCTCAAATATTTTGTTTTGACAAAGTAGAATTTGCATGTGTCTTTCTGTGTTTGCCCTCTGATGGACTGGTGACCTGTTATGTGTTGCCCAAAGCCTGTGAGGTTTGGCTCCAGTTTCTGCAACTCTCCCTTGGATAAAATTGTATAGCAGCTGGATGGACAGATAATGCCCTGTCTCCTGTCAACTCCAGTAAATTAAAAGCTGTACTTCTATTCCTAAGATTATATTTACTGCTTTACGGTATGTGCATTTTTCCTTTATCGTAGATAAACTATACCTGACTGTAACACAGAAGATATTTTTCCTACTTGACAAATCTTTTTCTCTTTGCAGGAGAAAAAATATCCCCGGCGCATGCCTTCCTTCATCATCATCATCTCCACACCTCTCCCTCCTGTCCCGTGCTGGTGTAAATGCCCTGCAATCATCTGGCTCCGGGCCCTACCTCAACACTGTGAGTTTAACTCTCTTTCTGTGATCAACAATGCTGCCATTCTCATCTTGTCATCTGCAAACAGTTGCATTGTTTTAATTCAACATCATTTGATTACTTTATCCTATTATTCACAAGTCGGTTATATCACTTCGTTTTTGGTTTTTTTTTCATTTGAGACTTATAATGCCTTCACTGTCTTTGTATTTTTCATTCTTCTGTGTATGTTTTTTTTATTTTATTTTATTTTTTTCTGTCTGTCTTTTTCACTGTTTATGTGAATGCGTGCGTGCATGTCTGTGTGGTCATTTGACAATCTGGGGCCTGCATGTATGTTGGGCAGATGCCCTTTCCACCAGAGTATCTGGCTCCTCCAGCTGAACGAATGAAGAAAGAAAGAAAAACAAAGACGCCTAAAAACAAGAAAGAGCCAACGGGGAAGGTGAGAGAAGAGGAGACATAAGATGTTTTATATGAGAGCAATACAAAAAAAATTTACCTCGACACAAATGGGAGTGTATCTTGTTTAAAGATGAGGGAACAGAAGGCCATAATCGGTTGCTTTAGTTTGTTCAGGAAATTGAGTGTGTCTGCTTGCTTTTGTTTTCCTGAAATAATTTCATCAAACATTTGGTTGAATGTTGCACACAGATACTGTAATTTTGACCTGTTAAAAGACAGCTGTCTTAAAAAAAAAAGATCCCTCAAGCCATGTTATTGTTGGCACTTCAATGATGTGACCTCCCGGCCAGTATCTCATACACATGCTTCATGCTTTGTCTTGATTTACTCTGTGCATCTCTACTGCAGTCATCCATTCACACTGTTCTCTGAACATACGTCCTCTGTGATGTTATTCCAGGAATGTCTTAATTTAGTTAAATCTTTTCAGGTTGTTGCACCAATGACTGCTAATTACCCATCGGGCCCTGCGGCCGCTCCATCAGCCAGTGGGCACTTCAGCTGGGTTCCCAGACAGATGCTGAGCGGTGATGCAGCTGAGGAGGAGGGTGACAGCGATGCAGACAGTGACAGAGGAGACGAGGACCGAGGAGAGGGAGACGAGGCAGAACTCGTCATTGACATACCCAATGAATGAGCCTGGGTGTGTGTTTTAAGATATTTACAAACAGGGGACATTGGTTTAAATCTGTGAGCATGAGGCTGAAGTATCATAGTTGACTGAACTTACATTTGTACTTGGTGAGTCCTTCAAGCTGATAAAAGGAGAGAACACGCCCTCCTGTGGACTAAAGCTAAAGTGCAGCATTGCTATGGAAACAATATTCTTAAAGGTGTGATCGCCCAAACTTTAGCTCAGGGATAAAGCAGTTTGAAAACTTAAGAAAAGCCAGCACCACTTTTCTGATTGGGTACTTTACTCCCCATGCAGTATCAAAGCCTTTGCTGATAAATTTGTGTAAACATTGTACAAACTGTGACGGTCATGTGGGTTCTCCATACAGATACTTCTTGTTTTTATTGTCTAACCATCAAACCATGTTTTATTGTTTAAAGAACCAATCCAATTTAAACTGTCCAACTGTGTTATAAATGTTTGAATGTTTCATATGTGCTGACGTATTTGATCATATTGTAAAAAAATCTAATGTTTTTCTTTTCTAAAATTGCATATGAGATGATTTGCTTTTCCTTTTTTCAACTTGTATTCCAGATGAAAATATTATTAGTTCAGCACATTAAAAGTTTTTATTTAAAGCTAAATTTTGCTGACCCCCCCCCCCCCAATAGATTGCACTGATTCTATTGCTATGAAAAACAGGTTTGACTATAAATGTGACGTCCAGCTCAGGGTCTTGAAGCTGATCGTGGGCAAAAGCAGGAAACATTGTACAGGTCGCCACTAAATCACAGAACACACACAGAGAAACCTGCATGCACTGGGGGAACATGCAAGCCCAACCCCGACTTGAACTAGGGACATTCTTGCTGTGAGGCAAGTGTGCTAACCACTGCACCACTGTGAAATACTTATAAATACTGGGTTGTCTGACCTGATTACCCACCCAAAACATCACACCCTGATACTCTCATTCCAGAGTTGTGCTGTACTCAGTCGAGTATACTATAGTGTGTGTCAAACCCAAAGTATGAAACAGGAAGAGCTTGTGTAAACTTCACATTGGTGGTTTTCTTTGCTTCCTTAACCCCCCTGCAAAGGAATCCTTTGCCAAGTGTATCCCAGGGATTCACTTGGCTTGTGTTGGTTGTAACTCATAAGCAACAAAACGCAGTCGGTCAGGATTTCAATTTTTCTGCATGTCTCAAAGAACTGTGGCTATTTTTCTGTTCAGTCTCAGACACACGTGCTCTTTTATGTTGTAAGAAATCATGCCTGTTGCTGATTTTGCTACATAACGATTTGGCATCGCAGCGTCAGCCCCAGCATCAAGTCCCAACAGGCATGCTTCTAATATTTTGGTAGGCGATGTGCTATTGGTGAGCTGTGAAGGGGACTGTGTTTTGCCTCAGCAGTTGGAGTTCAAGAATCGCTGCACTTCGGGTCAGACAGTGACCCATATAGCTGACACTGTCAGGATTAAGTTTTAATGAGGATTTTATGCACAGGCCCTGGTAAATTTAGATCATACTTTCTTGAATTCATTTGGAGTGTTAAAAGAAAATTTCTGGAAGCAATTCAAAGCAACACGTTTACAGAATCGGCAACAGGAGTTATCCCAAACAAAAGTTTGTCAATCAAGTCTGCTTGTACAACAATTAGTGTTTAGGAATGTGGACTTACTGGTATTTGACAGCTTTTGATGGGTGTGTTGAGTTTGTGTGAGAGTTAAAGGCGTGACCACAGGGAGCATAGAAGGGAGGGGTGAAGGGTAGGTACAGAGGCAGAGTCACAGAAGGTGGAACTGACTGAGGGGGGCGAGGCTGTCAGGGAGAGGGAAATGAAGGAGTAAGCAAGATTGTGCCTGCAAACACAGATTCACTCTCTCAGAGTAAAGCTGACATTTAACAGAGACAGGCATGGTCGCAGACGAACTGGAGGAGAAAACAAGGAGCGGCTGAGACAAACAACAAGCCGTCAGCGGGCAGACCTCCGCCACCTTATCTTTTCCATCTATATACGGAAACCCCTGGATAATTTATAAGCCTCTCCCTCTCACTCTGTGAGTGTGTGAGAGAGAGAGAGAGAGAGAGAGAGCGAGAGGAGGAGGAGGAGGAGGATTTGCTGAGCTCACCATCACCATGCTGTGTCCTGCTGCTGTCAGTGCAGCTGCTGCGGCTGTCTGGCTGCTGGCAGTATTGGGCCCGGGCCTGACTACTGCAGCTGAGGACGACTCAGAGCCGGGCTTCACCCTCTGCAGCCACTGCTTTTACAGACAGACGCCTCCTCAGGGAGCCTCTGCAACGCCGTCGCTGCGCCCACTCTGCCACGGCCTGCCGGGGGGACAGGCGTTTGCCACTCTGTCCAGACCGACCTGTGACACAGCTGTCTACTCTGCCTACTCTCTCAGCCATGGATGGACGCAGGGGGAGGGGGAGGGGGGAGAGCTCGTGGTAAGGACACATCTATCACATTGCTTGAAACATCTCACTCTAGATGACGGGTTTAATGACGTGAGGAAATGTGCAAAATCAGCATTTGTGTGGCAGAATCAGTGAGATCTTACTTTACGTCTTATGTGATACATTTCAGAGGAAAATGCTGCTCATTTACATACATTATCCATCAGCTCAAAAACTTTTTGTTCAAACAAGTGATGTGGACGGTAACTCCTCACAACAAAATGATTGTGGCTTTTCATGACTAAGTTTATGTTGGTTATGTTTTAATACTTGTCTGTAGCTAAAAATGATGCAGATATTCAGCTTTCCACTAAAGCGAACTGTATGAAATAATGGTTTGATGCAATTATTTCTTCTATAAACTCATCATCCACATTCAGGATCAATGGATGTAAACATAAGAAAAGACTAAAAACAAGATACTCATCCTTTGAGTTATTGACTTTTTTTTTCCATATCAAATATTTGTAGTTTGCAGAGCAGTGAATCAATGCAGCGAATAGTGGAAGCTCTTCATAGCTTCTGGCTAACTGTTGAAACTTTGCAACTTACACTGAGGGCAAGCTAAAACCTACAGTGACTCAATACAACAGTGGCCTTACTTAACTCTTACATATTGCATCTTTGTATAACAATGTAGAACACTGCAACACCTCCAAATATTGCTGCTTGTCTGTCACCCATATATGAATTATATACTGCTTTATCCAATCCCAGCCTCAGTGTGCTGGAACCAATCCCAGCTGACTATGGGTGAAGGCAATCCACACCCTGGACAGAGCACAAGTCCGTCACTGGGCAAACCCCATACAGACAATTTCACAGTCACCACATTAACTTTAATTAAATGCTTTCGAACCGTGAGAGGAAACCTGAGAAAATTCATGCAACGCGCCCAATGAGAACATGCAAACTCTGCACAGAAAAGCTCAAAGTCTGGACTCAAGCCAGGCTTTTTCTTACTGTGAGGAGAAAATGTGAACCACTAATCCACCGTGCAGCCCCATTTCATTTCTTAGTGAAAGGAAGACACAATTTTCTTTAGATTTGAGATTAAAAGTAGTTTTATTTGTTCAATAATTGAAAAGTTACACTTGGTAAGATTTTTCTTTTTTCTTTTTAA
The DNA here is from genome assembly GCF_963383615.2 of Lipophrys pholis. Lineage (NCBI taxonomy): Eukaryota > Metazoa > Chordata > Actinopteri > Blenniiformes > Blenniidae > Lipophrys > Lipophrys pholis. Next base: position 21,128,648 of record NC_137639.1, on the reverse strand, counting down.
GTTTAATTCAAACAAAGATACTGATTTGCATACTACTTTTAACAATTCATTCGATATAAACATTCAGTAGAGCTTAGTTATCTCAATTTTAAAATTGTCATCAACAGAGAATATAAAGAACTATAAACACATTTATGCCAACAAAAGAAGTGAGCCGTACCAAAAGAAAAAAGAAATCTCTCAGATTTACCAAAGAGAGAAATATTCCTGAGTTTTGTTATATTTTTAGGTTTGATAATGAAAATGCATCATGTATTGAAAATGTTGTGCATATAGCACCAGTCATTTAACACGCATACACGTATACATGCATGTACTTCTATATTTTCTCATCCTGGTACTTAACATGTATGAACCTGATTTATTTTGACTGGTTTTCTCCCAGACAGATGAAGATGAAGACAACATTAAAGTAGCAGTGCCAGCTCTTCTCAGACGAGGCAAGGACCCTTCTAATCCTGTCTCGCCCAAAGACTCCCCTGTTGAACAATGGGACTCGGCAGTCAAAACACTGGTCCAGTCAAGCGTCTTTCCCCAGTGCAGCACCTTGGGGGGTGATCTCTACATCCTGACAGGGGCGGGGGGACTCGGGGCTGCTGAGGATGCAGATGAGGCGTGTCAGACGAGCCCACTGTGGTCTGCAGTGTGCTGCACCGCCCCAGAGGGGAAAGGTGGCTTCAGTGTGGGGATAATCAGAGATGCAGAGGAAGGAGAGAGGCAAGTGAGTGTGACCGAGCTGGGGGAGATACTGGGAGTGTCAGAGCTGTTCTCCGAAGGCTGTGGGGGAACAGACGAGGCAGCTGTTGCAATCACACTGGATCTCTTCAGCAAAGCGTATTCTGGAAGTGTCAAAAAGACGGAGGGAGATGCTGCTGGTGAAAAAGGTGATACCGATTTGGATTCAGGCTCCACTTACAAAAATGCAAATGAGCACGCTCAAGAAAGTTCAGAGGCAGCAACCTCTGAGGAACAGGCGGCTCACGTTGATACCCAGTCAGGGGAACCCGATGATACTGAGGCAAAGACACAGAAATATTATTCGGCTGATGCTCAGTCAGAGGAATCTGATGACACTGAGGCAAATACAAAGAAATCTTTTGCCGCTGATGCGCAGTCAGAGGAATCTGATGATGCTGATGCCACCCAAAATTCTTCATCGGATGGAGCAACTTCTGAGAGCAGACGGGACACACAGCAGGATGAGACACATTCGAAAGCTGCCCGGTCAAAGTCTTCTGAGTCGTCAGGTGACAAAGAAGCAGTAGTAGAAGAACAGGAGACAGACACTAATTCCAGCGGCACTGTGGTCTACATCCTCTCCACCACCATGTCCATCCTCAAAGCTCCCCTGAGGCCTATCTTCTCCAGAATCACAGGTTTTCCTGGACAGGTGATGACAAAACACACGCTTTAAACTTTACAGCCCTTCATTCTGATTAAAGTCATAGAGATAACAAGCAAAGTGACCTGTTATGAGTAAAACTCTCGAAAGCTAACAATTCTCTTCCTGCAGTCCTATACGATATGTTCATGACACATAGCAATGAGTCAAACTGTGGTGACCAACCGTTCAGTGATGCATTTAGCAGCAAACACAATATCCTGATATTTAGATTCACATACCTAAAATGTGCACTTATCTGTGGGTTTAAGTAGACAATTGAAGCATATGTGTACCTCACCTCAGTATTTAGCTTGTTCATTTTTAACTTCTAACAGTGAAAATGACTTCTGACATTTGCTTATCAGCTGTGTATTCAGCTGATAAGCATTTGATGATAATTATCTAGTATCCACGTGGCTGAAGGACTCTTAAACAGAGCAGGAAGACGCTCATCATCCATGTGCTTGTTTTGTTGACAGGTTAAACAAGACATGACAGGTATAGATTTTCTTCAAAGGGCAAATTCTTACTTTTACTTGTAAAATGATCCTGATTCAGTCCCTTTAATTATAAAGTTTGCTACAAAAGCTCTACTCTTACATAAGTGAATGTTGCGTATTCATTTGCCGATTTTATTTAAAAGTACTGATTAATGAAGACAATTAGCTGAAGCCTGACAAAAAAAAACAGACTGTGAAGTTGAGTTTATTTGGAATAATTTTGTACTCGGCATTTACATAGATTTTCTCCTATTAAAAGAGGCGGCTGGTAACAGAAAGCAAGTTGGTTGAGTTCTGTTGTTACATGTAAATGTTCTTATCCAGCTTCTCTTATTGGAGCACCTCATTCCACTTTGCCCCTCCTCTAGTCTGGAATGAGGTGTGGCCCAGAGGCGGGGTTGACTTTATACGCTGTGTGGCCTCAGGTCTTTCTGTCTTTTTAATCTTCCCACTTTTTATAAATAACTTACCCATTGTTAGACACATGACACAAACAATCTCTCACTTTCAGTCAGAGCACCCGATTGTTACATTTATTTATTAAATATGGAATTAAATTGAAATATTGTGTTACCATTTTTGATCATATGCATTTAACACATAAAACTAAAACAGATGGGAGAGTCCATCAAACAAACACCCACTGAGTCCTATAAAGTTGTCTTAAGAGTAGCTTAATCATAAGAAATTCTGGAATTGTATCTCCCACTGGCTCAAAAAAGGTTTTAATGTCACATAATAAAATAATTGTGTTAATTATCATTTGCTATATAATGACATTTTTAATGTATCAGTAAATTACATCCTCTTTTCTCCTTTGTAACTTTGTTTTTATATTTGAATACAAAATCTTTTGCAAATGGTATCAGTAATATTTCTAGTTTATTTAAGGTATTTAATGTCAGCTTGATCAGTTTAATGAATGTATGTCTGTAGTTCCATGTATGGGGAACCTTATGGGTCTGGACCAACCTTTGCTTACATGTAAAATTTGTAGAAACAGATGGGAAAATTTGTGGAACACAAAGAAGCTCTTATGGCGAAGGAAATTTGCAACATTGCTATCATTGGACCAAATCTTTTGATCCTTGATCTTGTTATTTTTGTTCACTTTGGCTCCAAAATCATCCTTCATGAACAACATTGCATTGTATCTCAGTGATGTGCCTGATGAAGGTTCTGTCTGGTTTTAGGTACTTTACATTCTTCAGGAAGACGCTGGAGTCCTCTCCGCTCTGCCGGGAGACACCTTTAACCTGTTCCACCTGCTGACCTCTGACTGCCTGTCGTACATGCGCTCGGCAGCAGAGACGCTGTTTGGAATTGGAGACAGGTGCTTCTGCAACGCTTACTACTGCACCTCCTTCATGGCCGGGGCTTTGCTGAACAGCTGCCACACTGGGGTCACGGGCATGGGCACTCTGGCTGGAGACACGGCGGGGATTTTTGGTGATGCCCTGGGTAATGCTTGGTGGGTGACGAAGCACTGTGGAGGACAGCTGTGGGAATGGAGCAGAGGTTATGTAGGAACTGTGGCTTCAGAGATGGGAGGTCAAACTCAAGCTGTAGGTGGAGGGATGTTCAGGCTCTTTTGGTCAAGTGGTGGCACAGTGTGGAAAGTATTTAGCCTGGTAGGGGGCTTCATTTTTGGTGTTGTGGACATAATCTTTGGTGCATTTAGAATCGCATTTGGGCAGGGAAATGAAGAATAAAAGAATAAAAAAATATATAAATGTTTTTTTTTCTCTAGGTTAGATTTGTAAATTTCTTCAGAACATTCTAGAGTGACGTTGAGCAAAAAGTTGATGTCATTTTATATACTTTAGTTGTGATAGATGCCAGATATTTTTGAATTGTGTGGTGAATTTCAAATGCCTCAACCTTTACTATGGCAGTTCCGGCTGAAGTGACCTGACTTTATGTCCACTGTGCTCATTCGTCAACATTGCTGCATCTGTATATTTTGAATAAAAGTTAAGCTCACCAAAAATTCCTAAAAGGGAATATTTGCCTGGACCTTTATTTGTATACATTTTCTCAGCTCCTGTTCTTTACTTATATCTGCACTACAGCATTATACTTTAACTACATCCATCCATCCATCTTCTTGACCACCTTGACCTATGTAGTGTCACAGGGCACTGGAGCCATTGCCAGCTAACTATTGGCAAGGGCAGGATACAACAGAGAGACCGAAAACAACACACACTGACATTCACACCTAGAGGCAATGTAGGGTCTGCAATTAACCTCGCAAGCATATTTTTGGACCTGCAAGTACTTGGGTTTCCACTCATAGTCCAGAAACATACAAGTGAGGCTAATTGCTGATCCTACATTGCCCATAGTTAGTTGGGATTGGCTCCAGTGCTCCGCGACAACGAAAGCAGCATAGAAGATGGATGCTAGGCTTTTCTGTTTTGACCTTGATTAGTGCCCAAGCCATCTATCTATCCATCTATCCATCTATCTATCTATCCATCAATCTATCTATCTATCTATCTATCTATCTATCTATCTATCTATCTATCTATCTATCTATCTCTCTCTCTCTCTCTCTCTCTCTCTCTCTCTCTCTCTCTCTCTCTCTCTCTCTCTATCTATCTATGATAATGATGGTTTTATTATTTTATTATTATTATTATTAATTATTATTATTATTATTATTAATTATTATTATTATTATTATTATTTATTATTATTATTATTATTATTATTATTATTATTATTATTATTATTATTATTATTATTATTATTATTATTATTATTATCAAATATCTTATTTGTAGCGGTTTCCGGTGTAGGCCGGAAGAGGCGGGTCACTCCCGGAAGACGTTGCGTTGCATCAGTCGGCGGGGACTCATGTGCTCACTAAGCTGACGTCTCTTTCTGTTTCATTTAAAGGTACGTGCTGCCTTTCTGCATAAACTGCCATTATAAAGCCACGGGTTCCTCATACGTAAACTTAAAAGCGAACTTAACGCAGCGTCTGTGGAGGTAAAACTGCACAAAACAGCGAAGTTTCCGCAGAAAGTACTTTGACACACACGCTAAAGCTAACTAGCCTGCTTGCCTGTCAGTGTGGGACAGGTGGCACCGATAAGCTGTTCACGGCGAGAAATATAGAGTTCACCGCTTAACACAAGCACCGATCACATCTGGTTTACTAATGCGTTCACAAAGTGGTTATATTAAATCTGTTAGTGTTTAAGTTTATATCTGTTACGTCAGCCTGAACGCAGTCAGAATTTGACCTGCTTCACCAGAGTGACTCTCAGATGATGTTTGTAAGGAACCGAAATGTGCTTTGATGGATAGTTCTGTCAAATGACCTTATTGTCGAGGTTAAGAACTTGTAGATGCATCCGTGTTTGAACGGACCGCGGTAGCTTTGAATTTGTTGTGGTAACGTTGACAAACTATGTTTACATTAGTGAAAAAAGTTATTATATGCACTTTTATCGAAACTTCATAAAGTTCAGTTCAGAAGAAGTTCAGTAAAATACACTGTGTAAAAACATAATGGGCGAAACATCACTCAAACATGATGGCTCCATAAGCCTTGATTGTAACATGTTGCATGATCATGCTATGTTAAATAAAAACAAAACAAACAATCATCCTCAGTCAGAAGTGATTCATGTTATGAATATGAGTAGGACTGGCTGCAAACTGCAGAAGTGTTACAGAACTGAACTTTCACATGTGAAGACCCAACATTTTAGGTCGGTAGGAGATTCCACTCTACACAGTGCAGTTTACATATGACGATTAGTCTTCTGCATTAATAAAATGATTGGAGACGACTGATGAGAAAGTATATGTAAGATAGTTGCAATTCAGAGCCAGAAAGAAATTGTATTGAATAAGTCTAAATAAAATCACAAAATGCTTCATGTCTTTCTCCCCCAGAGATGGCTGCTCTCTATGTGTCCCCTCACCCTGATGACTTCAGGAGCCTCCTGTCTCTTATAGCTGTGGAGTACAGTCCGTCTTCCCGCCCGCGTATCATCACGGAGGAGCCTCCTGCATCCCTGAATGCCCGCTCCAGACCAACCCTGGTGCTCGGCGCTGGGGGGGCCGACTCTGTCCTGAGCGGTTCTAATGCTGTATCTTGGTACTTGGCCTGTCAGGCCGGGAGAGTTGGTGTCGATGCGAAGCAGCAGAGCCAGGTCTGGCAGTGGCTAAGCTTTGCAGACAATGAGCTAACCCCTGTGTCCTGTGCTGTGGTCTTTCCACTGATTGGAGTGATCACAGTGGATAAGAAGGTATTAAAACACTTGTTTTTTTTAATCTCTTATTTGTGACTCATATTTGCTCTATTTGACTATTCTGTTATTTATTGTCTTAGCTGCAACAGAGTTCTCGTGTCGAGCTGATGCGTGTCCTGAAGGTTCTGGATCAATCCCTGGCACCCAAGACGTTTCTTGTGGGAGAGAGCATCACCCTGGCTGACATGGCTGTGGCGACGGCTGTTCTTCTACCCTTCAAATATGTAGGTGTGCGATGGGGCAGTTTGTTGTCCTACAGGTTTCTCCACTTAAGATACAGTGAACTGAAAGTGTTTCCATTTTCAGGCACTGGAGCCGTCTGAGAGGAAGACTTTAACAAATGTTACCAGATGGTTCACGACCTGCATTAACCAGCCACAGTTCCTGAAGGTGCTGGGGGAGATCAGTCTCTGTGAGAAGATGGTACCGGTCACGCCAAAGACAAACGCTGCTGCAAACACAAAGGCTGGTAATGGCGGTCCTGCTGCCGATTCTGCTGGTGCTACAGCTAATGGTAAGGAAATCCTGCTTACTTATATATGATATACATTTTTATGAATTCTAATTCATATAATCTTGGTATTTTCTCTCAGGCCCTCCAAAAACAGAAGCCCAACTGAAGAAGGAAGCAAAGAAGAAAGAGAAACTGGAGAAGTTCCAGCAGAAGAAGGAAATGGAGGCAAAGAAAAAGTCTCAACCTCCAACAGAGGTACTGAAATAGAAAATCTGGTCAAATATCTGTGCAGTATTAAATGCCATCTTGAAAGATAATTTTTCTCAAAAAGAGTCACCATTTAGAAGGTGTCATTCGCATCCCTTCTTGTTTTTCTTCCAGAAAAAGGCCAAACCGGAGAAGAAGGAATTGGGAGTGATTGCATACAATATTGCTACCCCCACTGGAGAGAAAAAAGGTGATTCTTCTGTGGCTGGAAGTGTATTTAGTGATCCGATATTGTACAAGGAAGCTGCCTTGACATTTGTTACGTAATGGCAGTTTAACAAACAAACATTAATGATCTGTGGGAAGGAAACATAGTTTTTCTTGTTTACTTCAGGTAAATTTTGTATTTAACTGAGCCCAAGTGCTGCATTTCACCAGTGCCAGTCACGAAAATGAAAGGTCATCCTGCTTCTGTGTACTAGTTTGAATTTCTGGAATGTTCACTGAGCACATTTTTTCAGAGGGAAAACAGCACTGGGGTGAAAAAGCAAAGATAATTGGCAAAGGTGTGCGTCACTGCAATAAACAAAACTGAACTTTATGACTGAAAATTATGTGCAAAACTAACTTGGATTTAGATAAAAGGAAATTGACCGGATTATGGACAATCTCTTTGGTAGTAGCCGTGATTCCATTGACAACTGTTGAGCTACCATTATAATAATATTTGGAGGATGTGATTGTGTGCGGTCATGAAGCTGCCATTCAGAGTTCAACCTGTTGCCAAGTCGAGAAAGTGGACGAGTCTGCTTTGTTTCGCTTTTTGTCATATTTGACAAAATGCTTCAATCTTTCCGTGGCTATATTGAACATGTTGTGTTTTCACAGACATTTAAAGACACTTTAGAGCCTTCAGGGGTGTTGCTTTGCTGTTGGTGTGTTTTTATTAAAAACGCTGGCAGCTCAAATTGAAAACTAATGCAGAGGAGTTGCTGTGATTTGAGAATATGCCAGTAGTGTTTAATATGAGATTCACACATGCTCATTGTGGTCCAGTTAAAAGGAACCCCGGTGATTGTTGCCGTCTGACTCAAAGTGAGTGAGGTGGTTAGTAAAGCAGGGGCGTGTCTGCTTCCAAATTCCATCCAGGGCAGTTCGATTGAAGTTTAGATGGAGCACAGACCAAAGACCTTTAAACAGCACAAACTCAAGACCAAAACTTTCAGACGTGGTGTATTCCTGCAGCATCAATCACTGTAGTTTTGCATAATCAATGATACATTGCATTGACTCTCACAGTATTGTTTTTGGTAGTCTCATTGCAACGTCTGTCACAACAGCTGTTCAGCCTGGCTTAATCGTTTATTTGGTGTGAAGGGAAAAATGTCAGTGTCTTTGTGAGGTTAGAAAATGTTCCTTATTCGAAAGTGCGATTTAAAAACGGGATTGTCTCATTTGGCAGTCATCGAGAAATGATCGCACATCTAATCAGGGTTTCAACATGATTCCCAGCCGAGGCTGTGTGAATTAGTTCAGCTTCCACATCAATCGGGTGAATGAGAACAGACTTTGTGTCCGACTGCTGCTTCAGGCTCAGCAGGAGGGAACAGATGGGGGCGGGGTGGGGGGGTGGGGGCGGGCATATGTGAGGGAGAACTTGCCACAGAGCAGGTTAAGTTCATGGTTCCCATGGCAACCTACAGTTTGATGGGATAAATTTCTGCTTTGCTTTGGTTAGCGATCCAGGTTCAAAATTTACATGATTGAAAAAAAAAAACCAACATAAACTATTCATTATTCCGGCTGCACACCATCTCAGATCTTCGTGACCTTTACTTGTATTCCTCAGAGTTTTGCCATTTTCTTGATTCATAGCAGGAGTATTTACCTCTTTGCTGAGGTGATGAAAGTCCGCAGAGAAAGGCTTCTCTAGGTCAACCCAGACTCACATCCTTGCCATTCTAACCACTACACTGCTGTTCAGCCCCAGTGAACTGCAATCTCTACCTTGTTAATTGTTAATCAGAGTTCCACGTGCTTTAAATGAATAACTCTTTTGGTCTTTTGGTGTAAGATGTCGTCAGTCCGCTGCCTGACTCCTACAGTCCTCAGTATGTGGAGGCTGCCTGGTATCCTTGGTGGGAGAAGCAGGGATTCTTCAAACCTGAATACGGGGTGAGAAACTCTGACCATCATGCAGAATTCGTTGTGAATGTGAACAATCTGAAAAGTTGGGAGGCTTCATGTGTCGTCCTCTCTTTCCTGTAGAGGAGGAGTATCAGTGATCAAAACCCCCGCGGCGTCTTCATGATGTGCATCCCTCCTCCTAATGTGACAGGATCACTCCACCTGGGCCACGCCCTCACCAATGCAATCCAGGACACGCTGACAAGATGGTAACTACAGTCCGACTGATCAGTAGCGTTTGAATTTTCCTTGTGAGGCTTTAGTTGCGTGTGTCTGTCGAGTTAAATTCCGCTCGATGTGTTAAAGCTGACTCATTTGCTTTCACGTCTGCGTGCACAGGCACAGGATGCGAGGGGAGACCACGCTGTGGAACCCGGGCTGTGACCACGCTGGCATCGCCACCCAGGTGGTGGTGGAGAAAAAGCTGATGAGAGAGAGAGGCATGAGTCGCCACGATCTGGGCAGGGACAGCTTCATCCAGGAGGTCTGGACGTGGAAGAACGAGTGAGTGTGTAAAGGACTGGGAAGGATAAAACACAAACAAGTCGAATAGGAAAATATATTTGGTGCTTTTCGTAGGAAGGGAGACCGCATCTACCACCAGCTGAAGAAACTGGGCTCCTCTCTGGACTGGGATAGAGCCTGCTTCACTATGGACACTGTGAGTTTTAGGAAGTGCCTGAATTACAGGTTGATATAAACAGTGACATTTATTTCATTTTTTTTTTTTTTGTATCATTTGTTTCTAATTTTATTTTAAGTCACGAAAATCTCGAAAAATAAATGATAAAACTATTTAATTTTGTTGTGATATTCTATTTGTTTGCCATGCAGCTGTATTGTATGTCTGAAAATAAATACATGTTTTCAATGTTTAAACCACCTTCTTTCTTCAGAAACTTTCCTTCGCAGTCCAGGAGGCTTTTATCCGCATGCATGATGAGGGGGTGATCTACAGGAGCAAGAGGCTGGTCAACTGGTCCTGCACACTGAACTCGGCCATTTCTGACATTGAAGTAAGTTGCTCAGCTTTTAAATATTAAGGGATTGACATTATGGCATTAATCATTTTATCGGACATCACAACAAAACATCTAATAAATGTCATTTCTTTTGTAATTAACTGTAGTTTGAGGGTTTGCGCCTCGTAAACCGTTAAAGCCCATAACAGTTTTAATTGATTGAAGTGTATAAGAATACGCAGCCCACTGGTTATTTGTGGTTTTTGGTTCTATAGTTTTATATTTAAGAGCCTTTTTATGACCGAGTGGTTCAATTTCATTAAATTTAAACACCAAAGTATTTAAGCCTTCAATGACAGAGTAGCCTTGATTTGTTTTGATTTTATGGCTGTGACATTGTCAGGAAAGTGTGCACTGAGGGAAAGCTTCTGCTCCTTTTCTCCAGGATAACGTCAATATCTGGCATTTCTTCAGTGAGTGTGTTTGACAGTACCGAGACACTCATGTTACAACTGTCACTCACTTGTGAATTATAAAAAAATTTTATTTGACCTTTATATATGTAATCTCATTGAGAAGCATCCTGTTTTTCAAGAGAGATCTGTTAAATGAATGTGTGGTAGGACTGCGGGAGTCCTCACAGCCAAATTAATCACTAGAATGTTGGCACAAAGCTGTGTAACTCATGTTTGGTCTTTTTTATTTTTTATTTTTTTTATTTTGTTTGTTTATCATAAATGGCCTGGGAGTTGAGGTGAATCAAACTATGTGCGCCAAAGCCTGTCAGTGGTGATAGGACAGGAGTGAAAAGCTTTGAAGAGTACAATGTACTTCCTCGAGGGAGGGATGATCATTTTTGCAGAACTGGAGTTGTTGAATTCAGGAAATGAACTTGCTGAAAAAGACTCGGAACTCTTTTTATTAGGCTGTAATGGTATTATATCTTCCTCCCAGTGCTGGCCTCTGTGTATTCTCTTGATTAAATCCTGCATTTGCATTTTAGGTGGATAAAAAGGAGCTCACTGGCAGGACTTTGCTGCCTGTGCCTGGTTACAAGGAGAAAGTGGAGTTTGGGGTCTTGGTTTCCTTCGCTTACAAAGTGGATGGATCAGGTAACGTCGTGAAGAGCTGGTCACACTCGCAGAATGTCTCTCTGCTTTAGTGGGTCGTCCCTTTATATTTCTTCTCGTCTCTGCTCCCCTCAGATGAGGAGGTGATAGTAGCTACAACTCGTATTGAAACCATGCTTGGAGACACGGCTGTCGCCGTCCACCCTGCTGACGCCAGATATCAGCATCTGAAGGGAAAAATGGTGCTTCACCCTTTCTCCGACCGCAAGATGCCCGTTGTCTTTGACGACTTTGTGGACATGAACTTTGGAACAGGTGAATGTGGTTACAGGAGATGGTGGTGCAAGTGCCGAGAATAAGTAATCATAACGACTTGTTAGGATTGACCATTTCCTTATTACAGCTGCTTTTTTCTTTCTTTTTTTCCCTTCTCGCTTCTCCCTTTCCTTTTTCTTGACACCTTTTCTCCTCAGGCGCCGTCAAAATCACCCCAGCCCACGACCATAACGACTACGAGGTTGGAGTGAGACACAATCTGGCCTTCATCAACATCTTGGATGAGAATGGCCTGCTCATTAACGTGCCTTCCCCCTTCCTGGTACAGTGTCTCATTATCGTCCTTCCCCCCCGCAGCGTTTGCATTGCCACTATGACTCTAAAAGTCGGCCCTTTCCAGAGTTTGCTTGGTGTGGCTTTATTAATTCCGACATTTTTCATTTTTAACTATTTTGTCTGTCCCCCAGGGCATGAAGCGGTTTGAGGCCAGAAAAGCGGTGCTGCAGGCGCTCCAAGACCGGGGCCAGTTTAAAGAGATCAAAGACAACCCCATGGTCGTTCCAGTCTGCAGGTAAAGATGGCCTCATGCACAGTTTGTGTTTGAGATGCATTTATTAGATTTAGGATGATCTTTTGAGCCCCGCTGTGCGTCTCTGCTATCAGTCGCTCCAAAGACATCGTGGAGCCTCTGCTGAAGCCGCAGTGGTATGTGAGCTGCGCAGATATGGGCCGGGAGGCTGCAGACGCTGTCAGAGAGGGGAGGCTCAAAATCATCCCTGATCACCACCTCAAGACGTGGTTCAACTGGATGGACAACATTCGGTAATTATGTGTTAGTGCTGATGAGAATGAAATGGATCAAAGCTTTTTATGACCTTTTTTATGGCCAGTGTGCTTGGTGTTTGGTGTTTCCACAATAATTACAATCATATTGAGCCAATAAATTCTTGGCCTTGGCAGAAGTGCGGTTAAAATTCTAAATAGAAATATGAACCCTGGGGAATAGATTCTAAATTCACTGCTTACTTCAGTCGGTACAACCGAATGTCCGACAGTACAACAGCTCAGCCTTAAATTAAGCACTTCAGTTCGGTCTGAGAGGTTTTAATTTAGCTCTCTTCATTATAGAGGTTGTACTTTGCAGTAGTGTTGAGGTGGATTGTATTATTATGTGAGGTGTTTTATGTTCCGCCCCTCATATGCAATAAGAATGCAATAACCCTCTGCTGTGCGATGACCCAGCTCACACCGACACGACTCGTGGAAGATAAAAGCTTTCATTTTCAGTGTTGCCATTAAATGCATTTTTTTTTTTTTGTTTTACATCTATACTTATGTTCCTTCCATATCGTAGTTTCTATTTGTATTCTTTATTATGTGTGTCTTGTTAGGAAGGCACACTCCTGCTGATCGGCATTCAAAGTGATTATCAAGCATAAATCATTAATGTGAAGGGGTTTTCAAAATACAGAAATAAATTATGAAGCACCAACACTACTTTTAAAGCTTTAATCTTTCTGACATTGCATTTGGTTACACTAACTTTACGGATTTTTAAAACGTCCACTTTTAGTAAAACACAGTGCTTTGATACCTTAAGTTCAAAAGTTCTGCTTTTACTTTGAGGATTCGAACCTAGCAAACCTTTCAGAAACTATTTTTTTCTATCTGATTTGTACTCTGAAATAGTTCCAGTGAAATATAACAGTTAACACTTGTGACTTTGAAATCTTTTTACTGGTCAATTTATTTATTAATTTTTTTCCTTTTGCCTGATCTTCCTTTGTGTCGCCGGCGACACTATTTGGTTTGCAAACATCTGAACACCATTACCCATTGAATAACTTTGAATAACTTCAGCTTTCAATATCTAGCAAAGGACAAAACCTCTCAACAGAGTTCATTACACACTTTTCAATGTCGCTGGCAATTTTCATTATTTCAGTCAAAGTAATTTTGTGACGTATCGTATAACCTTAATGTTATTCTGTAATTTACACTCCAGTTTGGAGTAAAACTGGAACAAAGGATGTTTTCAAGTACAAGAGGTTTGCTCTAAAACCCATTCAACCACCTATTCAAAACACACACACACACACACACACACACACACACACACACACACACACACACACACACACACACACACACACACACACACACACACACACACACACACACACACACACACAGACGTAATAATTTAAAGTCTTTAATTAAGCTGAAAGATATTTTAGGGACTAAAGGAGAACATGCAAAACCCCTCACAGAAACCCCCTGAAGTGTGAATAGACTCGCCTCTGCCATAAAATGATCCTTTACAAAAGTAGCAATGTTCAGTTTGCCTTGAAATCATCTCCCAAGTTCTGAATTGAGTGTTTATTTGTTTGTTTTTCAAGGCACATTTGATATCAGAGCTGTTACACATCAAATTGAAATATCTTATCGGTTAATATGCGCGTCACCCATCTAAAGTATTTATCACATAAAATTGATCAAAATCACTGCTTAAAGAACATTGCACGATCAGTTTTTACTTCTTCCCTATGACAAATAGACACGTGTTCAAACTGCAGATCATTAGTTTAGCGTCACATCAAAGCAGCGGCTCACTGAGGAGAAACTGAGTCACCTTAATTAGATAAATGACACAAATTATTAATTGATTATTGAAATTGTTTGCCAATTAATTCTCTGTCATCACCTCATCAATTAGGTGACTAATTGTTTCAGCTGTATTAAGTAGACCAGTATGAATATGCATGAGTGCGATCGCACACTTTCTCCATCCGTCTTGCTTCCAGGGACTGGTGCATCTCTCGGCAGCTGTGGTGGGGCCACCGGATTCCCGCTTACTTCATCACTGTCAGCGATCCCTCCGTGAAGCCGGGAGAGGTAAGACCACTTCTATCATTAATGTCAAGGTCTGTGGGCTTTCGCATGACAGATATAAGCTATTTGCATCAGTGTTGCACAAGCCTTTTTCTATTTCTGTGATTTATTTACCCCCCTCCCCTGCAGGACATGGACGGTCATTACTGGGTGAGTGGGAGATCAGAGGAGGAGGCCAGAGAGAAGGCAGCCAAGCGATTCAACGTGTCTCCTGACAAAATCAGCCTCAGACAAGGTAAGATGTATCTGCTTTTAATTAGCAGTTTCACTGCTACAACCATTGCCGAGGCACTTAATCACTGCGTGTTATGCCAGCACACAGAATCGTCTAATTTAATTCTTTCTGCTCCATATTCATGCAGATTAGATAACTTTGGTGCTTGTGTTTCAGACGAGGACGTTCTGGACACTTGGTTCTCCTCTGGCATTTTCCCCTTCTCTATCTTCGGGTGGCCTAATGAGGTAAAAAAAAAAAAAAAAACTGAGGTCAACTTCAACTTTTTCTCCTGACACAGATTGCACTTTCCACCGCAGATAGAATTTTATCTGCAGTGGAAACGCTGCAGAAAATAAAAGCCTGTAAAATGGAAACGTCTCCGTGTAAATTATGAGTTGACTTTAACGTCTATTAATAAACTGTTTTATGTGCTCGTCACTGAACCTGAAAGTGTTCCTCATAAAGTATGACTTTTACAGTGTTCGCAGTGTTTTTATTTACTGTACTGTGGAAAAGTCTTAGGCTGGTGTTGGAAAGAAATCAATTCAACAGTGCTTTACAAAAAGATGCATTCATAGTTTGTTGTAGGATTTGTTGTGACCAAAGACTTTCGTCAAAGCTGAATCACTTCTTCTCAGCACTTGAAAACATTGTTTGAAAAAAGTTGCATGGAGGTTGTTTCAAAACATGTAGGAGAAGTGAGAACAGATCTCCTGTGACTGAAGCTGAGTTCAGATCTCTCTGTTCTGTTATGTGAATCCAGAGAGACTTGATCTGTGGGGACCAACCATCGCTCGGCACTTCCAGGTGTCTGTTATTCCTCTTTATGCTTATTGTAGTTCTGAATCAACACTGTTGTGTGGTTAGAGCTTGTTTTCCTCTGATTCAGGGTAAATTTGGAGCCCAATAGACACCTTCAGCTTTTAATGACACCTGCTTAACACCTCTGCGCAGTGAAATATTTAATTTATAAATGTTTCTTTCTTTATCAGACCCAGGATCTGAACGTGTTCTATCCAGGCACCCTGCTCGAGACGGGCCATGACATCCTTTTCTTCTGGGTGGCCCGCATGGTGATGATGGGCCTCAAACTGACAGGCAAGCTGCCCTTCAAAGAGGTGAGAACAATCAAAATAGCCCAGCGTGACACAACAGGATGTGATGTTGGTGCGGTGTGACTCAGTCGCGGCGATGCTTTCTTACAGGTTTATCTTCACGCAGTAGTGCGGGATGCACATGGAAGGAAGATGAGCAAGTCTCTGGGCAATGTCATTGACCCTCTCGATGTCATTACGGGGATCTCCCTTGAGGTAAAGACTAATCACACTTTAATGCATTCTTGGACACACAAGCGTAAGTGCCTGGATCTCTCATTTGGTTGCATTTCACACGGTCACCACAGAGTCGGCGGTCTCCTGTGACACATATTGTTACGTAAGGTTTATTAAGCACCTTTTTTCTGCTTTCAACAAGCTGTTATTGAGTCTATCAATCTCTCGCAGTAGCTGTGGTGGTGGTGGTGGGGGGGGTGTTGTTCAGCCAGACGCAGCAGAGCCGTCCTCTAGGGGGCAATGAAGGACTTGTTGTAAACTGAACTTCACCCTGGATGTTTTCCTTTGAAGGTTCTTTGCTGCCTGGACGATTAAAACATCCCAGAGCCGAGAGAAAGGAGCCTCTTGTTCTCAGGATGAAAAGAAACAACTGTTGAGCACATCCTCCTCCTGTCTTCCTTCTCTCCAGGGACTTCACGCCCAGTTGATCGACAGCAACTTGGATCCTTTGGAGATGGAGAAGGCGAAGCAGGGCCAGAAGTCAGACTACCCAAATGGCATCCCAGAGTGCGGCACAGATGCTCTCCGGTTTGCCCTGTGTGCCTACACAAGCCAAGGTGAACCTATTTCTTTACTGACGTTGATATTCCTTCTGTGGGCCACTGCCCACACGTCAGCCTAAACTTATTAAAACCACTAAATCAAAATGAAGGGAAATATTCCAGTCTTGTCAGTGAAAAGTAATTTTCTTATAAGGTCTATTTTAATATTTACTGAAATGATCTGCGGCTCCCAGGCAGGGATATCAACCTTGATGTCAACCGCATCCTGGGTTACCGTCACTTCTGCAACAAACTGTGGAACGCTGTGAAGTTTGCCATGAAGACGCTGGGAGACAACTTTGTTCCGTTGGAGAAAGCCCAGGTGAGAGCCGGGGAATACATAAAGAACACAGACAACGAAAGATTGTTTCATATATTTTGGAATGACATATTTTGGCTAAAGTAAGTCTAAAGTGAAACTCTTCCTATGTTAGCTCTGTTTGTCTGGGAGTTTAGTTTTGCACATACGCTGCCCTGATTTGTATTCATAGACTCGCCAACAGTGACATTTGGGAGGCACCCAGTGCAGGAGTCATGTTGACTGACTCTGAACGCTTTGTGTGTACCCCTCCTTCGATTCTGTCTCAGTTGTGTGGAGAGGAGAGCGTCTCAGACCGGTGGATATTGTCCAGGCTGTGTGCAGCCGTCGCTCTCTGCGACGGCGGCTTCAAGGCCTACGACTTCCCGACCATCACCACCGCCATCTATAACTTCTGGCTGTACGAGCTCTGTGACGTCTACCTGGTGAGAGAACTCTCAGAACTTAAAACAACAGCTCCAGTTTCCTCAGGAGACGGATGTCTTTAAATGGAGCGTGACTAACTCCTCTTGTTATCCAGGAAAGTGTAAAGCCGGTGTTCAGCAAAGCTGAAGGAGATGGCAGCAGCCAGAGAGAAGCCCTGGTGTGCAGACAGACGCTTTACACCTGTCTGGAGGTCGGCCTTCGCCTCCTCTCTCCAGTGATGCCCTTCGTCACAGAGGAGCTCTACCAGAGGTTACCACGGCGACAGCAGAGCGACCCCCCCAGCATCTGTGTCACATCCTACCCAGAGGCCCAGGAGGTGAGAAAAGAGTCCGGAAAACAAAGTGACTGGTGTCAGGATGAGTTATTACAGCCGACTTCAGTGTTTATTGTAATGAACTGTCACAAAACGTTGTTTTTCCCTGATTTGTTTCAGTTCTGCTGGAACAGCGAGGAGGTCGACCGTGACATGGACTTCATCATGGCTGTCGTGAAGACAATTCGATCGCTCAGGGCTGACTACAATCTGACCAAGACAAGAGCTGACTGTGAGATGACACCTCAATCACAACTCAGAAATAGATCGGGGGTGTCACTTCCGTTTAATTTCAACTGGGCCACACCACTAAAATGATGACATTATATGTGAACAAGACCGGCACAAATGTTTCCTGTTGTTTTAGCACAATATTACATTTAGTTTATGTATTGGTTCAAATCTAATTGCAATGCAGCGACAGGTTCTCGTTGTTGTGAACAAGCTGCTCGAAGGCGTTAAAATGCTGCATCTCAGTTTGACAGCAAGGATGAAGTGTCAAGAGAAGAGCAGGGGGATCAGGAGAGAAACCAGCGAGAAACAGACTGACAACACTGCAGAGTGTAGACGCCAGATCAGCAGACTATCTTAATCTGAAACATCTGAGAAGTTTGGCATTTTATTACTTATTTTAGAAATGTGAATTAATGTCTTCATGATAAATGGATTTAGAAAAACTGCATTTTCCAAATATGAACCTGAAAAAGAAAAGGTTGCTTTTTATTTAAGTACAGCAAATACCAGTTGGTATTTTTGTAACAAATTGGAATTTGATCATTTTCAGTTTTGGCAAAACCACCTGATGCACAACATATAAAATTATTCTGAGATCATGTCCTCCAATTGAATATTCTCTCAAAGATGCAGGTAGTGACTTATCTGGTGTTAAAACATCTGAAATCCTCTCTGCTATAGTGTTTGTTGACAAAAGCCTGCATATTTCCACAGTCACCCTCACATCATGGCTTTGATAGAAATCCGATTTCACCAGTAACAAGATTTCCCACTGCATGACTGATTGACTCAGACAGAGGGAGGGGGATTAATTAATTGATGTTTTCTTTGTCATTTCTAAAAATTGCAGGCCATATGTTGGACACTCCGGCTCAAAACGCCAATTTTCTTCTTCACTCATCACTGCATTTAGATTAGAATTAGTAGGATTTGCACACGATATGAACATAGACCAAATGTGATAAACCTGAAGCCATGTCTTAAATCACCTTCTGTAAAAGTACTGTTATACAAGCGTTTGTAATTGGTATTTTTCCTCTCCTAGGTTACCTCCAGTGTGTGGACTCGACAACTGTGTCCCTGGTGCAGAAACACAGTCTGCAGATCCAGACCTTGTCTTATTCCCAGGCCGTCATCCCTCTGACTGCCAGCCAGTCCGTCCCTGAAGGTTGCGCCGTGGCTATCGCTTCTGACAGATGTACCGTCAACCTCATGCTCAAGGTGAGAGAGCCGGTAATCGGGTTTGTTCCGTTTTGCCACCATTTCAGCGGCTGTATTTTCCGCAATGAATTACTTTAATGGAGCACTTCACTTTCGATAAACTGTGACAGTATAACCACACATCATCCATCTGGAGTTAAGTTTCACCAGAATTTGAGTTGTTTGTCAGTTTCTCCGTCGCCGGCCCGAAATCGTCTGATCGTACCTTTGAGCCGCCGGCTTCATTTCGCCGCTTTATTTCTCAGGGTCTCATTGATGTGGAGAAGGAAGTGGCCAAGCTGATGACAAAGAAAAGTGACTTGGAAAAACAGATGGAGAAACTGCGAGAGAAGATGGTGAAGAATGACTACAAGGAAAAGGTGCCAGTGAAGGTGCAGGAACAGGATGCCGAGAAGGTGGGAAAAAGAAATTGACTTGCAGGTTTTTTTTGGTTTTTTTTGTCTAATATGTGAGACAGGCGAATGCTTGTGGAATAATAACTTCCTCATCTCCACAGCTGCGGCAGAGCCAAACCGA
This sequence comes from Lipophrys pholis, assembly GCF_963383615.2. NCBI lineage: Eukaryota > Metazoa > Chordata > Actinopteri > Blenniiformes > Blenniidae > Lipophrys > Lipophrys pholis. The sequence goes on along the minus strand of NC_137639.1, from coordinate 21,109,326 downwards.
ACTGGAGAAAGTGAAAGAAGCCATAGACAACTTCAGCAAAATGATGTAACTCTCCCCTTTCGCATTATGGAAATCAGGACTTACTTTCTTTTTCTTGTCATTGTGCTAATTTTCATATTCATTTTATGAACTGATTGTTGTACACGGGGAATTCAATAAATCTCTCAACACACAGGGCTTCTCTTGTATGTAATATTCATAAGCAATTTATTCATCTGTGCCTCTTGTTTATCTCTGCAATTTGTTGAACACTCGGATCATCCCGTGACCAAATCGAATAAAAATCCCTGAAGTCCATATTTTTTTTCTTTAATTCAGCATGTTTATTAGAACATTTAAGAGTTTTGTTTTCAGTTACAGCTTTGTTCAGAAACAGTGCTCACAGAGGAAATGTGGAACACTTTGGCTGCATTTTTCTGAATTGACCAATATTTCCTTTAATTGTCGCAACATTTGTATTTCGTGTTGCTTGATATACAGCCAAAGAGGGGACAGTGGAGGGAGTGAGTAATGGCTTGTTCATTTATTTGAACATATCTTTTATTTCAAAAGAGAAAACACTGAAATATGACTAATTACTAACCTTAAAATAAAAAGATTTACCATATGTTACATTGTTTTGGGGGGGAGGGGTGGGGGGAGGGTCGACCATATCTTTCCAGATGTCTCCACAGCAATACTATACAAAACCACAAACCTGTCTTAGAAAAAAAAAAAAATTAATCTGGAAGATAATCACAGTAGTACATTCAAACCATTGCAGGAACACTCGCTGATCAGAGGCCGTCCTCATCCCGGGGGCTCCTCTACAGTCTCCAGGGGGAGTGAAACTCGGTGGCGGGGAGAGGAGTGCAGTGTGTTGACTCAAAGTTTCGCATGTATTTCCGCGCCTTAGAGAGGAGGGAAGAAGGAGGGGGAAAAAAAGAAAAAGCGCACAGTAGGCATGGAGGAGGAATGGAGAATGAGAGGTGTGGGAGGGCAATGAACAAAAAGTGCAGAACTTGATTATATTAGGCTCGGTCTATCTGGCTCAGTGCCTTACAAATCTCCCCCATCTCTTAAGGGTTTACACAGGAGGTGAATGAAGCCTAATTTAGAAGGCATTACCACGGGAGGAAAAGCATAGCATTAGCTGTAATTGATGGCACTCCTCTTGTTTGATGTTAAATGACTTCAATAAGCAGAGCGCACCGAAATATATTACACCAGTCAACCTGAGAGCACAGGTGAGCTGGTTACTATGGCGACTGGGAAAGTGTTCCTTAGTGGTAATGATGTCTGAATAGCTGTGATTCTTTTTTCTCCCCCCTCAGAGTGCAAGTGAAGCGGGGGGTAGGGTGCAAAAACCTCAAACATGAAGATTGGGATTATTGGAGAGAAGGAAATTATAACTGTGTGAATGGGAGGAGCAGAATGTGTAGAAATCTACTTTGGAGACAAGTAGCTGCCCTTAAAAACTACATGAGCGTACACTGACACCGAGAGCGCCGACAGCAATGAAGTAATTCCTTACCAAGAAAAGAGCCAGCTGCCGTCTCCCCTCTAGAGTCATATCCTCACCTGGTAACGTGGAGAGAGTGTCGGATCATATACAAACACCGAGGTGATGCATGAGGGTTGGTGGGTGTCGGAGGTTATCAGCCGGGTGAATGTGAAGACTCACCAACGCTCCACGGAAACGAGACGTCCCTGTCTGCCTGATACGACTGCAGCACAGACACACACCAGTCGTCGTCCACCTCGTAGCCACTGTACACCGACGCTGCGGGGCGGGACAGCAGCGATTACACACAGTCTATAACAGGTTAATGCCCAGAATATTGACAAAAATCCTTGAATATTTAGTGGCAATTATATGCTGTTTTGGACCAGAGTAGAAAAACGGTGGACAGCTGTGGTGATGTATGTCACAGCTCTTTAGTAATTTACACAACACTGCTGTGTGCTGGGCTTGATGCACTTGAGGGATTATTGTAGTAGTACTTTTTTTCTTTTTACCAACTGAGAGCTCAGGATCACTTAAAAATGTATAATGGAGTCAAAACAGCAGCAGGAGTTCCTCTGTTTCACACACAAACACAGAGGAGGATCTCTTCCAGGCAGATGGCGGCTCCAGCAGCTGCCGCACGCTGTGTTTGATTAGTTTGGATGTCTTTGGTGACACGCTGCGTTCGTACTTAAAGACTTTGTTAAACTTTACATCTTGTGTTTATGAGCTTACTGTTGATTTATCTACTGATCTTTGATAAATAATCATCAACAAAATATTACTTAAGTGTCTTCCCGTCATATTCCCTCCTGCTTTGCATGTACAAGAGTGTCAAATCTCAGATGACTCATCCTGCACTGAAGGGCGTTTACTAATTCTGCTTCCAAGAAATGACACAAATGCGGCTTCATGGACATCGCTCCTGAAACGGCAGCAAGCGCCGACCTTGGACACTGGCTCAGACCGAGAGCACTGAAACTCTGGAACACGCCCTCTGAAGCACGCTCATTGTAAATATGTCAACAATGCAGTGAATAGCAAGATTGTTCTCAAGAATCTGGGTTAGGCCTTTGTGTGGAGTTGTGTGGCTTTTGTCACTAAATGTCTCTGTGAGTGTGTCTCTGTGATAGGCTGTTTACCTGTCCAGTGTGGACCCTGCTGTTCACCACAGTCAGAATGGATATGCAATTTCTTGGGGTATTGAAATGACTTGAAGAAGGGAGAACCCCGAGTTCTACACTAATTCAATGGTTTCGAGCTCACAAGCACACTTACCTTCTTCTAAATGACCGGAGGCTCCCAGCCACTGTCTGACCACTCTGATCCCTTCGTCCGTCATTAGTTTAGGGTACCTGATGAGGAGAACGACATCAATGCTTGTATTTGTGGTTACATAATGAGCTCCTAAAGGTTCCCGGCAGAGACGATGTCCTCAGGTTGTGTGTGTGTGAGGATGAGGATGAGCGGTCTGACCTGAATTGGAGCAGTTTGAGCAGCAGGTCATTGCCTCTGTTCGACATGATGTCCTCTGGGCCCCTGGAAAACAGTTGAGATAATGCAGCGCCACACATTTTAGATTTCCTTCTTTACCGGAATACTTTCATAGAAAAACTCTTGATAAATTCAGATTCACTGGTATGGGGAACGATGTTCGAAGACTTGCTTCCTTTTATTTTCATGTAGTTGGACAGGTTGTCCGTTTAATGGGCATATTTGGTAATATGTGCATTCCTTCACATTTCTTCAAACTCAATTTGATCAGTCACAGAAAACATGATTCAAAAGTTGTGTCAAACCTTTGGAAAAGTGCTGCTTACTTAAGTTTAGGGTAGTTTTTGATAATACACATATTTACATATATACATTTAGAAATAAAAAAGGTCAGGTGGTTTTGCTCTGGTTTAGATTTATTAATTTTTTTATAAAGGTTTGAGTATTCAAATATAAACATAATGGTGTTTATTTCTATCATCTTTAATAAGACGCAGATAAGAAGAAGTAGAAAAAAAGGTACAAATATTCTCATTAGAAAAATCTGCCTTGAAACAGAAAATTGCCCTTGATACCCTCCTTGGGATGAAAATTTCCAATTCCAAGTATATGAAGGAGTTATTTCACATTTTAATGATTGCAAATACAAAATGTAATTCATATGTAATTAGCATTGAATGACATGGCATTAAATATTTATGGATTAAAATACATATTTCTGTGTATTTTTGCTTTAACTTCAACACAGGAAATCATTGGTACTGCTGGACCAGGACTGATGTGACGTCGGGAACGAGGTGAAGATAATCCCTTCACCCGTTGAAGTACCGTAACAGTTTTCAGAAAGGCGTCAGGCTGTTTTACAATAGATGCTTATGAGACGTTTAGAGTGGAAATGTGGTTAAAGTGAAGAAAAACTGCAGAATACGGGAGGTATTTATAAGCTTGTAGTAAACACAGATCAGACAAAGAATGGAGACTCCACTCGACCGCTGAACTTGCGCTGTGATACCTGGCACCAAGTCATTGACGAGATCGCTTATATAGAAGTCGAAGTCTCTCAGAAGATATATATTTTTCAAGTACATTCACTCCATCTGGTATTTAGAGGCTCTTTCAAGGAAAAGCAAAGCATTTCACACTGAAGCACTCCAAGATACACTGAGGAGACCTACGTTGTGGTGATGATCTCATCTCTGGTTCTCCTGATGATGAGGACTGGTCCTTGGTATCTGCAGGAGGAGAAGCAGCTGCGTTACTCGTCAGTTATGCCGTACAAGCAGTGCCAATAAAGGAGAAAAGAAAAGAAAAAAATATCTCAAGTTTCTCCGCTGCGTCCAACTGCATTGCGTAACATTTGGTGATTCACAATCTGGCTTTTCACGACTAGTTCAACAATAGGCAGCATCGCCCACTCACTTGAGAAGCTGGTCAGCGTTGTTGAGGTTCATGTATTGCCTCACTGTGTGCTGCACCAGCGGTCCTGGAAGAAAAGCAACGTGCTGTAAGCTGCAGGAGGAAAAACTTATCTGTCGAAAACAAATCAACGGAGATAAAAAGTTGGACTCACTCCAACTGTCGGGCATGACTTTGAGGGCCAAAGGCAGGAGGTCGTCAAAGGACGCGTCCAAGACTAATGACTGGATCTCTGGGTATGACATTACTGCCCAACTGGCTGAGGAAGACCAAGAAGCAGAAACAGTGAGGATGGGCGACAGCTGAGAGGAGTAAAACTTTACACGGTTCTATGGAAACAGGAGACAACATAGCAGCGTTATCCTCTCCCAGCAGCATCTCCACCCATCAGCCTGCCTGCACGTTTGAATTCACAACTTGTTAAATGTCATTATAAATCTAGTGAATGTGTATTTGATCAGCAGTGCCTCACTACCCTGAGAGATCACACATCCAACAGTAGGCTGGAGGCGTCCATGATACACAACAGGCCAACAACCAGAGCGGAACATCCTAATGCTGGTTGTATCACAACTTAAAGTTCTGTTCTTCTATACCATCTATTCTCTTCTGAGCTCCCATGGTGTTCTGATATTCCTGATTGACTTTTTAAAATTGGTGCTGTAGATCAATAATAAGTTAATATCACATTATTGTTTTGTTTTTGAGTACCTGTGAATCCGCCTATTGACCAGGCGTACACAACAATGTCGCTGAGCTGGAAGCCCAGCTTGTGTAGTGCAAACTGGATCACCACATCCATGGCGTTGGCTTCATTCTGGGGAAACGGCACTCCCTGGTAGAATAAAGAAAATGAATTCAAATTAAAACGAAGAAAACAATGTTGAGTTCGGGGTTTTATTGGAGGATATGTTTCTTTCATTAGTCTGGCCGACTTGAGATCCAGATTGACTCTCACATGCGTTCCTGCTCATCAGAGCCCAGCAGCTGAAAGCAGCATAACAATACACTCTTGTTCTCCATTCTGCTGCTTGGCTTGACCAAATGAAGTTCAGCATTCATCCGCCGTCAGCTTGAACATTCACTGAAGCTCAGAATGTGATAAAAGCTGCTTACCGTGCTTCCTCCAAAGCCGGGGTGGTTCCAGCCCAGAACGGAGTATCCACCTGCAGAGCAGCAGCAGCAGCACAAGACTCGACTTATTGAAATGCACCAACCTGAGACTCTTAACGAGGGCGTGTGGTAAATGTCACCAGAATATATCGAAATTCTTGTCAAGTGAAGCAGTCCTCACCCTCCAGCGGCGTGTTCATGCAGCCCACCTCATAAAAGCCGGCGTTGCCCTCGCAGCAGATGACCTGTGGCGGAAGTCAACAACTGTCGGTAATGTGACCGGTGTGACGAGAAGTTTTGTTGCAGCCTGGAACAAGCCCAAGGCAATATAACAACAAATCACTGCGGACATTTACCAGAGTCTGGCCCTTCTGTCCTCCATCTTTCCTTCGATCCACAAACATCGTATCGATCTCATTGCCGTCGCAGGCCACCAGCTTGTTCCTTTGCCCGTCAAACTGCGATAAAAGAGGGACAAAGAAGTGACTTTCCGACACTATTATGAGGTTGGAGAAAGCAAACGGATTCGTTTATCACCTCTTCTATCAGACGAGCCTGGCCCTGCTGCAGCATTGGTCTCATGGCTTTTTGCAGCAAACCCACTGAGCCGGGATAGAGCATCCGCCTCCCAAATGAGTGGGCAATGAGAAAACTGGAGAGAAAGATGGATGATGAGACTGTGGTACAATCAAAAGAAGGATAAAACTAATTTTCTGGATGCTAAGCACCGTTGGGGGGTGGTGGTGGGAGGGTTACACTTAAACACAGGGCATGTTACGGTACTGTCTCTGGGCTCGTAAAGTTTGGTAAGTATTCCGATGGGAAACACCGGGCATCTTCGAGAATCCAAACTTTCATTTAGTTGACAGATCATAACTTGTTCACCCGTTTCAATGACTCGTACAAACACGTCTGCTCCTGGCCGACACAACATGGAGCTAAAGAGAGAGAGCTATTTACCTGATGATGTGACACGGTAAAGTGCGCACAGAGTTGAGGACGCTATCAGCAGCCCCTCTTAATCTGGGCTCTGGCTTCAACAGAGAAACGCCAGCCTTGGAAAGCTTCCTGCCACAGATGGGAGTCAAGGTCATTTGGCATTCAGTAACTGTCGTCGTCTAATGTAGCGCGTGCTCCTTTTAATTCCTGTATTTGAACTGATGCGACCTTGAGGGGAATTGAAATACTGCAAACACAAAAACCTGTCATATGGAAATCAAGTAATAAATAGCAGAACATACGGACTGTTGACTTCTGTCCAAGAGAAATCTGAAGGCCAATGCTTGAAGTCAAAGTCAAAACACCTCAGCTTTTTCTATAAAAACAAAAAAAACATAAGGACTCACATCAGTACAAATTTCTTCCCCATGTGTGAGAAATGATTCCGTTTCACCCCTATTTTCCAAAGTTTCACAGAACTAATTCAAGTTTTCAGCCTCTGCCCTAAGCTACCACGATCTCACCTTGTTCGCTTGTGTGTGATTGTTCTTAGTTTCCTCAAGGATCGAGATAAACTGAAGATACTCAGAGTTCTTCCATCTCCCCCACCCTTACAGAGAAACGCAGAGAGGGAGGAGAAGCAGCAGGAAAAGAGGTTCAAGTGGAGTCCATGAGAGGCTAAACAAACATTCTCAAGCAAAAAAATCTGCTGGGTGTGTTTAGTATGCTTTGCAAGTGAAGGCCTTGTTCAACAAAGCCGAGAGAAATGGTGTTTGTCTTGAAGGTAAATTAGTGACTTCCTGCTGGTCATTTACAACCTGCAGTCTCACCTCGAAGGCAGGCCACTCCCAGAAGACACACCAGCACGGTGCCCACATACTGGCCCACTGGAACCAGCTTACTGCTGCAGATGTAGCCTAAAAGTGAACACACACACACACACACACACACACACACATACATACGGTGACACACACTTCAACATTCCCTCCCCAGTCCCCGTCGCTTCTCCATGCAATGCCCAAGGCTCATTAACAAGCAGCAAATGAAAAAAAAGACTCACGGTCTGACAGCCCCGCTACAATCATATGCATAAATCAATATCAGAAAGTGAATTATACACTAAGGAGTAACACACAAGCTCATGCAATTAATTTCTATCGATGCGCAGTCTAACTGGGTGATTCAGTTGATTAAGTTTATAATAATCCCATTTGAGGGAGAAAACCAATTCTTGAGGACAGCCACCCGCCTTCATCATTTTCATTCCTCACAGGAAAGTGAATTGCTATCCAGGAAATGTTTTTTTAAAAATCTCCTTTTAAATGCTTCTGAAACACGACAAACTAAATATACCAAGCTTAAATAGGTGAGCGAGAGAAAAGGCACAAATATAAAAGAAAAAGTACGAGAATTTACTTCCGTGTATTTTTCTGTTTCTTGATCTTCTTTCAAAGATTCTACTGTTTAATAATGAGGAGAGCTCAACAATATTCCAACATCAGTGTCAGGATAATGTTCGTGTTTCAAAGCTGCTTAAAAACAAACTGGGGTTCACGAATGTCCCAATGCAGCCCAAAACAATGTTTGTTGCGAATTTTTCAGTTTTGTGGAGTGACAATATTATACAATTAAGATCATGGTTCACTGGTATGAAATCAAATATTCAAGCACATCTAAATAAATGTTAGAATATCATTGCAAAGTTAATTGCTTTGTCAGCTTTTTCTACAGATATAACATACAGATCAAATACTTAAGCCTTAATTTTACTTCTGCTTATAAACCAGTATAACAACAAACCAATACTCTTTGATGTTATAAAAATACTCCAATATTTTTATTCTCGACTTTTAAGCATAGATCAAATAGAATAACACAAAAAGGTTGTAGTGTGCAATATCTAAACTATATGCAAATTTTCATGCATTATTAAATAATGGAGGCAAACTACTTTTCCAGTGTATTCTTTTTTTCATGCATATGTGCATAATATGAATGTATTCAATAATTTCATTATCATCCAAAGCTCTTGGAGTTGCTGTCATTAGAATTAGAGGTGGATGAGCTTGCTTTTGAGAAATTAAAGCAATGTATCTAACATAATAAAAAAATGAATCATATTCAAAAATAATTCTGCCAAAGCAACAAATGTGAGTTTTATTTCCTTACATTAATGGGAAAGTGTCGTATTAAATATTCAGTAAAAAATAACTTGGGAGTCAAATTCTTCAAAAATGGCAATGAATTCCAGACAAGCTTGTCTTTGCTGTAATTAAATTATACATATAATGTATGGAGCACAGCACAACGGTTGGATGGATTATGGAATGACTTTGGAACATTACCACAAGTCGTCATTTTATCAACGCATATCCAACCACACATCACACCAATACAACGAAGAGCTGTACGACACAACACAGCTGCTCGGTACATCAACTCACATGATGACTTGCCACATTTACAGCCATTACATTTACTTCTAATTGATCTAGCAATCGTTTTTTGTAATCAAATACATTTACTGTGGTCTATCGAACATCTGAAAATAACATAATTAGGGTTCTATTAGTTTCAGGCAGCCTAAGGCGATGCTCTCAGAATATCCCAAACATTGTGAAAAAATACAACAGAGAGACCAAAACATGGCAGATGCTAAAAGTGGAGGTCACACACCAGAGAAAAGCTGGATATTCTTTCACTAAGGAGGGCATTTTGATTTCTAAGTGCAGAAAACATCATTGTTGAATTTCAAAATGTGTATCTCATGAGAAATTCCTTGATGATTAAAAGTGTTTTTTTCTTTTTCTTTTTTAATTGAATTCAGCGACGGACTGGTGACCTGTACAGGGTGACTACATTGTAAAGATCATTACAATTTTAGTTTACAACTCATTTCATCGGTGAACCCGCATATACACTCATTGATTATTGGACAATGAGCTTTTGCCCAAACACAGACGCACTGAATCTCTAGACGGCTCACGAACAAGTCTTCCAATTTACAGATGAGCAACATTTGGTGCATTGACAAATAAATAAATAAATAAAAAGGTTGTAGCCACAGTACGTCATGTGACAAAAGGAAATCGACAAAACAGGCACTCACCATTATCGTACCAACATACCAGATGTTTTATTAGTATTGTATAAGTATTGTGAATCATACACAATCATCGTCACTCCCCAAAAACATATATATATATATATATTTTTTTTTTTTCAAAGTGTGTGCTCCACCAATCGAATCAGAAATCAAACTTAGAAAGTGTAATTGAGGCATTAGGCAATCCCAAACAAGGTAGGCCCTCCCTTTGAAACCACCCACAATTAGGCAGCTCTGCTCTGGCTCATGGCACCAGGAGAGGAAGAAGTTCTTCCTCTTCCCAAGATGGACATGTGTATGCGCAGAGCCAGTCCAGCTCATGCAGACAGAGCAGATTCTGAATGCAGCTTATATGATCAAATATTCAAATGGATGAAAATCCAGGAAAACCTGGATTTGGGGCACTGAACTAAGAATACAATGTTTTTGCACAAACGAGACCCACGTAAAAGTGTTGAAGAGCTGCATAATATGACCCCTTTAAATGCATTTACCCTGCAATGGACCGGTGGTCAGTCATACAAAGTAATATAGCTGGATGGATGGATGGGTGTTTTGCTGCCCCTCACATTGCATGGAGAATAAATTTGGGGGTGCAAGCATGACTTCCTGTGAGGAATTGTAAAAGTGTGTGTTCATTTGCGAGAACTGAAACCAAATTCCTGAATTAATTTACGTCCACCCACTCAGTATAAACAATAGTACCTACCTTTTCTGTAAAGATAGCAGAGAAGGAGAGGAGAGCTGTAGTAGGACAATGACCACAATGCTGAAGCCTGCAGGAAGAAAATATGAGCTTTATGTGTTGAAACTCCCACCATTCCTCTCTAATCGATGATGATGTAGCAGTACTGACCCAGCCTAGGATGCTGTCAGTGTGTTTCTCCAGAATTCTGGGTTGGTATGTCCATCCCTGACGGGGCAGATAATATCATTTCATCTGTTTATCACATAAACAACCGTGGGCTTAACAAGTAGTACTAAGGTTACACAGAAGTAAACGCAATAAATACAAAACAGGCATGTTTACAAGTAATGCTTCAGGTAGATCTTCTGTCTTTCTGCAGCCTGCAATTGCAAAGTTTGCGCTCGCAGCAATTAGCATTAGCATCAGCGAGACAAAGTAACATGAAATAGTGAGCAGTTAGAGCCACTAATCACAGACACAGTAAACCAGAAACTAGTAAAGTAGCGGCGTGTCGCCGTGTGCCCGTGACTTCATTCATTTGGGTGATTTTCAGGCCGAACGGTTTCTACAACAGCAGGTTTCAATAACAAACACCTGACACTTCCGGGCCGCGGCACGAGCAACACAGCAGCTAAACGACTCAATATCACTCCGTTACTGCTCTCGGCTGACAGAATACAACGCGAAATGGTAAAGACATCCCTACCCTCCTCCCCGACCTGCCCTCTGGGGGAGACGGATCCGGGGAGCGGTGAATTCGTTGTAGATGAGGCCCTAAAACGCAGCGGAGATACATCAAGTCGACCATTCTTCCGCTACTGTAACTACGGAAGCCTGCTTCGGCCAAACAAGTCCAAAAGCGAAAGCGCTTAGAAATTTGAGGCAAAAATGGAGACACGCACCCTCATAGATCAGATCATTTATTTTTAAATACATAAATACAAATACATACATCTGTTAAAGTAAAACAAAATTCTAAAGATAAAGTACATTTACTAGAAAACCTTCAAACACACAATTATTTCTCATACAAGATTTTACGCCTTTAAAGAAAACCACTCCCTTTTACAGCTTCCATCCAGCAAAAGCTTGGAATACTAACAGCAAATAAATCACAAAGTAGCATCTCCCTAAAGCACTGAAGTTTTCTTCAAGTCCGATCTTTGATATTCAGTTGTTACTTCTGTTTATAAAGGGCTTCTGCTGCAGCAGGGAACTGAGCAGATGTGACAGCTGGATGAGGCTGAGATGTGGGTAGGTGATCAGCTCTGACACAGCTCGTATCTGAAAAGAGAGCACAAAGACAAACTAACACACAAACACAAACACACACTCTCTCACGCACCACAAACAAAACCTCCCAGTCCCCGGGTTCTCTTTTATTCTTCCTTTAACACAAACACAAGCAACCCACGCAACAACAACACACGGTTGAAGGAGTGTTGCCTGTCAGCGCGTGGCGTGATATTATGCCACAGTGTCAGAGTGATGTTCAGGCCAACGTGATTGGTGAGTGTGAGAAGAATGTGAGGGGCAAGATGAATGACAGTGCACACACACACACGCACGCACACACACACACACGCACGCACGCACGCACGCACGCACGCACGCACGCACGCACGCACGCACGCACGCACGCACGCACGCACGCACGCACGCACGCACACACACACACACACACACACACACACACACACACACACACACACACACACACACACACACACACACACACACACACACACACACACACACCAAAAGACAGAGGTGATGCAAAGCTTTTTGCTTACCGCTCCAGTTCCTTATAGACATCATCCTCCCCTCTTGGCTTCAGATCCTGGCATTAAAAGAAAAAGGGGAGAAGGGTTGGAGACGGGGAAACAATGGCACAGTCAAGAGAAGGATAAGGATAGGCCAGATTTACGGCCCTCTTGTGTGTAATGAGATTGATTTGTTAATACCACTAATGTAGGGGTGACAGTTGATAGGCAACTAGTTTATATAGTTGGAGGACTGGCAGATTGAGTAAAAGCACTGCAAGTGTGAAGGAAATCACATCTGCTGACAGTTTGGGGAGGGTGCATTTGAGAGAATGAGGTTCTGTATGCACTGCTGGATGTGTCTATTACAGTTTGTCACACAGACACATATGCACCACGCCTGCATGTGTGCAGTGGGAGACGATACAGTAACTCACCATGTAGACTGAACCCTGGGGAGCAGCCTGTTGGGAAGAGAGGAGAGCGAGAAAACAGGTTTAATGAACAACAAGTGACAAAGAGTGAAAATCAGAGAAAAAAAAAACTGAAACAGAGCTGGGATGCAAGACATAAAAAAGTGCACTGCAGTGATAGGGCAGGCAAGGAGAGGGGAAGTTGAGAAATACACAAAACCAGAGCAAGGCTGTCAAATTCAAGAAGTGGGAAAGGTGAAGATGAGGGCAAAATAAAGTGGAAAATGTATCTGCGCCGCATTAGTAACTGACGTATGAATTCATCACCTGTCGATCTCTTGGATCCTCATAGATGTTCTCTGCTTCACATGACTGGACAGACAGGGACTGCTCAATACCTGAACACACAAAAAGATAGTTACTGGCACAGTCTCGCAAACAAATTCTCACACACACACACACACACACGCACACACGCACACACGCAGCCGCAAAGGGAGGAAGGAGGTGGGGGCAGATTCATTACAACAAACCCAGAGGATGTCACGGCCGACATCGCTCAGTGGCAGCCGACAGGGGCCAAAGATGGACGAAAACACAGAAAGCTGTCAAAGAAAGAAAACGCCGGAAGACTCACCGTGATCAGAAATGTGTTTCTGTCTCCATAGCAACACACCGACAGCTGCAGCAACCAGGGGCACCAGGAGTAATAAAGCAGAGAGAGAAGGGAGCAGGGAGGGGGTGACACTCTCTACAAAAGGAGAAAAGCGAGAGAGAGAGAGAAGGAGAAAAAAGGCATGAATGTTTCCAGGAAAAGTGCTAATATAAAACTCATAGAAAAAGTGCAGATGAATGACATGAAACACAGACTAGAAAAGTTATTCTCAAGTTTGCTCTTTTGTACAAGTCAAGACTAGGCCATGTCTGCCTTTACCTGTAAACTTCAGCACCATATTTTAAAATAAGTTTCCGTTATGATTTCCTCAACATGTTACATGTATTTGCATCATGCTGCTGTCAGTTACAGACAATGGCTTCAGTGAAAGATGGCAAGGGAATCTAGACACTGTCAGGGAGAGTGAATACTCTGTGCAACAGCTTAGTAGACATTGATCTGACAGAATTTCACTCTGGATGGTAAGGGCTGTTATTTGGAAATGTAGACAAGAAGAACAAAAGTAGCATTACTGAAATGTCCAAAAGCTTTCAGTTTCTTACACAAAGCCTCAGCAAATTCCATACAGAGCAGTATTTTTGCATCCTCTTTATTCCATGCCTTATTTTATAAATATGTAGTACTGTGCAAAAGTCTGGTGTAATATAATGCTAAATATCCATCATGAAATACCAGCAGGAATGCATCCGATTGGCTCCAAATTTATTCCACAGCAGAAGAAAACAACCCAAACATGCAGCCAGTGTTTATTAGAAATTACTTTTAGTGTAAATAGGAACAATTGGTCCTCTACATGATAGTGTGGCCTCCTCAGAGCACTGATCTTAACAGAATAAAGTAATGGTATCGATATGGAAACAGAAGCATCAAAATGAGATTACATCCACAGAAGCTGTGGGCTTGACTTTTTGAGATGCTTGTAAACTCCAGGGTAAGTTCTTTTGAAAACTATCCTCAAGTGAACTGAGAAGAACTGATGCTGCTAATTTACTTCACAGTTGAAGTGATCATGTTTTATGCACAGGCATCAGTGCAAAGAAAACTTTAGCACAGCACTGTAATGCAGACAACGTGTAGTCTGCATTTCTTTTCAGTGTCTTGAAATCAGATTTTTAACTGCCTGGAGGGACACTGACGATCGATGTAACCAGCAGCATTTCAGCCAGACCCAGTCGATTGAACGCTCCGGTATTATTATCACATGCATTACATCAGCACGCCATCAATTCACCGCTGCACCAGTCAAAATTTGTGGGAAGAGAAAAGGGGTGCGATCAAACTTGTCAGATATGTTTGCATAATGAGGGTGACATCAGTCTTGCAAAACACAGCCACAGGGCAACATGGGGAGCAGGAGGGAGGTACTTGTTTCCACTGTGATTGCTGCAATTTAATGTACCTGAACAAGTGTTCTGTTGCTGTCAGCACACTGATCATGGCGCACAAACTAATCAGATCTGTCACACATCTTTAGATTACACAGTAGAAGCCTAATGAACAAACAGCCTCAACAGAAACAGACTTAGTTTATAATTAGCAGCATTTATAAGCAGCCCCCCCCCCCCCCCCCCCCCCCACCACCACCACCCCAGAGGTTATAGGAGGGTGTGAAACCTGGCTAAAGCAAAGTTTACTCTCACATCTCATCAACTTTCCACAAATTTTGTTTGAAAAGGGATTGGCCTCCAAGCTTCACCTTTGCCCCGGTGTCACAGCTTTTAGCCAGCTTCAAAATAATCAATTATTATGTGCTGTGTGAGGAGTAATTGATTGGTGAGTGTGTGTAGAGGTTGCTAATGGAATACTGTGGTGAGAGGTGACCCTAAGACTGACCTGCACTGTTCTCCATGCCAGCTTTAACGCATGAATTATGGTAATTGAGTGCAGTGAAGTGAAGCATAAATGCCCTTAGTTCCTCACCACCACATCTCTTCTGTCTGTCTGTCTATCTGTCTATCTGTCTATCTGTCTATCTGTCTATCTGTCTATCTGTCCGTCTGTCCGTCTGTCCGTCTGTCCGCCCGTCTGGCTCACCTATTTCTTTTCACCATTAGCTCCTCCTCCCCTCCTCTATTTTCTCTCAAATGAGGTCGGGGGTGATTTATATCGTCGCGATTGTAAAGTGTTTTGGCTGATAGGAAGCAGACCGAAGAACTGCTTGAATGTCTTGCAAATGATGGGCAGACGGTGGATAGCAAATGATTGCAGACAATCGCTGACATTTGAAGTATTTTGTGTGCAGCTGAACACCATGATTGTTTCAATTTTGTCTTGTTTGACTTGTGCCCCCAGTAAAAGAAATTCTATTATATAGTATTGTTTAACTTGTGAAGCTTGGACACTACTTTGTAATTTGTGAATTAGACATCCCGGCATGATAAAAAATGATTTACTGTATCTGTTATTATTTGTACCGAAAACTTGTTTCACTTGTCTCTCAGAGATAAACCTGTACAAAAACCCCAGCCACCTCTTGTTGCCTTTGAGAAAAAACAAACAACCTACAGTTTCATTTCTTTTTGTAAAACTATTTATTATTAACAGTGTTTGTTGGATCATACCGCAGTGTTGTGCATTCTGACACCTTTCAACCTTGTAAATGTAGGCTATCTAACACTGAAAGTTTTTGAACTTTCTATTTTGCCCTATCTAGATGTAAACGCACTGTGCACAATACAATGCGCCTTTATTATTTGCCAACTTTAAAACACTTTCCAAGTCTCCCCCTACACACTGGAAATATCTATGCGATGCCATTCACCACATATATTAATGTACACTTATTGTTTTTATACCTTCTGGCATTGACTAACATTAATTGCAGACTTACTGCAATTTCGGCCATAACTACCCCATTCCTAAATCTGATGGTACCTTTAAAATATGTCTTCACCTGAAAATCGTATCTGACGATGTGCTTTTTGTCCCCATAGGAACAACAAATCTGTATAATGTCAGTGCGTAATCAGATTTCATTCCCCACACTGGAGAACACACACACACACACACACACACACACACACACACACACACACACACACACACACACACACACACACACACACACACACACACACACACACACACACACACACACACAAACACATGTTATTATTGCAGAATCAAATCTCTCCAATCAGGCAAAAATTGCTGCCTCTTTCCCACTTGAAGTTGTTTTCACCCTCTTCTCCCTCCCCTCCCGGTACATTATTCTTATGGCCATACCATCAGTGTGCATCATGATGAGCTCTGGGCCGCTCAGCCCGAGTGATGTATTTGGGGTATGGAGAGTGAACTCATCGCTGCTAAGGGATCCATTCAACTGTCACATCCTCCTGTGCTCCCCCACAGCCACCAATACAATAAGCTTGAATAATTTAGTTTTTGTGGGAAGATATGTCCTAAGGTCCTGTCTTCTTATATTCACATATCAGCTGGGTGAATGTGATGAGAAAAGCGATAGCCGTTATGTTTTTTCTATTTTGCGGAAGAGGAAGCAGAGCAGATTATTAAGACTTTGATAGAAATTTGCACATAAGTGGAACGAGTTATTCCACTGGATATTATCACAGCTCTTTGTTACATAGAAGTCTTGACCCCTGACATCTTTAGTTACATTAAGGAAGCATTACATGTGTTACCTGTCAAGAGCATTTTTACTTTTTCAGCAAGGCTTTCTTAGAGATGATTTGACCTGAGGAGGCTTAATTACACCCCAAACTGCCTCATGGAGCATATGTCCACAATTATCTTGTTTGTTATCCCAACCGAGTTGATTAGCTTGTTAGTGTTGATGAAGAAAAACAGACCAACATTTGCAATGCCATACGAATGCTCTCACCTTCAGGGGGGACTGTAACAGCTTGAGTTACCCTGACGACCTGCCCGTTTTTCAGCTGCAAGCTGCAGGTGTAGTTTCCCGCTGTGTCCCGGGTGATGGGTAAATGCAAAGTGGTGCTGATGCTGCCAGGGCCATTGCTCGACATGGGCAGCTGACGACTTGTATTGTGATGTTTCCACACAGCCATGCGAGCCTGCGACCGCTCTGTGTACAGGCACCCCAACACCAGCCTCGAGGAGTACTGGGTAGTTTTAACTGTAGAAATCACACAGAGCAGTGAAAAGGGGAACAAGGAAGAAGGGCATGCTATGACCACACAGAGAGCATGTTAAAAAATGAAAAGAATCAAGGGAGCATGAGTGAGCAAAAAAGACAGGCAGGCCGGCAGAAAAAGGACAGAGACAGACGAAGAAAGTGAGTTAAAGGGTAGTGTGTGAATATAGAAAAGGGCAAGGACAGATAGAGAGTAATGAGGCAAAGGCAAAGTGATATGAAAAAACAAAGAACAATTCAGAGAAGGGGTCAAAATAATATATATTCATTAAAGTGATTTGCTAGTAATGCATTGGTTGACTGTGACTGATGCTTAGTGTCTCATCAAACTGAAATGAGAATCCATCTGGGTGTAATCAAACCCTGCAGACCTCCACACATGTGCATAAAAACACACACATTTCAGCCTTGATTAGTGAGATCAGTGTGGGCCACCTACAGCCCCGGTGGGAGGGCAGCAAGTATAATCATACATAATGATACTTATAATGAGGTGCGGTAAAAATATATGCATCACATGATTGGTGTGTGTGTGTGTGTGTGTGTGTGTGTGTGTGTGTGTGTGTGTGTGTGTGTGTGTGTGTAGGGATGCAGATGTGTGAAACATGGATCACAGTGACAGTGACAGTGACAGATCGGCTGGTCGTGTCTGGGCAGTTGTGATGGATGCCAGTAAGTCTGTGATTAGTAAAGCCTTCCAAGGCCACCAAGGCAGTGTGTGTGTGTGTGTGTGTGTGTGTGTGTGTTTGCCTGCCTGCTACAAAGAATCAAATTCATCAAGGCCTCTCATAAAAATCAACAGGTACGTTGCTCAATTTGTTTTTCTTTTTTAACTCGTGAATTGAGCAAGTGTTTCCTTTATCTATGAGTTCAAAAGTCTATTTGTTTAGTGATGTGACATTTTTGCCCATGGCTGTAGCTAATGTTCTTTTCCATTTTATTCCGCATAGAAACGAAGAAGAATCCAAAGTATTGCTCAAGGACAGATCATTGGGACAAACGATTGTCAAAATACCTTGGGAGACTTGGGGCCTCGAAATGCATAGACGACTTTCATTTCACCGTGCTACAATTTGAGCAAAGCACACCTTTTCCAGCTGTCTTGCACATAGTTGAGTTTCGTGAAATAGTTCAGCATTCGGAAAAAAAAAAGTCTTCATGTCAGTCTTTCAACTTCTTTCAGAAAATGATATTGATGCAGGGCAAGTAATAAGAAAGCAGAGATTTTCAGTGGTTGCAAGTTGTTTTGAAAATGCGCTTTTTTCTTTCTTTTTTCTACACTACGGTGAAATATCTCCGTGAACTGTCTTTGTAACTGTCACAACAGAAGCAAGAGGTTTTCTGCTGGATAAAAGACAGTTCAGTGATTTGATGCAGCTGTTCACTCATTCAACTTGTATGATTTATTTATCATTAAAAAAAAAATCACAAAATTAGTTCGGCTGAAAATGAAATAGAATACCATAATGTATATTAGAAGAGCTTGGGACAGAGGGGCTGCATGGTGGTATAGTAGGTTAGCATTTCGACCTCACTGTGAGAATATCACAACTTTTTTTTTTCCTGCTTTCCTCCAACAGTTAAAAATATGCATTTATGTTAATTGGTGACTCTGATTCTAGCTGTGAAAATGACTGTGACAGACTTGTCAAGGGTGTAGCCTGCCTTTGTCCAGAGTCAGCGGGGATTGACACCAAGAACCTGTGACGCTAGATTAGCTGAAGCAGTGTAGAAGACGAACGGTGAAGAGTATGATAAACTCCATGGTCATTGTTTTGAAAATGTTTATCAGCTCGAGAAATAAACAACCCAATGTATAGGTTTTTGTTTGAGAAGTAGAGTGGATATAAGGACAAATACTGAAAGTCAGATTGAAGGAGTTGTTAAAAATGCGTGCGTGTGGAGGAGAGGAAGTCACAACACAGCGCAACAATTTATTAGATAATTTGATAAAGACCAAGCTCAAAAAAAACACTCTAGCTCTCTATATACAGTATATATGTTAAGCAAAGACCTGCAGATGGCGTTGATCTTATCATGTAACTCTTTGCAAGTAGCCAAATGATCTCATTTCCCTGAATGTCAAAGCATTCACTTAACAACAGGCATGTGGAACTTAATAGAAAAAACAAAGAACGAATAAGTGGGCGTCGAAACATAACAAATACAGATGCCTGCAGCCATTACACAAGAGGTCACTGAACGATTTGATGAGTATGAAAATGATGTGAGTGAGTCATCAGCTTTGGCCTTTTGAGGGATCTCAACCCCACGGAATACCTATGGAATATTTTATGATTAAAAGATGAAATACGGGAATGTCTTGCAGTAGAATTGCATTTAAATCCTACTGCAGCCTTAGAAGACACTCACATACACGTCAAAGTGAATAAAAGCTTTTGCTTAGATTTCCCTTTGATTTGTCATCTGCTCTTTTAATACTTTCATCAAAGCATCTTCTGTGTTTATTAGCTGACTCAAATAGGATACCTAAACACACTCGTCTTGGTTTTTTCCTACTGATTCACCTGCTCTTTCCATTGTCTGCTGATTGTGATTCATACCTTTCACCACACTGAGCCGTGTCCTCTGGCGGAAGACGTTGTCATTGAGGTACACTTCACACAAGTACAGCCCACCATCTTTGAGCCCAGGGGTGAGTACAAAGGAAAAGCTCCCAGCCTCTGGGTTGTATGGAGGGCCAGCCAGTTGAATTTTCTTACTCTGCTCAGTCAGTACGGGAGAGCCCCCCCAGCGGCTGTACTGGTACACCAGCTTCATACTACTGTGCTTTTTCATGTCTGGTGGAAGCCAGTGAAGCAGGACGTAGTCCCCCTGGACATTGGGACAGGTCAGAGGAAAAGAGGCCTGAGCCTGAGAGGCCGTAGAGATCACGGGACCTTCAGGCAAGGACAGAGGAGGACAAATATGATATTAAAGTGTGAGAAAACACATCAACTGGGAATTCAGAGTCAAAAGAGAATGAGGAGGGAGGTTAAGACAGACAGAGCAAACACAACAGCAAGACAGCAGGGGAAATAGAGATAGGCGAAAAATTCCTACAACAATGGGGATTATGTTCTTATATGCTGAGAGTCACTTCAGTTTTTCTTCCATTCTGTTCTGCCTGATTAGCAAGCTGCTGACGCAGGACTTTCAGTCTGCTGGCGCTACAGAGTTACTTACCATGTGTTATATTGGTGAATGTGGCCACTTTGTCAGCTGTGAGAAGATGGAAAGCAAGAAAAGGAAAATGGGGGAAAAAGCAAATAATGAATAATACATAAATGTAGCAACTAGAATATTCACAGTACAACAAGCTGGATTTCAGAGCAGATCTACAGTTTGCTTCTGAGTCTTGAAATTGGTCTGTAAAAGTAAATACTTTGAAGAACTGTAGCTACAGGACTCCTAAATAAATAATGTTGTTGCTGGAGTTGTTGGCATTGATGCCCACTCACACCATCCATAACAGCAACAACATATGCATTCTACTCCTTGGTGCCTCCACATTTCTTCCTCTCCGGTCGGCCTCACCATTCACGGTCACGTCCACATTGAAAGCAAACAGAGTGCTCCTGCTGTTACCCCAGGCTTGAACCATGCAGACATAAGAACCGCTGTCACTCGTCTGGATCTGTGGCAGTTTAGTCACTGTCCCTACATTGGTCTTTTTCTCACTCTTCATGGAAATCACTCCAGGGGCGACCCAGCGGATTTTGGCGCTGACAGAATTCGGAGTGACTCTGGCAATCAGCCGCAGGGTGCTGTTCTGAGGAACGGGTGGAGCGGGGATGACTGAGACTGGAGATGAGTGAGAACAGAGGAGAAAGAATCAGTTATGGTGTAAATATATACTGAATCCTTGAAAAGGTCCAGAAAAGCAGTCATTATGGTAGACAAAAATGGAGAACTCAGTGAAATTCACATCAAAATGTTTATGTGTAGTTTAACATGTGCATTATAATCCAATAGATTAAAAACTACATATGGACCCCATGCAATAAAACTTCACATAAGAAGAAATAAAGTAAAGGAATAAAAAAGTGAAATTATTAAAATCACACTAAAGAGTACTTCATTTTTATCATACAACCCCAAAAAGGTTGGAATGTGTGCAAAAAAGTCTGAAGCAGAAAAAACTGTTGAATGTTAGGTGGTTGAATGAATCAAAACATGAAATTCTGTTCTGTTTAACTATGCTTACTATGTGAACTTGAGAGGAGATGGACCATCCAGCATGTCAGCAGACATTTCAAAACCCTGCATCTCTGACGGTATAGAGTTGCATTGGTTCCTATTAAACGGACAGCTTACCCATCTGGAAATGTACCATCAATGCTGACGGGTACATTGAGGTTTCAGAGTGATCCACGCTCCCATCTAGAGAACATCTCTTACAGGAAAAGAAATGCATATTTCATAAAGATAAAGCTAAGCCGCAGAAGGGATACTGGATCCATCACGACAGCATGGTTTCTCAGTAGAAGGTCAGGGTGCTGTATTGGCCGGCCTGCAGTTCCCACCTCTCACCAAAGAAAACATTGAGCAAGTTGTATCTATCTTAAACTATAAATCATGTCAATTGTGCAATTAGGGTCCATCTCAGTATTTTCTTATTTTCTCATTTTAAATAATTATTATTTAATGATGACTTTGAAAGGTCCCTGGTAAAACCCCAAACTTAAAACTGTTTTTTTTTTTTTTTCATTTTTAATGGAGGGAGCAGGAATAGTTTTTATTTTGTGTCAATTCGTATTGATTCGGGAACAATTGAAGTAATTAGTGGTGCTATTATATTGGTGTTGCATTACAAGATCCCATGGAGAGCTTTAAAATTATGCAAAAACAAAATGAAATATCAAGACCACATAATTTAAACCAAGAGACTAAAAGCCCTACCTCATTCAAAAATGTTGTTATTGTTCACTTAAAGCAGATTAATTTGTCTCGCCTGCAGGGCACCTTTAACAATTATACAGATGTGCTGTTTTTGTGTCTCATAAATCACACAAACAATGAAGTGTGAAGTCGAGGGGTTTCCCGTGTGTTCCGGGTGAATCTCACATGGAGTTGAACTTGTGGTTATTTATTCACCTGTAAGGACAGCCAGGAGGATAAACCTCTCCCTCTGCTTCCTCTCCTGTTGCTCTATCAAGCATGAGTAGAGACCGCTGTCATCCACACTGGGTTGAAAGGACAGAGAGAAATTCCCGGTGTCTTTAAAGTTATGGTCAGTAAATCGCATGGATGGCTTTGAGGCACCTCCAGAGAACTCCGTCTTTTCGCTGGCTGAAAGAACCAGCCGCCATTCATCCGTGCCAAGCGACCTAACCTTCCAGTTAATGGTCACAGCACCTCTCGCAGTCTGATCAGCACAGACCAAGGTGGCGGGCATGCCCTCTCGAGCCACCACAACATCGTCCCAATCTAAGGGAGAGAGTTAGAAGTGGTGAGTCAAATGTATTATATGAATTTTTGAGGTGAATCTCAAAACGTGTTCCGAATAGCTGAGGTTCACTGCAGCGCTGATGTCTTTTTCTTAATGCCCACCAAGAGATGGGCTTATTTTAATTCCAATTCAGTCTTCAAATATTACTCACAACCCAAATGTACAACATCAGACTTTAATGCTGGTTGTTCACCACAAAATCCATAGTCCTATTTTGGCAAGAGGCTTTTTCTGTCAGTCAGTCAAACATTAAAGTTATTGAACAAAGATAGGAGTTTTTTTTTCTTTACACCAGATATTCTATCTCCTTTTAGAATTCCTGCCAGCGCTGGCCTGCAGAGCTCCCCTGGATAGACAGCCAGATGAACATTTTCGAGGCCACCCTTTCGAAGGATAACAACATCACAAGAGTCAAACATTATTTTCCAAGCAGATAGACGAGGGTGTCTTCAGTCCACCTGGTGATGTAACACTCGCCTTTAGATGAAAGCTGTAACTATCAAGTGGACTGTAACATAGATTTTCCCTTCTCCAAAAAAATGTAATAAATAAATACCACAGTTTATTGTAGGGCACTCGTACTAAGTGACGTGAAAAATGATGAAAAAATTGAAACGTTTCTGAAATATAACATTGCATCTTATTTGCATGGATTGTATTACATATTTGTGGTCTGTATCCAGGCTTATCGGTTCCAGTATCTCTTCTTCATTGCTTTTTTATTTTATTGCATTTGTCATCTTAAGTTTTATTATCCATCTTTCAAATGCTTTTCTTTCATTAATGTTCTTCTTCTTTTTTTTTTTTAAATACTTTCTTGGTATTTCTTGTTTTGTGTCAGCTCTAGCACCCTGCAACCCGAAGTTGGAATATGCAGCATAGAAGATGGATGGAAAGATCTGTGAGTTTATCTTCCATAAAGCAGATCATACCAATCTGCATAAAAGGTGCTATGTAAATAACATTTTATTGATATTCAAGCTATAGATTTAACAGCACAGAACAGCTTTCATTTATACTGACCTTTGTACAAAGGTTAAAAAGGTAACCAGCCCTGGAAATAGATTAATTCTACCCGTGGCTAAAAACCTTTCATTACCAAGTTTGTCAATGAACTTTAGTTTTTTTTTCCTTGTCATTTCAAATGTGTGATTGTGAGTGTGGTTATAGAACAAAATGTCCCGGACCAAATAAAGTCAGTAAATTTTCCCGATGACGGAAGAACAAATCAACAAAAAGCACAAAATGTGCTTTGGTGTCTCTTTAGTTTGATTTAACACAACTGAATCTTTTAAAACAGACCTTTAGCTCATCATTTATATGCAGTGAGACAACATTATTAATGTCTACGCTACAAAAGCAAGGTTTGCTGGTAAATATAGGTTTTCCCTGTCGGCAAGAGCAATTTCAAACGCAGCAGAAATAATATTTCTGAAAAACATTAGATAGGGCTTCATACCTGTGATGTCAGTACGGGAGGAATATACTGCAAAGGAAAAAGTCAGAATGAAGGTGAGAAAACCAGACTCCATCACACATTTAAAGAAAGGAAAAGCACTCTCGCTGCACCAGCTGTCTCTCCACTACTGTGACCTTTCTAAGTGCGCTTCAGAGCACCGAGTATTGTTCTGTATACTGCAATATTTCTGGTGTCCCTGACTGACATGTTAACAAGTGTGCTGTACATCTCTCTGCCCAACGGGATGTGAGGAAACCAACAGGGGCATAATCAACAGGAAAAGACTGTCATTATTCTAGTCATGCGTGTGTGCATGAAGCTGATAAACCCCCACATGCTGGCATCACCGTAATGCTAGCCTACAGTATATGCTGATCAACACTTTGCGGCTGAACTTCTCGGCAGTTCTTAACACAAGTTGTGACCCCAAGATTCACTCTGACAATGGGAACGAGCTTGTACTCGCGTACGTATCGCAATGTGTGTATGAAACAGAGGAAACGATAAGACTAAGACAAAGTGAGGCATTGATAGAGATGAAAACTGGAGAAATAAAGGGTTCGGGTTGGTGTGGGTGCACAGTAACCCCTAGGCTACATGTCTTTACATCCCATAAATGTCTTTAATTAAGCTGAAGGTATTATCAGCTCCTCTGAGCACTATTACAGATTTTTCCATAATTACCATTGGGTGAATGGGGGCGGTGAAGAGAGACAGAGAAACAGAGAGAGGGAGAGAAAGTAGATATGTATTGTGGGTGTCTAATGACATGGAAAGAGGGAAAAAAAACAAAAACCTGAGAGCAGTGATGGAGAGAAAAGTGGAGGGAGAGGTGCTCAGACAGAATGAAAGTGTTGCAGAGACCGTGTGACTTCAAAGAAGTCTGTGACTGCTGACACAGAGCGTGGGTCTGATCCTGTGGCCCCTCCTCGATGGGTAAATAATCACCATAAGCCTCGGCTCTATCTAATGAATCCACTGCCAATGAGCTAATATCTGTTAACTATGTGCTTCATTATCACTGCTATGGATGCCCTGGAGAGCATGAGGACGGAGGATGGGCTGAATCGCAGCAAGAAGCGAAGGACAAGTAGACAAAGGATATTGAATGACACAGAATGATGGAGAGAGCGAGAGAGCGAGAGAGAGGGAGGGAGGGAGGAAGGGAGGGAGGGAGGGAGGGAGGATACCAAAGAGGTAAGGAAGGAAAGTGAAGTGTAAATGAAGGGAAGGTGTGAGATGGGAAAAAAGAGGTGAGGAACTGTATAAGTAAAGTGGGTGGGAGCTGGAAAGTGGAAGGTGTGAAGGTCGATTTGGTACGGGCATGAAAAATGGATGAGTATGGGAGGGAAAAGGAATGAGATCTTCCATTTGGTGGCCACTTCCTTCCTTATTCCAGTGTGAATGCATACAATTTAGTAAGAGAAGTGGGGTGGTCCCTGTGTGCCTTCTCTGGCTGTGTTGGTCCTGAAACATTCTATGACTGGGCCCAAAAGGGAGCAGGAAATTATAATATTGCAATGCAAAGTACGAATTGGCATTTAAAGCCAGCAGCTGTTTTGTTTGTGTGACAGCTGCTTCCAGTTTCGGGACTTGCTGTGGGCAGAAAGTAGAAAGAAAATGAAACCCTTCCTTTCTCTTTGAAGGCAGCGGAATCCAAAAAGGAGAGCATATTTTAACTGCTAATTTGTTTTTCTGGTTTGCAGAGCATTGTTTGACCTCCGATCATTATCCATGTGTTCAGAATTTGCACCACAGAAATACAGTCTGTGAAATAGCGGGCTGAAAGTGGAGGGGGAATTAAGAAATGAAACAGAACGGAAAGAACCAGGCACCGTGGTTCAAACTGTGGGACTTATGGAGATGTAATTACATTGGCTGTAAAACACTTGGGTATAAGGATTAGACCTAAACCAGATAATGCCTTTGCTATGCTAGTATGCACCGAGCTTCAGAGGAAAATAGGGCAAAATGAATTGGAAGTTCTTCTGTGTGAAGAGGAGAAAAAAAAATCTCATCAACAGACTGTCAGCTCGACTCTGCAAATAGAGACATGAGAAGCTGTTTGCTTTTCATTTGATTTTGCTGACTGCCACTGGATTGGTGTTTTTCCTTTCATTAATGAATGTTTATTGATTCTGGCATGTGCTGGGGCGAGAGTTTATTTGAGCTAATCTCACCGCTTGTGCGCCGAAACAAACGGCAGAGGGCGTAAGAATCATCTACTTCCACGGACTTCACGACGACATCAAAACTGTGACTTATAGAAGTGGGTGGAAGATAACTTCATGCTGTTTTTTAGCTTTCCTGGTGCCAGTTTTGTGCAATTAATTGATGGCCATTCGCGTGAGCGCATTGCAGTGATGGGAAACATGCAGATGAAGTGTCCCAGAAGAAGACTGCAGTATTTAGTATTAGTCTTAGTATTTAGAGACCTTTCAGTCGGTGGCTTTTTTAAAACTATATCATTATCCTTTCGTAAATAATCATGGGTTTTCCTCGAAAGATGGTAAAGTTACACTTTTGTACCCACATGATCTGCGTATCTCTCCCGATCACTTATCTGCTGGAGTTTTCAGTGGATTCATCATCCTCTTCCTAATCAGAGTTTTGTGGACAGAGGGTGTTGGACGCTGTCCAGATTGTGACGCTCAGCAAAGCAGATCTGTCATATCGCTTCTGTTTAAATAAACTCGACTTTTTTTTTCCTGCCGAAACCCCGACGCGCGGTTGAGACGCTATCGAGGTGCAAGTCGCCTTCTCTCTCCCAGGAGAATAAAAAGGCTGTGGGCGCTTTCAACAAGTAGTTTTGGTGAGTGCCCCCCACCCCCCTCCCCTCCCCTCCCACTGCTCCCGCTGGTCTTAATTGGTTTTTGGGAAGCGGGACTGTGACGCCTCTCAGGCTGATGACATCACCCAGACAGTCACAGGCAGCCGGACCGCCGCGCGCTCAGACGCACACTGGAGCGAGTTGTCGTTGGAGCAGCGCGAGCGCAGCAGCAGCAGCACTTCATTATTCCAAGCGCGAGCTGGGAGGGAAACACATTCACCTGTGCGCGAGCTGGACGCTCTCACCGGGATTTTTTATTTATTTTTTTATTAATCCGAGCAACGATACTTAAAGCCAAGAGTCTCTGTCGGACCCACAGCAGGCGGACAAGTTTTTATTTTTTATTTATTTGGGTTTTTTTTCTCCAATTTTTTTTTTTTGCCTTGACTAAGTGAGATCCTACAACCTGTGTCCGAAGGTGCTGTTTACATTTCTTCAGGAGAGACTGAGTGCCTGGTTTATTTTTGTATATATATATATATATATATATAAAGGACCGTAATCAACCATGGCGACACATGACGCCCGAAATTGGCCCGACTGCACAAAAATGATCGGACTGCTCTTCTTGGTTTCGTCGATACTGACACAACAAGGTAAGAAATGATCAATTCTCTTCACCAAAAAACAAAACAAAAAACTTAACAGTGTCTAGATTGTCCTAATCAGGCCAGGACTGTGTGTTTCAATACCTTTCTGAGCTTTAATAATGTAAGAGGAGACTAATTTAAACCTGACCACCACCTGTCAGGGCGGAGACAGTCGAAGGAAGGTGATCTCCGCTTTTCGGTGCCGAGTGCCTTTTTAAATAATTATGTTCCCACAAGTTTCACGAGTTCAGATGAGACACAGTGATTAATTCTTCTGTAGATTATTGCCTCGCACAGCTTTCGGTAATGATCCAGCTGCTGATCGCTCTTTGACCTGAGTTTCGGTCGGTGACTCAACGCCATGTTTAGTTTTCCTAAGGTGTGGCTCTGTGTTGGAAAGGTGCTGAGAGAAGCTGCTCGTTTTCACAACAGAGTCCTCTGGTCAGTGTCCCAGTCTGTCCTGTACCCCCCCCCCCCCCCCCCCCCCCCCAAATCTCCCCCTCAGCGTCCTTCTGCTCTTTTTCTTCCCTCTGCACGCACATCACCACCTATTAGTTCCACTTGGGCTGAGAAAAAATGGGCTGGAAACGGCTCTTAATGAACAAAGCTTGATAACAACTGAAACTTTACTATCTGGACTCTGGACAAATGGTGCAGCATGCGCTGGCTTTTATATTGTAGAAACTGATGTGCATTTTTCCTGCACTGAATCAGATCCGGTCAGACTTCCTTCGTGAGTGTGTTACTAGTATTTCAAGTAAATGACAGGCCAGGTCTGTTCCTTGGCAACCTGTTTGCGCACGTTAATATTTCAGGTGTTTTCCAGTCCACTTCAGCTGAGGTAACTTCGAGGTATTTCAGCCACAGGTCCAGACGTGCAGAGGAATCGGTGAAATGCAGTAAATCTAAAGTAATTCATCGCTAGCAAAAGGATGGTCTTCTTTCTTATTGATATATATTCAGCTTTTCTTTTCCCTTTTTGTTGATGACGCATAAAACTTGCATGCATTTGTTTCAACATGTCAACACACAGAATGTCACTGGCAGCCACAGTGAGCCTGCTAACTGGTGGACGTCCCACTTAAATATGGGTGTTACATTGTTCAACAGATAAAAGCAATGTGCTGAGGCGCAAACCACGTTTTGTGGTGTATTTAAATTTTTCTGATGCAGATAACACAACTTATGAATGTATGGCGTGCAATTCAACATTTTCACTGCCTAGGCCAGCTTTTTGTTTTGTGTTGGAATTGGGGCAAGAATGTAGGGCTCGATCTAACATCCTGGCATAGATACAGCATACATTTTCTGTGGTGAATAGTAATATTGCCAGTTGATTATATTGTTGTTTTAATAAATGCTCTTAAAAGCAGTCACCCTTTTGACTTAATCATGCACCAGAGCCGTGTGTGTGGTTGTGTGTTGTTGTGTGTTGTTGTGTGTGCTGTGTGTGCTGTGTGTGCTGTGTGTGTGGCTAAAAACTATACTGTTTGCTTGCAAGGCTTTACCAGTGCAAGCACAAACTCAGATTTTCGTTGTGCCTTTTTTTCTCAATCACTTTTTAAAAAGTGTAAACCTCTGACCTGCTTTTACGTAGTAGTTAAGCTATGCAACTTAAGCTGTGACTGCTTTGGGAGTCGAAACTTTCCACTTGTCTACTTTGCATTTTCTCTTTCACGTATCCTCTCAAGCTTTGACAGCAACCACTTACCTCCACCTTCCATCCGGAGTCTTGAGAGCCAGAGAAGTGATTTAATTTTCTGCACAGTTTTCAGTTTAATACGACTGAGCTTTGATGTAAAAATTCAATATTGAGTCTGATGGATTTTTAATTAACATTGGCTTCTGTAATATTTTCTTTTTATATATGTTATTTAACTTTCTGTGCAAGCAATCAGGTGTGCTGCTAGTTAATGCTCTGACATTAAACTATAATCACCCTCCGCCATTCAAGCTTTGAGGAGACTGTAGATGTGGGTCAGAAAAGCTTGGCCTATTACTATGGAGATGTTTTTATTGGAAGGGGTGGGCTTACGTGCGGGGGAGTTTCGGGTGGGGGGTTATGAAGCTACGGCGGCATTGTCTTTCTGGCTGAGTAAGCTGCATGCAGGGGGTGGCTGGCTGGCTGGCTGCCTGAGAAACTGGTGGGCATGCAGGGTCAGGGCTGGGGGAAGAGGCCGCTTCCCTGTCTGCTCACAAATAAAGCAGCATTGTTCCCTGTATACCTGAGATTATCTCGGCAAAGCTTCTTCATATGCAAAGCCACACTGGATGGCTCTCCTAGGTTTTGATGAAACAGGTGGCTCTTCAGCAGCCTCCTGCTTTGCGCAGGGCCGTGGTCGAGTTTCTGGATTGGCTGGAAGACTCAACGGGCAGCAACTGATTAAGACAGACGACTCCCCACCTCCCCTCTTTTCCCACCCGCCACTTGAAACGTCCCTCGCTCCCGCCATCCCTCGCTCCCTCCCCCACCTCTTCTGCAGAGTACATACAGGGGCCTTGTTCTCATCTCTGTTTTTCCAGCTATCTTTCATTCTCTCATGCCCCGTGCTTTTGTTTGAGTGACGTTAGTGATTAGGTTATTCAAATAGCCTCACTCTGCCTGTTTTTGGACTGAAGGTTGGGCTGTTTATGGAAGGGAAAACATGCCGCCAGACAGGAAAATATACCACGTTACCTCAGTGCGCTTGTCACAAAAGCAGTAGCATGTTTTGTTGGCCCGTTCTTCCCTCATCTGCTCATACCAGCAAGTAATGTAACCTCCTAAAGTACATGAACATTTCCAGCATTTTCACAGGTCATTACAATATTAGCTGCCCTCACCCTGCCCTCCCACGCAAACACACATACTTAGTGTGGATACTCAGTAACTCTAATGTAGTGATGTTTCTTTTGGCAGTCCTACATGTGCGATTGCTCAAACTATTAGGTCTAACCACTTTCCCGCCACATGATGTGTGAACAGTGTAGCACTGCCAAGCCTGGGACCATTTGTCATCACAACACAGAACAAGCATGGCACTCTGACTGTTAAGAGCAATGTAATTGATGGATCATGAGCAGAGTTTATTTTTTTTACGCCCCAAAAAAGAGATAAGAAAGTCCTTAGTAGCTCATTAGTTGTACCAGAGCAGGGGGTTGCTGTCCCAGTTTGGTTTTTTTTATTTGTGTTAATGGCTGTCGTGGTTGGTCTTATCATTATGGAAATGAGCTGTCCTCGCCCCTTTGCAACGGCCCTGTAAATGTCAGAAGGATTTTGAAAAGGTCGGGTGCGTGTATCCATACGTCTGTAAGAAAGTCTCTCACTGGCCGTTACATCTGCTCATAAGCACACATTCCCACACTGAGGAGCTTTACTGTTTAAATGATCCATCAATATCTTCCACCTCCCCTTTATGTGCACTATTAAAAGTCTGTTGATTCAGACATTAAATGAAAAAGTGCCTGAATTTACTGCTTGATAGAGACATGCATGTGATACCAAGCCATTGTGTGTCTTGTCGTACTGACATTGTATGGCAAATACGACCACATTAATTTTGAATTGCGCAATTGTAAAAATGATTGAGGGAAATGTTTGGCATTTCACCAAATGAGCCCAATGATTTAGACAGATTCCTATTATTCGCTCTTTCACCAGGTATGCTGTTGGGGAAAAAAGGGATTTCAGTTTAGTGGTGATATTTAATGACTGTCTAGAAATGAAGTACCCCTTATTTACTGATAAATAAGTAACTTGCAAAAAGCTTTTTAAAAGATACATTAACATTTGAACAGGAGGCACTAATTAAAAAGTGTGTGTGTGTGTGTGTATATATATATATATATATATATATATTAGGTTTTGCTTTGTATGCTTTTCATAACCAATGACCAGAAACACAAAAGATCCATGAGGTTTATTGTTGAACTGGCAAATATTATTAGACTGGATGGATGGATGTGAAGGGAGGGAGGTCGATGAGCACGAGTCACTGCGTCTTGTTGTATTTTAGGCCACATATTGGACCAGAAATACAATTGAGTACACGTACACTTGCGCACTCATATGCACGTACAGCTGGTGATGAATAAGGGCCGTAACCTGAGGCTGTGCTGCAAGTCTGATGACATTTCAATAATGGGACGGAAGCGTCACATTGGTGGATGACAATGCATGTGTGCGTTACTCTTTTCGACAAGAAGTGACGTGTATCAACCTCATCAGCAATGCTGTTATCTTCCACAGACCTCAGATGTGAGGACATCGTTTTTTTCACTGCCTACTCATCTAATTGGCTCTTAAAAGATACTTTCTGTGCATCTTGAAGTAGTGATATCCTGCAGAAGGGGAGCCAAAGCCAGTTGCTCCGTGACAGATCCACTTCCATGTCGAATGTCCCTCCCCTCTGCACTGTGCTGACGTGTACATGCTGGGCGGGTGGTGGCCTGAGTTGAGGTCACACTGAGAGCCCCCCACTGGGATGTTTATGTTTGGCTCCCAGGGTTGCCAGACTTCTGGAGTCGGGCCCATCTGATCCAAAGGAAAATGAGCAGAAATCCTCATCTCAGAAGGAATGCCAAGTGTTATTGAAATGGATGGGGCAGCTGAGGGGTTTCCAAAAACACCACTGAGCTGGGGTCAATGATATTCTTGGCAGAGGTGCCGGGTTAAACTTCCATCAACATAAAACAGACGCATTAGCTTACATACTGATAAGAGTTTACTCAAATAAACCATTTCATAATGCAGTCTAACCACCCATGTTAATAGATTATGATGAATTTTAAGGCTTACAGTTTTTGCTGTGAGAGTGTGCCAGGAGCTTATCTCGTATACAATGTTTGAGGAATGTGGTTCACTTTTATTTTTTAGTCACACAGATATTTCCACACCATTAGTCAAGATACCCTCTGCCAAATCTGCATTTTCCTATCTGCATTTTCCTAACAAAGCCCAGATGGAATTTTGGGAGACGCAGGTCAAACCTGCTCAAGCTCAGCCAATGTGGAGAATGAGCTGTAATTCCAATTGAAGATCCATTGAAAGGCAGCCAAACTCTTTAAAATAAAATCCTCTTAATTAACTAGACTTGGGAGATAGGTGTCTCTGTGACCCCGCTGTAGAGAAATCACTGAGGAGGAGCGGAGAAGGTGGAGCAGCGAGCAATGGTGGGCTTCAGGGGGGTTGAGGATGTCGACATTTTCAAATTCCACACTGCAGCGTCTTGGCAGAGAGGGTGAAGGCGGATTTCAAAAAAACTGAGCGAGGGAGTGAACCAGGGAGGCCAAGAATTACCAGCTCATTTGTAATTTAGCCGCACCTCCCTCCCCTCTTCTTCTCCTTCACTTGCAGCATTAGACACACATTTAATAGCCAACGAGCTTTCCATTGTGGACGGTAAAAGACTGCTTGCACTATCCCTTCTCTTTTTATTATCGTTACCTGGCCTGTACCCTCTTTCTGTCATCTTTCTTCTCTTTCTTTTGTCTTTGTCACAATCGTTTATTTCTGAAACCCTAACCATTCTGCTCTCTGTAGGTCTTTCTGCGACTCGGCCACGAGGCCCTTGACTGTGTCCTCTCCTGTGCGTCTTCACATACACACGCACACAGCTGCTCATCAGCAGTCACCTTAATGTGTCTAAATGTAGTTTGCGAGGTGGAAGGTGGTTTGCGTTATTGATCCAGTATTGAATGGTGGATGATGCAGTGCCCTTATGTGATATTGAAAACATTTAGGGCTTGCTCCGGAGACATGACAGCACCACGACACATTTCGCTCTCTCTACCGCCGGCTCCTCTGATCCTTCCTACTGTCCTTTCTGTTCCCTCTTCCACCCCAGCCTGCCAAATGTCGAGGTGGTTTAGCCATTTTTATCGCCTCCTGTCTCTTTTCACACATTTTTATCAACATGTGTTACAAGCAACGCCACAGTTATTGTGTCCACTTTGTTGCCTAAATGAACACCTTTGCACGTCGGCATTATTATACACAACACAGGCGCATTGCATCTTTATCACATCTGACTTTGACAAGGTCATGTCCAATTCACACTTATCAGAGGCCGTGGACAGGCTGGCTACAGGAGGAAATTGAATTTGGCATGACACGGCCTCGTCAGGGCTCTGGGAGTCATGTGCCTCAGAAATCTTGTACACAGCAACTGCTCAATTTATTCAGCTTTCCTTGTGATCTTGGTCATTTTATCAGAGGAACATGGTAAAATTGCCTACTGTAATGTAAGATTGTGGTATTTTTTTCACACAGACACGATCTCAGAAATTCAAGATGGGTAAAGCTTTCTTTCTCATGAGCGTGTACATGGTGACTGCTCGTGTTTTGCAAGGCAAGCAGTGCTGTTACACATCTCCATTTCAAAACCGATATTTGGGTTTTTCCATTATTTGACTTGTTGGTTTAAGACTACGCTGACAAACATGCAGCACAGTCGTCATTAGTCCCAAGAGATTTGAAATGGCAGCAACATTTAAATCCTCCCCTGAAGCAAACGGCACATTAAGGTCAAAGAGAGGCAGCAGGTTTATTCGGTTGTCGGCACAGTGTTTTGCCAACAGGGTGTGCCAGGATTGTTTGGTGTGGCTCCTGAGGGAAAGCAGGTCCTCTTTCGATGGAGTGATTTGCCTCATTCATCTGTGCAACTGATTGCCTGCTCCCTAATCAGCCACTTGCCGTCCCGTTTGACTTTCTCCCCCTGCCATGTTTGTGCCTTTTTGTTTCCACTCCTCCATCTTGATTCATCCTTCCCCCTCTCTTTAAGTTCCTTCCTAATGCACCAACTTCTCCTGCTTTGTAATTTGGTCCAGATAATTGACCCATCTGCTCAGTAAACTGCTGTCCTACTGTATCTCTCTCTTTTTAAAAAAAACAAACTCCCATTCGTTTTTTTTTTTTAACTCCTTTCGCTTTGCTTCTTAGTCATCAATCCCCTGTTTCTCCTTCTGTAATTGGAATGTCTGTTACTTTCCTCGATCCTCTTACGCTCTCTAGCTTGTCTCTTCCTCTCTGAAGCTTTCCTCCACTCCCTGTCCCTCTGTCCAATTCCCCAGTTGTCTCTTCCACCTATGTCAGCCCCAAAGTTTCTCTTTAAGCTCATCCGAACTGCCTTTGCTACTTTTCTTCTCTTACTCTCGTTTGTTTCTTCTGTCTCTTGCTCTACTTTCCTCTTATACCTCCTTAACAGCCCTCACCCTCCCTACAGACATTTGTATTGCAGGCATCTGTACTGTCCTACCACCCCTAACGAGGTCTTCTGTTTCCCTTTTTTCCTCTCAGCATCAATCATTCCCTCTCTCTTTCTTTTTCTCTCTCTTTCTCTCTCTCTTCCTTCTAATGGCCAAGAACACCTCCTCCCACTCTACCCTGGTGGGCATTTTTTGAAGGTTAAGTTGCTGTGACACTTTACAGTGTTTCACCCAACCTCACCCCTCCTCTGATTGTCTCACCCTTCTCTCCCTCGTTCTTGCTCTTTCCCAGGCTGCAGAGCGGCAATCATCCCCACTACCTCATTACAGGCACCCGCTACTACAAACACACAGAGACAGTACTGCACTGAGGGATGTTGGGCTGATTTGATGGTTGAATCACTTGATTACTGTATAGACGACAGGAAAAGGGCGATTGACACAACAAAGTGAAAGTCGGTAAGCGGGCAAAACGAATAGGTGAGACGGAGGAATGGAAACAGATGCAGGAATTTTGTTTCATTTCAGCATAGCTAACCTGTCGTGCAGAGCCAGGATCAGGCTGACAATGTCCACTCCCCTGCTGCCAGATGCTGTCACACACTCGTCTCCCCTGCAGGCAGTGACTAGGCTGGTAATATGGCTTGACTCATCTGGCAAGAATCTCACACTGAAGCTGAAATGGGATTACATTTCAAGAGTTAATTCCCAGTGTATAAAGTAATATTTAAGCCAGTGCTGCACCCACAAACCAGCTTCATGCATGTTGTTAGGTATTTTAGTTGTAAAGATTTAATAAGGGAAATAGATTTACTGGTTATTCATATAAAACTATAAAAATCCTGCCTGTTGGATTTAATCTGCTTCCTAACCTTAAAGGTTGCAATCTTGCACTGTATCTTCACCGTCCTTCACAGTGAGTGAAATGTCCCATATTGCGGAAGGATTGCTGATATGATTTTGTTTTTGTAACACAAATGCAGGTCGTTTGACTGCAATGTAAACCAAATCATTGTTTCAATAAACCATTGGAATCATAGTCGATATAAAATGAAAGTAGCAGTTTCCTATGAGGTTGCTGATTGTTTCTCTGTCTTTACATTGTGCCACCAGCTGTTTGTTCTTTTTGCCTTATTAATTCCTCAGAGTTGTGGGTACATTTATTTGCCTTTTAGTTTGTTGGATGTCTGGGTTAGGACAAAATAATTTTTGGAGAAAGTCACTGTTGAGAAATCTGTACATCAAACATACATTTACCCACCATCCAAAAGCAGCAACCTTGAGATGTTGTTGTGAGTCCAAGCAGTCAGCCGGCTGCTGCAAGACAGAATGATACACTCTGCGTTACCGAAAACAGAGACACCATTGTTCTCAGCTGAGCTTAGAGACCCTCCACCTCCTTCCTCACTGCAACCCCCCCCCCCCCCCCCCCCCCCCCCCATTCCCCCTAATCCAGGTGAACTGAGGGAGGCCTTTGAAAAAAGGCCATCTATTGTCCCCCTCCCTCAACTTCCCTTCCCTTGCTGTTCTCCTGCTACACCACACCTGTATCAGTGGACAGGCCTGCCTTTCAGTAGTGGCCCTGGAGGGAAAGTGGGTCTGTAACAAGAGCTGATTGGGTTCCTCCTCTTGAAATGCACGCTGATGGAGAGGCCTTTTTTGGTTGTGTGGATCGACCACTCTAATGCCTTTTTTAACAAGTTCTCTTTGTAGACAAGACTTTCATGTGCTCCTCAGTTGGCATTTGTTTGCAGAAGATCAGATATGTGCTACGTGCATGTGTACGCCTATCATCTCATGCGCTTGCTCATTATTTACATGCTTGCTGCTTTGGGTTTGTATTCGGGCCTCTTTAGGAAGAGCTGTGAGGGAGGGGATGAGAGACGAGACGTAGTATCTTCTCTGCAGACTAGTACTTGTCACCGGGGCCCTCTGGGTGTGTACTGGTTCCCCCAGGTTGTGGCAAGCAGCCTCCTGAATCCTCCTCCTTTTTAAAAGCTTTTAAAGGAAACACTTTAACCACTTACTCCTGTCCTTTTCCTCTCTTCCCACTTTCCCTTTCTCGCAACAAGCTTGCGGCTGATTCGTGCACCAGTGATTCATGAATTTTTCTCTGGCACGGCACAGTCATGCAGGGTGCACACATGAGTGTGGTTTGGTTGAGTGTGTGTGCCGGGTTTGAACAGCATAAGAAGGCTGGATGCTGGGGGGTAATGGTGGGGGCAGAGAGGGAATGTGCTGTGATGCCAGCCGTGATTAGAGCAGTAGCACTCGCCGTTTAAACACACATTTAAATAGACACAGCCTGGGGAAGATTGGGGGGGGGGGGGGGGGGGGGTTGAGGTGAGGAAAGGATGAGGTTCTTCTGCTTGTGTAAACTACCACAAGTGTTCTCAATTGTTCTGGTTTTAAATAGAAGTCCCTCAGGCTCCACCTACCAGCTTTCTCTTGTTCATCTG
The DNA here is from genome assembly GCF_963383615.2 of Lipophrys pholis. NCBI lineage: Eukaryota > Metazoa > Chordata > Actinopteri > Blenniiformes > Blenniidae > Lipophrys > Lipophrys pholis. Next base: position 21,072,140 of record NC_137639.1, on the reverse strand, counting down.
TTTATTTCTCTTTTTCCTCCACTGTCTCCCTCTTCATTACATTCTTTACTTCTGACACAGAATTGCTTTATCTGCCATGGATTATTGATATCCTCCATAGATGTTTTCTCCACTCTGTGCCTTCCTTTACCATCCTCCTCTATACTCCTTTACATGACTCCCTCATGCTCATTTAGCTGTCATCTCCGTGCCAGTCAGTTCACCTCTCCTCCTCATTCCTTCCAAGTGACACTCTCTCCCTCTTTCTTGTTTCTCACCTCCTCACCTCGGCTCATTGTGAGCTTGCTTCCCACCCACCCCACATCCTCCTTCATTTTCCAACTGTTCTCATTCCCAATGCGATGCTTTTCCTTTTTCATTTAGCCTTTATTTATTCAGGAGAAAACACATTGAGATTAACAATCTCTTTTGCAAGTGTGTTCCTGTTTCTCTCTGAACCAGACTCGTCTTGCCCGTCTCATGTTTGAATGTCCTACTTTGATTTCCTCTCAGGCCTCCCCCCCTTCATGCTCTTTGCTCCTCCCCTCCTCTCTTTGCTGTTTATTTACATAGAGAGCGATGGAGGTAGGTAAGGCTGTCAGGGTGGATTGATGGATGGCGAGAGGCCATGGGTGAGGGGATCTGGGCGTTTGATGGACGCTCTTGTCACTCAGGATAATACTTCCAGAATTGGCTGGTTCGTTATTGTAAAAAGGGCCTTCCATGGAACACTTGGCAGCTATATTAGGATGCGTTGGAGAGCTCACTCTGCTCAACATGACGGTCGTTCTGGTGTCCATGGATCTGACATTGTTTTAGTTTTTCTACACTGTTCAGCTACAAACTAAACCTTTCTTTTAGACGTATATTGACATTTTACAACACGGAACATCTCCATCGACCGTAGCACTCTCCTGCACTGTGTGTCTGCCCTTTAAAAAGCACATCCCTTGTAGATGACATAATTATGCAGTGTCAACGTGTGACAAGCTGAGCTTAGCTGCATTAGAAGAATTAATATGCACAGCGTAGGAGGGATCCTGTCCATGATCTTCTAATGCTTATAGCCACTCGGTTGCCTCCTCTCATCTTGAGAAGACTTCATACTCTGGGGCAACTTGTCTTGCAAGCCATCAAGGCTAATGTCATTCTCTCATTTTACCTACTAGTTCATTTTTAGTCATATGTAATCTCAATATTAAAATCATTTTTCAAATATAATTCATGTGCCTGAGTTTTTAGCGCTGACATCAGGGTTAATTGGCTTTAAAATAATACAATATAGGCTCTGATACCATAGTTGGGCCAGAATGATTACACTCAATATTAGACTTGATTTCTATGGATCCACTAAACCTAAATTGATTTTAATGTGACGCTTTTATTGGATTTCAGCTAAGTACACATGGTTTATATGTGTTAACATAATTGCTTTATGCATTATCCATTGATTTCAGTAATTTCAGAGACTTACTTCCCACTAAGAGCTGCTAATAGAGAATGAAAGTTTTGGAGATAATGGACTTGCAGCGACAGGCACACGCAGTAAAAATATAGCAGATCTGGACAATTACAAAACATGGCTTTCAATTTCTCTTTAAATCTACTTATTTGGGCTGCTCCCTTAAGGCCTTCCCATGCTCTCCGCAAGGCTCGTCTGCAGACTGGGCGCACATGATGTTATCCATACGACACTCTGGGTTCACTTCCGTGCGCGCTCCATGACATAACATAGTGATCCCGAAAATATCGCCACTTCTGCTGCTCGGCGTTCTCAACCTTTCCTAAAGTAGTTTATGTTTCACTTCAGGAGTTCTGAGCCTCTGGCTCTCTATTGGCTTTTAAATTGTGATTGTTCAGACAGAGGATCTCCTCACACAAGCGCCCAGTAGGCTCTGGCGCATGCGCAGGTACCCACGTTAGACAATGAGACACATCAAACACACGAATACACAGGTCGCGCGGTCACAAAATTTGGACTGTGTGCGGTCGGCCGCAGAGGGATCGGCTGCGTAACATTGCACACGGGGTTGGTGACGATTTTGACGTCACTGCGCACACGCACTTTGCAGAGCGCATGGGAAGGCCTTTAAGGTGTCTCCACAGCAGATCATCTGCCTCCATCTGGCCCCACCCCATCTCATCTAAATATGTATTGTAGTAATACTGTATATGAGGTAATGGCTACAGTGGGGAGAGTGGAGCTGCTGTCCAGCAGTGCAGCTGCCTACTGTGTCATATTTCATAACACTGAGTATAGGTCAGCACAGTGGGACTTGTAGCCTGAGCTGTTACAGAACATGCAGCTTGACATATGGCAGCTGTACTCTGACTGAGGCGATAAACTGTTGACCACTGAACTTTAACATGTATTCCTGTGACTCAGAAAATGTGTGATGCCAGCAATTTGTGATAGAATTATCAGTCCGAATTTTGACTGGGATTGAGAAAAAGACAAATGGTACTTACACACTCAATTTTGCAAAAAAAAAAGTACCGTATTTTCCGGACTATTGAGCGCACCTGAATATAAGCCGCAGGTAACAGGGCAGGAATTTCACTGCAGGAACAAGTAGATTGCTCATATTTTGATCAATTCCGGCAAATCTGTCTTTCATAATGCTGGAAATTCCTGCTCATCGAGAGAGAGACAGACCAAGGGTTTTTTCTCTGTTGATTAAGTATTTTATCTGTTATTTGCTGATTGTGACTTCGAGAGAAAGATTTCTCAGCCCTGGAGTCCAGCAGGACGAAGAGCAGAAATATCACTTGTAGGGCAAGTTTTGGAGAAGCAGAGGTGCTCAAAACAGCATCTATCTACATGTGGAAGTAGCATCTGGCTGCATGAAGCCCGTTAATCTGTAAAAATCCCTAAATTAGCCACGTCATGGTATAAGCTGCAGGGTTCAGAGTGTGTGAAAAAAGTAGCGGCTTATAGTCGTACTATAATTACGGTAATTGATAACTGGAGAAATATTGTTTTCCGTGTGCAAATGTTAAACTCCTGACAAATTTTCCCTTTTCAAGTCAGAACTTCTTTGAGTCATTAGATATTAGTTAACTCATTAAGGCTTGTAGGCAGGTCAAAATTGTCAAAGTGTTTATGAGTCGATAACTCCAGAGCTTATTACATTTTTAAAACCTTGTTGCAACACTCGGCAAGCAAATAGCTCCTTTGAACAGGGTGAAGATACGAAAATGAAGCTAATTGATCCCTACAATATAAGACAAGCTAAAAAAAAAGATATCAAATCACTTTCAGTACTTTCACTGTCCAAAATGTCATCAGGAAAGGGCAGTAAAGAGCACTTGTGCAAGAAGAAGAAAGCTTTCAGATAAAACTGCACATCTGCTAGGAATGAATTGAAAACAAAATCCCCAAATGACTGCAAAGGAGCTGAAGGACAATTTAGCAGAGGGGGTGCAAACCTTGGAAAACCTTACCTGCGGTCTCAGTGAGTCAACATCTGAAGCAAGAAAAACAACATCTGGAGAACCCAGAGACAATTAAACAAGTTAAACTTCGGTTCTTTGCATCAAAGGACAAACTTTTTCATACATTACAATTACTGGTATTTATAATCCCCTGTTATGTTCATGAAATAAATCTAGCATTGACATTTAAAAACTTTTAAATGCCTCTTTGCAGTGGGAGCTGTTACTAAATATGTAATCTTCCAGGAGGTGTTCAAACTTTTAAATTTACAAGTTCTATATTTGACTTCTCTACTGCATTTTTCATGCTTGGTTATCTCAATTTGAGGCAATGAACTGTTTCAGAATCTGCTAATGTTTAGCAATATAGTGTTATCAAGCATATTTCTCATTTTGGTTTTGTGCCTTTGTCGCAGTGCTGTATTATGAATGTGCCTCAATTGTCAGTGTATATACCGATGCAGCTGAACATTTTGGATATCATTAGTTTTTTTCCAGTTCTTCCTCCATTCATAACATTAACTAAATCTAATGTTTATATGAAAAATAAATTAATGTTAGGGATCTATATCTTTGCTGTATCTTTGCTTTCCATGACTTATAAATCATAAATATATTCAAATTTCACAGCTTGAATTGAATTATGTGAGAAATGAACTGTTTTTGTGTGATGCACCTGTATGTGTTATGTGGACTCTGGGGTCATTAGGTTACATTTGTTGGAGAGTGGAGACCTATTGATTTTGGACTATTGGTGAAATCTTTTTTAATGGACCTACCGGTAATTCTTCAGATGTAAATATGAAAAAGAATAAAGAGATGCTCCTTTACATATTATCAGAAAAATCTAAAAGGATGGTCGATCAGAACAGTATTGACATTTGCTTTTGGACTTAAACACCATAAATGCCCCTTTCAAGTAAATAAAGTGCTTGGAGGACATCCTGACAAATTGAGTGAATGAGTCAGCTCAGCACAAAATCATTAAAGCACCTAACAGTTGACAAACTCCATTTGTGCTGAGTCTGTGGTGGCAGGAGCGACATGAGAAAAGGGGCCGCAGAGATGAGGTGAGTAGATGCAGCGAGATGAGCAAGCAGAGGAGAGAGTTCAGGCCGTGCTGTTGGAGGTAAATATATGTTGGCACTAGCTAAAGGCAGTATGGGAGTGAGAGCACAATGGCGAGGGAAGAGAGGAGCCTGTTACTGAACCATCAGTGGCTGTAATGAGACACAGGTGCAGCCCGTGGAACCAGATCCCCTATCAGGGTGGAGGAAGGGGAGGGTAGGGTGGCTGAAAATAAGTCTGGCATACTGTAAAGCCACAAGATAGAAGATTCAACACAACACTTCACTTTGATACGACATTATTACTTATTAGCATGCGCATACCCATAGGAGTTCTTGAACAATCACCCGAAAACAGAAGGCCCCCTGGGGACATGTCGGAACTCTGGGCGCCCAGGCTGTTTCTGCACTCTCCATTCATTTGCATCTATTTTAGGTGCCTAGTTAAAAAATCATAAGTGCAACACATTAAAAACCAGCGTGACATGCAGCCACATCATAGGAATAATTCTGGGTCTTTGTTTGTAGTTCATCATCATCTCTGATCATTTCATTTAGACTTGGTTTTCAAACATATGCTAATGAGCGTGGAGCCAGGAAAAGCCGGAGCTTTGCAACACCGCAACTGATTTCAGCACTTGATTGTTAATGAACTTATATTTGGGTTTGCTTGCTAAAAACAGAACATGTTGGATTAGTTGGAAAAGCTGCTTTGAAAATTGGTTAGCGGGGAGGATGCAATGAGGAAACAGATTAAGGAGGACCGAGGGGAGAATGTAAGGTGACAGAGTGAGATAGGATGGAGCGAGAGCAACAGAGACAGAAGAGGAAAGAGGGGCACAAGCTGCACAGGAAAAGGTGTTAAGACAGTGTCAGGAGTATTGAATCAGAGGGGCATGTGTGAGGATGTGAGCGGCAGAACCACACTGACTGCCGCAGGCAAGGTGTAGGGACTATTGTTGCTCCTATACATGTTTTTTTTTTATCCTTTCACAACTTTTAAGATCAATCAAAGGCACAAACCGACTGGATGCTTTTGGACGGGAGGAATCCCCACAGTAAACAAGTGTGTAGTGGGGGGGGGGGGGCTGTTGCTGAGAGGGAAGAGCTGTTCAGAGCAGGTGCAGTCAGCAAGTTCATAAGGATGTACGGTTTGTTTGAATGTTAGACATCAGAGAGTCTGAGAGAATGGCCTTTGTGTTCAGACAATAATGAGTGGGTAAATATTTTTGGAAAAGCACGCTGTGTCGGTCGATTGTTCTTTTAGGCGGCGGGGGTGACGGGGAAGGAGGGTGAGATAAGACGACGAGCTGAGGAAAGTGAAGCAGCAGCTATGTTTATTTCACCATGCAGAGACATGAATACAAACTGAGCTTTGTCCCACACCCGGGCCAACTTAATGTTAGAGCTAGCTGTGAGACCTCGGAGAGATGCAGAAACTGCTTTGCTCTTTCCCCTTCATTTGCTGCCAAATGACATCGCTTACTCTGCTACGGGGTTGCCCGCGCTGCCAGTGGCTGCTATCATGAATGAACAATGCACACTTCTCAGGGTCTCTACCTCTCCTCGGGGTGCTTCTCCACAGGCCGAAGGTGTGCACTGCAGGACACGGAGCGAGGCTTTCATGCCGTGGCAGCCTTGTTAAAGCAATGTTTGATGTGTCTCATTTTCTAACGTGGGAACGCGGCACGAAGATAAACACGCGTGTCAACCACATGTGCAAACACACACCTTCTAGTGCGACCCCCACATGGCCCCCAGTAGGGTGTTATGTATTTCTTTTTTTATTGCTATTGTATCAAGGAAGGACAGCTCCAAAGTGGGGACGAGGGATAAGAGAGGTCATTCATTCACCTCGCACACACGCACAGGCCTTTCATCTTTACCCTCACAGGCTTCTCTTGTTCTGTCAGTCTCGTTGAAGAGAAAGATGGAGGGAGGGAGCGAGGGAGGGAGAGCCGGAGGAAGGATGTCAGGGAAAGGGTGAGAAGGACAGGGAAGGAAGGATAAGGAAATTGACAGCAAGTGATATAAGTTTCCTGTTCCAATGCAAACCCCGCCCCACCCTAGTCCATCACCTCCATCTGGGCAAAGAGTAACAGGTTGCTCTCTTTGCTTCTGCTCCCTGTCATCTCCATTTCATCTTTTTTTTTTTTTTCTTTTTCCCCCCACCCTCCATATCTTTAATTGTATCCTTCTCGTCTCCATTCTCTCATTGCTTTGCCTTACCAACACTCTGTTCCACTCTTCCTCTGTCCATCTCTCCCTCTCCCTCGGGCGTGCCTCAGTGGGTCGGTTCCAGTCTGTCTGTTTGCTGATGACTCCACTTGGAGCAGATGTGATGCTCAGCAGCTGTTGCTTTGCTCTGCAGCAGCATCACCCCCACCCCGCTCGTCCTCGCTCCCCCGCCATATCCCTCTCTGTCTCCCCTCTTATGTTCTTATTTATCTACATGCCTTTTTGTTTCCCGTTACGCCGCCACCGAACCGTAAATTGGCGAGTTTAATTTTATTTTCAGATGTCTTTTGTCTTCCCTGACCAGCCTCACCAATTTGTTTCACTTTCCACCCTCCCTGATGTGGCTGTTAATGTTCAAAGCATATCAGCATTTTTGTCACAACAATATGTCTGGGTTCTCTGCACATTTGTCTGCTCACATGAATGCCAACTGTCACACTGTAATCATGTGAAACAAATGTCAGCCATTGAAGGCAGTTTTGCACAGGGTACAGAGAGTATATTGTTCCTCCATAAATCTGGTGAAATGAGAGAAATGTGAATGAGTGCGCTTGTGTTGTTATTGTTTGTCCTACCACTGACATAATGTTGTTCAAAGCCAGGCCCCGAGCTAGAATTAGACTTTCTATGTTTAGCTTGACGTTGATGTATAGAGAGATAAAAAAAAAAAAAAAAAAAAAAAAAAAAGACAGTTGGATATTTGAAAAGTGATGGAGTGTTTTATTTAGGCTAAGTCCTCTCAATGGCCTGTGTGTCTCTGGATATGGTGAAGACAATCTTTATCAGCTCTGTTATCCCATGGTCTCTGCCTCTGCAAGGACTGGCTGTTGAACTGAGCCTCCTCTGACAGGTTCCCTCTCATCTGATATTAGAGAAGAAGAGAGGACGTTCACGCCACTCTGATGGTTTTAGCCTGAAGGAATCCGTTCATGGCCAGGCGTCCGTCTGCATCTAAGTGGCGGCGTACATTTGTGAGTGTGCGTACGTGTGCGTGTCACATCTGTAATTGGTTGCCTCTGATCTTGTGGAAATCTGGGATCAGTGTGGCAGATCGGCTGGCTAATCAGCGCTCGGCGCTTTCGCACAGAAACGACAACCTGTGCTTCGTTCTGGAGGTTGGAATCTCGCCGCGCCCCCGGAACTTAATCGCTCCAGAAATCCCTTAATGGTGAAACATTACATGCCGTCCAATTTGAGGATGTTAAGATAAAATGTGGAGGCGAGTTTGTGCCAGTGGGAACGTTTCAGTGTGTTGTGTGCACATGACCGAAACACTGATAAGAGATATTGAGCGCTACTTTGCTCCTTTGCCCTCAGATGATAAGATTACAGCAAGGCCAGAGGTGTCTCTCTGCACTTCAGCCTCTCTGGTTTTCCCCTCTCTGTGACATCTAAGTATTCATGGTGGCATACGGCGCAGCGTCATTGGGAAATTCATAAGGGGGAATCATCACTCATTCCTGGTTCCCCTTTGAGGACTGCGCTAATTAGCCGGCGTCTGTGATTAGTTGGCTTGTGTTTGATCTGCTCCCCTCCTCTCGCGCTCTGTTGAAAAGGCCGCCTGCTTGTGCCGCGATTTGGCTGTGAGGTGCATCGAACACACTCTGCTAGAGACACACAGAAATCTCTCCAAAAGGAAAACCAGACACACAAAGATGCACAAAAACGCAAACTGCAGATTTCTTTCTTCCCCTGGCTTTCGGAGACACTGCAGGTGGCCTCAGAGACGTCGTATCGTACACAAGCAGACACCCACACACACACAAACACGTGTGAGCTGCAGCAGCACAGAGCACTTCAGTAGGAAGGGTGTAGCTGTTAATATTTCACCACCGCATACCAAGACTATGTTTACTTTCACTTTGAGAGTTTCAGTTTGTCAATGAAATTCCCCTAAAAACCCAGACCTTATTCTTCCCTTTACCGGCAATCCAGGGTGTGGGTGGCTGGCTGAAAAGTGGAATTACTTAATTCGACCCCGAGTGATTACAGCTAAAGATGGGCGAATTATGAACATAATTAAATTCGTACAAATCCCCCCCTTTGCGCCCCTTTTTTGCATTAGGGCTCAACGGCAAAGCACAGTGAGGGATACCCATGCTGCGTTTAATATGACACAAATAGGAGTCATTCTTTGGTGCGTGACAGAGTGCTGTCTAATTACACAGACGCTGTGTTATTGAAGGGTCTGTCTGTCCTTGAAGCTGGCCAGCGGAGCATGGCAGGACCATTTCTGCCTCTTCATACCCCCATCTATCTATCCCTCACTTCCCAATCCTCTATCTGTCACTCTGTCTTAAGGGGCTGAATGGTAAACAAAGGCAGCCCCAACCCAATGTAATGACGGCCTGGCAGGAGCGCGCTCCAGTGGCTCATGTGTGTGTTTGTTGTCGCGCCCTTCCTCATGATCTCTAAGAAGTGGCTTCAATCTTCTGGAAGTTGGATCAATTGTGGCATCATTGTGAGTGCCGAGCCATTACAGGCTAAAACTAGGGTTCATGCTGTTGTTGAAGGGAAGCTCGAGCCACCACTGTTCACAGGTAAAAGTGTTGAGGACAGCTTGTTTATCATCAATACCAACATCTAAGAAACAAAGCTGTTTCTTCTCCTTTTTTCATGCTCACTAAATGCAGCTGTACCCTGAAAGATATTTAAGAAGAAAAAAAAATCTAATAACCTCATTAACTAACCTCGTTGTTTCATCAATGCCTTTATTTGTGAATGACAGCAGGTGTGAGTGTGAGTGGCGTTTATGTAAATTTTCATTTTCATCATGTAAACTGACAGCAGAGGACGTGACCTTGTAGTTTTTGAGGTAATACTGTGTTTTTGTCTAATAGCATGCTGTTTCTTGATGGCTCATTCACTGCACTGTTGGTATTCTAATCTACTCGGTTGGAAATTGGCACTCGCTCAACATTTCCCAGATCCCCCGAAACACTTTCCATTGATCAGAGTAACAGTCCTTTGAAACGTCGAATGGTTATTTCTTTGTTATTTTAACCTCGGCAAGCATTGATGAACTAAATGTTTGCAAGCTTATTACATTTTTTTTTTCATTGTTATAATTTTGAGCTCTGGTTAAAAAAAATAAAAATAAAATATCTGCAGATCTTGTGACATGTTGTATTAAGTGGAAATGTAGTTATTTTGATTTCCATGGCTTGTAAGCTAAAATGGCAAATAATAAAACAACAAATGCTCGAGATTTAAGTTTCTGTCAAAAATCACAAGTGTTTTGACTAATGGGGAAAAGTAACCTTTGCACTGTATTCTTATTCTAAAACCAGGCTGTAATAAGATATACATGAAGCAAAACTTCAAAATCCAATTATTAGCACAAGAGATCTTTACATTTTGTGTTTAATAAATGAATGATGTGATTCATTGATTTCTACATTGTAAGTGATTTTTCTTTCAATTGAGGAGCTGAGCTGGAACTAATCTATTAAATTCACTAGAAGTGATCTTTACACGCAAGAAACGTGCAAGAAAACTAAATATGTCTGCAGTTCAGTCCAATAAATATAAATAGCACACTAGTTCAACATTGATATTTGAACAGTTATTACTGTCATTATTAATTTTCATCAGTCTGTTATTGACAAATTTGACCTTTTCCCATATCTCTGTCCTTCAGAGATAAGCTGTGAAACTGGCAAACAGGATGAAGGCAATTGTTTGCAGCTTTTTAACGATCATTGTTTCATTAGGTTGTTTTGGAATAACAAATTGGGAAGGAAATACTGAGTCACTTGAAAGTTTTGCTGCTGTGCTTCACCTGCCTCTCTAAAAGATCTTTGTCCCTGTATATCATTTGTTGTTCTCATTCATGATGAAAATTTCAACTTTGTCTTTCCTGTTTTGTCCCTATGGTTTAGATAACGGGCACTGTTTGAGTTGTCATGCATACTTACCTTTTTATGAGCTAAACCTGTTTTCTTTTCGTTTTATAGCCTATAGTTTCACCGTCACCCCTTGTTTTATTGTTTTACCTTGAGTGTTTTGTGTCTTTCAGACGCTATTGTCTTTACTGTGCGCTCTCCCCTTTCATTGTATTCAACACGCTGTCTTGAGAGGAAATATCAGGTTGTGCCCCTCTTTCACTCTGATCCGTCTCCTTGAGCTGTAGGCCTGTCTGTCTTTTATTCATTCATTTATCCGTCTATCAGCGTCAGAACAATACACTGTGTTCCCAAGGCAAGTTGTCATAGTGACTGTCCTTCTGGGAATATTCAAAGTTGATCTAAACATCCAGCTCACAGAAAGTAAATGGAGAACGGACTAGAAAAGCGCCTAGGCTACCAGCTCATCATAAGTCCCAGCTGTTTATCACTCTTCTCCTCCGTGAAACTTTTTCTAATGACACCACAGCCGTCTGTATTTTCTATTTCAGCTTTATTCCCTCGCTCCTCGATAACACCCTCCCTCTATCCTCTTCTGGAGGAAACGATAGGAAGAATGTGTTGGAGTGTGAGAGTTTCAGCTTACCTGCCTCCTATTGAGGGTAGGAGACAATGGGCTGTTCACCTCCGCCCTCACGGCTCACTGCAGACCTGTGGGAAGGTAACTTTAGCGAATACAATGCAGCCGATCTAATGTAAAAAGGATGGCTTCTTTCTACTTTTAATTGCTTCGGTTATCTGTTGCTTTCCACGTCTATCTTTTTGTTCTTTTGCCACATCCTACATGCCTGATGTTTATTAATTGTTACCATCTGCCCACCTCGGCGTAGCTCTCATTTGTCTCTCATGCCAAAAAGATTGCATTGAAAAACCATCAGGTGTCCTCATTGTGTTTTCAAAATGCATGTGGTTTTATACAGACCGTAACTTTTTGACATGTTTGTTATCAACTGTTACTACGATATACTACATGTTAGTGATTAAACATGATTACGCAGTCCTGTTTGAAAGTTTCAGGCCATTGTGGCATTAAAAGAAACTGCTTGAGTTCATTTAAAAAAACTTATACATTCATAGTTTATCACATGATTAAAATTCCAAACTGAATAAACAGCCGATAATTCACTACACAGACTTGATTATATTAACTGCTCCATAGGTGCCATACTATCACTTCAGGAGCCCTTGTTCTTCCTCACACTGAAGGTAGTGCTTAATAAACACCGGTTATATATTTGGAATTATTTAGTTATACTGCAGAATACATTTAGAGCCAATCAGACGCCTATTTGCTGCTCCTTCTTTATGGCTAGGGAGCAATATATCTCAGCAGCCAAAAACATTTGTTCTCTGTTGTATATTAACTTTGTCACTGATGTACATTCCCAGAACTTAAAGCACTTTGTTTCTTGACTGTGGGTGTGATTTTTGGATGATACCTCATCTGTCCACTCAGCTCTCTCCTGCAGATTGCTTCTCTGTGCTCCCACACACACACTTGCAATATTTTTTTCTGGTCGTTGCTTTTGTTTTATGAAGGACGCAGTCATCGGTTTATTTTGATATTGGTACACTCCTCCTTGTTTGTTTGCTCGTGGTGCCCGACCTTCTGTCTTCCATATGGCCGGCATTGATTTGTTAACATGCTGTGTGATCCCTCTGACAGATTGACTGTGTTAATAGCAGTATCCCTCATATCGCAGGACCGCATTTTAATCCTCAACCGTGTGGCATAAATTAGGCTGGTCTCTTCACCCCTAAGCTATGAACATGTGTTGACAGTGTTGTTGACCAGTGGGTTTTATCAGTGGCAGGTTGAGTGGCAGCCCTGACGCCACCAGATGAGCCACCAGGATGAAAAGCCCCCTCCGTTTTCAAGGTGAACTAAAGGTGAATGTTGACAGCAAAAAAACCCTGGAAACACAGCTGTGTTTGGGTCTGGGGGCGGGGTTGTCATGGAATTCCTCTCACTTTAACAGGCAGCTGTTTTTAATTCAGCGAAAGGATCACACCCAGCCTGAAATATCTTCTCCGACACCCTGGTAGACTTGCACATCCAAGTGTTGTTAGGAAGGCGAAAATAGGACGCATAATCACATTATGTTAGCAGCTGACACACAGAGGGGATCGATGTATACACACGTACACGAAGTGATGGGTGAGGAGCGAGAGGAGAGAACTCATGCATACACAGCCAGCCTTGGACATTTGTAGAAGTACCTGGCACTTCGCTCTGCCTGACTTAGCCTGATCCTTTAATTCATGGCTATTTTCAAAGCGAGATACTGCAAAACTCTGAATGTGCATGCACAAACACGCATTTACAGACTGGTGCCTGAAGTTTTTTTCTTTTTTTGTGTGCGAGCTTATGGCAAACTATGATAAAGGGGTCCCTCAGCCTCTATAATGGAGAATATATCAAGATCGCTTCTTGACTCTAACCTTGGACCTGCCTGAAAAAATAATGTTTTCCCAAAACTACAAATTTACATTTTATGCTTCCTCGCCGACTGCAGATCTATCACTGTGGTCAGACCAACACTAAAACCCAATATTACATGCTGGGCTAAAATAACATACAACCGCTACAATTACCATGAGGGACGATGAAGAAGTCAGACAGAAAAAGAACTAGAGAGCTAACAGGATGGAGGGAAAAGGGAAGTCAAGGAAGAGCGGAATGAGCCAGAGGGATAAAAAAGGATTTATTCCAAAATGAAAAGACAGGACAGGGCTACAGCACTGAGGGAGGGGAAAAAAAGAAAGTGAGCGATGCGGAGAGAAGGCGAGAGCGGTGGAGGTAGAATGATGTGCAAGGGCCCGAACAGACAAAGCAGAGCCAGGAGCCGCAGGGGAGCTGGGTGTCTGTCAGCCATCCAGCCAGTAAGTTATTCAGTCACTTATTCAGTGGGTTGAAGCGATAGCACTAGCAAGGCACTATAGAAGCAGTAGTTATTTGTTTAGCTCAAGAGGGCTTTGTCCGTCCTGTCCACAGTAAACTGCTTGTTACAAGCAAGACTTTACTGACCCTAAAGGGGAGCTGTGCCAGATAAAAATATGCAATGTCATTAAACCACACTGGTGTCTGATGGCCTTTGACATTCTCCTTTTTGAGATTTTATATGCTATACACCTCTGCTCTACGCAGTCGCTGTATTTCTTCATGTCCCGGGAAAATTCTTTATCGCTGCCTTCTCTCTTTGACCACCTCTCTCCTTCCCTCATTCCCTCTCTTTTCCCCCCTCTCTCCTGGGTCAGGTACAGTGTAGATGTTGGTGTTTATCAATAATGAAGAGATGAGGGGAGGAGGAGGAGAGCACGCTGCTTTCGTTCTTACCAGGGGATGAATTATTTACCCTGTGGAGAAGAGTGCCTCTCCACCCAGTATGTGTATAATCATGCGTTTCTATGACTGCCAGTCTAAAAGTGGTTTTGCTTTACAGAGCAGTTGTACACGAGGAAATATGTTTCATATGAGGTGACCACACGCACACCATTCTGACTACTTTGCAAGTCATTTTTATCTCTTATGCATGGTTTTCCCTTAGTTTGGCAGATACTAAATGATTCAGCCTGTTGTGTTGAATCATGTTGTTAGTTGTAAGGTTCATCCTCCTGTTGCAAGGTGTGAGACGCAGCAGTGAAACAAGGAATACCAGAACTGGAAAGGGCCACTAAAGCTTTTCTGAGTCCACCTGACTAAACGCGACTTTCATTTCAGACCTGTTTGACCAGCAGGGCTTGCTTGACCTCAAATAATCTGTTTGTATTATGTACATAGCCCGGGATGGAATACAGAGGATGTGAGAGAGAGGGAGGGTGAAGTCCATAGAGGGGCATGTGCCAGAGCTATTGTGTGTGTAATTTCATGTCAGGACCCATGCTGTAAAATGGTTCAGGGATCCCATTGTGAATTCTCCGACAGTTTCCTTTTACTCTTGAACTCATGCATAGTGTATAAACTTAGTCTCATAGCAAGATGAAGGTCATGGTCCAGTTATGGATGCGGTACGTTTTGTCATTTGGAGCTAAAGTGTGCAAATATTTCAGAAAATGAAATCTTATTTATTTGTTTTGGGTTTTTTTTACACTCCCCTGCTGGGTCTTTCTTCATTAAGATGATACACTTAATTGAATTGGCAAATGCTTACTTTTTGCAAATGATATTCGCTGAAGCTCTAGGGCATGTTTTTTTTAATAAACAAGCAACTAACTAGGAATATGCATTAGTATACAGATGTGCGCGTGTGTGTATAGATGCACACTCTTGCTAAACACACACACCTCCCGGTGCGGATTCTTCCTCCAGCTGTTCATTTTTCCTTGGCACTTTGAAGCCTGTTCATATCTGTGTGTGTGTGTCCCTCCTTCCAAACCCCGATTTCTCCTTCATTCCCCTTCTGTTACATTTCATGCATTTCTGCTTCCCTTCCTCATTTCTGCCTGTGTGTCTGATTTCCCCTTCTCTTTCCACACTCGAGTCGGTTATCAAATGTTTCATCATGTCACTGTGAACAAAGTGAAATGTAGCACTCCCTTCTTGCATCTTTTTTTCTCTGAGCTCCTGTTGCATCACAGAAGTTGGTTTTACCTCTTGTTTCCTGCATGCAACCTCGCTGTAACACCAAACCCCTTCTTACAGCTGCTTGTCTTTTTTATGTTTTCATATTGATTTAACATCTATGGCAATTTCACTGTTGATTTCATCCGATAGCTTTGAAGTATATTGAAGTGTGTGTGTGTTTGGTTTTTAATTATTCATTCTTTTCACCTCAAACAAATGTGCTTTAAACTCAAAATTTCCCCACTAATGTGACATGCACACACAAAAAGATTATATTAGGATGTCATCTGAGAAGTTCATAATGTACAGTGGCTATTTCTAAATCGAGCTTCCCCTTGTGCTATCGATTGGCCCTTTACAGCGCCAGTAGAAGGGTCAATGAGAAGACGAGACACGTCTCAAGTCTTCATTTCCTAGTTTTATTCTTGGCTTGTCAAACTGCCTTGCCTGTCAAAGCTAAGCTGCATTCGGTCTATGCTCCCTGCATACCAAAGTATCCACAAATAAACGTGTGTGTGCATGCATAGAGTATGCACGTTCATCTTTGTGTGTGTGTTTGAGTGTGGACGTGGAAGTCATAGGAACCGCTGATGTCTGATAGCAGCAGCAGCAGACGGCAGGTTCAGGTTGATGTTGTTCCCGGCTCCAGCTGATAACGGCTATTAGAACCGACGAGCAGCAGTTTGGACATGACATGCAGCTCCAGCAGTGTCACTGTTTTTCGGTTTGGACACGGCCATGGCAACATCACAAGAGAAATCTGTTACAAGTGCAGCTACACTGGCAGGTCATTTCAACTAGAATGTCAGCTTTAATACATTTTCGATTGGCTCTGCTTATGAGTTTTCAAAGCTCAGATGGACAAACGGTCTAATCTTGAATTAGACCCGCATCAGTCAAATATACCTAAATAATAGTCTTTCAAGAAATAAAAGGAATCATTTTGAGTATTTTGTTTGGAGGAGTTGTGGAATGCACCGGCGGCTCATAAAAGACAACATTTCAGAGCAGACTTCACACTTTCAGCTTTATTTACACTGTTAATAAATACTGACTTAATACATTGTAGGAATTGTTGACCTGAGAAAAACATTTGGAGCTCGGAAAAATCTGCCTGACGGACTCCTATAAAACAGTTTTGAGACAAATGCTCCTTACGTTGCCACAAAGCTGGAAGTCGGCTCTATAATCTTGGCTCCTGTTTAATTTTTGCTCAATTTGCTGCAATAAAAAAAAACAAAAAACCAGAAGCACAAAAAAATGTATCTTTGTCACAATACTTACAAGCTGCACAGTGCAAAACTATAACCTCAGTAATAATCGTGGAATTGAATCTCTGTTTCCGTGCCAGTGTCTTGAAAGAAAAAAAGAACAAAATTGCACATTGGGAGTTTCACAAAGCTGGTATTTGGCAGAGCTTCCACTCAAAAACCACTTGTATTCAAGGCCAGTACAAAAACACAGACGCTGTCGTACTGAGAATATATAACCCAGGCCGTTTTGCAGTGAAAAAGCGACGTGATTGGATTCATCATCCTTTACAATTTTTGTTTCAGCACTTTGGTCCTTGTTTGGAGGCAGTTCAAGGATCCTTTGAGCCCCCAAAGTCTGCTGGTTACTGTTAAACGCTGTGGTGAATATGTAATAACATGGACACTCGACATGCATTCATTATGAGTGAGATTGGCATCTTGCAAAACAGAGCACGTTAAGTTTGTTAAGGAGGATTGAAAATCATTCTAATTTTGCCTGTAAAAAAAAAAGCTTTTGAAGAAGAACTGTCAATGAGGTACAGAGAGAGAGAGAACCGACAGAGATGGATCCCATCAGGACAGAAAACTGACGCTCCACCCTGCACTCTATATCGCCTTTATAAAAGCTATTCTTCTTCAGGAGTGGAGAGGTTGGGCACAACAATAACAACATTGAGGAAATAAAGGACATGGAGAAATTCACACAGACCTGGAAGAATAATGAAAGTCAAGACTACTTACTGAGTTAGAAAGGCCAAAGGAACACACACACGCACACACACACACACACACACACACACACACACACTGGGAAGCAATCTTCAGGAATGCAGAGAATGGGGAAGCTTCATTGTAGCCCACCTGACAGTACATCGCCTCTCGCTTGATGAAATGGCAGAGTCACCGAGCTCTGAACGCCATTAGATATTTTAGTTGATGGCCTGCACTCCTTGTCCCCCTGACGTTGTGCTTTTCTCCACTGTAGTGGGGATCAGGCAGAGGACATGAATGCCATTAGGCGTTGGAGTCAGCCAGCCAGGCAGCGAGTCAGGCGGACACAGCCTGATAAGCGACTGTTCGTTTTATAAGCCACGGCTGGCTCAAATGGGCTGCAGACAAAATTAGGATTTTTTATTTATTTTTCTTTCTGTTTTAACTTGCTCTCTTGCTTCCTCCAGCTCATTCACGCGTTTTCCTTTTTGCTGTCTATTCACAGCCACTGTGTTTCTCACAAGGTCAGGTGTGGAGTCTCCTCTGCCTCGCGGTGCGACACTCCTCCCACTCTTCTCCCCTCATCTGCCTCTCCTCGCTCTGTTTCTCTCTACCTGTGCCACCCCACCACCTCTCCATTTTTAGTTGCTCCAAATGCATTTCCCCTCCTTTCCCATCTTCTTTCTCTCTTGCTTCTCTCATTCCTGTCTTCTAAATGTCTCTCTCTCCTTTGTCCCTCAACTGTCTCATATTAACCTTGTTTATAGCTCGCACTGTCTCCCCTTCAAGATCCTCCTCCTCTCTTACCACGTTCTCTTTTCGCTTCCTCTTTCATTCTCTATTCCTGGCACCACATTCCCTTCGCACCCTTTCATCCCCACTTTCTTTGCACATCATCCCCCCCCCCCCGCTCTCATGCTCCATCACTTTGGCATTCCCAGGCTGTCTCTCGTCTCTTCATTTCATCCCTCCATCCTTCTAGCATACTTCCTCCAAATTCATTTCCCTCTTCACAAATGATTGGTGGGAAATATGGAAATGTCAGCGTGACCAGGCGGGGGATCAGAGAGAACTGTAGTAATATGGCAGGGCTGTCACAGCACCATCAGTGTAATATTAGAGCCTATGCGAACATCATGTGGGTGTTAAAGACATAATGATAGGTGACAGTGCTTAGGATGCTGACATCTGACTACTTAAAGAGGGCAGTTTGTGTGTGTGCATGTCTTTGTTTGCTCATGTGCATTTGGTTTGGTGTATGTCACCTGAAGGCAGCAGGGCTACTGTAAAGTAGAGCAGCGTTGACACAAGGCTTCTGTTCTCACTCTCCTCCCCTCCAACCCTCTCTCTCTCTCTCTCTCTCTCTCTCTCTCTCTCTCTCTCTCTCTCTCTCTCTCTCTCTCTCTCTCTCTCTCTCTCTCTCTCTCTCTCTCTCTCTCTCTCTCTCTCTCTCTCTCTCTCTCTCTCTCTCTCTCTCTCTCTCTCTCTCTCTTCCCCCCCCCCTCTTTCTTTCTTCTGCTTTCCCCTCTCTAGTACCCTTGAACTGTCTTTTATTCTTTAATTCCCTCACACCCTGCTTCACTCTGCCACCATTTTTTTTTTGTTTATTATGACCAGTGCTTTACAAATGTTTTTACCGACATTTACTTTTCACAAATGTCGCCCCGACTCCCCATTTCTAAAAGTGTCTCATGAGCACACACATGCACAATCTGACTTTTCCCTCACTCCGTCTGCTCGTCT